>NC_092344.1:102295695-103541142 GCF_963676685.1 Mytilus edulis | reverse complement strand
GTATTCTATGTTAATTTGTTTAAAAAGGTTGTCAATAATTAGGAAGCTACTGATTTTAGGGATCCTAATGGTAAATTTAAAATCGTCATGGTAAGGCTTTTTATAGTTAAAAAATAAGATAATCATTTTTGGGGAATATTTACTCAAATAAGCTTATATAATATAGTATTGTTTAATGTTTTTATTTTTTTTCAAGAAAGCTATTCCAGTATTCAATCTTTAAATGTATTTGTCTCTCCTTATTTAGAAGAGGACCGAAGCAGTGAAACAAACACGAAAACAGCAGGTCATTAAATATTACTTATTTTGGCTTTAATATTGATTCACTTATAGGGTCTTTTAATCGGAGTTAAACACATTTATTCTAAAACCAGTTGTTGGCATGACACGGGTTATGATCTTCTCATACATGTTATGATGTTATGATACTAAACCCTCTAACTCGTGCTTGATATTCATATGATGAAGACATAATCTTGCAATCAGTTTAATTGAGGTCTGGAGTTGTCATGTCAGTAACTGCTAGTAGTCCTTTGTTAATTTATGTATTATTATCATTTTGTTTAGTTTCTCTTTTACCTGTTCTGACATCGGACTCGGAAATCTCTTAAACTGAGTTTAACTGTGCGTATTGTTGTGTGTTTGTTTTTTCTGTATTGGCTTGGGGTATAGGATGGAGGGTTGAGATCTCAAACTAGAGGCTCTTAAGAGCCTGTGTCGCTCACCTTGGTCTATGTGCATACATGTATTAAACAAAGGACACAGATGGATTCATGACAAAATAATGTGTTTTGATGATGGTGATGTGTTTGTAGATCTTACTTTACTGAACATTCTTGCTACTTACAATTTTCTCTATCTATAATAAACTATGCCCTTTAGTTACACAGAGGAAACTATTTTGTAAAAATTTACAAAAATTTATAAAATTAATGAAAATTGTTAAAAATTGACTATAAAGGGCCATTACTCTTTGAGGGGGTCAACTGACCAATTAGGTCATGCTGACTTATTTGTAGATCTTACTTTGCTGAACATTATTGCTGTTGACAGTTTATCTCTATCTATACTAATATTCAAGATAATAACCAAAAACAGCAAAATTTCTTTAAAAATTACAAAGTGTGGGGCAGCAACCCAACAACCCATTGTCCAAGTCATCTGAAAATTTCAGAGCAGATAAATATTGACCAGATAAACAATTTAACCGTTTCAGATTTGCTCTAAATGCTTTGGTTTCAGAGTTATAAGCCAAAATCTACATTTTACCCCTATGTTCTATTTTTAGCCATGGCGGCCATCTTGGTTGGTTGGCCGGGTCACCGGACACATTTTTTAAGCTAGATACTCTAATGATGATTGTGGCTAAGTTTGGTAAAATTTGGCCTAGTAGAGTCAGAGGAGAAGATTTTTGTAAAAGTTAACAGACGACGCCGGACGACGACGACGACGGACGACGGACGCAAAGTGATGAGAAAAGATCACTTGGCCCTTCGGGCCAGGTGAGCTAAAAATATGTTTAACCCCGGCGCCTTTTTGCGCCTGTTCCAATTCAGGAGCCTCTGGCCTTTGTTATTCTTGTGTGATTTTTAATTTTAGTTTCTTGTGTATAATTCAAAGTTTAGTATGACTTCCATTATCATTGGGCCAGTTGAAGGACTCCTCCGTGTGCGGGAGTTTCGCGCCGCATTTAAGACCCATTGGTGGCCTTCGGCTGTTGTCTGCTCTATGGTCGAGTTGTTGACTCTTTGACACATTCCACATTTCTCAATTTAATGAAGAGAGCAAAACACTAATAGCAGTGTCTACCATTATATGTTTAGTTCTATACTACACTTATGTAGTAGGATAAGGTCGACAAGTGACTTAAGAGTTTACGTTTTGTTCTTTTTTGTGGTAGTAAACCACTATACCATTTTGAGATTTAATCGCTCGCATACATGTTTAACACTGTCATACTGTATATTTGCCTGTTTCAAAAGTTGTCGTTGGTTGTCGTGTAAATTTGTTTTCCATTTTATTGTTTGTTTTCTTTCAAAATCATGCTGTTGGTTTTTTGTCGTGTGTTTGTTTAGCTCTTGTTGAAGGCCTTATGGTATAGTTTGCTACTTCCACATCTGAAGGTCTCTCATGGATGGTTGTCTTATTTGATATCATACCAAATTCATAATTCTGTTATAGACCATTTTACAAAGGCTTCAAAGAAACACAAATCTGAACAAAAATGAAAACTAACCTTAATGAGGTACTAGTAATCGTTTTCGGTAAAAAAAATATATATTTCAAAGATGATATAATGACACATTCATCGTTATTGTACATTCTAAGGCAGCAACCATTTTATTTTCTGGGGGGAGGGGGGGCTATGGATTTTTTTGGAAAAAAAAGTTTGTTTCCAGTTTTGTTTCCAGTTCCCCCCCCCCCCCCCCCCAGAAAATCAAATGGTTGCTGCCTAAATGGGAAAATATAAGCAATCAGTTCTGGAATTCAAATCTTTACATATCCGTACCTATTTAAACGAGAACTTTTACAATTCAAATAAATCTACACACATGCCAAAGCAAAACTGCATGAAAAAAATACTAAGTTGAAAATTGTTCAAACAGTTTGAAAATTATTATTTCTTTTTGGCGAGTTTTCTTTGAACTTTTTGTTGATTTTTTTAAAACGTCAATTTGTGTAAATGATAATTTTAAGATTATTTCATTTTGTGTATGATCTTTCACATTTGTGTTACAGAGGCAAACATTTAAAATTTCGAACTTTTGTTTAATACATATTCATGTACAATTTACTTTAAAATAGAGATCAGTGGTACAACAACCAAACAATACAGTAACGTTAACACAATAGACATCCAGCATTTTATCGTGTGGTTTTCTATGTTGTGATGTTATGCTATTGCTTCAGAAAAAGGGACAAGGTTTGGTATCATTAAAACGTTTAATCCCGCTGCAAATGTTTGCAACTGTCCTAAGTCAGGAATCTGATGTACAGTAGTGGTCGTTTGTTTATGTAATTTATACGTGTTTCTCGTTTTTCATATAGATTAGACCATCGGTTTACCCGTTTGAATGGTTTTACACTAGTAATTTTGGAGCCCTTTATAGCTTTTTGTTCGGTGTGAGCTAAGGCTCCGTGTTGAAGGCCGTACATTGACCTATAATGGTTTACTTTTATAAATTGTTACTCGGATGGAGAGTTGTCTCATTGGCACTCACACCACATCTTCCTATATCTATTCAACACTTTTTAGCTCTGAATCGACGAAACTCTAGACAAGTAAAACGAATGAATCATTGAGTCGGAAACTTTATCCACTCGAGATAAACTCATGAATACGTGTATTCCCCTATCGGTTGGTTTTATCCATAGTAATGAGAAAGTATAACAGAAAATATTATTTTGAAAGTAATTGCCATATTATTTCTAGAATGCAGTCCTGTTTCCTGTTTCAGTTGCAATTACAAAAATCATTGTATATCTCTTCATCTCTCTTCTCTTTCTCTCTGTAATCAATCAGTTATGTTTTGCAGATATAGTCGAAGGTTGCTACATCTTATTTACGTATTCTCTATATTTCCTTTTATACTTTTAAATCAGTTCCAATTGACTCTTCTGCAAAAAGTTGATAGTAAGCCTGAGACTATAAACACTACATTCTCATTTTAAAATTATAAATCATATTTTTGTTTTAACACAATTATTGACATCCAGGAAACAGATGTTTATATTTATATTTAAATTTCAGTTCAACTAATCGATAACAACAGATGAGAAAAGTAAATGGAAATTACTGAGAATGTTTTACTTCTTGCAGGTTATCTTGCTTTATACCGTTATTGAGATAGTATAAACCTGTAACAAAGTCTAAACACTAGTTGTCCAAAGAAGTGAAACACTGTTATTTAGCCTTGATACTGGTTGCCCAAAGCTTTTCAATGGCACCTTTGTCTTCTTTACGTCTGTTGAAAATTCCTTTATAACCTTTTTTATTAACAACTTCCGGGTCAGGTTCTGGACTGTCTTCATGGTCGAGTGCATCAAGAGGATCGAAATCATAAACATATTTATTGTAGGGATTTTCGGATACAGGATTTTTGCCATGGTAACCTCCACCGAGAAGCTGTTTCGGCTTTCCAGTGTTCTCTGGAATACTTAAATGTCCATCAATAGAGTTTCTGTCGTCCTCGTCATTGTCGTTTGTATGTTTCTTTTTATAATTTGACAAATATGAACTTATTTTGTCATCTTCTTCCTCTTCGGTTTTTGGTTTGAATGATTTCACATTCTTAGCAATGAAATTTGTCTTAGGTTTCTTAACATCATTATCCTGTACCACTTCTTCTACTGGTACTTTTTCAATGAGTTTTGCACCTGGTACATTCTTATCTTTTTGTGTAACTTCTGTTGTTTTTTTGTTATTTTTAGCAACTTCAACCTGGTTATTTGCCTTTTTCGGTACTGGTTTAGCAGTATTATTGTTTTTGTCTTGGCTTTTATTTTTCTGTTTGGAATCGGTGCTTTGAATAGTTTCATTTGCTTTCGTGTTAACCTTTGGATTTGACCTTTTACCGTTAATTTTGTTGTCCGATTCTAATGGTCGTTTTTGAGGGGGCTGCTGTTGATTCTTTGCAGCCTGTTTTTTCTGGTCTTTGACCTTTGGTGGAGATTGTGGCGGAACAGGAGATTCCATAAATAATGATTCAAGTGTAACAAGTGTCGGTTTTTCTTTTTTGCTTTTTGATGGAGCTGGAGATTCCGCTTGTGGAACAATTTTTACTGGTTTTTCTATTTCAGTTTTAGCCCGATTGTGTTCAGGGACCATTTTATCAACACCCAGAGTTCCGGCGTTTGATTCTATTTCTTTTATCATATTTTCAGCCTAAAATTAGAATAAAACTACATTTTATATGTCAACGATGTGGACTAAAATGTAAGCATATCAAAATGTAAAAAAAAAATCTTTAAGAATATAGAATATGTTATACCCTAAGCGGAAGTTTGCAACAAGTGACGTTATAAAAGTTGAAACGGGCTAGGAAATACATTATCAAATTATCTTATACACAAAAAGAAGAGAATATCAAGGGTCAATAAAATGAAACTACCAGTCATTACACCGACGTGCTTCAATAAGTTTATGAATGAATGTCATATCATACTTAACCATTAGGACTCAAACCTTTTCAAACGACATGAAAAATATCACCTACCCAAATAAACACAGAAGCCGCTTCATGACTTTCGGAATGTATCTGTTCGGCTGTATATGGTTCTATTACTTTTTTGGCCTCCACCGCAAGAGTTAAGTTGACATCTTTAGGGTCAAACTTTGACATTTGTGTCAAGAAAGACTTCTCACCGTGTAGTCCTAATATCTTTTGACAATTTTTCCACGTCTGAAAATGATATAAATCAACTATTCATGTTTTGAATTTATCTCTAGCTTTTTTTATTAAATTTTGACATGTTTCAAATTTAACTGACGTATACAGATGTTAGCTAACTATAAAACAAATGGTTGAACATCCTATCATTCTCTATAAAAGATAGCTGATGGATTAATTGACATTATGGACGTCTTCACTCCATAAAATTGGTGGCTTCGAATCTTATATAGATACATATTATACCACCAAAGATCAATAGTTTGAGATAATGTTGTAATTGATTCAGGCTGCGTTAGACACCCAACTTCGTATGTTCATGTTCAAGCCACATTAGTTTCGGCTTGCTTAGAGAAACGAGGAGGATCATATAGTCTTCATGAATTTAAAATGTACGTCTATTACATGTACTGTTTTCAGATTGATTGCCAGAGAGGTATTTACTCGTTACAGAGAAGGAGATAAAAAGAGAAGATCGAGCTCTTTATGTGAAATGATTGACAACAAATGTGAATAGAACTGACATTATTTAGTGCGGTCTGTCATACTGATTTCTGAAAAGGTGGAAAGAGACGTACATTTTTAAAGAGGATTTAGCGGATTAAAACGACATATTAAGAGCATACCTTAACTTCAGAAGGATCATATCCCATCAACATCAAAGCTGCCATGATAGTTTGATGGACACCGTTAGGTGGCGTATTATACTGTCTTATTTCACCAACTACCCTATTGTCTGTATTTCTGGCCATGTCTTGCATAGTTCGCATTGCAGCTAGTCTATCTCTTAGTCGTTTTGCATGTATCAACTGTTGGTCGAATGATCTATCTTCATTAATAGCTGATGCCACTACTATGGCTCGGTCAAGATTGGTCAGCTCTCTGGCTTTAAAAGCTCGAAGTAAATCTGTAGTAAGTATAAGATTTATTATGTAAAATTAACCGATATTTTCTGGAAATTTTTAGATCGTAAGTCCTTTGTGAAGAACATTGTACTGGATAAACAGATGGGTAATATTTGTCATGCGTCAAAACATAACAAGTACATCAAGTCTGGGAAGATGTTTAAACAGTACAAATTTTTAACTCTTTTATAAGGATTTTTTTATGACGACATATTTTAATGAACCTTAATACTGCACCCGTTAAAAACACGTTCTCGTGTTATTGTTTTTAAACTTCTGTAACACAAATGTTCCAGAGGAGGTCTACCACTTTCAATTTTATAACCTATAGTGATTATCAAACCTCGTTCCATTAATTAACTGGTACATAAATAGGTTTTTCCTTTGACAATGTTTGCCTTTTATTGCTTACATCCACTTTATTTCAATTTTGGTAGATAGTTGTCTCATTGGCAATCATAACATAAATCCTTATTTTTATATATATTTACTTAAAATGGTACTCATCAGTATTTGTTTTTAAAAGGAAAAATAGAAATGCACTTACCTTAAATTTTGCATTTGTTAAATATTAAACAAGAATATCAAATACACAAAATAAAATTGATTTCTCTCTGAAAATTTTAAATGCTCACTTTACAACTTTACTATATATCGATTTTATCTAATTGCTACGTTTTACTTTTAGATTAAAATATGAAATATTATTACATTGAAGGACATAAAGTTTAAATGCCTTAAATAATAAAAAATCTGTCAATTTTAAATATTTGTTCACATAGTATATAAATTGGTCTTATTATTTAATTTCTACGTTGTAAATATCATATGAAAACATTGTATAGTCCGTTTGACTTCTATAAATCTTAAAAAAATAATTCTTAAAATTTCATTTTTAAAGATAAATATTTTTTTTCTTCATTTTTGTTAATGTATGATATATACGAACTCTGACTATGAATATCATAATTTTAAACCTATAATCAAGAAAGTTACTCATTAGGTCTCTATGTTACTTCAATTTATTTTAATATGAAATACTCAATGGAGTACGTATGAGTAGTGTAACAGCCTTCCATTCAAAACAAAAACATTAGACATGTGCTCTTAACCTGTTTTATTGTACCATGTGACTTTACTCATTTAAATAACTCTGGTTATGTGTGCATGCTTTTGTATTTCTCATTGAATACAGAAAACTCAGTAATCACATGACCAGAGTTATTTAAATGAGTAAAGTCACATGGTACAATAAAACAGGTTTAGAGCACATGTCTAATGTTTTTGTTTTGAATGGAAGGCTATTACACTACTCATACGTACTCCATTGAGTATTTTATATTAAAATAAATTGAAGTAACATAGAGACCTAATGAGTAACTTTTTTTATTATAGGTTTAAAATTATGATATGCATAGTCAGAGTTCGTATATATCATACATTAACATACATGAAGAAAAAAAGTATTTATCTTTAAAAATGAAATTTTAAGAATTATTTTTTGAAGATTTACAGAAGTCAAACGGACTAGACCACGCGAACTATATTTCAATACTATAGTAAGTAGCACAGACAAGGAATATTTTTTATACATGTAAGATAACACGTGAAAAATGTCAGGTATACATATAGTTCACACGAATACACAGCGGAAAATCTAGTGACATAAAACATAATGTATGTGAAGTTAGCAGCCGGTTCGTTATTCGATATTCAATATCCAACCGGCTGCTAGCAGTCGTTTGGATATTCAAAATTTAGTTGAAAATCATAAAAACAAAAATACTAAATAACATTAAAGTAGGATTTTAATAGTAAAGAGGACTGAAAAGATACGTAGGAAATCGTTTCATGACACTTCTAACTGCCGTAAATTCTCGTTGTTCTCGAATGTAAATTTAACCCTTTTCTAACTGGCATATTTGTCTTTATGTAATATAGATTTTTGTCAATAAAGGAACTTCAAAGATGTACTTTTATATATGATATTTCTTAAAACAAAAAGTAAAACCGATCACGCTAGAAACATTTTGGAATATGAATAGAAATATTTATGGAAAGCCCAAAAAAGAAATATGTAGTGAAAATCTACCTGAGACCGCTAAAATGAGGGTGAGACCGCTTAAATGAGGGTGAGACCCCCCTGGTCTTTCAATGTCACCAAAATTCAACTAAATCATAGACTCTGTATATATAAAGGTTGTATCAGACGGATCATCTTCGATATCTACGGAGAGCATAGATTTTCACTTTTTAGCTAAAAATTGTCAAAATTTTAGGACAAAGGGCACAGGGCAATGGTGAGAGCCCCCTGTCCCACAATCTTTCTAATATTATGCAGACATTTAGTAGATGAAAAGTGACAATCTAAGCCTTCCGTAGATATCGAAGATGATATTATTCTGGGAAATCCTTTTTATACAATCTTTATATATACAGATAAAATTGAGAATGGAAATGGGGAATGTGCCAAAGAGACAACAACCCGACCATAGAAAAAAACAACAGCAGAAGGTCACCAACAGGTCTTCAATGTAGCGAGAAATTCCCGCACCCGGAGGCATCCTTCAGCTGGCCCCTAAACAAAATGAAATATATACTAGTTCAGTGATAATGAACGCCATACTAATTTCCAAATTGTACACAAGAAACAAAAATTAAAATAAAACAAGACTAACAAAGGCCAGAGTCTATATACTCGTATAATTTTATGTATATTGAAAGAACAGGGAGGTCTGATCGTCATTTAAGCGGTCTCTGGTAGGTTTACACTATATATTTCTGTTTTTGAGCTTAACATATTTATTTCTATTTATAGTTCTATATGTTTCTATCTAGTGATCGGTTTCTGTTTTTGCTTTAAGAAATATTAGATATAAAACAACATTTTTGGCGTCGTTTTATTGATAAAACATATATATCATAAAGACAAATATGCAACTTAATTTAAGCATTGATAAGGGTAACGAGAGTTTAAGACAACTCGAAGGGATCATAATAAGATTTCCTATGTATCTTTTCGCTCCTTTCAACTAAAAAAATCTTGCTTTTAATGTTATCACATATTATAATTTTTTATGATTTTCAAATAAATTTGAATATCCAACAGACTGCTAGCAGCCGGTTGGATATTGAATATCGAATAACGAATAACGAACCGGCTGCTAACTTCACATCCATTAAAACATATGCCTTCGCTGCAATCACTTAGCTGGAAAACTACTTTGTGGAAATTTCAGAAAATTGCACAATGCTCAATACTGTGTAGAACCCTTTGGAATCTGCTCTCTGGTCGGGTTGTTGTCTCTTTGACACATTCCCTATTTCTATTCTCAATTTTATTTAGTTTTTGTGTACATGATTTTTAATTTTAAATATATTATATTTTATCAATATTCAATAAAAGAAGGATAATTTATAATTTGTTTTAAGTGTCAGTTTAACAAGTTTCAAATGCAGTTTTTTTAATAAATAAACAAAACCTGAGGTAGAGGATTTACTATTCCTTCGTTCTCACCGGTTCATAACTATACATACCATACTTTGCTTCCAGCTTTCTGATCTTTTTCTTACTATTTCTTAACAGATCATCATCCTTTTCAGGTTTGTTGTATTGATACTCTGACAAAGCCTGTCGTATTAATTGTGGATTGTTTGATTTTAGAGCTTCCGTTAACATTTGGGCAGCTTCTATCCTTTTATCAACTGTAAACATGCATTAGCTTATATATTTTTTAAAATCGATTTGGTCAACAATTTTTGCAAAAAACAATATGAGAAAGCTATTATTATCTGAACGAAAGGTTTTTTTATAATAATGATATGGGAATACACCATCTCATAAGTCAATAAATGGTTGCTTCATTTTTAAAATGCATAAACACCTATCTTAATCACCGATCCTAAATACATAAACTAAACTATTTAAATAAAATACAACACAAGATCGATGGGTATCTATCTATATCTTTACCAAATAAAACACAATGCAACGACCTCTTCAAATCTTGAACATGTCACTTTTCGGAAATCATGATCAGTTAGTAAAGTTCCTCAATAAATTCATAAAATGTCTTACTCGTAAACACAAATAAGAACCGGTCTGAAAAAATATTGTACTAAATACTGTTTACTTAACCATTTATAAACCACTTATAATTCACCGGAATATCAACCTTGCGAGTGTATACCCCATACGTATTTAAAACCGTATGTTAACACTTTCCTTAATTGTTTGAAAAGTTACAAGTATAATACTAGATTAAAGAACTAAAAAGTCATCATGACGGACAAATGGTACACACAGTAACGGAAATGTCTTAAAATTATCTCATTTCTTTTATAGTTTATCTATTACTGATAGTTTTACCTTAAAGATTTGGTTTTTTTTTCTACATGGACTTAAAATTACTTCCTTAATATACTACCCTGGAAATATTTTTTTTTACGCAGAACGGTTATGATAACGTGGAAAAACATAATAGTCAAAGCTAGTTGTATTTTTTTTTTTTTTTTTTATTGTTTTGTCATAAATTTGGACGTTGGTTTTTTCGTTTGTTGTTGTTGGTTTTTTTTCCTATATGTTTTGGCATGCCTTTTATAGATGTATACAGAGGTTTTTTTTATGCAGATAAAAATATGTATATACCATGGGTACATATGTTAAAGAATTCTAGATTACTATTACACTTTGATAATAATATGATTTCATCTCACCATCAACAAAGTTTTTGAGACGACTATCATTTATATGACGTTCCAGATCCGAAACGTCTGTTCCGGCATTTTCTCTTTCTTCTTTTATAATCTGCAAAACTTCTTTAGCGTCTTCTTCTAACTCTTCCTCTTTGTCATTCCGTGTGATGATATATCTGCTGACTAAACGTAGAAACTTGTTCTCCTGTTGGAAAATATTAAAGATATAATCACCAAGGTCTTCCAAGGTCACCTTATAAATGTCAATACCTTTCTCTGTATATCTTTGTATAGATTGAGAATTCTGAGGTTCAGATCTGTCAGCTTTCTGGAGAAAGGCTGTGAGTATGTCGATACCTCTTGGTACGGGAATAGATATTTCAGTGTCAGTCGTAACTATTGATTCTGCTTTAACTTCTTTTGTATGCTTCCAGAAGTTTTTGCTGTTTTCCAATGTTTTATTGTTTAATGTTCCAACTTCTATGTGTCTACCATGAGAATTTATAAGGAAGGCGTACGCATTGTTTAACTTTTCTGGTTCATCTTTCTTAATTGCATAGACATTAAATGCATATTCTCCGCGCACTGGAACATCAATAGCGAATGCCTGTTTTTGATTCTTTCTATATTGATTCACTCGCATTCGAGGAACGGCTGACGGATCATTTGAATGAAGCTCGCCTACTAAATCAACATCTGACTTTGTCATAAAATCTATATGTGTGTGTCCATCTTTTGCTATGATGTAGCCATTTTCATGCATATTTGCTGCAATTCCTAAACGTTCGATGGTAGGATGTGGACCAAGATTATCTTGGGCGATGTTCGGTAAGCATTGTACCTGTCCTTTTTTCATGGAGCAATGTATTAGATAGTTAAGAACATTCTCTTGTTCCATTGACTCTGTGTTTCTTGTAAAGAACTTTAGTCCGTATATTCCCTGGTGTGGCAATCTTGTTCGAACAATATATTTTCCTTGATTCCAATAAAGCATAGCGTATTTTGACATGTTGGCACTGTCCACAAACGGATTGAGTAATTTCATTTCTAATCTAAGTTCCTGTCGTCCTTCGATTTCAATGTCTAGTATTCCTGTTGCTGTGTAAATACTTGATTCCTCGTGTGTAATGGGAACTAATCCTAATCGTCTGGACACTTTGTTCGGTCCCCAGCCTAGTTTTGGATAGTCAGGTAAAGGTAGACATTCCTTTGCTAAATGTGTGGACAAAACTACAAATGAACATATTAAATCAAATTTTTCTAACCCTTCAGTTCCAGGGTCGCATGCGAATACATTGACACGAAACTTGCCAAGAACCGGAATATTAAACATAAAGTGAATACTTTCGTCATGTCGTTCAAACATAATGAAATGATGGAGAATTTTATCAAGTTTCCTGGCTGTGTCACCCTCAGGAATTGTTCTAATAAAGTTGTGCTTAAAATGATAGTTTTGGCCTCTTACTTGTGGAAAATGGAGTTTAAATTCAGCTTGTCCTTCAACTACTTTTACCAATATATTATTTTGTGGATATGTTACTCCCATTTCTCTGGATCTCTCTCGGACGTACAATCTTTTGAAAAATTCAACTTTTGACATATTGTCCTTTAGTAACTGCCATTTGTCTTCATCGGGATAGTGTGTCCATATTAAGTCTTCTGCATTTGTGAAGAAATATTCTTCGTCGGCATCATCATCATGACCAATTCTTTGTATAGACCTTGTACTAAGTGATTCGTCATCTTCACCCGAGTTAAGATTTACACACCATTTAGCCCAGAAAATATCAACAAGACGCCATTCGTTTTGCACAAACACAGCATTCCATTGTGCTTTCAATTCTGGAGTTTCTGGTTCTCCAAGATCGTAGTCTTCATTCTTTGTTATTCCATCGATAACTTTACATGGAACTTCTGCCATTCTTTAAACAAAGCATATTTTTAGTACTGTATTATATGAGTAAAGTTTGATTTTCAAATAATTTAAGCTTTTATGACTTATAATTACTATTGGATGCAACCTTACAATTGTTTTTAAACATCTGAAACATATACAAGCATACAATATAATACGCTATAAGATATATATCCCCTTTGGTGTCATTGATCTGTTCAATGTTTAAACTTTTCAATACACTCATCTTCGTCTAAAGTGTTCTAAAGTTATTTGTTAAATGGTCTTTCTTTCGTCTTTCTTATTCGGATATTAATACGAAAATGTGGTATGAAGTGTCAATAAGACAACTCTCTACAACATCGAGTATATAACATCGACAATCGTTCCGAAACATCGGTGTGTATCATATACTATGGTGATGATTGCGGATTCTGTATTCCAATAAAAGTGATTTACCTTTTGGACAGCTATGACGCAATTGAGAGACATTTAACATGTTTTTTTTTCTTCTTCTTCGTTCTTTTTGCGGGTCAGATTCATGAAGAATAAATAAAATTTAGGTTTTTTTAGCAGAAAATGGACAGAATGATATCATAATGAATTCAGATATGTCATTTCTCTCAACTTTGAGTTGTTCTTGGTTTGTTTTAAATTTTACAGAATACATTTTTTTTTTGTTGTTGATAAAGATGCAACACGTTTAGTGATATTTTTATTTTATCAAATATAATTTTTAGGGCGTGTATATATATATGTTGGGTTGTACTTACGTGCATAAGATATAGAAAAGATTAGCAAGGTTTCCCATATCACATTGTATTTTACTGAAGTATTCTAACGGTGTATCTGGTACTGGTGTTGTAGCTATTTCCATAGTCTGTACATCATAGGATGTTATCCATCTATAGATCGCCCTCACTCGAACTAAGTCGTCAAACACGTCATCACCAGTTAAATACTGGACAAGTTCCCAGAACGTTCCTTCTAACAATGACTTGGGTGCCTGATTTCACATAAAAATAAAAATAAAAATCCTGGTCGTTATCAATTGCAAATTTCTGGATAAGTGTCATCAAATCAGTGGGTTCAGTT
Organism: Mytilus edulis; assembly: GCF_963676685.1. NCBI lineage: Eukaryota > Metazoa > Mollusca > Bivalvia > Mytilida > Mytilidae > Mytilus > Mytilus edulis. The sequence goes on along the minus strand of NC_092344.1, from coordinate 103,527,163 downwards.
GCATACTAATGAATACTCTTTCAATGGAAAAATAACAGTGAAACCATTACGAAATTCATTCAAATTATTCTAGGTATGTAATTTTATGTCCCATAAATTGCTCTGATTTTATTTTTAACTGTGACTAAGGATTTGTACAGAAAGACTTTACAAATTCTTGGACAATCAAAGTTGTGTCATCAATATTTAATTCGATTGAGGACAAATTTATTTAGATGCAACAAAGAATAAAAAAAACACTTCATGAATTTCCTGACTAAGGACAAGCACATAGTAATATGAGGGTGATATTTAGAGTTTTTGGTTGTAATTGTGGTTTTGTGTTAGGATACTTTAGAATCGTCTAATTATTTGAGAGTTTGTCTTTCGCTTTGAATGACCGACTACTCTTGCAATCATGACGCTTAAAGTTATTGATGTGATTTTTATTGTAAAAATTGGGGTTTAGGAATGATACGAGCGATTAGGAGACTGTGAAGTTGCGTACTATACGAATAAATACGTCGTAACTACAATCCCCTTCCCTTTAATAAATGTGACCTACCAAATAAGACTATTTACCGGAGGTGTTATCTCATAAGCAACACGACAGGTGCCACATGTGGAGCGGGATCTGCTTACCCTTCCGGAGCACCTGAGACCACCCCTAGTTTTTGTTTCTTTTCGTTTTGTTTAATCTTTAGTGTTCTAAGTTGTGTCATGTGTACTATTGTTTGTCTGTTCGTCCTTTTCATTTTTAGCCATGGCGTTGTCAGTTAATTTTCGATATATGAGTTTGACTGTCCCTCTGGTATCTTTCGTCCCTCTTTTTTGATCATACGACTGAACAATTTTTTTAATAGTTATCATTGAAGAACACATGCCTTTTGTCAAGATGTTCTGTGCTTTGAAATGCTTCCTGTTTCTTTTGAATGATTGTGGGTTTTTTTTTCATGAACTTACCGTTAGCGCGTGTCGATCAACAACATCAAAGTTGATGCCATGAAGAAACACCTGCTTCGTCTGCTTCTGTGGAATTGGTTCTGGAATTTCCCCTTTCTTCAGAGATTTTTTCCATGCCCCTGGTCTTTCATCTATCTGATGAAATACAATTTTAAAGTATATATGTATAAACGTGTGTACGATTTTGATCGTATTATTTTGATTCGGATTGTCTATTTGCAAATTCCGAATGTACTCTGTCATAAGAGATCCATGTGTCCAAGCTATGCCTTTGGGAGAGACATAAATGTTCATTGAAAATGAAAAGCTAGTATAGATAGCAATTGTAACTGTGTGTAATGTATTTAATCCGTAAGTTTTTTTAATAATCTTTTAAGTTCAGGTAAAACTTTTGATATCAATATTTTGTTTTTAAAACGCATGTTCAACGCATGTTCAACTGTTCATGCTTTGAATGAGTAGCGTCCCAGTGTGTCCGGTTTAGAACAAATGCTACAATTGTCAAAGAGAAACCACTTGTGTAAAAATGTGTGTAGTAACACAACAAATCGGTCATTGCCAACAAGGTATTATGTTTTCCAAATGTTTCATGAACAATCTCACTTACTTAATAAACGAAACGGCCAAGTTTTGCTAAGGCCAAACTTGCCAGAGGGAGTTGAAAACTTAATTAGTTTCCTAATAATTTCAGAATTACGAATGGTTTTATAATTATGTCAGTACTGAAGTAGTGACTACTGAGCTGATGATACCCTCAGAAACATATAGTCCACCAGCAGAGGTATCACCCAGTTCTGTAAAATATGAAACCAATATGTTATTAATTCATGGTCTATCCTTTATATGTATTTACCTTTGCTGCATAGCTTGATACAGTTTTATCATCACCATCATTTGTGTTGGCCTTCTCTGGCGATCTTTCATCTTCATTCGTCTCAGCATGCGTTGGGAGTTTTGGTCTTTCATTGGCTTTGGATTTATTTGCATCATTTGATATTTTGCCTTTGACAGTTTTATTCTGACGAATACTTTCATTGATTTGCCTAGCATTTGTCTCCCTTGGGGCAGTTCCGCTAGTGGTTTCTACTGGCTGAGCGACATTATTAGCCGCGTTCTCTGTTACACCTTGTGAACCTTTAGACTCATTAGCGCCCATGTTCCTAGCGATATCTAAAAATTGTCATATGCAATAGTTCATAGAATCTTACGTCAGATGCAAACAAATATGTTACTGATATTTTTAATGCCAACATATTATAATACCCCTTTGTTATCTAGAACAAATTTGGTTCGAAACAAATATTTTGTATTTGTATGTGTGAAATCAGTGTTTCTGAAACATGGTAATAAACACACTATTCAGTCCGCTTTTACCTTAATATACTCGACCACGGCCACCTGTATTTTGGCCATCTGATGAGTTAAGCTTTTTTCAACTGATTTTTATAGTTCGTTCTTATGTTGTACTGTTATACCACTGTCCCAGGTTAGGGGAGGGTTGGGATCCCGCTAACATGTTTAACCCCGCCACATTACTTATGTATGTGCCTGTCCCGAGTCAGGAGCCTGTAATTCAGTGGTTGTCGTTTGTTTATGTGTTACATATTTGTTTTTCGTTCATTTTTTTTTTTTTACATAAATAAGGCCGTTAGTTTTCTCGTTTGAATTATTTTACATTGTCTTATCGGGACCTTTTATAGCTGACTATGCGGTATGGGCTTTGCTCATTGTTGAAGGCCGTACGATGACCTATAGTTGTTAATGTCTGTGTCATTTTGGTCTTTTGTGGATAGTTGTCTCATTGGCAATAATACCACATCTTCTTTTTTATATTCATTAACAAAGGTGTGTTCATTACAAAAAAATGCTCCATTTGATGAGTTAAGCCTTTTTCAACTGATTTTAGTAGTTCGTTCTCATGTTGTACTATTATACCACTGTCCCAGGTTAGAGGGAGTGTTGGGATCCCGCAAACATGTTTAACCCCGCCACATAATTTATGCATGTGCCTGTCCCAAGTCAGGAGCCTGTAATTCAGTGGTTGTCGTTTGTTTTTGTGTTATATATTTGTTTTCGTTCATTTTCTTATATAAATAAGGCCGTTTGTTTTCTCGTTTGAATTTTTTTACATTGCCATATCGGGGCCTTTTATAGTTGAATATGCGGTATGGGTCTTGCTCATTGTTGAAGGCCGTACGGTGACCTATAGTTGTTAATGTCTGTGTCATTTTGGTCTCTTGTGGACAATTGTCTCATTGGCAATCATACCACATCTTCTGTTTTATATTCAACAGAGTTGTGTGGAAGAACGACTGAAATCGACACTACATGAATATTATGATCATAATTATGAATTGGTTGATCGATACAATGTGAGGGTGTACCAATACACTGGCGGAATCTTTTTGTCGTCTTAGATCTGTAGATACCAGTAAAGTCGTATGATCAGAACTTTTTCAGACAAGTATAAATGCTCACGGTAGATGATGCGTACATGCCAGGATACTCTTACCCTCTTAACGCATCTAGTCTTGATCCTTTTTTAGTTAATGCAATTCTCGCAATTTTTTGTCAGTACCAAGTCAGGAATTTGACAGTTGTTATCCATTCGTTTGGTGTGTTTGAGCTGCCATTTCATTATGGACTTTTGCTCCATACATTATTTGGAGTAAGATGAAAAATTGGTTTTGTATTAACTTACCGTTTATCAATGAATTTCACAAATTATGAATTTCAAACGAGTATCCATTTTGTTTTTTCTATCTGAACAACGCTAGTGTTATAAGATTTAACTCTCCGATGAGGGTTAAGCGTTGAAAAACATACCCTAATTCTTTTGTGTTATTAATTCGTAGCTAATATTTAGCCGTTAAATTCAAAGTGCATTTAACGGAGATTAGTGGAACAATCAATATTTATTTTTACATTCCTAAATTTTTCATATTCATAATACTTAAAACGTATGGTCGATTTAACGTATGTTTGAAAATTAAAATTTAATCAAAACAATCCATCAAAGTGATTTTATTTGAGATTTTATCGCTGCTTTGAAGACCCATTGGTGGACTTTGGCTGTTTTCTGCTCTTTGATTGGGATGTTGTCTCTTTGACACATTCCCTATTTCAATTCTCAGTTTTTGATACTATATTAAAAAAAATGTAACTTTTTTTTCTGGTATGGACATGAATGATAATCATCTAGTGTCGCAAAACTATCGACGAATACAAAGCTATCAACCTGTAACGACCTTTGCCCATAATCAAATTACATTAAAAAATGTTAAAGTTGCCAAAATGTATACACGTATATGCTTTTAGAATCATCTTTGATCGTTTATAAATTATGGAAAATGAAAGTTCATCTTAAAACATTTGCCAATTACTATTTACTCTTGAATATTATATCACACGTATTTGAATTCATTCCTATATTACATTTTTTTCTTTTCGATAATTGATGATGATTATTTTCAAAAGGCATACGGTATAGTAAAAACACTACGCTGTTTTTCCATATAGCAAGTAAATTAATAATTTCAAGGGTTTCTTTTCGAAAAATCATTTCATATTAAAATAAGAATGTTAGAAGTTGATTTTTAAAAGAAGAGGTATAACAAGAGTCAAAAACTTATATTGTAAGTATAGTAAATTCCACATGGCTTTCAAAATTATGGTATCATCAGAACACTTTTGGTGCAAAACAGTCACTTGCCACTTTTTTACATTTTATTTCTTCAAAAGTAAAACAATTTTCAAACATCATATTTGAAAAACGAAGAAGGTTATAGAAAAATCGGAGCTACAACACATTAAACTTCCCAATTTCATATTTCAAGAATAAATGTCTCCTGAATGATGCATGATACCAACATATTTGAAAAACTAAAAGGCTTATAGAAAGGTCAAAGCTAATGTACTAGTAACTGAAAATTACTAAAAGTAATGCGAACAACCAATCAAGGAATCAGCGCTATGCACGAGCACCACGAATTTCCTTAATTTAAAAGGGTTTTCTATATTTTACAGCGACACATTTTATTAGAGAATATCCGGGGTTTTTTTCATGCCGGTACTCAAATATTGAGATACTTAGCTGGCGGTACTCTCGGGGACAAACAGTTCACAATCAGGTATTAAAGTAGTGGTTTAGTAACCAATTAAACACATTTTACTGCACCAGATGTACATTTAGAGGTCTCTTCGGTGACGGCAAAACAAATTATGAAACCAAAACCTATGTATATATAATCTGCTCTTGCTGCTATTTCGTATGCCCTAAACTGTGATGATGGACAAAAGTCAAGATGTTACGTATTAATTTCTCACCAGTGACACACCATCTTCCCCGTTTTCGACATTTACACATCTCAACTCCTACATAATGCTCGTTTATTTTGACATACGAACTTGTTTTACAGGGGAATGAACCTTCGACAAAAACTGCTTAACAGAGTTATTAGAAAGAAACTACATTATTTTAACGGTCACAATCACGAATTGGTTGACCGCACAGATGTGTCTTTGTCTCAATACATTATTAGATACATGTTTCGCGGTCTTGGGTCTTTAGAAATCAGAATCTGCCACTGAACCAATTGTTTCTCATTCCCGATATATGCAATATTGACCGATTTTCAGACAAAGCAGGAATTGCGTTCCCTGTAGATGTACCCTGTCTCGCTCTTTTTGGAGATGATGCGATTCTCTTTTATTATTGTCTTAATTGAGTCACTCTAATGGTTGTTTAAAAATAATCAAGATTAATGAAATCGATAACCGAAATTGTTCTTTTTAAATCCGAAAACTGGACATTGAATTTGAAAATGCGTTTTTAATAGTAGTAATTTTGTAAATTAAAAAATAAAAAACCTAGGTTTGAAATGCAAAATTTAATACTTTTATCAGCTGAGAATTCGAGATTAAGAGAAAATTTAAGATGTAAAAGGTTGATGCTAATTATGTTTTATATTTTTATAGTGATAAAGATGATACTACAATGTTGACTGCTTTACCCCTAAGATATTTTTACCTATCACGTCTGGGGTTTTTTTTGTTCACACATCGTTTTCAATATAACGGAATTTTATGCGACTGCCTCACAAGTGGGATATTAAGCTAGCTATAAAACTAGGTTTAATTCACCATTTTCTGCATAAGAAAATGCATGTTCCAAGTCAGGAATATGAATTGTTGTTGTTCGTTTGATGTGTTTGACCCTATAAGTTTGCCATTTGATTAGGGACTTTCTGTTTTGAATTTTCTATGTTCATGAAAAGCTTCATTTGTAGCTATAAAACCTTCAGCTGTTTAAATGTCATGCCTGTTATTTTACACATAGATTTTACGTAAAACACTGTCTGGTAAAATCTGAACTAGCGTAGATTGATATTTATGAAACTGAGTCAGATTGCCTTATATCTTTTTTGCGTCCTATAGGTTTTTCGACAATTTCATTTTGAAAAATAAAACAACATTCCAATCTACCATCGGACGTTGATATTCGAGATGAAGACCATAATTCGTGTTATTTACAGAATAAATCCATTTATCCTACGACATTTACGGCTACAAGTAAAGTATAGTTTGGAATAATCTTAAAGATGTCGTTTTAAATTATGCCGGGACGTGATCTTATAAAGCCGACTATACGGTATCGATGAATGTCGTTCTTAACCTATAGTTTCATACATCCATGTCATTTGAACCCTGGTAGATAGCTTTCTTATTGACAATCATCTACTTATTTTTATATCAGTATATAAGTAACATTTCATTACATATAAAATTATTGCTTATTGTTTCTTATATATATAAAAAGATGCCAATGAGACAACTCTTCACGAGAGCCAAAATGACACAGAAATTAACAGTTATAGATCAAGTATGTTGACCTGTTTGAAAGGTTTTTTTAAGGCACACAATAAACAATTCAACCACTGAACAAAATAAATAAATTGAAGAAAAAACAATAGAGGGTGAGCACAAATAAACTGCAGTTGTTGTAATATTGTTACGATAAGAGCAAGAATATACAAAAAGGGGAAAAGATAAATTTTAGAAAATGAACATTATATTTTTATGCTATACATAAAAAAAAAAATCACAAGCGCATTCAATTGTATTCCACATCACGAGGCTCGTCACAAATTTTCTTCAGTTTTTCCACCATTTCATAGTGATTTCTTTTCACCATTCGTCGTCAGAATCATCCCATTCCTCACTTTCAAAGATAATTGTTCCGTTTGTCTCAGTAGAATATTCCGGTAGCATTGCCTTTCGTGGAGCAACTCTCTTTGAGATGACTGATTTTCCTGACATGCATCGCTCTACATTTCCTTGTTGATATTCCATAATACCTATGATTCCTTTGACCTACAAAACAGAAACCAATCATAAAAACAAAGGGAAATTTTGTTTGAATATACATGTTATAGTCAGTACAAATGGGGGAAGCTATGAATTTTTTTCTGACTCACAATTCAATAATTTTAACATTTTAGTTAAGATTGTCTAACTCATCCTTTCCCCCTCGATATTATTGAGCCTTATGCAATTGATAACAAAGGTAAGACAATGCACATTCATAATTAAAAAAAGCAATAATCATATATCACACACAATGTTAGCTAAAATAAAATAAATTATCATTACATTGCAGAAATGGCAGTTACAGAAAAAGACTTTCCTGAAAAGCGAGCTGATCCGGTAGATATAAGATTCCCATGTAATTTCGATGGAGAAACATATCAGCCTAAACTTAGCCATACAGTGAATTAGTTGTAAAATAGAACAAAATAAGATTTACAATACAGTATATGTCAACATGATCGTAAACAGAAAAATATGTCGTATAACTACCCAAAGAAATACTGTTGCTGCTCCTTTACTGACATCTCGGACCTGCCAGGCTTTGTATGGTTCTAATATTGTCTTCACGGCATTCAGGATGGTATTGCTTACTGATCTATAGTCAAACTGTTCCATTCTTTTCTTAAGGTTGTCTTTTCCTGATTTAAACAGTAATGATTTGCAGGTCCTCCAATCCTATTTAAACATACACAATAAGAATGAAAGTACGAGATATATTATTTGGGATATAAAAAAAAGAATAAACATAAAAAAATATTATTATTTACATTTGTAAATAGTTTTTACTCAAAACGAAGTTTAATAATAAAAAAAAATGTAAAATAAAAGATATTTAATTTTATCTATCAGTGTAAAGGAGGCGGAATGAAAGGATCTGTTTTTTTGCCATTGAGATGTGAACATAGTAAAAGTCTCCGATTCTTTCTAAATTATGATAATTTTCATTATTTTGTTGACAACTAAATAAGGCTACATACGTTACCTTCACTTCCTCTAGTCCATAGCCTAACAAAAGAGAGGCCGCTACAAGAGTCTGGTGAACAACATTTGGTGGTGTCTGGTACATTTTCAGCTCGGCTAAGGATCTTTGATCAATTTTGGACACTATTTTAGAAATTTTATCTATTTTGTAAATCCGAGAAAGAATTCTAGTTGCTACAACAATCTTTGAGTTAAGAGGTTGATTAAGCCCTGATTTCTTTGCTTGTTCCACCGCATCTTCTAACATACTTTCTTTCCTTGACTGACAAGCTTTGTCCAGATCTAAAGATAGATTATAATGTCCAGCTTCAATTACTGATATTAATTGTACAACTAAAACATAATTGTTCTTAACCAATTTGCTCCGTTGATTTGGTTAATAGATATCTTTGATAAATATTAAAGGTATACTGTTTTTGGTATCATTTTTCCTGGTTTTAATGTATTATATTATAAAGCAGAATGCAGACTAAAAAGTTTCTATAATGTTCGTTTTTGCTTTAAAATAGTTAAATTCTTGGTATTGTACTAATTCGTATCTTTCTGTACTATTTATGAAGTTGTTGTATGAAACAAGTAAGTTAGGTGCTTAAATATTGCTCTCAGTGACTGTATAAATCTTCGATGCAGTGTCGGTTATAACTGTGTTGTTTGTACTTATGCTTTTGGTTATTTTAAATAACATTAAAGCAGAGCTTAGATATTCTTGTAATGAGTTTTAAATAGTCGTTTTGGGAATTTGATGTGCTGAGGGAAGGTCTTTAGTGGTCCGTATTAAAGGCATTCCCAACGTTTGAAAATACTCGGTGATTATTAAAAGCTTAATTAAAATATATACTATAGACCGAAACGTCGGGTGATGTGTTGATAGCATACATGCATTTTCAGAGTAAAAAAAATGGCATATAATTTATTTATCATGTGGATATGGTAAAGTTAATAATTTACATTTTTGAGCTTGAAGAAACATGATCATCTGATTGGCTTCCAATGAAAGTGGATCGGTTGTTGATGGTCTAGTGACGTCATATACCTTCATACATGTTACTAATTTATCCAGATCTTTCTGACTGATGGCTTTTTCAATGTTCTTTGTTAATGTTCCCTTTGTAGCTGAAAATGAATCCATGAAGTTTGAGAAATGAATAAGAAGTCTCATTACTTTACAGTCAAATTAATTAATATATATATTTATATCACACACTACTATTTTAAAATAAAATCTGTGAAATTAAAAATAATAAAATCCATAGCCTGTTCCATATATACTTGTTTGTTCATAGTTAAATGCTGACCTGTTATATGCAACTCTATAGGTAAAAGATAAAAATCGACCCTATAATATCGTACGACCATTCGATTTGATTGACAGAATAATTATTTTCCGCCTATCTAAGGCCAGATTATATTTTTGCAGCTCTTACTAATGGGCCAATTTATTCATTTCTAAACTCCTCCTGCCCACACCCCTCCCAACCATGAAAATCTGATGTGTCCTCAACGTGTTTTTGGAATTTGTTTTGAAAAAAAACGTACACTGAACTATTACATCAAAATGCATCAAAATCATATATCATGGGTGAATTTAAATTGTGTAAATGTACATTTTCTGAAAGTTATTTTACAACCGCAGATCTGTGGTAAGAAGTATTGAAAGGAATAATAGACCGAGGATCAAATCAATTTATACATTTTGCTACCTGTCTAGAACGTATGTGGTTATTAATTCATGACAAAAAAATCCCTATCTGTATTTCTCTCAGCAATGAGCTAACACTGACAAATGACTGTCAGCACAAGTTTGAGAGGAATTACATGCTAGAGAATGATCAATTGTTTATTGCAGAAAACAGATAGCTACACACAACAGACTTTAGCAAGAATTTATCCCGACAATCAATGTGAAGAAGGGAGACAGTGATACATTAAGAGAATCCCAAAGGAACATTTAGATACATTTTCATATTAATTTGCTGGGAAGAATGTACCCTCAGTGCAATTAATTGTTATGGACTACCTTACAATTTCGATGAACAAACAGACAGAAAGAGTATAGTGAAATTGATCACAGATATTTTTTTTCAAGAATAAATACGACATAACTGTCAAAATAAAGTATACATCTCAATTTTTATAATCCTACTTTCCATATTTTTTTTTTTTATATTTGCATGTTTTATACAAACCTTTAACTCTCACTTCGCTGTCTTCTGTTACAGGTCTATTGTACAAGTTATTTGAATCATCTTCTTCGTCGTCGTCAAACAAAGCATTCACGTCCATGGATTCCCAGTCATTTTGGTCAATAGCAGGATTAAATTTTCTGACAATATAATACCTGGCTATGGTAGTCAAATCTTCCTCTGAATGTGTTTTGAATATATCCAGCGTAAACTCGCCTGGAAGCTTTAAATGAACAGCCAATTCGTTTTCCTGTTTGACAACTCTGGCAACTTTACTTAGCTGATTTGGAAGAACATTACTACTCCGTAAGGATGTTGATATTTCTCTGATGTCTGTTATGGCGGGAATTGTAATGACAGGTTCCTGTGTTACAATAGTCTCGTGCTTTATTGACGTATGCTTACTTTGGATAGTTTCTTTTAGCATGGAAGGAAATGGATGACCTGATGACTTTACTAGACAACTATATATAGGCTTAATTTTATGTTCTGGGTTTTTTCCAATCAAATTAAAGGAATATAATCCCGCAATAGGCATGTCCAGCTGATATATCCAATTTCCATCTCCATCAATACATTTTTGACAAGTCATCATCTTGGATGATTTATCATCGGTACTACACAATTCTTGGTAAAGTTTGACACCGGAGCCTGTTTTAAATTTCAGCTTTGCTATTCCTTCGTTTGCAACTATCTGCCCACTTTCTTTTTCATCTTCACTAACGAACTCTTGATCAGTTTTCTCATTGCTCATATTGTTTTGATTTTCTCCTGTTACATTCTTTTGATATTTTCCATTAACACCAACCTCTTCAGTATGTCTAAACTTAGCTGCGACCATTGCAATTGTATTTGTATCGATATCACCATCGATTTGATTTGCTCTTCCTTTATCATTTTGACCATTATCTTTTTTCTTTTGTTCACCAACATTTAAACTTAGATGACCTTTATTAGTGTCTATTCCCCTCTCATGTACACTTGGTACAGTAACATCAATATCTGTAGAACTTTCTTGAACACCTAAGTGGTCACCCAATATTGCTGGTAAAGGCTGTACTTCTTTATCTTTCAACGTTTTACCATTTATAAGAAAAGTAAGTATATTTTTGAGAACACTGTCTTCTTGTTCGTATTTCAACTTTCCAAATATTTTCAAAGCAAATTCTCCATCAAATGGAACTTTGACTAGTATTATATATTTTCCTTTTTCAAACCTTCCCGTTGTAAATCGACTGAGCTTAGCGTCACTCATTGCTTTGCACTTTAGTTGATGATTTATAAAGTGGAGACTTTTCGTTGGGACTACGATTTCGACTTCACCTCTTACGGTCTCTATGATTGATTCACAGGGGATTGGTGTTACTCCTTCCTGAAGCATATATGCATTTGAACCCCAACCTAACCGAGGACAATCAGGATACTCATCTACTTTTATTTCAGCTGTTCGTAGACATTTAATTCCGTATGAACAGAGAAGATTGTAGAGCTTATCTGTGACTATATCTTTCCCGTATATATCCAAGCGGTAAGTACCCGGAAATGGAACCCTCACAGTATAGCATAATTTGTTTTTAGAATGTTCAAACATTACAAAATGTCGTAAACTCTTCCCCTCAGAACTGTGTTCAGACTTTATTAATACTAAATTATGCGAAAACCTGTACTGATGACTTTTACCTTCTGGTAGAGTAAAATCCATACTGATTGGAGTATTTTTCGCCAGTAACATGCACGCATCTGATTTTGTGTTAGTTTTCATTCCCATTACAAAGAAGTGTTCTCGAACATATGGAGAATTCTGCCATTGTTTTACAGTCCACCTATTTTCCTGTAATTGCCATTCCGGGTCGTCTGGGAAATGAGTGTTAATGAATTCTTTTGGATCTGTTAAAAAATAGAATTCATTAACAGGCCTATTGGGTTTGCCAGCGTCTGCCCTTTTGATCTTTCCTTTTGCATCGACTGAAATCTTGTCGTCATAATCACCTTCATCAATACACGAGTATGACCAATAAGGATCAATCAGACGCCATTGGCCTTTGATGTAGACAGCATTCCATCTAGATTCTAGTAGTTCTCTATCGGGTTCATCGCCAATAACATATAACATGTTCTTTGTCATACCATTAATGATAACACAGGGAATATTCGCTATTCTAGATGAAAAGAAAGAAATATAAGTATATCATAAAATATTTGGTTAACGAAGACTTCGACAAAAGGGGCATTTGATTGTACCTTTGAAGGTATATATAATGTTATGGCAAAAGAAAACGCAATTGAACCACAGTTTCTGTAGCATTTTGCCAGTTATTATATTGAGGGCTTTTTAATTCCCTTTTCCAATTTATGACGGTGATATATGTTTGGTTTACTGAAAGTTAAAATTAACTATTTTTAAGGCTTCTTTAAAAGTACGTGGTTTGTAAGAAGTATGTTTATGTAAATCTTTAACCGATTCGTCTTCCTATTTTCTAAGAGAATTTAACCGTAACAAAGAAACAATTGGTTTGAATGTGACTCAATTGACACTTTAAAAACTATTACTGGCATAGAGCATAAAACAGATGGCAGTGGTCTCCAAAATCTTGCTGAATGTTCATTAGATAATCAATAGGTGACTGTTCTGGTGGCAGCATATCAATTTCTATACTTTCTGTATCAAATGACGTCATCCATCTAAATATAGCACGAACCCTCAGTACCTCGTCTATATATTCAAATGATTTCTTTACTATGATATGTTCCACAATGTCCCAAAACGTTTCCATCAAAAGATCTGGGGATACCTTTAAAAATAGTGTTTCGTATTAATTTCGAATCTCGATACAAAAACAATGCTACTAAAATCAATCTTTCAAACCAAAATGAAACAAAACAGCTAAGGCATATAGTATTGATAATGTAAGAGCTTTTCATGACAATAGCCAGAAGCGCAGTTCAGTTCAACGGTTAACAGGTGTTATTTAAACGTCAAGTGCGCTTCTTGCACGTCAAAACTCAGAATGTTTGTTTGAACAAGAATTGACAGTTTTCCTACAAAACCTCGTTAGGACCCCTGGACGGACTCTCCGGCTTTCTTCACCAATAAAAACTGACAACTACTATTAAAGCAATGGTGATAAAAGTGGGGTTTAAACACAAAAATATCAAAAAATAATAATCTGTTCTTACACATTTGTTAATAAGTTACTTACATTCAAAGCTTTATGATCAATGTTTGTGAAATCTTTATTTTGCAAAAGCTGTTGTTTTGACATTGTGGTGGGTACGGGCGGTGGTACTTCTTCAGATCTGTATGTACCACGATCATGGTGGAAAACATCTGCTAACTAACAAAGATAAAAACAATCATGATTTTCTGCTGTAAGTCAAATTTTCTTGGAACGGATGAAAAATCCACAGTTTGGTAGTTGCTATTGTTTTTTACGTATGTGTCTTTGGTGCATTAAAATTCTGTAATTATATTTTCAATAACCTTAGTTTGAAATTCATTGAGGTTAATGAAACATAAGCTAGTCACGGTCTGAGTGTTTTACCTCCTAACATACGCGAAGCGGGATAAAGGATTGTGTCAAATCTATATCGTTTTTAAAATATTGACAAACATGATGCAACTTAAAACTATGAACCTTTATTGCAGTGTGTCTACTGTCTCCAACTACCCTATAATGTTAACCGATGTCAGTTATTATGAAATGTCTGGGCACCTAATTAAATACTTCATCAACAGACGATTCGTGTATTCGGGTTTCTTTTCCATTACAATGCTGTTTAGCAACATTTAAAAACATTATGTCTTAATATTTCACGGTTATCGTCTCCATATAAATGTTCATCGTCTTTAGCAAATTTGGTGTAACTTTGACCTACATTTGCCGCTTGATCGATTTAAATTTTACGTTTTTATGGTCTTTTACGTATCACAAAAAAAAGTTTGGGGGAACATGTCCTTATTTTCCGAATCAGGACTGATCTGCCAATTCAACTTGCTGGGAATAACAAAGAAAACAAACATTGATATAGCATGAGTTATAACATACCTTTTTAGATTATACACAATTTTTGGAGGGGGTTAATGTTGCTACGTCTAGCTTTTGCAAAATATGTTATGAATCTTTGTTTTCATTTTTTTTTTACCATATCTAAAATTCGTTTGGAATATTTAGTTTTTTTTTCAGGTACACTTTAGTGTTTGGTTTATCCGTTCTCGTTTTTTATATAGATCAGATCGTTGGTTTTCTCGTTTGAATGGCTTTACACTAGTAATTTCGGGGCCCTTTATAGCTTGTTGTTCGGTGTGAGCCAAGGCTCCGAGTTGAAGGCCGTACATTGAAACCTATAATTTACTTTTATAAATTGTTATTTGAATGGAGAGTTGTCTCATAAATTTTTTGATTTTATAAGATTTTGATAGTTTACAAAACTCTGTTATTTAAGCAAGATTTTGTTTTGCTAATTTTATCACTTTTATTGCATTTAAGAATTGAATGCTTCTTTTTGTAAATTTATTGGGGTGTAAAAGCGTTGACCGAAGTACATTTTGTATGAAGCGCGGAAGCGCTTCATTCTAAAAATGTACGCACGGTCAACGCTTTTACAACCCTATAAAGTTACAAAAAGAAGCATTCAATACTTATAATTACATTTTTTTAGCTATGATCAAGAAAAAACGAATTTTATATTGTTTTTATTTAATTCACCTGTGCACTTTATTGTGGGACCACGTGTTATCATGAATGAAAAGTTTTATTGAGTGATACAATTGCTTACGGAATAACACGTGATGTGCTGTTAGCTAATCAGAATAAAGTATTATAATGAAACATACATCTAATGTAATTATATCAATATGATATGAAATTTAAATGCATGTAAAATTTTGGTAGTCGACATATAAGGGAATAAAGGGAATAATGTATTAACTATAAAAGTAAATGTTGCAATTTTAAGATTTTGATTGTTTACAAAACTCTGTTGTTTATAAGCAGGATTTTGTTTTGCTAAAATTATCACTTTTATTTCATATCAATATGATATTATAAATGCATGTTAAATTCTAGTATGCGATATATAAGGGAATAATGAATTAACTATAAAAGTAAGTGTTGCAATTTTTGTAAATAGATTTTTTAAAGTTCGGTAAGAAAGTCTACAAAGTAAATCAATGACAATAATACTCACTCGATATGCACTTGTCGATTGAGGCCTTTTACCTCCTATATTTCCCATTTTGAACCGAGGATCTGTTCTATAACACTTTCATAGTGAAATGTGTTTCTTCTTTCGTCAAAAACACGTTAATGCAAGGGTATAGTTTTGAAATAAGACATAAACGGTTATGACACGAGTCTAACATAAATATTGTGACTAAATTAGATATAAATAATGTCAATAGTATTAGCCTATATTTCGCTATAATTGTGGAGGTGAACGTAAGTTAAGCATTTTATCTCTTATTGTTAGAGCAGGTGTCAATAAAATGACATATCAGAATTGGTATTGATATTAAAGATTGTCAAATATTCTTCCAAAATTATAAGATACTGATCTTTATACATTCTGGCAGTCATCTATCAGCAGATAATTTGTCAGTCTTCCTTCAAATTTGATTTATAATTAACATACAATTTCCCAGGAATATCTCATTTCTACTGTGCTGGGAGAGATCATTCTAATTATTGCTTGAACGATATATGTTCATCAAACATGAAGTTTCAAAATATTAAACCTAATATTTAAGGTTTCGAAATTTTGCATATTTTGACATTAATGAAAGGCATATTATAAAAATATTATTGGTAACATTTTATATCTTATGAACATATATTCTCAATAAATATGAATGAGAGTTCACAATAAAAGCACAATTAAACGTGGTTTTAGTGCCGATGAAAACTCTATACCAAAGACACGACGACGGTGTAAAAAGTTAAAGGGCACAGCACGGCAATGACAACCAGTAAACTTCATGTTCATGACAGGAACATAAGAGGTGGGGCAGAGTTGTTTGTGACTTCTGGACCATCCCTATGTCTTTTATAGTGTTGTAGAAACACAACATAAGCAAGATGAAAACAAAAATCAGTTTGAAAAGGATTTACTCATTAACTTAACAACATAACACAAACTAATTGCTAGATATACTTACTGCAGGTGTGATGAAATGATTGAAGCTGTTAATTTTCTCCTTGGTAATATTTATGTACGTTTCGGCAACAAAGGTTATCGACAAGTTGCAGGTATCCCTATATGCACTAAGTGCGCCCTTTTAATAGCAGACTTGTTTTGTACTGTTATGAATCACAGTTTATGACCAAACTCAGTAAAGACCCGTCGAAATTGCATTTAATTGATAAATTCAACAACACTTACCGTTATCTTTAAATTTAAACGGAGACAACTGTCCTTTCCCAGATTTAGATATTTCGGTCTTAAACGGGAAACTCCACACCAAAATTAACGACAAAAGGGATCATTTTTCGTTCCCTATTGTTAATTATCCATTTTTAGATGATAGTATTCCTTTGGCACCATCTTACGGTGTTTATATTTCACAGCTCGTTCGGTATGACCGTGTCTGTTGTGACGTTTTTTTTATTTTAACAAACGTAATCTAGTACTGGTAAACTATTAAGCCAGGAATTTCGTTACCACAAATGTCTTAAAATCTTTACTAATTTTTTTCATAGATGTAAGGATTTGGTTTTGAAGTTTAGTTGTACCTGTAGAAAACGTATTTCTAACGGGATATCACATCTGCATTTTTAGGGAAATTTTTGTTTACAGTGCCGGAAAATTTAGAAACGATCCTGGTAAACTTGTCGATCCTTTAAGTAAACTTATTCTTAAAGGTTATCAATTCGACACTGTAATTATATCATAGAATATTGTTTTTATTGGTATAAATATTGCTTTTGTTATCAGTAAATTAAAAGCAAACTAAATATTACGTGTATGTTATATACATATAAACATTCATGGATCTACAATCTGTCGGTACCTGTATCTTAACATTGCACAAGGTCATGTTTTTCTCTGGCTGTTTATGACGTCTTTACACTAAATCCATTGGATGTTGGATGTGTACTGATTAATAATTTAGTCTTAGATGCATGATTTTTTTATTAGTTGTTAGTGGCTTTCAACTATAATTGCAAGTACTCTCAGATCTGTACCAAGTTTCTTTTTGTTGTTGTTGTCCACGTCCACTTGTATTTTAAATTATCCATCTGATGAGTTAAGCCTTTCTCAACTGATTTGTATAGTTCGTTCTTATGTTGAACTGTTATACCACTGTCTCAGGTTAGGGGGGTTTGTATCCCGCTTACATGTTTAACCCCGCCACATTCTGTATGTATGTGCCTGTCCCAAGTCAGGAGCCTGTTATTCAGTGGTTGTTGTTTGTTTATATGTTACATATTTGTTTTACGTTCATTTTTTGTACATAAATTAGGCCGTTAGTTTTCTCGCTTGAATTGTTTACATTATTATTTCGGGCCTTTTATAGCTGACTATGCGGTATGGGCTTTGCTCATTGTTGAAGGCCGCACGGTGATCTAAAGTTGTAAATTTCTGTGTCATCTTGGGCTCTTGGGGAGAGATGTCTCATTGGCAATCATAACACATCTTTTTTGATAATAAAAAGAAAAGAAAGGAAAAAACACAATGAAAAGGTTTATAAATACTAGCAGTTAATCAAAGCTAATTCAAACCAAATTCTAACTAATCAATGAACAATGTTTCCAAGAATAACTTTTCTACCATGGCACAGGCAGTGATTTTAGTGTAAAGACGTCACAAACAGTGTAAAAAGGGCATTCTGTTTCCAGTACAAAAAAAGCTGATGTGGTTTAATGGTAAATGAAACAACTGTCAACTACAGATCAAATGCCGTAGATTTAAGAAACTAAAGTCAACCGTCCGGCCTTCTACAATGAGCGACACCCATACTAAGATCATTTCACCTTTTCTTGAACTAAAACGATTTCCCACAAATGTGTTGAAAAATGACATGAAAATTATTCTGTTTGATAACATTTATGGTCATAAAATCCTTATGTCATCAGATGTTCATGTCGTCGATTAGTATTCAACAGACATTTAGCATTCCAATTAGTACTTCTTTTGCAACCCAACTGGCTACCTTGTTATTGTACTCATCAGACGTAAAATGCATACAGAACCTTCCAATAGACAAACGAACAAATATGCACATGCCTGCTTTTTTTTTGCTATTCTACTGTTGCCTTTAATTACTATATTTAATCAGGTTTGAACTTATGTTGAAAGTCTGTAATTTGAAGGTTTTACTACAAATATTTCATGCACTTAACATTATCAGTGATCTATATAAAAGAGGAAAAGTTCAGAGGGACCCCATCAGACAGACATGCATAACAAACAATCATACCATAAAACAAATTAAGTTAACCTATCTATTGTTTATAGTATTTGCAACGGTTTCGGCACTTACACATACACGGCTTTCAAATATTCGGCTTTGAGCGTTCCCGATGAAGGTAAATCCAGAAAAGCGCTTCGGACGTATGAAATTACATTTACATTTTGTTTCGGCAAACTGTTCTGATTACAAAAACTCAACATTGACAATTGAACCACGAAAATGAGGTCAAGGTAGTATGAATCGTACAAGATAAACATCTTACAAAAATGACATACATCAATATAGTGGTCCTATACAATACAATCCAAGACACTTATCACAAAAACGAAACAATAACCAATGAACTATGAACATGAATTCAAGGTCAGATGAAACCTGCCAGCAGGACATGTTCACCTCACTATCTTCCTTACACCAAACACAGTTGACTTATTGGTTATTATATCTGAGATACGGACTTGAATGCGAAAACGCCACTCGAACATTGATATATGAAGTGAGGTCTTTGTCAGGTACAGCCTGTCTGACGGACATGAAGACGATTTTTGTTATTCTGTTTCTCATAATAAGTGATTAATACACAGGACAAAATACTGTAAACTTTTTCAAGAAGTCACTGAATCATAATAACGATAACAGGGATTATGGATATAGAACAAACGTAAACTTGGTAATATAAGGCATCTGCATACAAGGTTTAAAGCATCCGGATATTTTACCTTCTAGAATATGATGATATATGCCAATAGTATACGTTTTATGAACAGCCGGACAGTAATCTCTTTGCTGATTTAAAATTTTCTAGTATCAACTTTCCAGTTCTTAGTTTTACCCTATGCTCCAACGTATGGTATATAATCTTTTAGACCTATACAATTATACTTATTTATGGGATCGTACTGATATAAGCAACACGACGTGAGCCACAATTGGAACAAGAGCACCTGAGATCATCCCCATTTTCTGGTGGGGTTGGTGTTGCTCATACGTTAGTTTTCAATGTTGTGTTTTGTGTAGTATTTTTTGTCTGCCAGTCTTTTTCTTTTCTAACAATGGCGTTGTGAGTTTATTTTCGACTATTAGAAATTCCCTCTGGCATCTTTCGCCTCTCATTTCCAACTAAATCGTTACGATTATGCTTGCAACGTGCAGGTTGAAGAAAAAACCATGAAACCAGGTTCAATCCATCTATTATTTTTTCTTAAAATGTCCTGTACCAAGTCAGGAATATGACAATTGTAATCAAACATCCAATTTCCGTGTATGTTTGCGTTTGTTTTTGTCGCAGTTCAGTGTTTCTGTTGTTTTTCTTATAGTTGATGTGTTCATTCGGTTTTTTCTTGTTACTCGAATATGTTATTTGCTTAACCGATTTATCACTATTGAGTAGCGGTATACTACTGTTGCCTTTATCTATGTTCTTTTGAAATGTTATTTCTTTGTAGTCAAAGAAACTGTTTGCTCGTGTAAATCTGTTTCATAGCCGTTCCTATCCTAACTTTTGGTTTCAATTTTCACTTATCCAATTTATTAAGGTGTTTCCCCTACGGGACCTATATTTTCGAACGTTCAAACTCACAATAGAAAACGATTACTATATAAGGCCATTTTTATTGTCCTTTTGGTTTGATTTCGTGTTTCCCGTGTAATTTAATATGGATAAAACACATCAGAACTCTTTGCAAACTAAGTATATAAAATTAATGAAGTGTATGATAAAATGCCTATACATCTTTTTTTGTAATTTTATAATTCTGTGTTTGGTCTTACGATTCCGCGTTTGCTTACTTCTAACGGCTATATTTCATAAAATTTAATCTTATTAATCTTAATCTCTGTACAATAATCTCATCATTGATACTAGTATACAAGACTTTATTGTGTCAGTCAAAAAGCCTTTTTTGAACACATTTAAAACCAAGAGATACATTTTAAGATGAAAGACCTTTAAACGCTCTCAAGAAAGGTTTCTATATTATATGGTCCATCAAGGTGTGTTTATTATATAATGATTTGAATAGGTCATTGGTGATTTCTAATCTGTTCATATTCGAACTTGGAAGCTACCGCCGTGGTGATGCACTGACAGCGTTGCGGGCCTTGGTCTAGAGGATCTTGGTAGCATGTCTTTACTTTTATTTCGGCGTGGTTTCTTTATCTCGTCCAAGATACCAGTGATCTGTTTTAATCATGGAAAAATGTACATAAAAAATGTTATTCATTGTTCATTCTAACACTCTAGTTTTCGTTGATGGACTTTCCATTCAACAGTGGATTTCTAAATTTTAAATAAATAAAGATATAATACTTGTTTACAGTTAAACAAATTTTTCACGATCGCTTAATTTTTACAACTGCTGAAAACATATTGGAACCGCTTAGTCCTATAACCGACAACGTGAATCTCTTTAAAAAAATGCTGCCAAGAAGAACCATAATGAAACGTTGAGGGTAAATTAAGAAGTTTTATAGAACTCAGTATACAAGATCGTATTCAGTTTCAAATTATTTGCTGGCAAAAAAAGTTCTTTTTCGAATTTGTAAACAAGTCCTCTTATGTCACTAAATAAGAAAAATACTCAGACCTTATTTCAATTTTAAACTCTAACATGTGCTTTGATTCACACAATTTGACTAGACTTGATTGGTTTTACGATCATAACAAGGAAAGTTTCATGCGTTTTTACACATATTTCACATTTTTCAGTTTTTTCTTCACAGCGTTTTCGACGACGATTAATCACTGATAATAGTTTCACTATCGAAGTATTAGAGGCTTTAAGATGATAACCCTCGACGGGACCTCTTTTATGTGGTAACAACTTTTTGAATCAGCTTGCTTGCATGATATTAATGTAGAACATTGCATAAAAGTTCCATAGGTATTAGAAATGCTAAATACTTCTGTGTGGCATTTTATACAACATGCTGAACCTTTGAAATATCTAAGGATCACCCTTGGTTTTTTCTATAGGGTTCGTGCTGCTCAGTCAGGCGTTTTTAGGTAGTGTTTTGTAGACTGTTTCTATGTTGTATTTTGTATAATATTGTTTGTTGGTCTTTTTTTAGCCATGACGTTTTCGATTTATTTTCTACCTGTGACTGTGAATGTCCCTTTGATATCTTTTGCTACTCTTATGGATTTTCGTCGTGTGTCATGTCTTTTTAAAATATTTTTCAGTTGCTCTTCAACTTATCCATTTAAGTTCTTTGTTTGTTAGTTTCCTCCTCTTTTTTCTTCTTTGCTTTTTTTTGCCGTCCCTTTTTTTCTTTAACTTTTTAAGAAAATATTTTTTCAAATGTTTTCCTTTTTTTCATAACTTTGTAAGAAATTATTCTTTCAAATCCCATAAATCTATTGCATAAATTAGCCAGTGCTAAAAGTAATAAATCCTTTCCTTTAAATTGCCTTTGAAAAGTCAGGTGTGATGTGATTGAGCTTTTGATTTTGCCTTTTGATAAGGGACTTCCGGTTTGAATTTTCCTTGCAGTTTGATATTATTTTTCTTTTAAACTTTTTTTTAAGATAATTGTTCTGTTTTCTTTCTTAAATATCATTTATTTCTTACCCATAGATAGAATGCAGCAGCACCGATACTAGCGTCACGTATCTGTACGAGATTGTAAGGTTTAAGTATGCTGTTAATTTTATTGATCATGGCTGGTGACGTCGAGTTAAAATCAAACTGAGATACTCTCCTCATTATATTTTCTTTGCCGGTTTTAAAAAGAAGACCCTGGCAGTCCTTCCATGTCTGTATACGAATAAAGAAAAAATACACATTTAATGTATAATAAGTTTTTAAAAAATGTTGGAAACGGTAAGCATTACGCTGAAAAACACTTAAAATAATGATTGAAAAATATACAAAAAGGCTTTATTTAGCGGTATAATAAGAGGAACAAGTATTTGTGTTTGGAATTATACAGTGGAAATAACAAGACTATTTTAAAATGAATGTACCCCACGATAGAAATTTAATATTGATATTTCCATGAAAAAGTCTGTAACTTGCATGTCAAAATATATATAATTTTACCTGAAGTTTCTTAGGGTCATCACCAAGTAGTATACAAGTGGCTTTGAGAATCTGATGAACACTTTCAGGAGGTGTCATATATTTTTTCATTTCGGTCAACATGTTTTGATTCATTTTTAACAAGGGCTTCATCAATTTTTCCACTTTTGTTACTCTGTCGAGAATCTTTGTTGATAGCTGAATTTGCATGTCAAGTCGATGATCAAAGTTTGCCTCCTTTGCTTCATTGATATATTTCTTAATTGTTTTAGGATTTCGTCGACGACATGCTTCTGACATTTCTACAAAATAACGTTGCAATACATTAACATCGGTAATATAGTTATAGAATAAGTTTTCAGAACGCGTTACATGTTTGCTTCGCTAAATTTGTGATGTTCATGGAAAGTGTTGACTTCTCGTTTCATGATTTGCAAATTATCCATTGTATGTTTATTTTGTATTGTATAACCTGATACAAAAACTAAGTACTTACTTTCCTTGACCGTGAGCTCTTTAACTACTTTCTGTACATATGCTACCATCTTATCCTCGGGATCAAGGTCAAACTGCTTGAATCGCTTAAGTTGTGTCTTCATTTGTTTAAGATCTTTTGACTTCAGGGCCTTTGTCATTGTCTTCTTGATAGACTTTTCTTTTACTAAAAGATAAATGTTAATAAGTTTATACGAAGTGCAAATGTATTGCACAATCGTCCGTGTACATTTACGCCAAACATTTTTCATTTTAAAATGAAAAATAAATTTTCAAATTGCTCTGCAAATCTTAAAGGTAGTTGGTTTGAAAAATGTAACAAAAACCTATAGAAATCACTTTCGAAAAACCATTTTCTCTATGAGATTTGAAATTTGTTATTTTCATGAAATTATATTTTTGATTTAACGAAGATATTGAAACAAATAACAATAACTTTCTGTTAAAAATGATTTTATTTTGTCAAAAGTTTAAAATTATTAAAACATTTGTATTTGCTTGCTTTAGAAAACAAAACATATTTCAATCTCATTCTTAAAAGCAAATATTGAAAATACTGACCTTTAGCATTTTTCAATTTAGTTTACAATATTGACAAATGGAAAATGATCTAACGTGGAGCATTTTTCAATTTGACTTACAATATTGAAAAATGAAAAATGCTCAAGCGTTGAGCATTTTTCAATTTGTCTTCAAATATTGAAAAATGAAAAATGCTCCAACGTGGAGCATTTTTCAATTTGACGTTTAATAATGAAAAATGAAAAATGCTCCAATTTTTCAATTTTCATTTTACTGTGCAATATTCAAATTTGAAAAATGTTCATTATTTATTAAATGTTTTACTATTTCCGGTTTTTTTTGTCTTGTTTTAAGCGCAATATGTCTTGAAGATCTTTTTAAGGTGTGTTTGTGTGTGTGTGTGAACTATGTGTGGTATCAACAAATTCCGAACAAGAATGGTACACTGACAAGTACGATAATGACCACAAAGAATCATTCTTTCTTTTTATCTATATACAATGTATATAGCTGTCTTTGTAGCTAAGTGTTTATATCTATCTTTCGATCTATCAATCTGTCATTCATTGTATATATCTTGCTATCTGTCTATCTATCTGACTTTTGTTTTTCTTTGTCTTTTCTTTCCGTAAGTCGTTTTTGTTCTGAAAATGGAATTACTAGGCGATGCGGAGTAGACGAAGTTGCATTGAACCATATCGTGGCTGAATGTGTCAAACATGTTAGAAAAGAAGAGAAAATATTAGAATATTAGATATTGTCCATGTCAGTTTCTGTATATGCTCAAGGAGCAGGGTTCGCGATTCGAAAGGGATGAGGAGGGATGGGTGTAGATGTTAAATTATTCTGATCACTGTGCTAGTATATGTTTTCAATTTTGTATTTTTCTACATTGTACAGCGTTTCCTAATTTTGAATCTGTTTAATACAACTTGTTTTCCCAAGCTTATGATATTCACAATTTCATTCGCAGAATTTCAAATAAGCAATCATCTTATAAAAGAAAATATGAAATTAACTTGCATGCATGTATGTGTGGTAAATGTATATTTCGAAGAATGAAAGACTTCTTATATTTGCTTTTACCGAAAACAAAATGTAGCAAAGAATATATAATAATTATGTGAATAGTATTTTAAAACAAAATCAAATATTTTCAAAGATAAATTCAGAAATTGTATTTACCATTCTAATACTTTTACATAAAAACAAAAGTAACCAAGTAAAAACAAAGTTTAATTTTGGGCTAATTTCGATGATAGATAAATAGATTTTCCTTGAAAAACTGTTTGTTTTCTTTTTTCTATTCGCAAATAATTGTAAATAATTGTGTTTAATGTTTTAACTTTAAAGCTGCCTTTATTATAAAACGTTTGAAAACAGCCATATATGAATCTCAAATATATCGGGGTTTTTTTGCATTTTTTTGTGACTTTATCATTAAAAGGGATAATTCTACCAATAAATTCTAACTCTGGATTGTAAATTTTACATCGGAAATGTTCTTTGTAGTTATTTTAGTCATCTTAATTCGTTTTTGAGATTTGATTGGCTAACATAGTGCCAAAATTTCGATTTTCAAAATTTTTTCACAATTTTCCTCGATTTTTGGTTAAAATCAATGTTTTAGCCCAAAATGGTGATTTCCGATCGTACGATTTTTCTAGACTTCATATATGATTGTGTCATGCTTTGTTATTATAAAACTGTTGAAATCATTTCTGTTGCAATTTGTTTAGATTCATGCAATATTTGCCGTAGACAGACTAGACTATTTCAACAAACATGAAACAGTTCCCCCGAGGTTCTGTATTATGTACATTCTATTATCATGTCTTTAATATGATTTTACATCTTCAATATGTGAAAGCAAAACGAGTATTATAGGACAAATATGTCGACACAAAAAAGGGGTCCCAGTCAGTGACAATCTTCTTTTGAAATACAAAAAGGAAAAAATAACAGATCGACACAGATCGACACAGATCGACACAAATGATCTAATTTCAAACCGTATGCATCATGTACATGGAACAAATACTAGTAGTTACATTTATCAAGCAAAGGAATCAACGTGTGTGAAGCTAGAGTTGGTAAAGCATTAGCGATAGTTAACCCTCGCTACCATCATTTACGACAGCAGCAGTGGTTGATCCAGAACTTTTCATAAGGGGTGGCACTGACTGACCTTAAGGGGGTCCAGTCATACTTCAGCGATTTCCTATATAATCAACCAAATTTTCCCCATAAAAGGGTGGGGGAACCAACGGAAATACATAGTGTTTCAACTTCTGCAATGATGACAGCGTATAATGCACATGGTCGACGCTTCCACAAAGCCAAAGTAAGGGACAACATCAAAAGTTCAATGTAGGATAATAAAAAAATACTTTATTTACATAGTTTTTTCACTGATTCCTTATTCTTAACTTAATTTGTGAAATATTGAATGTAAAAAACGGACATATGTAAAATCGATTTTGGATAAACAAAACTGGCAGCAATTTCACACCCCTCCCCCTCTATCACAAACATCGAACACGCTTGTATCTGTACTATATGTTTAGCATTTTTTATAACTTGTTTCTTTGTTTGTATACGCCCGTCTAAAACGGGACATATTATGGTATACCGTTGTCCGTCCGTCGTCCACACTTCGGACAATTAATAAAAAAAGCTTCCACCAACTTTTATGGAACTTTATCGAATTGTTTATATCTATTGACGTAAGCTCCCTTTCGATTTTTATAAAATTCAAATTTTTCGTTTCCATGTTATGAATTTTTTTTCCTTAAAAAGGGGGGAGTTTTCCAGTTTTCGGAGACTAATTCTAAAATGCTTCCATCAACTTAATGAGACTTTGGTGAATAATTGTATAAATCTATTGACGTATGCTCTGATTTTTATAAATTTCAGATTTTACGTTTCCGTGTCATGAATTTTTATGCTTAAAAAAGGGGGGATTTTCCAGTTTTCGGACAATCACTCATAAACGCTTAAACAAAATTTTATGACAGTTTAGTGAACTGTTTAAATCTGTTGACTTAAGCTACCTTTCAATTTTTTTTTTAGATTTTACGTTTTTTAGTTATGAATTTTTATATTGAAAAAAGGTTTTTTTTCCAGTTTTTTGGACAATAACTCAAACACGCTTTTACCAACTTTTATGAAACATTTACATTTTTGGAGTTATGGAGTTTTTATTCATAAAAAAATCAGGCTTTTTTCCAGTTTTTCGGATAATAAATCACAAATGCTTTCAGCATTTAATGATTAGACTATGGTGACTAGTTAATATATCTAATAATTAAACTAAGTACCCTTTTGATTTTTATATAATTTCTGATTTGATGTTGTACAGTTTTGGGGATTTTTTCTTCTGACAAAATGTCGGAAACGGTCAAGGAAATTTTGCATGACGAAATTGAAGAAATGGTGATAGACACAAAAGAGAGTACTGACAGTATAACATGGAAAGACGGAACAAGAATTGTGGAGCTTTTAAGTCTGGCACTGAATAACTGCAAAACGCTGCACGGCCCAGCGGAATCTGCTCAGCGTAGAGAAAGAAATATTTCAAGGAATTGGGATCTATCTTACTATTCGTTGCTTAAACTGTAACATGCTGAAAAACAAAATTCGGAACAAAACGACCTGCAATAGCTAACTATGAGTATTGGTAGCTGCTTAACGTACAGCGGCAAATATTTTTTGCACATTTATGACATCCAAATGTTATTTTAATGAAACTTAAAGAAATGAGAAAACGTATGAACCCGTAATTAATGAGAAAAATTTAACAAAATTTATGGCGCGTAGGGTAGCCGAATCTGGTCTGGTGTTGAAATCCATACACAAAAGTCATTACTACGGCGTGTTGAACAGCTGTGCAATATTTTTCATGACGAGAACAGTTATTTTTATTTATTGATAATGAATTCGAAGTAAATAATACTATCTTGAATTCTTTTCTTGTTTAGCATTTGGCAGCCTCCAAATTTTACGGAGAATTGTCATTGTAAGGCCAACTTAACATACTATCAATGAAATAACAAAACCGACTGCATGTGCGAGACCCTCATTGGTGGACAAGGTCGTATAACACCTCTATTCGTAAATAGAATAATAAGTAAAGAGAGTGTCTCATCCTATTCTGGACTTGAAATTGGTAAATAAAAAAAACGATTTTAATTGATATTTTAAAAACATATAATATTGGATGGTTTGAATTTAAGCAAAATATTACCAATAGATGCAGCATTGTCACACGTTAGTTTGTTTAATTGGTTGTACATGTATTCTTTTTGTATATGAAACTGGATGTAATAGACCAAAACAAGAAAACGCCCGTTCACATGCTGTTAAAAGAGCTTGTAATTAACGGTGTCTTTTGCTATTGTTCATCATATTTGTATTTTGTTCATTGTTTTGTACTTAAATCAGGCCGTAAGTTTGAGTTTTTTTGCATTTGTCATGTAGGTGCCTTTCATAGCTTACTATGCGGTATGGGTTTTACTCTTTGTTGAAGGCCGTCCGATGTCCTATAGTCGTTTAGTCATTTGTCTTCTTATTTGTATAAGCATGTCCCTATTGTACATTTTTTACTTCAATGTATTGAGAGATAAAAATTGAAGTATCGGCAAATGTACACTAACTGCAGACAGACAGATCAGAAAGTGTACACACGTTAAAACTCGTCGTATAGTTAGACGATCAGACAGACGAACAAAGTGTTTTCAATATAGCTCTTCTTCTAGACAAACAAGTATGCAAATATTCATACGTATACGCCGTAAAAAAATGTTATGTAACTTATCTATTGATAAAGACATCGTTCAATATCATTCTCTTATACCGGCTGCAGTACTTCCTATGAAATATTATATTACAACTTCATTTTCGGTCGATTGATGCAATAATGGCATGAGTTAAATTGCACAAAACAGCTCTTATTATATTACAAGAAGTACTGCTCATAATTTAAATTTGAAAGATAATTATCTTTTGAGTGTAAAAAAAAATAAAATCAAAGTACGTCGGGACCTTTTAAAGTTGACGATACGGTATCGGTTTTGTCATTGTTGACGGTTATATGGTATGATCGCCTCACTTAATTTATAGTTCACTTGGTTCACATTTTGTCATGTCAATAATGTTGTCTATCATCCTACAGTACATCAAGCAATTTAGAACTAATGTCGGACGGAGATGCACCTTTATACTTCTAGCAGATCTACATCTGACAAAGCAATCTGCTAGAATCCTTTATTTATATTAAGTATCAACGCTTTGAAAAACACCTGCATAAACTTGACAGCGAACTCGTGTACGGCGGGAATGATTACACGACGTTGTTGCGATTAAAACTTAATTTAACGTAATTTAGCGCCATACTGACAGACGTCGTAAAAAATAAAGATGTATGGCTTTTATTGAAAAAACCAGCACATGGACCCCAATTGTTTTCTTTTGCAATCAATCAAGTACTGTTTCAAGAACACTCCACCAAAATTTCAGGAAAAAAACAACGATCAAATTTTTTCTGCACTTCCGAAAAGACGCAAAAGTATGGTCAATTTTTTATTTCGGATATAGCAATCTAAATCCGGAACATGATGATTTGGTTTAACCTTAAACTTGTTTCAGTATGTTGATGTCATGGATCAAGGGAATATTTTACAAAAACCCGGTTAAGTTATGACTTTTCGTTCAAAAGTATTGTTACTTTCTTTAAACGTCATAGTTTATTAAATTTCAGGGATTTTCTTCCAAATATGCAAATTTCGAACCAAATTATCCCTAAAAGTAGGTCATGAAGGTACTTTTTTCTTTACATATTTAAAAAGTACACATTGAAATTGACCTTCTATCAAAATTTTAAGAAAAAAACAAACGAGGGATCTCTACTGTATCGTATGCCCTTAAAGCATAAAGACAAGAGGAATACCATGCGCTTACAGCGGAGCTCTTTATTTATATATTTGAAATGTCTTTTCAAAAGAGGGACGAAAGATACCAAAGGGACAGTAAAACTCATAAATCTAAAATAAACTGACAACGCCATGGCTAAAAATGAAGAAAACAAACAAACAAACAATAGTACACATGGCACAACATAGAAAACTAAAGAATAAACAACACGAACCCCACCAAAAACTAGGGTTGATCTCAGGTGCTTCGAAAGGGTAAGCAGATCCTACTTCACATGTGGCTACCGTCGTGTTGCCAATGTGATAACAAATCCGGTAAATAGTCTAATTCGGTAGGTCACATTCATGAAAGGGAAGGGGATTGTAGTTACGACGTAAGGAACATATCCGATATCATTTGTAAAACGATTCAACTGTTTTTATAATATGCTTTTTATCACTGTTCAATGTTAAGGGGATGGTTGTGCACATAAAACGAGTTTAATCACTAAGAGTCCTATATATGCGCCGTAAAACTAATTTTTCTCGAATGAATTGAATTGTTTTTAAATTTGTCTTTTTGGATTCTCTTATAGATTGTTGTGCGGTAATGGTTTTCATCAATGTTGAAGACTGTACTATGAATTATACTTGTTCACTTCATCATCATTTAATGTCTGGTGGAAAAAATTGTTTCTCTCGCAATCATATCACATCTTTTTTTTTGTGAAATTATGAATAAAACAAAGTTTATCACTAGTATTCGTCAGTTTAGTTACAGAGCATTCCATTCACGAATTGAGTAAATGAATACATAGAGAGCGCAGCGTTATTTATTTTTATGTGCCATACATGCTGTACATATATGAATTTTTATAAATGTACATGTATCAATTGGTGATGTTTTTTGTACTTGCTACCTGGGAAACTAAGAAAAAATAAGATAGCACAGTTTCTTCGGTATTGATTATGTTTATTGATTACGTTACGACCAATAACAATAATAACAACAGTTGAAATTACTGAACAACAAGTGATATATATTTCACGATTATTAAAAAATGTATTCTGACACGATGAAAGCAGGAAACGTACGGTATCAACAATTCAAGACAAGAACCAGTTGCTCATTTTGATTAGTAGGAAAGGTAGAGAAACAAGGAGCATGTTTTATGCCCAAGTCACACTAGACCACTATTGCACCACGCTCACCGCGATCTAAAAGGTGAGGTCCCGGTACGAGCAGGATGAAAGTTTGGATTTTCATTGTTTTCACGATGCTACTACGATCCCGCTACGGGTCACGTTCTCATCACGCCTATTCTGAGTCTTCAATACGATAATCACGATTTATTACGCTGATCACGTTTTCATAACGACAATACATGCACGATTTATTCGATTGCAACACGATCTTAACACACTTTTTCTGCGATTATAGACCACTCTTACATCGACCGGTCTAAGTCCTTTCCACTTTCAAAACGTAATCTGACTACGCTCTCGTCATTATCATCAACATCATATTGCATATACATACTGTTTATAAATACTGTTCCCTTTAATTCTTCTAATTGTCAGTTAAAATACGTAGAATTCTCGCAAACAACACAGACATACCACCAAAATATACCAGAACTAGTGGGCGTGATGGTAGAGATAGAGGTAGAATCAGAGGAGCCTCTGATGCGAATTCTGATCCAGTAGACATATATGCATGTCAGATCAACCAATCCAACCTGAGTCACAACGCGATGCTGATCCATCGAGATCAAATGACGATATTTTATTGACAATAGAGGAAATGATATAGATGTGTCAAGCATGGTTGTGCTTATCAAACATTGACCAACGTTAGGTTTTTGATATTTGGTCTTTTTTTCTAACACTATATGCAATATGTAATCTTTGTTTGGTGTATGGAAATATTTAATGATGTGCATGTCAGTCTAACAGGTTTTATTTGGCCTTGACCTCATTTTCACTGTTCATTGCACAGTATTCAGTTTTTTAGTTTTGTTCTGATTTTCTTAAACTATAAGAAATAGGTTAACCTTACTTGCTGTATGGAATTGTAAGTTGTACACTTCTGCATGCCATGGTTCAGATCCTAGACCTTAGTTTCGTGGTTCACGTGTTTAGTTTTCTCGGTTAAGTCTGTTTCTTAGAAACTATTAGCATGGGTCATTTATACTTAGTGATTTATTGTAAGGTGTACATGTATTTCTTGTTTTGTTTATATGACCTTGTCCTAATTTTCTTTGACCATGTTAAGTTTATGTGATAGTTGTAGTAAAGCTTTATATTTAGGACTATCAACATAGAGGGTGGGCAGGACCTTTTTCAGGACGTCAGGATCGGGTGTTTTTAAGCTTGTGATTTTGGGATTTACCCTTTCGGGACCCGGGATTTTTTTTTCATTCAGGACCTCGGGATTTCATGTTTTTAAGTCCAGGATTTTGGATCAACATAATATCAATGATTAGTAAAGAAGGCGAGACATTTCAGCGTGTACACTCTTTTCGTATTTTGAGATATTTTAAATAATTTGAACATTTATCGAAATTGCCTCTTTGTTGATACTATTATATTTTTTGTAGCTCGTCCGCTCCCCTTTTATATTCGTTATGTAAACAGAAAGTCACAACTGTTTTGTTTTTTTACAGGGATCACGAAACTTTTATCCTGATCCATATCAGGCTGATAATTTTGAGCATACAATCCATCTTGATCAAAATGAATTTTGCAAGTAGCCCCAGAAGTGGGATATAGAGAGGGGGTGCTATTGAGGTTACAACAAGGGATGGTCGGATATAGGATTATTAAAATGTGGGTAATGAAATCAAGGGGACACCAAAGGTGGGATCTGGAGAACAAACAAAAAAGATGAATTTAGGAAAAGGCGCACACCGAGTCACTCCAACCTCATTCACGTGAATGAAATGAAATCCCATCTGTAATGTCAGAATAAGATTTTAGTGTTGTTTACTTTTTTTTAGGGGGAGGACGGGCGGGCATCATAAAAAGATCTCCCATCTCTGACTCAAAATATGGATAATTTTATGTCAAGGGTTTTATGGTTCTCCCTGACAGCTTCAGACATATTAATTTTGTATCTTCTATTTTTTTAAATAGACAATCCAATTGAGAAGGGAAATGGGGAATGTGTCAAAGAGATAATAACCCGACCATATATATAGAACAGACAACAGCAGAAGGTCACCAATAGGTCTTTAATGCAGCGAGAAACTGCCGCACCCAGAGGCGTCCTTCAGCTTGCCCCTAAACAAATATATATATATACATGTACTAGTTCAGTGATAATGGACGCCATACTAAACAAATTAAAAACTAAAAACCTAATTTAAAAATAATACAAGACTAACAGAGGCCAGAGGCTCCTGACTTGGAACAGGCGCAAAATAAGTGGGGTTAAACATGTTTATGATATTTCAACCCTCCCCTGATACCTCTGACCAATGTATAAAAGTAAACGCATAATCATACACCCAGTAAAATTCTGTTCAAAAGAAGTCCGAGTCCGATGTCAGAAGAGGTAACAAAAGAAAATAAACAAAATGATAATAACACATAAATAACAACAGACTACTAGAAGTTACTGACATGTCAGCTCCAGACCTTAATTAAACTGATTTTAAGATTACGTTTTCATTATAGGAATATCAGGCAACCCCTGTTAGGGGTTCAGTATTATACAAATTATAAAATATTTAAGAGAAGAACATAACCCGTGTCATGCCAACAACTGGTTTTTAAAAAATATGTCTAATCCCGATGTAAAGACCCTATCGATAAGTGAAACAATATAAAAACCAAAATATGCAAACTTTAAAAATCTGACAACCACAACAGAATCGTACTATATCCCTTCTTCCTAAGTCTGTTAAACAGGGTTTTTTTTATCTTCTATAATGTTCCTTGTTGTCGTTAGTTGATGTGATTCATAAGTGTTTTTCGTTCTGTATATAGATTATATCGTGTTTTTTTTCCCGCTTGAATCGTTTTACACTAGTCATTTTGGGAACAATTTATAGCTTATTGTTTTATGTGAACCATGACTCTGTGTTGAAGACCGTACTTTGACCTATAATGGTTTTTATTTTAAAAATTGTGACTTAGAAGGCAAACTGTCTCATTGGCACTCATACCACATCTTCTTATATCTAGAGAAATGTAAACTAGCTTCACATTTGAAGTTAATTTTTAGCTAAAATGCCACCGCACATTCATTCCAAATAAAAGAAAATCTGTCTCAAAATGAACAAACTTTAAGTAATCAGCAATATCAGTCTTGACAACATTAAACATATTTTGACTATACATTGATACAAAATGTACCAAATAAACCATACTATAAAAATAAAAGACCACAGGAACAATTATACACCTACATTTTCAAAACTTGTCTCCTAAAGACAGTCGTATCTAATTCCACCGAGCACTGACTCAAATGTCTGCTTCATTTCTGATTAGTTTTCCCAAAATAATGTATTTCAGTTAAAAAAAGAAAAATCGCTGTAAAATTCAACCTCAACCTCGCGGGACCAACATTTAGCATTAGTAATTCTGATTGAGATTCGGAGATGTAAACCACAGCTTGTTCTAGTTGTAAACAGAGACGGAGATGTAAACCACAGCTTGTTCTAGTTGTAAACAGAGACGATGGATGCCAAATGTTAAAGCACTATTGGTATTAAAATAGCTAAGTAATACTACCCCCCCCCCCCCCCCCCCCCAAAAAAACAACCAGTGAACAAATTATTTAATTCATTTTATCTAGTTAAGAAAGGGAGCATTCAATGACTTCCAAAATGAGCTGTATTTGGAAGGAAAATGGCATATTAATCAACCTTATACAGAGAGACTGGGAACAGAACAGCTTTCCTATGTGTTGTTTTTATCTTTTCATATTTTCTAGGTTGTCAACGAGGGTATCACCAAATCCGTAGCAATTGCATGAAAGTACGAAATGTTATGTTACAATATTTTTCATTTACTATTTATTGACGAATGGCTCTCAGCTTTGGTGAAGCTATTCTGTCGTTGAGTTTTTTTTTTGGGGCATATTGTAATTGCTTTCCGCTATGCTAAATCCTTTATTGGCAATAACCGAACCGTGTTGATACGAGCAGAGTAATATATGCCTTGATCTATGCGTGTCGGTATTGCTCAGATGTTATCTTAAATTTATATTAACTTTTTAAAGAAGTTTACAAATGTTTTGCAACGGTGCAAATACTAAACTTTGGAGTAAAAATAAATATCTCTATCAATGAATTAAACAAACCAATATTCATTTGATTTAACAGATATAAAAGAATATGTAGTTAACCTGAATGTGAATAACAAAATAGGGATATATAAAGTTAAGGGTTTTAAGCAAGGGAAATAACAATAACTTTTTGCATAATAATCCTGCGCCACATCACAAAATTTTGCTGGTGCGTTGTTGTTCTCCTATCTTTTCGGGGTAAGGTAATAAATGTGTATACACGGGTTCACACATACACATATGTGTATTATATTTAAAGCATAAAAACAAAACTTTGATTAAACAAATTGAAAAATCCTCAACACAAAAAAAACACATATTCATTTTTGAGGAAAAAAAATTAAAGATGAAAATTCAACATTTTTCATTTTTCAATATTTCAAAGCAAATTGAAAAATACTCCACATTAGAGCATTTTTCATTTTTCAATTTTTAAGGGCAAATTGAAAAATGCTCCACGTTGGAGCATTTTTCATTTTTTGATTTTTGAAGGCAAATTGAAAAATGCTCCACGTTGGAGCATTTTTCATTTTTCAATTTTTAAAGGCAAATTGAAAAATGCTCCACGTTTTAGCATTTTTCATTTTTCAATATTTTATGGCAAATTGAAAAATGCTTAAGGTTAGCAATTTCAATATTTTGTCCTTAAGAAGGAGATTTAAATTTGTTTCTTTTCTAAAACAATCAAATTCAAATGTTTTAATTTATTCAAACTGTTGATAAGATGAAATCTTTTTAAGACAAACTTATCATTACTTTTAATATTATCCTCGTGAAATTAAATAATGTAATGTCATGAAAATTACAAATTTCAATTCTCATAACGAAAATGATTTTTCAGAAGTGACTTCAACAGATGTTTGTTACATTTATAAAACCAATAAATTTTAAAATTTGTAGGGTATTTTCAAAATCTATTTGTTCAGCTTAAAATGAAAAATGTTTGGCGTAAATATACACGGTCTCACAATCCCGTAGTTTGATTTGTCTGTGATTTAAAGTGAAAAACGAATAATTTGAATTTAATGTATCGCAGTCCTCACTTACCTTTCACGTAAACGTCAATAACCTATAATTGTAAGGCAAACATACATAATTAGAACAAAAGCAGTAAATTATGCAGATCATAAAAAAAACCAGTTTATGTAAAAAGTAGAAGCGTGAAATTTTACTTTGGGGATTGCAGAGACGCAAACATAAAGAAAGTGATGTTAATTCATTTTTGTTGAATTCTCGGGTCATTCTACTGAACGATATTTCTTTGATTGTAACATTTTTGGTGGGTTTTTTTTATTAACTTTTGTTTGACAATCTTTAAATTTACATCGGAAGTGTATGTTTTTACCGACTATTATCCCAATTAATGCATTCTGTCAATAATAGTGATTATTCTGATTACACAATTGAAACTTTTGTTATATTTTTGCTTATATTCTTATTTGACGCTACCTTGCTTAAATTGTTCTTTTGCTATTTCTTCCATTTCATCCATTTCTTCTTGAAAGTCTGTATCTTCCGTCATAGCCACAGATTTTGTGCCGTCTTCAGTAAAGACAACCGACGTGATATCTTCATCAAAACTTATCGCTGTATCTGATTCATTGCCATCCATTTCTTGTTCTTCATTAACTTCAGCATTGTCACTGTCTGAATCTTCACTACATACCTCCTCAAACTGACTCTGTTCAAAAACGCTATCTTTTCTGTCCGGAATTGGTTCTTCAACAGGTTCTATTTCATCGACAGGTTTAAGCGTATTAACGAGTTCTTGGAAATCACCTTCAAAAATGTCTTCATCTTTTTTAAAATGTATGTAAAACCTGCCGCTCGTACAGATTGCATTCTCATACTTATCATGAGTAAATACCTCGAGTACATATTCGCCATAATCATTCAAATGTATTTCAATTGAATCTTTGCTTGTTTTCACTTTTATTTCGTTTTCATTTTCGTAAATCTTCTCATCTGTTTTGCGTACAGTTGTAAATAGTGCCTCGTACTGTGTTGGGCTCGGTATCGGAATAACGACGTCCGGTTTAGCAGTAATTATTGTGTCTGATATTATATTTTCCACGATACTGTCATCAGAAAACCTCACTCGTCTAACTATGTTTCCTTCAGAGTGAATGAAGAAACTGTGTATCTGGTGCAATCGGGAATGATCATTTTTCTTGAATGCAAATACATTCATAGAATATTCTGCTGGAATCGGCATGTCAACGTCAAATTTCCATACTCCATTATTTACTTCTGTTTCCACTGATACTCTACTGTTGCCATCACGTTTACAACAAGAAAGCTCACATAACAACTCAACTGACTCATCTGCCAGGAAACGAAATGAAGCTCTTCCATCTGGTGCTTTTAAAGAGTCTCCGGTTTTACTCAAACATCTCACTCCTAGTGACATGGCATCTAACTTTGCACCTAGTTGCCCCTCGGTGATGTTCGGATAAGGTAAGTTACATGGTCTTTCTTCTCCTTTAAATTTGATTACAAAATTCAGCAAATCAGCTGGGACATTTTGAGTAATATTGTCTTCCGTTTGACCAATATAAAATTTAACAGCGTATTCGCCTTCTCTTGGTAATTTTATATTTGCGATGTACTTATCTTTTTCTCTTCTAGCAACAACATGTCTGCTCAGAGTACCACTTCCTATCAGAAGGCTTTTGAGCATGTGGGATATTTCTAATTTTGCATCAATATGAATGATAAATTCCACTACGCCATTTCCTGTCCTTACAAATGGTGATTTTGGTGAAATTGCGTAGATATCCAATTTTTCTGCATGCGGATTATTACCAAATCCTATTTCCGGAAAATCAGGGAATGGTAAACATGGTTCTTTGGGGTCTATGCAGTCAATCATGTATGAACAAACTAATGAAAAATTGTTTGATTTCGTGAAATCACATCCATATACATCGAACTGATATTTACCATAGAACGGAAGTCTTACTTTGAATATTACTTTATCTTGTGTGTGAATAACACTCACAAACCTTTCTAGTAAAATATCGACAGGTTTATTTGTTTGAATTTGTGTTCTTTGCTGGGTTAGCATAACCTTGAATATATAATTTGAACTCCTTTTTGGCGGAAGGGCGAACGAAATATTGATTGTCTCTTTTTCTGCTGTAAGCTTGTTTGAAATACAACTTCTTTCAACAATACTCATTTCATACATATGAAAATACTCTCGTAAATATGGCGACTTTTCAAATTTAGAAAAATTTACCGGAACTGGAAGTAACTGCCAGAACTCTTCATCCGGGAAGTGTGTATAAATAAGTTCGTTTGGGTCAGAGAAGAAATAAAATTCATGATATTTCACGATTTCATCGATGTCCCCTTCTCTTGAAATTTTACCGTCCGAACTTATGTTTATTGTGTTATCGATATTGCGACCAAGTACGCATGTTGACGCCCAGAACACATCAACAAATTGCCATTGACCTTTTACATAAACGGCGTTCCACTGGCTGTACAGCTCATCACACTTAATGTCGCATCCGACTTTGTATAGTTCACCTTTCGTTATACCATTTATAATAACGCATGGAATATCCGCTAACCTAAAATAAAGTATGTATTCAGGAGCAACTGTTTCCAGACATATAGAAACACAAAGAAAAAAGTGTTCATGTAGTAACTAATCTGTATATAGTCATAGTGTAAGTCTGAGTTCAACATTGTTTGCCATTTTAATTTAATGGTGAATGTTAATATTTTTTATTACATTTTAGTATGAATATTACTATAAAATTGTATTCGTGTTTCTGAAATCAACGAATATAATAATATTCTGAAAATTAGCAGTTTATAAATAGATATTTATATATTCCAATCTTGTCTCTTTTTTTTTAAATTTCTATACCATACCAATTCAGTTATCACATATGGTCACATATACTGAAATTTTGATTTTTTTCAAAACTTTAGAGATTTTTTTGGCTTTATGATAGTATTATATAATTAACACGACATATATCAACAAAAACTGTTTGTTTTTAATCGTTTTTGGTTCTTAAACAACATTATCTTTCAATATATTTGGCTTTGAGGGTATCTGATGAAGGTTGTTCCGGAAAACACACGACATTTATAAAGGGTTGTTTCATCCTTTATATAGTACAATGAATAGTGAAAGTGCCAGTTGACAAGGGAGAGATACAATTTTTTGCTTCATTTATTTAGAATAAAGATTATCAAATTTATATGAATTATACTTACAAACACAGCATATAAAACATTTGTGCATGTGAGATTAAGTCACATTGTATTTTAAGCATGTGTTCTAATGGTGAATCAGTCGGGGGAATCATTTCTGAGTCTATGCTGTACACGTCATATGATGTCATCCAACGAAAAATTGCACGTATTTTTAATAAATCACCAATCTGTTTTCCATCTGGAGTAATCACTAAATATTCTACAACATCCCACATTGATTTAGTCAATAAATCAAGAGGTGCCTGAAAAAAATAAATGTAATATCTAATCATTCAAGTATGATTGTGATTCTATTTTCATTCGGGTGCTCAGAGACTGGTGTAAGTAGTTTTGTACTCTATCATTAGCCTGTCAACACTGAAATTAAAGTTAAAACTCTGCATGTGGCCAGTGTGTTCGACCTTAATCTTAATTGACTAGAATTGCCAGGTCTTCTGCGTAAGGGCAGTGGTTCTCTTCGGTAATTCTGGCTTCCTGTGTCAATAAGAACTTGCTGCTACGATATAGCAAATAATGTTGAACATTTCATCACAAATACAATCAAACTATCAACCAATCTTTTTTTGATTTGCACTCAATTCTGGAAGTCATGATCCGTTAAATATAAGAGATATTTTTAGAAAATGTGAATTAAGTCTTATTTCACTCTGACCTGCTGGAACGTCTGACCTGCTGGAACGTCAAACTTAGCTTTAAAAGATTGATAAGAAACTGAAAAACTTATTTTATTTGACATAAAAAAAATGTTTTATATAAATTACCTCCGACACAATATAATCAATATCAGCAAAATTGATATTTTTCAAAAACTCTTTTTTCTTTAATTTAGGTGGAAGAGGTCTTGGTTGATCATTTGTCGTTAATGTTCCTCTCCTAGCTGGTAACGTGCGTGGACTATCAGTAGTCGTGTCTCCTGTTGATGATAGTTTTCCGGCACTGTCGGCATTTGGAAAAGTCCCTCTCCTAGATGGCATGTGGCGTAGACCTCCATTGACTTGAGATTCAGACAGCAGTCGTTTCTGAAAGATTTTTGGGAGTCCATTGGCAATAAAAAGAAGATAAATCCTGAAATTTGAGAACAGGGAACAACTATAGAGATATATGTCGTCCTGTATTACATGTACCTGAAGTAGTCACCAAACCGATGAAAGAGAACACTAGAAAATCAATCGTCACGTGTTCACTGAGATATGTAAACACCGTAGATTGTGCAGACAAGTATACATATTGTTTCATCTTAAATGTAATAGAATTTAAGCTCTGTGGTTATTTTTGTTTTCACAATATATGCAATATATTAATTTTATTAATTATGTGAAAACTCACCCCTCTTTGATAATTAGCTGCAAAACTCTCTCTGTTGTAGTTACTTTCTGGAACAGACGATAAGTTGCTTCCCATAGTTAAACAAAAATGCATGTGACATCAGCTTCCATTCAACTCCTGCATTGCATGTGCAGTTTACAATCAATTACTACTTCACAAAAGTACAGACTTTTAATTAGCCTACATTTTTTTTAATTTCGTGGATTAAAAGTTATAATGCTCTTAACATACTTTTTTGTAATAGCCGAATGCAAGGGATTTTGATAATCTTGGCTAGGTCAGGATATGATCTGTATTAGCAGGAATTATATTTAAATCTTAAAATAACCTTGATGTTTACAGAGCAAGTAATTCAGATTGGAGTGTTGTATCCAATTAGCGTTTTAAAATGTCACAATATTAATTCATTTTTCTAATTTTGCGAAGTAATTGTCAAATGTTTACTAGCAATCCGAGGACAGGAAACTATTTTCGAGTACACAAGTATTTAAATGACCAAGATATGCAGCCTATGAGCAACAACGACCACATATAATCTACTTACATATGTATGTTGAGTTTAAACTTATTGCGGCTTATAAAATTTAATCACAAATGAAAATCATGATTAGTAACAAAATAAATAAATACCACATATTATTATTTTATTGAACTACTTAGTCTAACTATGGAAGTATTATATTTAATTATATTTAATATAATACTTCCATGGTCTAACCAAATCATGAACCATTATACAAGTGTTCAATTGTTCTTCGTATAATGAAAATGTCGCATCTAGCTAAAAGATGTGGACATCGCCAATATAGAAGCGTCTGTATATTGTGTCGAGTTCTATGGAGCAGTGTTTCTGTTTTCCGTTGTTTTCCTCTTATAGTTGTTGTGTTTCCCTCGGTTTTAGTTTGTAACCCGGATTTGTTTTTTGCTTAATCGATCTATGACTATTGTAGAGCGGTATACTACTGTTGCCTTTATATACCGTATGGCCTTTTGTTTGATGCGCCTGGTATAATGTTTAGACACTTATTTATTTGTGTAGACACTTGTGTTTTGGTTGGTATTTTATGGAGAGAAAAAAACTACGCTTTACTAGGCAAATGAAAAAAAATAATATTTAAGTTATTTATCCTCTTGCTTACCCTGCACTCTTAAACAAAATACAGAATGTTTTATTGGCGAAGATTTACATACACAATATAGAAAAGCCTAACCTATATGCCCTTTTTTGAATTAATCAAAGTAAAATTATTAAACATTATCCAATCATCTTTGTTACTAAAACTTTAAAACGCATACATTATCTGTCTTATCATGTACAAAATATAAGAAACGAATGCTTCTTTTGTATTTGTTTTACACAAAATAAGATGTGATATGGATGACAAAGACAGCAAACGACCCTACAAATGTCTAATAGTCAACGAAGATGTACAGCCTTCCACACTTACCAGGTGTATATACAATATACCAAGCTCCAGATCTTCCAGATGCTAAGACAGATGTGAATAAATTAAACAGAAACGGTCAAAGTTCTGCCTTCAACACCAAATTCCTCAAATGACAACACACGAAAGGCTATTAGTAACTTAAAAGAAAGTAACGATACAAAAGAAAACCAATTGCAAAATCAACAATTATAAGAAAAATATAACAATCACAAAGAATTCCAGCACTTAAGACAGTAATAGAGCTTAAAGTACATTGTCGATATAAGATTGGCCGGCATACACTGTCGTGCATGTTTTGTTGCATGTACATGAAAGAGATGCATATTACTCCCGATCCTATAACTATGTGTTGTATGTGGTAGAATGCTCGTCTCAAGTGTGAGAGGTCGTGGGTTCAATTGCATTGCAAACTAAAGACTTTAAAATTGTTATTTGCTACTTCTTTGCTCAGGTATAAACAAAGACT
This sequence comes from Mytilus edulis, assembly GCF_963676685.1. Lineage (NCBI taxonomy): Eukaryota > Metazoa > Mollusca > Bivalvia > Mytilida > Mytilidae > Mytilus > Mytilus edulis. The sequence continues at coordinate 103,484,564 of NC_092344.1, read as the reverse complement.
GATTGGATCGGAGTCAAAATAAGATGGCTAAGTAAATGTTACTTAGTGAACCAGCACATTTAAATCTGGATCAGTGTGATGGTCTAGTACAAAGCAGTGTAAATATTCACATCCAAATATCATTTTCTTGTCCACAATATGCATTTAAACTGCCACATTGCTTACCCTGCACTCTTAAAAATTTGAAAGATTTTTTTTTGTTTACAAAGATTGACATACCCAATATAGAAAAGCCTAACCTATATGTCCTTTTTGAATTAATCAAAGTAAAGTTATAAAATATTTATCCAATCTTTATTTTTTTTAAACTTTAAAACACATACATTAACTTTGTATAGTCTAAGCATGTACAAAATATAGAAAAGGAATGCTTCTTTTTGTAATTTGTTACGCAGAGGAGATGTGATGTGGATGAAAAAGACAGCACACGACCCTACAAATGTCTTATAGTTAACGAAGATGTACAATCTTCCACACTAATCAGGTGTCTATACAATATGTCAAGCTCCAAATCTTCCAAAGACAGATGTGAATAAATTAAGCAAAAACAGTCAAAGATCTGGCTTCAATACAAAATTCATGCTGATGGTGGTTTTGAACTAACTAAACTACCCATGAGGATTTAACAAAGTTTGGTTATCATCATCTTTTGATTGGCAAAGGATTTTTGTTTTGCATTATTAGTGGGATTCTACACATGAAATTAATTGCCCTTAAAGAAAGTAACGGTATACGAAAGATAACCAGTTGCAAAAATTCCAATTAAAACAATAACGGTAAACAATGGTTTACTAATCAAAGAGTATCCCCATTTTAAGACATTAATAGAGCTCAACGTAAATTGTCGATATAAGATCGGGCCGGCATACACTGTTTTGCATTCTTTGTTGCATTTACATGAAAGAAGGTTCGAACTACTACCGATCCTAACTATGTCTTTTGTATGGGGTATGCTCGTTTCGAGTGTGGGAGATCGTTGGTTCAATCGCCTTGTCAAACTAAACACTTTAAAGTTTTTATTTGCTACTTCTTCGCTAAGGTATAGACATATAATGGTTGGCTCAGAGTCTAAATAATGTGGTCAAGTACATTTTACCTTGTGAACTAGCACATTAAAATCTGAGTGAGTGTGTCGGTCTCAGGTCAGTATAAAGCAGGGTTCATTTTCACATCACATTAACATGTTCTCGTCCACAAAATGCATTTAAACTACCACAGGATGTAAATTCGCCATCGATCATCATCACTGTTTGTGATTCTACGTAGGTATGATTTTACCGAAAACATATATATACATATAGGTTTTCTAAGTTGTAAAAGTTGTAAACTCAGACTGAATTGTTCAGTTAGTTAAGGACTTGTCTTGTGTGTGCTTCTCCTGTTACAAGTTTTGATTGATATTCAAGAAAAGATGTGCCATTGTTAATTTATCATCATGATTGTCATGTCGTTTACGCCAATAGCGTACAGAGCAGTAAGTTAGTGATATATTTGAGTTTCAAATGAATTTGTCGCTAAAATAGACTTGTGTATTCATTTAAAGCATTTATTTATCTTATGATTTGTGTTACTTTTGATATAATTTATATATACGACAAAAACAATGTCATTGTACTATTTCAGTCTTTACAAGTAGAGGGTTGTGTTTTGATTCTTCAAATAAATGACTGTACGAAAATTTGAACCTCGTCTTGGCTACTCCAGTTATATCCCTTTGTTTGGTGTACATGTTAAGTTAGTAACCTGTGAATTAAATATAGGCATATTTGCATATAGGTACAATAATACATTATTTTATGTCGTTACTCAAAGCTGTGTACCATCGTTTCCCATTTTTTTAAATAGTTTTTATCATTTCCAGTACACACTAACCGTATCACACCGTGTGTACTTGCATTTGCTTTCATTCTTTTTATTGGGGGTCTGGATGGGAAAACCTCCATTCTTGTATTGTTTTAAAGATAAACTGTTTTTTCCATTCTGTATGTTTTGCCATTACAGTTTACAATCTCATTCTTTTTTCTTTCTTTTTTTTGGAGGGGTGGGGGGGGGGGCTATACTTTATTTGTTCAACAATTAAAATATGTTTTTTAGTGCAGCAGTCCTTTTGCGCCAACTATTGTTTTTCAGGGGTGTCATTTGCGCCAAATTTTGTTTTCCAAATGTATCAATTGCGCCAATATTTGGAACTCATTTGCGCCAATTTACCTGTATACATAAATATCATAAATATTATTGATTAAACTATATTTTCTTATTCTGGGGTAAAAAATATCATATGTTCGGAGATATTTCACCATGAAGAATAAGATGAGCATCTGGAGAGAAATAATTTAAAATGCATTAGAATGTCAATGTACAGAGAGAGAATAAAACTTATTGCTTTGCTTAATATTTAATAGAGATATGCCAATAGAGAAGAAAATAGAAGCTTTTACGGATTAAATTTTATATTTATAACACAGTGCGTTGTTCCCTGCATGCGTATGGGCCTTGTTATTATTAGGAATTATTATAAACTGTTTTATGCATGTAATCCTTCAATGTTTGTGTTTTTTGACAATAAAGTTAAGTTACAAGCTACATTAAATTGGGAAGTACCCATGCAGCAGCAGTAAAAAGAAGATATGTTTCAGAAAAGGAAACATTTGCCGTGTAAACTGCCGATTCCAAGTCCGAATAAAGGAGTAGGGAAGTCATTTTTCTTCTAATTGGCGCAATCGTATGTTTTATTTTTGGCGCAAATGATACTATATAATTTTAAAACATGTGGCGCAAACGTAGCATTGGAGAAAAAAGTTGTGGCGAAAAAGGACGCAATTTTGGCGCAAACGGATCCCTCCCTTATTTAGCGACTTGATTACAGAAAGTAGTTATACAATTAAAAACGACGTTTGCCATTCCATTTGATGAGGGAATATAACTCGGAAAGCAATTGTAGATAAAACAGTTTTGTTGAATTGGATTTCTATGATTTTCAATAGTTGGTCGTTATCAAAATTTGTATCCCTTCTTTCTAACATGTTTTACTTTGAACCCGATTTTTTCCAAGATTTTTCAATAGAATTGACGTTGACGCTTATCCTTGTCAAGGTTTGAAATACCAATGTCATGTTGTTTTGTATAGCAAACGTAAAATGATGATTCCTTTAACATGTACAGTTTAGCCTGAAATTCAACAACAACAGGATTTCAAAAGAAGAAGTTATTACTTAAGTAGCTTGACGTACATCAAATAATATGATAAGATAAAACTAAACCAAAACAACAAATGTTTCAATGACTATATCAACAGTTTTATTCAAAAGATGACAACAAAATAAAAAAAAATACAAATTATAAATTACTTTTTGACTGCAAATCTAAAGGACGGCTTTTGAAGTTTACAAACAGTGTTTGTTTTTTCCTTCAGTATTATAACAATCATTTATCACAGATTTTTAATAAGGACGGATATAATATAAACATTAGACTTATCACAATTGAAATGTGTGTTTGAGGTCTCTCTGTTTTATCTTATTGACGAAGCAGAATTTCCTTTGTAATAATAAAAATGCACACAAGATGGTGAGTGCGCCATTTTATGCATGATTCATTAAGTTTTTGAGACAAAAATGTAGTGAACTTAACATTCTTAAACAATAAATGGTAGGTAACAGAAAAGCAAGTGGGCTATTTTATTCAAATTTTTCCAACAATAAAGGCTGTTGATTTTAAATCTCACAAATTTCACTCAGCATTTTATATTGAAAAACAGTTATGTAATAGTTTTTATTTCTAAAATCTTTGAACATATTTGAAAAGTGGCATGAGCTCCTTCAATATAAAATAAAAGTCAACAAAACTATTTCCATGTATGATATTTGAAAAAGGCAATTTCAAATTATCACAGTTATTTCAATAAAAATGTGCATTTTCCTTAAAACATATTTTTTAAATATATATTCTACACCATTTTATATGTCAACCATTACTATGTGTCATTTAAAGTACCATAAAGTAAAAACATTGTGATTTTAGTTTTTTTCACATTTGAACTATTCAACCGGTTTTCATTAAAAAGAGAAAAGATTATATACGATCCTAGTTTGCCATTAAATACTCCATTGGACACAGAAAATGAATAAGATATTTAAACAGTAATACAGAAATTCATTCATCCAAAAAGTGAATTTTCTTCTGTATCATACTATACTTAACATGTTAACGCTTGTAGCACATTTATAATAAAAAAAAACAATATCATTTTAAAAACACAGAAGATATATGTCAATGACATTTAGGGAAGAAATTACTATGCAATCATAGGGTGAAACATTGAAATTTGATTGATTCAAATATAAACACTTACTAATTATCATGCTGTTCTTTTGAGGGTCCCTGTCATGGCAGATGTATAGGAATAATATTGCCGGAAAGATTTAATAGAAAACTACGATAAATTTGTAAAACTGTATTTCATTTAGGGTATACCAGCTAGGGACTTGTTTGATTTCAAGTTCCTTCTTGATTTAGAAAAATATTAATTTAAATTTGCATTAAAAGTTCTGAAATTGTGAAATATACAACATGACAATCACGATGATGCTGATGATGAAGGCGTTTAGATACCTATGTATATATATATAGTATGATAATGATTGCACTTGAATATTGTTCATTTTTTTTAAAGATAGGAAAGAAGAGTATGTCTTTAGAATAATATAGAAATAGAGACTCCTATCTCAGTAGGCACTATTCATTTGAAAATGTAAATATTGTTTTAAGTTCATAACATGGAGACATGTATCATTTTATATGAAATCAGTATTCTTCATTTAAATGAAACATAACATATATAATATAAATTGAAACAAACTTCAAATTTAATTTGTAGTCTATTTGATTGTTATATGGAAAAAAATATGTCTGTCCAAAAAGCAAAAATATGCTTGAACAGAAAATGTTTATGCTGACAGCTTGATTGTTAATTTAACATCTATCGTCTTTTCTTCCTTCCTTTTGACTGTTTCGCTGCTCCCGTCACAGGATCTTCTTCCTGTTTTCCGCCTGTAGATTCTACTTCTTCAATCATTCCCTTTGCCTAGAAAAAAGACATTTGTTTGAAGACACATAAAATACTTTATATTCATAAAACTTAGGTTATATAAACCAAATCAATCTAAGTAATCAAAATATGACCATGATCAGTGGAAAATATTGCGTGCATATGAAGACGATAACAAGATATAAGCCTCGGTATAAGAGCTGAGCTGTATTTCTAACATTTACAGTCCGCAGGAAGACATTCCACACTATAGTTGGAACCATGGCTTTGACTCCGAGTTGACAAGTATTTGCTCTTACTCCTAAATGCTGCGTGTTTAGCGTAGAATCGCATCATGCAATTTTCAAAGTGTTGTTTTCATTTCTTTCTTGCAAGTTTAGGTTGAATCATAACATGATAAGAATACTAACCCAGACAAAGAACGTTGCTGCACCAGCACTGACATCTCGTATATGTTCGAGAGTGTAATCTGCAATGACCTTTTTGGACTGTACAGCTGCGGCTAAGAAACAATCCTTGGGATCAAATTTCTGAATCTTTCTCATGACAGATTCTCGTCCAGTTTTACCCAGAATGCTCTGGCATGTTCTCCACACCTGAAATAATACAATATGATAATCAAAGTTACCGAGTACCCTAGTACAAGAACTTGCTCGAATGTATATGACTGTGTCATGTTAAATTATTATGAATCCTTTTATCAACCTTATTTATTTTCAAAGTCTTAGAAACTTTAAGCTATATAATTACAGATTCATCAAGCTTTCATACCATAAAATAAACTACAGTACTCTAACATTCGTTCGGATGTTGCAGCCAGTTATACATAAAAACAGAGAGAAACCGAGTGTATATGAAAGGAAATAAACTCTCACCTTAACTTCTTTCATTGGATGTCCTAATAACAAGAATGCTCCCATCAGTGACTGATGTACACCCTCTGGTGGGTTAGAATAGGTCCTGATCTCAGCAATAGTCTTCTGGTCCATGTTCAGCACTGAATGACGAAGTTTTTCTATTCTAGCTAACTGGTCACGGAGTCTTTGTGCAACAACTATTTGTAAGTCCAACTGATTGTCAAAGTTGGCTGCCTTTGCTCTAGCCAGTGCTTTATCAATGGCATCCAGTTCTCTCCTCTGTGCAGCGTTTTGCAGTTCTGAAATAAGGAACCACAATTAAAATCGCTGATTACATTGATATGGTTCACATATTACGTATGTGACCAATGGGATAAGTATATTAGTATACAAAATAAATAACTTGCAGCACCCATTTTTGGTAAATGATACCAAATGTTTTTTAAAAAACAATCTCTTTAACTGACATATAAAGATCTTTTGCAATGCTAAGTTCTATATAAATAAAGTTGTTTTTCAATTAATATTTCATTGAATATTAATAAAATAAAATATGACATTTTCAGTCATAATTTATTTATTTAGTATATTCATCTTTTCTTTTAGTATTTCTTAACATTTGATTAATGTTTCTTACTTTCTGAAATAACCAAAATGTTGTCGCATATATTACCTTCTTTAGCTTGAAGAAGTTCCAACCATCTCCTAGCCTTTTTAACAGATTCATCGTCTTTGCCTCCGGCACTTTCGTACATTGCAATTGCCTTCTCTAGAGAATATTGATCTTTCTGTTGCATTGCTCTTTCCATTAATTTCTTGGCATTTCGTCGCTGCTTTTCGTCATCTGGTAAATCTTGATTATCATTGTCATCGACTAATTCTTCCTCTGATTCCGGTTTCTGTAAAAGTTGTTCCATCAACATCTTGGCGTCATCTTTGTACAACTCTGAAGCTGGTTTTCTATTGATTTGGTACCTAGCCAAATGTAAAAGAACACCTTTGGCATCCCTTTCATATATATCCATCATGTATTCTCCAAAGTCTTCAAGTTTAGTCAGGAAAAGTTTAAGTCCGTCTTGCTCCATCAATTTAACTGCGTCATTGTCTGGAGAATCATCTGCGTGTCGTCTGTGGAAACAAGCGACTACATTGTCGTAACCAGTTGGAGCGGGAATTAAAATTTCAGGCTCGGATGTTTCAACAGTCTCTGTTATAACGGTTGGTTCGCTGTGGTCGTCCTTTATTAGATCCGCCTTCTCCTCGTCAATAGCATGTCCGTCTGATTCTATCAGGTAAGAATGCACATTATAAACACTTGACGGATTGCCCTTCTCCCGAGCAAATATGTTGAGAGAATACTCTCCCTCAATTGGCATGTCCATATCAAATGTCCAAGTACCATTTTTATTTGTAGGTTTAACTATCATGTGTTTCCTAGCGTTTGGATCTTGACTATGTATTTCACACACAAGTTCGACGTCGTTTCTAGCTTTAAAGGTGACAGATGCTTTGCCGTCCTTCGTAATTACTGAGCCGCCCGGATTACTGATTGCCTTTACTCCAAGTTTATCAGCTATGGATTTCTTACCGATCTTCCCATCCGTGATATTCGGGAATGGTTCGTTAGTTCCCTTTTCTATGTATTTGATCAGGTAGTTCAAGACATTCGATGCATCTCCGTCTTCACCTTCGTCATTTGCATAAAGTTTCATTGCATATTCTCCATCCTGTGGTAGACGTAGATGAACTGTGAACTCACCATTCTCCTCTCTGATTACTGCGTATTTACTTAGTGTTGCCTCATCAACAATAGCATTTTTAAGAAGTTGGTGAAGACGGACATCTTTGTGTGCACCAAGTTTGATATCAACCCTTCCATCTTTTGAAATAATAATTGCTCCATCGTGCGATTTAGCTTTAAGACCTGCGTTCTTGGCTTCAACGCCAGGACCCCATCCAATTTCTGGACAATCTGGTAACGGCATACAGTTCTTTTGAGGGTCAGAACATGAAATCAGGTATGTACAACAAAGATCAAATACATCAGATTCTCGCTCATCTAACCCAAAAACGTCCATCTTAAATTTACCAGCAACCGGAAATCGTAATGCAAATCTTAATAAATCGGAATTATGCTCGAACATTACAAATCTTTCAAGAGACAGATTGCCTCCATCCAATCCACTCTCTGCTCGATTTTGATATAACATGTATTTAAATCTGAAGTATTCACTTTTCTCTTTAGGCAATCCAAATTCAAGTCCTACTTCTCCTTTGGTTGCAGTTAACATACATTGTTCTTTAGTCTTGTCTGTGTAGGACATATCAAGATAATAGAATCTTTCACGGATATAAGTATGATTTTCAAATTCAGAAACAGTATGCGGCTTCTCCAGAAGTTGCCATGACTTTTCGTCAGGAAAATGTGTCCAAATTAACTGGTCAGGGTCGGGCAGGAAATAAAACTCATTAACTCTGTGTTGTGTTTCTCCTTCAGAAGTTTCTTCGTCATCCTGGGTCACGTTACCATCGGTGTCCACTAAAGTCCACTCGCCTGACTTTTTACCAACAACACATGCAGAGGCCCAGAAGGCATCGATAAAGCGCCATTCGCCATCAATATATACGGCATTCCATTGAGCACCCATCATTTTACGGTCTACTTTACTGCCTACTTCATATGCTGCACTCTTGTTCATACCGCTGATAATTACACAGGCTATTCCTGCCATTCTGTCAAAATATATGAGAACATTTATATAGAATACAGCGATTTTAATGTATATTGAAATAATCCCTATGCATTTACTGTATAAACTATAACTCTGGCTCCAGTAAACTCAGCAATTGTCTGGAAAAGCATCATAAGTTCACTCAAAAACAAAGGGAATTATTGTTTTGTTATATGTTTGTTTTTTGTGTGTTTTTTTTTTCATTTATATAATATTGTTTTTTCGGAAGTTTTTTCGTTATAAATCAGGCCGTTCGTTTTCTCTGTTGAATTGTTTCACATTTTTCATGTCGGGGCCTTTTATTAGCAACTAAACAGTATGTGTTTTTCTCATTGTTGATAGGCGTACAGTTTCCGATAATTGCTTAGTAAAAAAAAGTAAAACATTGTAACACTTACTGGCAAAGACCTGACACAAGATGGGCGTGGTTTCCCATGTTCTTTTGGATCTTTAAAAAATATTCCAGTGGTGAATGCGTAGGAGGGTCATTTTCTGTTTTCAGACTGTACACATCTACAGACGACACCCATCTGAAAATGGCACGAACTTTACACATGTCATCCCATTCTGGATTCTTTGTTAAGTATGCTATCAACTCTTTGAAGGTACCCACAAGTAAATTGGGTGGTGACTGAAAATAAACATGTAATGTATTTGTGAATTTTAAATAAAGGAAAAATATATAGTCGCAGTGTACTTGGAGGATATACATAGATATCGAGCGAGCGGTAGATTACGCAAATGACAGTACTGATTTTCAGAACTCTGACTTAGTACGTTTGTTCTTACGTAGACACAAGTAGGTGGTATGTTTATCCTACTGATTACACTTCTAATACAATTTTCTTTCAACAAACAAATTAAAAGAACCCCTTATGTACATATTTCTGTCAAAGTAAATACAGCTTTGTCAAAATAAGATCTTTCGTGAGTCAATGCCCTTTTCCCTGTGCTCAGACCTAAGTGTTATATCTTTGATGCATCTACAAATTTAAACTGATCTGTTCGAAAATATGATGTTTGGTGAATGTGCATGAACATTCATTCCTAAGATTTACAGGAAAATAACTATACATACGAAAAAAGTGGCGCTATTATTGCTATTCTTTATCATGTTAGTTTAATCAAAGTCATTACTAAGAAAACTAGTATTTACATTTAGTGAATAATCGTCAACATGTGTATATTTAGATAACTGGAACACATCAGCTTTCCGTCGTTTAGGGGGACACGGAGGAGGAACTTGTGGCTTTGATGGCTTCTTATCAGGTGGTCTTTCTGTTCCTGTTGTTTGTGGTCTTGAGTCCTACAATAAAAACATTGCTTATTATTGAAATCCTAATCAAACAAGCGTATACCATCACAAATAAATTACTGTATCATAGTTTACAGTTTTATTTTTCAACTAGAAATTTTATAATAAAGTTCTATATATCTTAAAGTTTTAAAATTTTAATCTATTTATTTGTTGTTAAGTGTATATGCAATCATATATGTCGATTTAACAGTTCATACCAAATTCACGACACGTTACCATAAAGATTAAATTTACAGGTCATTGCTGTAAAAAACTGTTTTATCATGAATATGTCCATTTGAAATATTTAAACCGTGCATTCATCACAAGTGGCATTCATGATCTAACGCAGACACTTAAGCTTATCCAGTACATGCTTATTTTTACAATAAACACATGGATGATATGAACACGAACCACTCTAAATTTTGAATTGATGAGAAGCAGACAGTCAAATTAATATCCTGATCACTCTAAGTCCTTATTTTAGTGCAAGTAGTTACGGTAAACGTTCGGGTGTTTTGAATCCATTAAACAACCATTGATTTAAGTATACCATTCCATTAACATTTGGCCAACTGGCTTTTGAGGCACTATTTTTTAAGTTTACTTAGTTAAAGATTCAATGAATTATATATACCAAACCTACTCAGATAAAAATGAAAATGACGATAAAACAACAGGGGGACATTGCTCTATCTTTAAACAGAAACGACCAAAAGTCAAACAAAACACCTTTCTATTGTTGAATATTGTAAGTTGATCTCTCGATTTTTTTGTTGGGTTGATGTCACATTGACGTACACTCCACATCTGCTTTGATCAATGGTCAATATTGTATGTAATGAAAACAAAAAGAAATTGGAAACCGTTTGTTATTCAGACTAGTGCATGCTTATTCAAAATATTTTCGGGAACCCCCTTACAATCGTTCAAATTAGAATAAATAAAAGAAGATATCCTGAGTCCGTGTGAAAAGAAGAAGGAAGTTTATATAAAGAGTAAGTTCAAACTGGTTAGATATATAATTTCTAATGATATACTTGTGTTTTCTATGATAATTGTACAGTTAACTTTCACTTGACTTTTTAAGTGTTTTATAATAGAATATATGGTTATAAAGTGTTTTATTACGTTATTTTCATACGTTTTTAATTTTTATGGCAATTGACCTACTTTAGTTCAAGCAAAATTGAACTTGTATCTTAAAGATGTCATAATGAGGGCGAGACCCGTTGACTATTATGAAGTTCTGTCAGGGAAGTTAATACCAGTTTGGCTATTGATTGGTTGAAACAACTGTTCACATGAGAAAATGATAACAAGGGGATAGATAAGGCAGGATTCCCATGATAGATTATATATAGAAACCTTATATACAAATAGACAAACGTTTTAATTGCTATTATTCATCTTGAGAATTACAGAAAAATATATAAAGAAACATTAATAAATCACACCATACAAACCAATTGCATCAACTAAAATTTTCACAAAAACATGTGATTATAAAAATATGAAAATATGATCATCATGATAAAATTAGGAGAATCGATAAGTTTTGATGATTTTTTATATCTTCCTTTTTAAAAAAAACAAGTATTATTATTTTTTTAAATAGATAAATAGTATGGACGTCTCAAAACAGAATATAGAATCTCAAAACAACGCATGATTTGGGTTCTCGTCCTTTCGTCCTCGGTGAATAGTTGTTGCATTGGCAATTATATCACATCTATTCTATCTCGTACAACAGCAAGTATCAAAACGAAATAAATAAAGAATCGGAAATATACTTAAAAGTATGATAAGAGTCCATGCCCACGCATATGATATATTTGGCTACAATAAAACTACCAACACGTACAGAAATACAACTAACAACAAGAATCAAAACACATACATGCTAACGCAAAACGAAACTTTTCATAACATGCTACAAGAATAAATTATCAAGCTAAAATAGAACAGATATAATATGCATATATATATATAGGACGGTCTACAATGAACATGCATTATCATGCTTATTACATGGTTGTTACACATTCGACACTTACAGTCGATGGCATTCTGAAATATCTACATATACTAACATATAAAAGACTTGCAATACTGACTGTGTTGTTACAATAAAGGTTAAATACCCGTACCAATCATTTAATCTTTATAATGTTATCATGTTTTTGTCAACCCTTTCATGTACATAATGTCTTTAATAAAACTAATCGTTTGAAACTGTTATTATAAAATAATGTAAATGAAATAAAATGGATTTTAAACGTTCATCGTCGATTTTGATATGTTTCATAAGCTTTGAAAATAATTACGACAGTTAAAAGTCAGCAATTCAATTTTTAAGCAAATAGAATGATTCTTATGAGGGCGTAAACATATTGTTCAAATGAAAAGAATGTAGCAACGCTAGAGCTGTTTTTTTTATACTTTTAAATTTACTATTCTTGATTGGTACAAGTATGAGAGAAAGGTGCAGACTCACAGGTGCATCATGCTGACTAGCAATGCCGTTTACTTTGTTGTTCGGAGATGACTGAGGTCGCTGTTGAGTTTGTTGACTTGTACCGGAACCCATGGTTTGTTGTCTAATACCTCATTACATGGTCACTCTAACTATCTGAAACAACAAGGTAAAATTAAGCAATCAACAATCAATCAACATGCGAAAATCCTATTATATATCATTTAGCTGACAGCTGATATAATATACAATGGGCGGATTGTTAAATAAATGATACTCAATCAACTACGATTTCTGATATAATTCCTTGAGAAAGGCTTGAGTATAGCATGGAGCGGGATTTTACCCGGGTATCGTATGCGCGTGAGAAAGTTTAGAAGAGTAAGAAAACGAGTTGATTCAATGTATGCCATAACCAATCGAGCAATTGCAATACATTTGATTTAATTCATATACTCTAACTATTATCATTTTAAAAAATCCTGTTTTTCTTCTACTTCTGTAGAATTGGATCGCATATATGCTCCGACATACTGTGGGCTTACTTTCGAAATATATGTTTTTAAACGAAAGATGAAAAGCAGTCCCGCATTTAACTATGACCATCCGGTTGAAGAAAATTCAAAGTATTTACCATTTTTTTGTAATACCATATTTAAAGAAACAAGAGCTAATTGTAACCCAACACCTATAGTTCGTACATTCGTTCGTCCAAAAAATATTTTTGTCACATTTTTCTCCAAAAATTTTTAACGCAATGAGTTCTTATTTATTTTGGAGTTTGAGAGTGGTAAATTGTTACTTGTGAGCCCTTCTCGAATTTATAATATAAACCTGTTTTCTGTGTGCCAATACTTTAAAATTTTAAGTGGTAAATGAACTTTATTGAAAAAATCATTCCTCACACATTTCTTCTATACTACTGAACAGAATGACTCTACATTAATCCAACTCGAAAGTGATGCGTTGTGTGAGGTATTTGGATCTATGAGACAACTACTTTATCTTTTCCAGCATTTAGAATTATGAGTGGGGGCACCGCGTGCAATCTTATTATACATTATCATAAATCGTTTTCATTTGTTTGTCTAATTGATTAAACACCGCACAGTTAAAAGACTGTCACTTATTACGTTCAGGACAGACAAAAAAATACAATTCATCCAACAATAGGGAACACATTTTAATATATTTGATCAAAGATATTACGTGTCATTGGGTATTTTAATAGTAATCACATTAAGTTAAGACTACACTCTGTTAAGGGTTTTTCTGTCTTGTCTATTAAAGATTTATATTTGTGTAAAATAAGTAGTTCTTCTACTATTTCTTTTTTTTTACATATCGTTTTGAAACTTTTATTGAAATCGTAAAGTTGTGCTTTGTTGATCAAAACGGTAAAACATTGTAATAACTGCGGGAAAACTCCAGCCTGATGCTTACTGTTGTTTGATTGATTGTTTGCGGCCTAGACATACATAACTTTTTTGTGAAATTTACCCTTAAATGGCAATTATTTTATAGAGACAATGTTCATACTAACTTAGGCAATAAAATACGTAATATATAATAACTGAGAAAAACAAAAAGAATACAGTAACTGTTTTTAGAATGAAAATAATTAACAGGTCAAAATGAAGTTTTTTGTGAAAACGCCATCACCTGAAGTCGAACGGACAATCAAAATTTGAATACTTCACATGTTAGTCGCACTGTAGAGTAAATAGGTAAGTCTCTTTTCTTTGAGAGAGTTTATCCCGTATAATACCAGTAGATCGCTGTTTATTGTATAAAAGTAAAAACAGGTTGGTGTTTATATTAAAATGTTCCCCTTAAACAATGGGTAATCTGTCTTGGAAAATGAAATTGAAAACGGGCTATTTAGTTTGTTCTTTAACATGTATTGTGACAAAATATGGATAATTCAGTAAAACCTTAAACATGATTGACAGCATTGATATATGAAACTAACAAAGGTAACAATAATCTAGAAGGTTATTTCGATAACATGTTATTAATTTTCATTTCAATTTTAAAATCCAATATATGTTTCCAGTTGGTGACCTGTTCTGTGTACATTCATTAAGATTTAGATTAAAATTCTATGTACTATTTTGTAGTTTAGATTTACTTCATCGATGGCCTATAGTATGATATGAATTATCGTTTCTCTCGATTGTCTTGCTATCTATCTTAAAAACAACTCACAAGCTGATTGTTAAATATCATATAACACGATTGAATTTCCGACATAATTTTTTTATTTTTTTTATTTGTAATTAAAATTTAAACGAATATTGGAAAAGTAACAGTTTAGGGAAGTAATAGCTCGAGCGACCTATACCTCCTATAGTCACTACTTGGCGACCTAGCATTACGATCATGCGTATTGAAGTGTGTATAAGTTACTCATTTATAATATTATATTGGCTTAAAATTACGTTAAACTTAGAATAAATTTTTAGACAGGTTTTTTACCTTAGGTTAATCTTCTTTGCAATATATGTAAATTTGATTTCCCCAATTGAAATCGTTTACATTTTTCATATCTAGTATAATTACCAATTTTTTACTAGTAAATGTTTAATAGGCTTTAACTGACATTTAATATAAATTCTATTTTATGATAAAAAAAAAAAACTTTTGGAAAATCTTATTTTTTAATGAAAATTAAATTATTAAAATACGTTTTCCCATGCTGTTATCGTTTAAACTTTTCATATTTAGTCATTATAAATGATATGTGGTATTTTTATAAGTGTTCTGACAATTTTGAAGTAACGATACTGTGGTAGTAAAACAATTACAATATAATTTAGTAAATTTGACATTTTACAGTGCTATCTCAATAATTCATAGAAGTATCTCTTCAAAGTTTATATGGATCAATAAAGATTATAATTATTACTGTTGACACACAGATAAAGTTGACACCTCTAAACAACATTGAAGTTAGGTACAAGATATATACCGTATAAAGAAAGCACACTATATCAATGTTACTATGCACCTCAGCTATGCACCTCTCTTTCCACAACCAAATTTATTATCGCTATAAATAGAATAAAATATCTGGCGGTTTACTGCCTGTGATAAAATTTTACATAGTTTTGGATAAGAACTCTTCTACGAGTTCCAGTTCAATCAACTATTCAGATTCGGTTCCCCGATTTGAAGAAGAAAACATCCTTGTTATTAGTTATTAGTTACTACCTCGTCAAAAGAATAATATAAAGTAAAGTTACTGCTCCCCTGCGATTTGCTTTAGGGTTAAATGATAAATTATAGTACATACGTCAATAAGACAGTAACTGAACGAGACCATATAGAGCTCAGCATACGGACTTCAACAACAATAAGGTGCCTATACAATATGCCAAGCTAGAGTCTATAAAAGTTGTAAATACAAAAATAGACTATATAACATAAATACACCAAAAAATCATATACTCTTGTGTCTATTTTATCAACACCATTTCCAGGACGATCTCGATAAAAAGCTACTACACACACGATTTCGGTTATGAATAAAAATGCGACGACAGGCAGCAAGTTATCTTTAATGTTGTCGCTAAATCTTCTAGTTCTTTTCGTGTTACACTGTACAAAAACATGATAACCCTTAACATTCCAGGATATGTTTTAAATATTTATTAGATACTTTCCAATACAACGAAACAAACTCTCATATAAAAAAACAATTAATGTTCTTTTTTTCCCTCAAAATGATTTTTTAAAAGTCATTAATAATGAATACATGAGAAATAAACTGGCGTATTGATTTAACTTCCTAGAGTTACCATTATTGAATATTTTAAAAGGATACTTCTATCAACAATGTATTTTTAAACCGCATATATGTGCAACCCTTTCCTATTGTATTATAACATAATTAATCTTTTAAACCCGACCTGTCAATAATCATATTTCTGAAGGTACTTTATATAACAGCATAATCATTTAAATATTCATAGTAAAGAAAAATCATTGTTATATACATACAATATCACGGAGGTCATGTCTTAGCTTAGAGTGTTCTAATTGTCTTAATATATATGCACATATAAATAAAGGCAACAAGTAGTATACCGCTGTTCGAATGTGTTAAAAGAACACGTTATGCTGCAATTGATATCGGGTGTAAATAAGACCCCTATCAATGACAATTATTCATAAATTATGTTCTGTTAATGCTTTAGAATGCAAATCTAGTCCTTAGAATTTGATTCCCACATTTCAAACGTGATGATTTGTTTCAAAGGCGTTGTTGCTGCGAGTTAATAAGGCCATATAATACATTAGAACTTAATAAAACTTTTCATTGATGATAGAATGAAATTCAAAACAGTGTAGCTGTGGCCATTGATTGACACATTAAAATCATCCATTGACTGGGACAATTTAGGTGAACGTTTGTATGTAACGACCAATGCTCAAGAGACACTCTTTCCTATGATCAAAATGTGCAAATTGTTAAACAAGTATTCAATTTTATAAAGAGATCAAAACGATTCCTCGTAGTATAGTATCAACATAGGTAAAACACACATCATCATCATTATCATCATCAACCTAATCTCTGTCGTTCTTTCCTCATTCCCTCTACTTTTTTCAGTATAGATAAGTTATATTTATATTGTTTATATTATATGATGTATGCTCACGTTCAATTTGTATTGTTATATATATTGTATTGTGGAGAAGACTTTATAAGTATGTTTTACTTGTGTCTGATCCTTTTTCGCTTTGAGCAAATAAAATATGTTTAAACTAAACTAAACTAAAACCAATGCTCACTATGTACCTTTTTAAGACACTTAAACTATGGGGTCACCAAAGGTTCTCAACACCTAAATAAAGTAATTCGAAAAATTAATCAGAAATAACACGATATTTTGATTTATATCAATTACATAAATCAAAACACAAAGGTTATTCCTGATTAATTTTTCGAATTATTTTATAATTAAAGGCGTTAAGAAAACTTTGGTGACCCCACAGTTTAAATGTCTATCGTAGGTACGTCGTGAACAGTGGTCGTTACAGACAAACGTTCACGTAAATTGTCCCAGTCAATGGATGATTTTAATGTGTCAATCAATGGCCACAGCTACACTGTTTTGAATTTCATTCTAACACGAGGTCTCACAATAAAGTGCACAGGTGTATTAAATAAGAAAAATGATAAAATTCGTGTTTTCATGATCCTAGCTAAAATATTGAATACTTCTTTTTGTAACTTCATAGGGTTGTAAAAGCGTTGACCGTGCGCACATTTTTAGTACAAAATGTACTTCGGTCAACGCTTAAACACCCCAATGAAGTTACAAAAAGAAGCATTCAATTCTTAAAAATAGATTCATATCTTGACCACAACTTATGTAGACACGAACTGCGAAGTCTGTATAAACGCACATATCCATGATATAGTTAATCATTTTAAATACAGTTTTTAGTTATTAAGTTAAATGTTGGACTTTTGAATTTTTACAATTATCTAACATCTGTCATTCTTTGTGAAATATTTCATATCTTGACCACAACTTGTATAACAATATATAAATAACAATATTTCAGTATTATAGGGACTTGTCGTTTTATGATATGCATTTGTATCCAGATGTCAAAAGTTTAAGGAGGAAAGATATCTTAATGAAAGCCAAATTAACAAGCATAGAATTTTACCATATAATCGTTATACTTTCACAGAACAACTCATATTATTGAAGTTCTATAATACTGTATTCCTTGTATTCTTTGTAAACTTTATATACCATATAGACAACCATATTAATTTTCCCTTTTTACTTGAGAAGTGTTCTTATAAACGTCATTGCAGGGACCAGGAAGTGTCTGGATATCATTGTTATTTTGACAAACAAATCATTGTTTTAAAACCACGTGTTTTAATTGATCAAGAGAAACCTCGCAATGGCCTACTTTTATGTCTCAAGATATGACCTCGTCATAAACATTGGTCAAAACTGTTTAGGGTATTACCATGATTACTTATATCTCATTTCAGACAATACTACTTGGACGCTGTCTATGAGTTTTAATTTAAATTTTCTTTTATCATGCTTATAAACAGTGTTATTTAGTAGAACTTCATTAACAGATGCCCCTCCTTAGCTGAAAGGGGCAAACAAGGAAAGGAAAGAAAACAATAATTATCAATTTGCAACTTTGTTGCGATAACGTATCATGAAAGCTTTTCATAGTTTGTTGTAAATAGTTAGATAATGTTTTCAACAAAAGTAAAAATATTGAACAAAACCAATAGAACGTTTCAATGAATGTTTAATTCAGCATTCCTTTTTTGGTCTACAACAAAGGCAAACAGTTCGATATACTTGTACAAAAATCCATTAAAGTACTTTCATGTTCGTTTAATATTTTTATTTCAAATATAACGTAATGTTGTGTGTTACAAAAACAAATATCAATTAGCTTACGTTGTTCTCAATATATTTTATTCGGTTGAGTTAATTTTAAACCACATTTTCAAAAACAAATCAAAAGACATTCTGATTTATTTACAAAATAAAAGTGATTTTTTTCTCGCTTATACCAAATAGAGAGGCAAATTTGTCACAATGGGCATATTTTTTTCCAATTATAAAGAAAATGGAAGGTACCAAACAACTTAAGCTAGCCAAATGGTATTCGGTTTTCAATGAAACAGGGAGCATATTAACTGTAAGGTTTCATGGTTGAGGCTGTTATTTAACTTTTGTTTCTTTTTAATGGACACTGAAAGCAGAGCTGCTTCTCAATTTCACCTTAGCATATCATTTGAGGTTCAAAGCAAAAAACCAGAGGTAAAATACTGTTATCTTTTATTGGAGAGTAATGGCATATATAAAACCAAAAATGAGGTGTGATGAGGAAATTTTCACCAAAGACCAAACGACATAGAAGTCAACGACAATAGGTTACGGTTTTAAAAGTGGTACCGTATTTAGATTGAAGTATTATTGTAATATTATATTATAAAATATGAAATATGTTTATAATTTGGAGTTTAAAAAACATAAGTATTTACTGAAATCACTTCATTAATAAGAACGAACTATAAAAATCAGTTAAAAAAGGTTTAACTCATCAGGTGAACAAAAATACAAGTGGACGTGGCCGAGTACTTGTACACCCCAACAACAAAAAAGACACTAGGTACAGATCTGAGAGTACTCGCAGATAACTGACAGCTAGTTCAAATACACTAACAACTAATAAAACAAATCATGCATCTAATAAAATTAACGGTATCAATTTTCTTGCACCAGATGCGCATTTCGACAATACATGTCTCTTCAGTGATCTAAATTATCAATCCGTACACATCCAACATCAACTTATAACTTGAAATTTAAAATCAATGACAAGAGGTATAAATACTGTTATCTTTTATTGGAGAGTAACAGTATAAAACAAGAAGAAGTGGTATGATGAGAAAACTTTCACCAGAGACCAAACGACATAGAAGTCAACGACTATGGGTCACTGTACGGTTTTAAAAGTGGTACCGTATTTAGTTTGAAGTATTATTGTAATATTATAAAATATGTTTATAATTTGGAGTTTTACACATATAAGTATTTACTGACATCACTTCATTCCTACAAGAATCAATAAAAGATGACATTATCAAGCAGTAAATAAAATTGATATATTTTAACAATACGATACTGTAAAGGCAAATATATAGAAAGTTGAAAAATGTTTCAAATTGTAGAATATTTATTTGACAATGTTTCTTTCTTGACGATTGGTTAAAACCCCATTTGTGATGGTAAAAAACAGATTAAGGCCAAAATATTGATACAACATATAGTTATTCTGCTAAAAGCTAATCTAACAATTAAATTATAATATACATTTAGCTTTGAAGAAATGTAATACTATGTTTATTTGACTCTCCATACAAAATCTCATTTATATATTTGTGGAACATTTTGTCTTAATTTTGGTGTACGTATCTTTTTGTTTTGACAATATCGTATCCGATATTTTGTATCTTCTTAACAACAAGATATAGAGTTATAAACCAGCGGACTGTGAATTAAAAGAGTAAGACGAATCTGCTTCAGGACGATAATTTGAGAGATAACAAAAAGAAGACGGGGTGTGGAATGGCTGTTCCGTTTGAAGAGAAAATCGAACGTTTCGTCTCTTTCTCATATATTTTAGTAAAGGCAAATTATTACGTTGCAAACGTTCGCGTTCTTACAAGACATCAAGTCTTTGTAGACTTTCTTTAATTTGTTTTCCCAAAAACAATTTGGAGTAATGTTTTTGGAGAATTGTGTTCTTAGACACAGTTTCTGGGTTTACCAAAGGTAACCTTCAAAAATATGTTCTAAATTGTGCATTTTGCATTTATATTATTTACCTTTGCAGAACAATAGTAATACATAGTCCCCCTCATTGTTCTTATCTTTATTTAATATGCTAATAAAATGACTTGAGAACTCAACTTACGCCTTGTTTATCGTCAAATTGACGTTTTTTCCATATTCTTTTTCCATATTCTAGTGAATAATGCATTAGTATAAGCGGGTTTGTACTAAATGTGTATTGATTTCACATTATTGGATTGCCCTTATTGAATATTGTTAAAGCGATATCTTTAATCATGAACAATTAGTTTAAAAACTCATAAACATAACATAATCCTGATAACATACGAACATGACCAAAAGTTTCTAGTGAAATAAATGTCCCTAAATGACCATAGAATTGATGGAAGCATTTTGATCAAGAACTGCAGATGCAAAAATCCGGTCTTGACTTCAGAAGAATGACTGCAGAGACTCGGTATTAAAACATTTTAAAATTAGCTCAATTGTTTTGAAGTCAAGTCGTATACATGTAAGATGTTATAGCTAACAATACCTCTTCCACTATAGGCTAATTATTCCTATTTGTCTTATAATCAACTATTTGTAATTATATGTATGAAACGTAAGAATAGTTGGTTGTATATGACTTAACATGGTAAATATAAACATACACTATTGTGCAATATCTGTTGTATGTATATAATCAAGCTTGAAGAAATACAGATAAATATACCTTGTAAACATGAATGGCGATTTTCTTTAGTAACACGATTTGTGGAAACGATAATGCAGAAACCAAGCAAGAATAATCGAATAACTTTGTTGTTGTCCAAAATAAGAGCGACAAGTAAACACGAAAATCATTCCTGACGGCTTTTATCAAGATAAATATGAATAGTCATGACAGACAAAATATAGATAGACACTAAAAATCTATAAAGGTTATAATCTATGGTCTTCACAACTGTAAATCAAAACAAGGAAGTTGTTGTCGTTATCCGGTATTTGTGTCGCCGTATACGGTTGTTTGTCTTTACCGTGGAGCAAGAAGAAAAGGGATTTTGTTTTATCTTGTATCCGTATTAGATATAAGAAGATGTGGTAAAGGCCAATGGGACAACTCTCCATCCAAGTCACAAATTGTTAGAGTAAACCATTATAGGTCAAAGTACGGTCCTCAACATGGAGCCTTGCCTCACACCGAACAGCAAGCCATAAAGGGCCCCAAAAATGACATTATTAGCCTATATACATGTACTTATATGGAATGTAAGAATATAAGTGTATGGGACACCTGCTGCAGTAGACATATTTATTTTCTCTTTAAGAATTCCAAATTATATAGAATTAGTTGAAACATTAGTTTTATAACATTTCATTATTTAAGAATTGAATGCTCTTTTTTGTAAATTTATTGGGGTGTAAAAGCGTTGACCGAAGTACATTTTGTATTCCGCGCTTCATACTAAAAATGTGCGCACGTTCAACGCTTTTACAACCATATAAAGTTACAAAAAAAAAGCATTTCAATACTTATAATTACAGTTTTACCTATAGGATCATGAAAACACGCCTTTTATCAAGTTTTTATTTCATTTACCTGTGCACTTTATTGTGGGACCTCGTGTCATCATGAATGAACAGTTTTATTGTGTGATACAACTGCTTAAGGAATAACACGTGATGTACAGTTAGCCAATCAGAATAAAGTATTATAGTGAAACATACATTTAATGTAATTATTGAGCAATAATAATCTTGCTTTAGTGAAATAACGTTGGTCCTATAGAGTTTTCACACAAGTTGGTGTATTGTGTATAATTTAGCTGCTAACAAATCAGATTTTGTAACAAATTGTGTCCAAACTACATGTAAATCAAATAAAAGCGTTCGCGTAAAGTTATATTGAAGAAACCATCGTTTATTCCTTGCGATCATCTAAATATTTTATTTCGTAGTTTGAAATATTTTGACCTCGTGCATTACTGAAGTGAGATTAATTGTTGAGATGCACATCTGCATGGGGCAGAAAAAGAACCCGGTACCGTTAATATAATTACTACCACTGAGCCAATACCTCTGCTGGTAGACTATTAGTTTCCGACGGTTTCACTAGTCCAGTGTACTGCCATTAAAACAGAATGGATTTTGTTTTATCGAAATCTGATGTAATCACAAAATTAACAAAAGTATAAGGTTTTGATGCTATTATAATCCTTAGTGTAAATGTACATTTTTAATTTAGACAATAACAAAATAAGTTTAAAATGTTTAAGTAGTCTTTCAGTAGGTAGGGTTTTCCTTCTGTGTTCTGTTTAAGTGAAGCATAAAATTATTAAAATTTACTTTATAAGGAAAAGAATCTCTATAAAATTATCAAAATATTTATCTATTTGTTTGTGAAATACGTAAACACAAATAATTGAAAGACCTTGAGTAAAACGTTTATTATAAGATGTTATTGCTAAATGAATAAGTTAACATATTTAAATTCCTTATGGGAGAAAATAAAATAAAACGTACACGGGCACTTGAAATGGGTTATTATTTACAACAAAAAAGTTTGGGGTTTCACTAATTACCATCAATTTGTGTATAACCAGTCCACGAAGCATTCTTACTGAAAGCAACGCTTGAAAAGTACTCCGATCATCACGTTGACACCAGTGTTAGCAGTATAAAATTGATAATGGAAATAGAATGTATCACAGAGACAACAACCCGACCAAAGAGCAAAAACCAAACGAAGGCCACTAATGGGCCTTTAACACAGAGAGAAAACCCTACAGCCGTAGGCGTGCTTCAGCTGGACCCTAAACAAAAATGCATACTAGTTCAGTGATAATAGAGGCCATACATACTCCAAATGTTTGATAGGTTCCAGATTATAAAGAATCAGTTAAAACGTTGGATTTTATAACATTTCAGTATTGAGCAAGAGAAATATTCATGTTCTTATATTTCAATATTTACTTGGTGTGTACTGGGAACAGTATATCTAATATATATGTTCCTGGTGTGTATAACATTAGCTACTAACAGAGGAAATGGTTTAACAATTCGTACAACAAACAAATAATAACAAACGCGAACATGTGAACTGCCTTATGTTGAAGATCCATAGAAACCACGATTCTTAATTTCAAATGTTTATTGGAAGCGATCTTCTGAATATCAACTTGGAAATGTTGTAAAATTAAAAGATGTGGTATGGTTGCCAACGAAAATACTCTGAACTTACTCTTTGATTTAGTTCTGGATTTTTGCTATATATGTTTGGTCAGTTTTTGTATTATCAGCTCCTAGACAAAGTTGTTGATTATCAAAGGTGTAATTTTCAATTCTCAGTGTGCGTTTTGAAGTTTTTAAATCTCAGTGTGCTTTGTTGTAATTTTCAGTGTGTAAATTTTTCGAAAAATGGTTTAAACATAGTTTTGACGAGAACGGCTTGCCATAGGTGTCACTCTCGAGCACAACTGCAAAGATATTTATTGTCAAAAAGCGTAGCTGGCGCAGTATAATTGGTATCTTTAATACTATTGTAAACTCTGTGGTAGACGCACACGAGACAATATCGAAATAGATTATAAATACTTAAGTAGTCTTTCAGTTTCTCAGATTTGGCGTTCTGTTTCAGAAAAAAATAAGTGAGGCTTAAAATTGTACTTTATAAACGAAAAGAATCTTGATAAATTTATCAAAACATTAATCAACTTCTTTGTGAGATATGTATACATAATGAATTGAAATACATCAAGTAGAAAGTTTATTATAAGTTTTTATTGCTTGATGAATAACCGACATTTAAATCCCTTATGGGACTCAAGAAAAAACGTACATGAGCACTGAAAATATGTTATTATTTACAATAAACGCCCTCTAAAAATCTGGGTTTCCCTAATTACTGTCACCTTGTGTATAAGCATGAAGCATTCGTACTGAAAGCTTCGCTTGAAAAGTTTTCCCATGACAACTTATGATTCAGTATAGTTTAAAAATGGAAACCCCATTAAAAAATACTATACAATGACAAAATGTTATTTTCAGAAATCTCCCATTAAACGTTAAAAGACATGACAGTCGAGATTGCGAGGTGACAACCCACAAACACAATTCATGCAGATCATGCAGGTCACCCATCAGCCTTCAATAATGGACAACCTAAATGGTTTACTGGTAAAGAAATATGGTCTTCTGGCGATCTACCATTTAGCAAAGTAAATATATGTTAAAGAGGGGCGTCCCTTTGGTGTATGCTCAAGCTCAATGGGAGTTTTGAAAGTTCTAATCGATGCAAGGTATCACGAGACTCATACTGAGAAAAAAATTGCAAAAACTGATTAAGGGGTTTGCATGTAATCTTTTGTACAGACGCATTATTTCCAGTACCAGACTAAATTCCCGCGCCTTCAGCTGTCGACCAACTTTTCATTGCCTTCCTTTTATAGATTCGATGTTAATACAATGTCGTGTGTATGAAATATTTGCCACTGAATGTAAAGTTTATAAAAATTGATCAGACAATCAACAATGGACAGGTATCCACACCGTCCCATCCATTTCAGATTTGATTTTTGGTGTTTTAACGCCACTTTTAATCACCGCTTTTGGGATATTTCATGGCGGCCAGTTTTTTTCGGTGAAGGAAGCCGGAATGCCCAGAGAAAACAACCGACCTTCGATAGGAAAACTGACAATCCTAGTCAATTTTAAGATTGGAGTCGACAGCACCCACACGAGCGGGATTCGAACTCAGAACCTCAGTGTTGACTGGCTATTGATTACAGTAGTAACTACTTAGACCATTCGGGCACCGAGGCCCCTACCCATTTCAGAAGTGTTTTTGATATATTCAACAGTAGTGACTACATATTTGAAACCAAGATCTTCTGTGTGATGTCTAAAGAACTTAAGTTGAAATAATATGTTTAATGTAGGAGAAATTTCTTACATCTTTCAAAGCAACACGCATTGCATACTCACTAATTCGGTTAAATGTTCCTTTCTTCCAATGATCTGACAATATCATGGACTCACAAGTTATGCTAATTTCAATTTTATGGTAAGACTTAAAGAAACGTGTAAGGAGTGTTATCAATGAGCAGCAAGATATCACATGAGACTCTGACTTAGACAGGTAATCAGGAATCAATTTCTAATGTGCCTCATCGTAGACCAACGAAACTCACAGTTTCATAAAAGAACACACAAAATGGAAAGTACAAGAAGATAGTTATCTCTATAATGACAATACAATAGGTAACAACACTAACAAGTTAAAAAACACTGTATTAAACCACACACTACACTTATAGTACGAAAGTACAAGAGTTCATTTGTTCTTTCTTTAATTTTCACTTTAAAAAGTTAACACGAAATAATGATAATAATGACGTTTCCTACCTGCTATATAATATGTCCATTTATGTCATAATCAACACCATATTTACACGCCAATAAATAATTAATGAATTCATTACGTTACCTTGAAGGAGTCCATTGTTCTACCAGTAAGTATATACCTAGTTTCAAATTTATTGATTTATAAATCCTACGCGTCTACAGTTCGTAGGTCTTAATGGTACAAACAATAAAAATAAATTTAACTTACTGGAGCGTTTGAATTAAACTTTTGAAAGGCCTATACCCGGATTTTAAAACACGTTTATTTAACCGACCATATCTGTTTTCTTACATTGTTGTCAAAACTTAGTTATCGATTCCAATTGAATTTTAGCGGTAGACAGTTTTGTTTTTGTTTGTATATCCATACATTAGGAAACGGATTATCTAAAACAGTTTCGTTTGCATTATCGAATACCACGACATTCAGTTACCAAATATAATAATCGTTAATGAGTTAGAGTTTTTTTTAGACACTTGTATATTTCTTTTTAAGAAACGAATTTGTAATACTGCAGTTTATTGGGATATGAATTGTATGTAATCGGCTAGTTGGAGCTAATATTATAAACGCCTCTTCCAATATATATGCATCCAAGTTAAGATATGCTTTACCTTCCGATCTTTTATGTGCCATACTAAAATGAGGCTTCATGTTTGATATAAAATTGATTCCTATGGTATTCGACCCGAAGTGTTTACCATGAATTAGGATTCAATTTGACTAATTTGTTTTGTGTTTATACCCGGAAGACCTGGCGTAAATACAAATATTTTAAATCCAGCTAAACTAAATGTTTGAGTGATCAATATAGTAGATAGATTTGTACATCTTAGATCATAAATAGATAACCCATTTCAATTAGGTAACTGTCAGGAAACTTAACATAGTAAACAAACTAAACAAGAGGGTAAATTTTAACATGTAAACTAATCGC
The DNA here is from genome assembly GCF_963676685.1 of Mytilus edulis. Lineage (NCBI taxonomy): Eukaryota > Metazoa > Mollusca > Bivalvia > Mytilida > Mytilidae > Mytilus > Mytilus edulis. Next base: position 103,457,469 of record NC_092344.1, on the reverse strand, counting down.
AATATATCATTGCTTAATCGAACAGAATGTAACGTAAATCAACAAAATATCGGGGTATTTGGGCTGGTAATGAATCTTTATGTTTTAGCAAACAAAATTCAATTGGTAAAGAGATACATACAAGATATCAAAATAGAGCATATGTACAAACTTACAAAATAATTACAAGAATAAGAAGCCAGTACCAATGTGTTGCTGGTTCATAAAAAGAAAGCATTTGCTAGTTTAAGGGGGGAAACAAAGTGTACTTATATCGCCCAAATTAATTCAAGTCTTTAGTCTACCACAATTTTTTATAAGACCTGTTGATGAGCAGACTTTTCAGAGCTTATGATAAAACATCAAGTTTTCTTCGAATCTTACAAAATATTACTAGAATAGAAAGGTTATAGAATTGGATTAAACTTTGTTATAACCTATATTAATCTTTCAGTCGTGTTTGCTTAAGTGAGGCTTTATTAAATTCAGTTTTATAATGTGGATTATGTCAGTAAAAGGCTAAGAAAACTTCTAAAACCAAACATAATAAGACGATTAATTCCATACCTGTTGAAAGTCGTGATGTTTTTGTCTCCTAAACAACGTCATTAGTTCATAAGTCCCACAAGAAATGTTAGAACAGTAAATTTTACATGGAACTGGTGGAATAATTCCTCTAAGCATGAGGCTGTTACAGTGTGACTCTACACATATACAAACTACGTTTAAACGCAACGAATTTTAATTTGACAATTTTTGAATCGCGTCTTTAGGGTGGATTTAAGTCATAATGTACATTTTACATGCACTATCTCGAAAAGTAACTTATGGGAGCATACATAAATACCAACGCTTTGACATACAAAGGCAGCTTACTCACTCAGTCATGACTATTGCATAATATAAATATAACTATAAAGTATAAATAAACTATGTAACTAACCTCTTTAAATTGCAAGTCCGTATTTGATAGAAACTTTATCTGCATATGAGTCTTTTAAGAAAATTGATTTAATATTTATCACCGTGTTAGAACAGGTACTTTGTCACGTGATAAGAACAAACATTTTTATTTATTTACACTCTTTTGTTAACATCACAATGGGTGGCGTTAAGTATTTGTTTTTTTAATTAAGCTTTTATTATTTTGTTTTAAATTCCTTTACCATTTATATTTTTGCGATATTTTCAATAAATCGGATTTGCATTTGATTTTAATCCGTTTGCCATAATTTTATAGCTAGAATCATGAGTGTTTAATATACAAAAAATAGAAAATAGTCGGTTATATCAGGGAAGTAAAATGAAATATACCACTTCCATGGTTAAACAAATATTTGTAAAATTAAAATAACTGACCAAAGATTTCCACAAATACCTTGAAATTGATTTTATATTATACAAGACTATGAAAGTCAATTGCTGATCGTATGGAAATGTAACCCTATGTACTCTTAAATACTTGTTAGCAACTCTTTTGGGGAATATTTACATTTTATAAAAATGTACGAATTCGGAGGGCACAATTTACTCAAGTGCCACCTTAAATCTAGGGTCCCCACGTCTATTGTTAATCATTTTAAAGAAAAGTCATGTTTATTTTCATCTAGAAAGAACGGAAAAACAAGGGATAAATACATGTGCATGTTTCTGTTATATATATATTTTAAACAAGGTCCTTTAAAATCAGTCCTCAGACCCTATTGGCGTATTTCGGTCCTACAGAACCATTTAGTTACACAGAAAAATCTGTTAAAACAGGACCAATTGTTCTGCTTTGGATATCGGAAACACAGACACAAATATGCTGTTCACTATATAGTGAATGCAATTGTTTCTTATAACATTTGGGAACACAGATCCTGTTTTATCTACCGGTAATATGACCACCAGAATAATCCTTTAAACAACTATGCACAATATGAATTCAAACTGAAACAATTTCAGAGATGTTTTTTCTCTTGCTTTACAAACAGGATAATAAATTAGTTAGCACTTAAAACTGTACTGCAGCAGATCTAGTAATGAGAAAAACATGTATTTTCTGATTAAATTTAGGATATGAAGCTGTGGTACTTCATAAGATATAACATAAAACTTAATATGTCTCGTCATGGTGTAATGGAATGAATCTTTGTTAAAACATCGTAGTAGCCATTCCGTTGGGGAAAAAGTTGAATGTGTATGTTTAGTCCGAGATTACTCTGACGTCCAACGGCTGTTTTGCCAGATGTACGTGGGACCACCCCAGCTTGTCTGACAAAACAGCCGTTGGACGTCAGAGTAAGCTCGGACTAGTGTATGTTATATGAGACAGGAAGTATAATACGAAAAAAATCCGGAATACGAGCAAGTTTTAAGCTATCCGAATCCATGCACGTAAGGAAGTAATGAAGTACTTTACATCTGATAAAAAAGTAGGCATAAAGTTTCCTTAGGATCTTGGAGTAAAAAAAAGTACAGCAAACTCGACTCGACATAGAATTCGTTAAGGGCTACATCAAAACCGTTGACATACAAAGTACAGAGATCTAGCTTGAAAAAAAAAAAAAAATAGACAAAAGTATACCCACATCTGCTGACAGACGAATACTGCACATTACAAAAACGAGTGGTTTCAGTCCCGGGTGTCTCTCTGAAGTCAATGTTATTGGCTATAATCACACAGTCAGTAGATGCATGTCTACCAATCATAATTATTTCTATTAAACATTTTATCGAATGCCATAAGAATTTGTGAACTAAATAAGTGGTTTCGCCAAAAAAAAAACCGTAGATAAAGTTACCAATCAAAGGATGCTTGCGAATAGGCTAACGGTTAACAAATTGATTGGTAAAGAATTGACAAGGGGTAAATAAAACAAACACCATCACTATCTACCCTAAATTGATTCATAATATTGATATTTGTCAAGCTCAAGTTACGCAAATATTGTGATAAATGTATGGCAATGTTCAACAATTAAAAAGCAGCTTAGATTAATTTCTTAAAAGCAAGTTCAACATCTGCATAACCTTAATTAAAACGTATATCAATGACAGTGTTGACAGGACAAAACAGAACAATTCTCTTTGTATTATCAGTACAACAATGTGCCAAACAAGTTTTATAGAACAAAAACTGATGGTCTTCACGATTATTTCTGTTTGATTCAAACAATGTCTATGTTTACCGTTGTTTGATGGTCAATATTTGAAGACATCTTATAACGAATACGTTCATTAATACCACTTTTAATGGTTTGACCGTGAAATTTAGCTTATTTCAAATTAAAATTGTATCATGCTTCAAAATTTCTCTGTTAGTATAGAGTTCCTCGATATTGCATTTAAATAAAGAGAATCCGGAGCACACGTCAATAACAGCCACCAAAGACAACAATAACCACAAGACATCCATCATGTATCGACATACAGTCTTCAACAATAGACATCGCAGTTGTCTATGCAATATACCAAGCTTAGCTTCTTATCGTATCTTAGATAGTCTATACAATTCAAAAATTTTAAATTGTGAATTACACAAAAACTATCAAGCCTAAAATCTCGAAATACCCAAACCATGAGGTAAGAAATCTGATGAGGAAAGATATTCTCGATCAGAGAACAAACAAAGGGTATAGCATGATTGCAATAAAAAAAAAAACTGTATTCAATAGTATAAGACATTACACAAAGCCCACTATAGTTTTTCATCTAGCTCATTTTCATTTGTCTTCATTATAGATCTATTTCTTATCTCTTAGTCATAATAAAATAAAATCGACTGTCATATTCTCATAAAGCATGTTGTCTCTATGTCCTTATACATTCTCATACATAATCAATACTAGAATGGCATTGTAAAGCCAGCATCAATAATTAATTAATGACATCCGTTATTTCGTTCGCCGTAGATTTCAATGGTGTAACTGATTGCAACGACCAGACATAGATATAAAACATCGATGAATAGAACTGTAATATCGGACTTGAGACAAGAATCAAGTTTGCCATTCATATTTACTTTAGATTTGACAAGGAAACGAGCTCAAACAAAGCAAAATATGTCGATAGTTGTCCATTAACAGAGAGTCGTATAAGGTCAATTGTAAATGTCTTCAAATGGTAACGTCAGAGGACGAACTTTCTAATTCATTTTCCAAACACTACATCAACCATCAAACTAATTTTCACAATAATTTATTAGTATAACAAGATAGATATTTTATGGTATAAAATGGTATGTTATATCCTATTGAAACACAAAGATTCAAATCTACGCAATTTACAGGTTACATCAGAAGTAAGAAGGGAAACATGTAGAATTCTGAAAATTATACTGTAATCATACATGGTAGGTTTACGGGTGGTGTTATAGATGATGGTTATACAGGTGCTTTTAAGACCAAACGAATGCGAAATATTCCGTAGATGCATACTACAGATGTTGGATAAAGACTGTGAAATGAGAGTCAAAGTAACTATCATAGTACTTTGACTCTCATTTCACAGTCTTTATCCATTTTTTTATAATGTATGAACAAAGTGTAAATACTGTTACAATACACTGTATAAGCTACAGCAGCGGTGGTAAATATGACAACTGCAAGGGCGACGTACAAATCTTGTATTTTCCAAGATTTCTGTAAGTCGACTTTTATAAATATTTAAAATACGTCAATAAGAAACTGAAAAGCAATACTTTTAAAACCAAATCGAACATTAAAAGTATGAGTCTAACAGTAACAAAAAATGTTATGATGATCAATTATTCAACAATTATAAGTAAATTTGATATATAAATCAAACCGAAATATGAACATAATAAAATATACATGCCTTACAGGTGATAATCCAGGTGATTGATACGGACCAATGTCGCAGAGAGTGAACCACTACTATAGTGATTATCTATCAGCCATTTATTGAGTTTTTAAGTGTTAGTAAATAAATGAATTACTATCGAATACTCAGATATAACTTCAATCACACAGGTTAATACATTAAAACAGTTTGTCTAATCAGGCTTTGACAGAGACAAAGCATGTGCAAATGGAAAATACGTGTTCAGTTCCCACAATTGGTCTATAAATGCACTCAGTTACAAACGCTGCTAAAAGATATAGGGTACCAGTAAGTTTTGGAGAGGTTTTAATGCTGTTAATGGAGAAGGCATACTTCAAAATATGGGACTTTAAAGACGGATGGAACAAATAATTAAATACTTATACAATAATAGCTTTTTGTGCAGTATTTGTTTTGCTCATTGTTAAAGACCGTACGGTGATCTATAGTCGTTAACTTTTACTACATTGGTCTCTGTGAAGGCCGGTTGTCTTATTGGCAATCATACCACATCTTATTTATTTATAAGAATTTATGAACTAGCGAATACACCAAAGAATAAAAAAAAAAACACCACGAAGAACAGCAAGCATTGTTCCACTGTTTAAAAAACCTATTTATAGTTCAAATTAACCTTGTAACTGCAGAGATGAACTTATCTTTGTACACATAATACGTCATTCATTTGTGCATGCATTCTAACAACAACTGCATTTTCCATTTTGCTCAAATAAAAATGAATTCTATACCTCTACTATGCCAACGGTAACACACTTAAACTACAGAGTAATATTTGACGATGAATTTGTCAAAAAACATTTTATCCATCACAAGAAGTATAAAATCATAATTCAAAGAAACACGGACATGCTCAATTAAGAACTCGTTTAGAAAAAGAGACTTAAAGAAACAAACAACAATTCATTCAACTCTACACAGAAAACAAAATGAACTTAGGTCAACCTTTTACACCCCAATGAAGTTACAAAAAGATAAGAAGCATTCAATTCTTAAGTAAGAAACAGAACAATGAGCAACACGAACCCACTCAATAACCAGGGAGTGAACATACCGATAATGTATGATATCCTGAAGTAAAAAACTAAAATGAGCAACACAAACCCACTCAATAACTAGGGAGTGAACATACCAAACATGTATGATATCCTGAAGTAAAAAACTAAACTGAGCAACACAAACCCACTCAATAACCGGGGAGTGAACATACCAAACATGTATGACATCCTAAAGTCAAAAACTAAAGACAGAGCAACACAAACCCAACCAATAACCGGGAAGTAAACATACCGATAATGTATGACATCCTAAAGTCAAAAACTAAAGACAGAGCAACACAAACCCACTCAATAACCGGGGAGTGAACATACCGATAATGTGTGACATCCTAAAGTCAAAAACTAAACAATGAACAACACGAACCCACTCAATAACCTGGGAGTGAACATACCGATAATGTATGACATCCTAAAGTCAAAAACTAAAGACAGAGCAACACGAACCTACTCAATAACCGGGGAGTGAACATACCGATAATGTATGACATCCTCAAGTAAAAAACTAAAGACAGAGCAACACGAACCCACTCAATAACCTGGGAGTGAACATACCGATAATGTATGACATCCTCAAGTCAAAAACTAAAGACAGAGCAACACGAACCCACTCAATAACCTGGGAGTGAACATACCGATAATGTATGACATCCTCAAGTCAAAAACTAAAGACAGAGCAACACGAACCCAACCAATAACCGGCGAGTGAACATACCGATAATGTATGACATCCTAAAGTCAAAAACTAAACAATGAACAACACGAACCCACTCAATAACCAGATAGTGAACAAACCAAACATGTATGACATCCTTAAGTCAAAAACTAAACAATGATGAACACGAACCCACTCAATAACCTGGGAGTGAACATACCAATAATGTATGACATCCTAAAGTCAAAAACTAAACAATGAACAACACGAACCCACTCAATAACCAGATAGTGAACATACCGATAATGTATGACATCCTAAAGTCAAAAACTAAACAATGATGAACACGAACCCACTCAATAACCTGGGAGTGAACATACCGATAATGTATGACATCCTTAAGTCAAAGACTAAACAATGAACAACACGAACCCACTCAATAACCTGGGAGTGAACATACCAAACATGTAACGGGAAAAAGCTGACAAAAAATCTTTGGACTCTTTTATTAATTCAGTAATGAAGAAAGTTGATATTCGAATACAACATTTTAAAGAACATTTTACCCTCGACAAAAACTATAAAAACCCTATTTCGCGTATCAAAAATAAACTAACAGAACTAGCCAAGGAATTTGTTTTTGTCCCGGCTGATAAAGCTGCTAATAATATCATTATTGTTTGACGTAAATTTTATATAGAGGTTCTGCAAAAGGAAATCACGAATTCACCAACATTCCAACTGACTTCATTTTCAGAAAACGACATCTGTAACAAACATAAACTTTTAGCTACTTCTTTACAAGCAGAACCAAACACAATGAAAGTCCCAACTATGTACTGGCTTCCGAAGCTGCACAAAAAACCTTACAAATATAGATTTATTTCATCTTCCAGCCATTGTTCAACTACTAAATTGTCTGTTTTACTTACTAGTACACTTGGTACAATAAAAAACCTGATAATAAATTGTTCAAATAAGGCCTTTGAAAATAGTGGAATTAATTACTTTTGGAGTGTCAAAAACTCGTTGGAAGTACTTGATAAATTGCATGCATATATTGGTGATTTTGAATCTGTTCAAAGTTTTGATTTTTCTACCCTATATACCACTTTGCCTCATATTCTTATTAAGAAAAAATTCACATCCCTAATTAACTGGGCATTTAAAAAGTCGGAATGCGAGTACATATGTTCAAACTCTTTTAGATCATTTTTTAGTAGCAATAAACAAAAGAACTATGTCAATTGGACATGCTTTGATACTATTTATGCACTTGAATTTTTACTTGATAACATTTTTGTTCGCTTTGGAGATTCCGTATATCGTCAAGTTATTGGAATTCCAATGGGGACTAACTGTGCACCACTTATTGCGGACCTGTTTTTGTATTGTTATGAGTTACAATTTATGACTAAAATTAGCAAAGACCCATCAAAACAACATTTGATACAAAAATTTAACAATACTTTTAGATATTTGGATGATATATTGGCTCTAAATAATGACGACTTCAGTATGTATACTAAAGAAATTTATCCTGTAGAACTTACTTTAAATAAAGCTAATGATAACAATGACCACTGCCCTTTCCTCGATCTTGATATCTATATCATAAACGGGAAGCTTAATACAAAAATTTATGATAAAAGAGATGATTTTTCATTTCCTATTGTTAATTATCCATTTTTAGATGGTGACGTTCCCTTGTCACCATCTTATGGTGTTTATATATCTCAACTTGTACGATTCGCTCGTGTATGTAACAATGTATTAGATTTTAGCGAGAGAAATTTATGTATTACTGAAAAATTATTACACCAGGGTTTTCGATATCACAAACTGGTCAAAACATTTACTAAATTTTATCACCGGTATAAGGAAATAATTCGTAAATATAACTCAACATGCAGACATCTTATACGTTCAGGTATTTCACATCCAAAATTTTATGGAAATATTCTTTATAAAGCACAAAAATGTCAGTATTCTCCTCAGAAACTAACAAAACCTTTAAATAGACTTATTAAAAGGGGATATAGTTACGATACTGTTGTCAGGTCATTAAAGATTGCATATTTTGGATTTAACATTGATTCACTGATAGGGTCTTTGCATCGGAACTAAACACATTTATTTCTAAAAAAACAGTTGTTGGCATGACACGGGTTATGTTCTTCTCATATATTTTATGATAGTATGATACTAAACCCCTAACGGGAGGGATTGTACCTGATATTCATATGATGAAGACATAATCTTTCAATCAGTTTAATTGAGGTCTGGAGCTGGCATGTCAGTTAACTGCTAGTAGTCTGTTGTTATTTATGTATTATTGTCATTTTATTTATTTTCTTTTGTTACATCTTTTGACATCAGACTCGGACTTCTCTTGAACTGAATTTTAATGTGCGTATTGTTATTCTTTTACTTTTCTACATTGGCTAGAGGTATAGGGGGAGGGTTGAGATCTCATAAACATGTTTAACCCCGCCGCAATTTTGCGCCTGTCCCAAGTCAGGAGCCTCTGGCCTTTGTTAGTCTTGTATGATTTTAAAATTTTAGTTTCTTGTGTATAATTCGGAGTTTAGTATGACGTCCATTATCACTGTACTATTATGCATATTTTAGGGGCCAGCTGAAGGACACCTACGGGTGCGGGAATTCTCGCTACATTGAAGACCCATTGGTTGCCTTCGGCTGTTGTTTGCTCTATGGTCGGGTGGTTGTCGCTTTGACATATTCACCATTTCCTTTCTCAATTTTATTATATGATATCCTTAAGTCAAAAACTAAACAATGATGAACACGAACCCACTCAATAACCTGGGAGTGAACATACCGATAATGTATGACATCCTTCAGTCAAAAACTAAAGACAGAGCAACACGAACACACTCAATAACCGGGGAATGAACATACCGATAATGTATGACATCCTAAAGTCAAAAACTAAAAAATGAACAACACGAACCCACTCAATAACCAGGGAGTGAACATACCGATAATGTATGACATCCTAAAGTCAAAAACTAAACAATGAACAACACGAACCCAGCCAATAACCTGGGAGTGAACATACCGATAATGTATGACATCCTAAAGTCAAAAACTAAACAATGAACAACACGAACCCACTCAATAACCTGGGAGTGAACATACCAAACATGTATGACATCCTAAAGTCAAAAACTAAACAATGAACAACACGAACCCACTCAATAACCTGGGAGTGAACATACCAAACATGTATGACATCCTAAAGTCAAAAACTAAACAATGAACAACACGAACCCACTCAATAACCTGGTAGTGAACATACCGATAATGTATGACATCCTAAAATCAAAAACTAAAGACAGAGCAACACGAACCCACTCAATAACCTGGGAGTGAACATACCGATAATGTATGACATCCTAAAGTCAAAAACTAAACAATGAACAACACGAACCCAGCCAATAACCTGGGAGTGAACATACCGATAATGTATGACATCCTAAAGTCAAAAACTAAACAATGAACAACACGAACCCATTCAATAACCTGGGAGTGAACATACCGATAATGTATGACATCCTAAAGTCAAAAACTAAACAATGAACAACACGAACCCACTCAATAACCTGGGAGTGAACATACCGATAATGTATGACATCCTTAAGTCAAAAACTAAAGACTGAGCAACACGAACCCACTCAATAACCTGGGAGTGAACATACCGATAATGTATGACATCCTAAAGTCAAAAACTAAAGACAGAGCAACACGAACCCACTCAATAACCCGGGAGTGAACATACCGATAATGTATGACATCCTAAAGTCAAAAACTAAACAATGAACAACACGAACCCAGCTAATAACCTGGGAGTGAACATACCAAACATGTATGACATCCTTAAGTCAAAAACTAAACAATGAACAACACGAACCCAGCCAATAACCTTGGAGTGAACATACCGATAATGTATGACATCCTTAAGTAAAAAACTAAAAGCAGAGCAACACGAAACCAACCAATAACCGGGGAGTGAACATACCGATAATGTATGACATCCTAAAGTCAAAAACTAAACAATGAACAACACGAACCCACTCAATAACCTGGGAGTGAACATACCGATAATGTATGACATCCTTAAGTAAAAAACTAAAGACTGAGCAACACGAACCCACTCAATAACCTGGGAGTGAACATACCGATAATGTATGACATCCTAAAGTCAAAAACTAAAGACAGAGCAACACGAACCCACTCAATAACCCGGGAGTGAACATACCGATAATGTATGACATCCTAAAGTCAAAAACTAAACAATGAACAACACGAACCCAGCTAATAACCTGGGAGTGAACATACCAAGCATGTATGACATCCTTAAGTCAAAAACTAAACAATGAACAACACGAACCCAGCCAATAACCTTGGAGTGAACATACCGATAATGTATGACATCCTTAAGTAAAAAACTAAAAGCAGAGCAACACGAACCCAGCCAATAACCGGGGAGTGAACATACCGATAATGTATGACATCCTAAAGTCAAAAACTAAACAATGAACAACACGAACCCACTCAATAACCTGGGAGTGAACATACCGATAATGTATGACATCCTTAAGTAAAAAACTAAAGACTGAGCAACACGAACCAACTCAATAACCGGGGAGTGAACATACCGATAATGTATGACATCCTAAAGTCAAAAACTAAAGACAGAGCAACACAAACTCACTCAATAACCCGGGAGTGAACATACCGATAATGTATGACATCCTAAAGTCAAAAACTAAACAATGAACAACACGAACCTAGCTAATAACCTGGGAGTGAACATACCAAACATGTATGACATCCTTAAGTGAAAAACTAAACAATGAACAACACGAACCCAGCCAATAACCTGGGAGTGAACATACCGATAATGTATGACATCCTTAAGTCAAAAACTAAACAATGAACAACACGAACCCAGCCAATAGCCTGGGAGTGAACATACCGATAAAGTATGACATCCTAAAGTCAAAAACTAAACAATGAACAACACGAACCTAGCTAATAACCTGGGAGTGAACATACCAAACATGTATGACATCCTTAAGTGAAAAACTAAACAATGAACAACACGAACCCAGCCAATAACCTGGGAGTGAACATACCGATAATGTATGACATCCTAAAGTCAAAAACTTAACAATGAACAACACGAACCCACTCAATAACCTGGGAGTGAACATACCGATAATGTATGACATCTTAAAGTCAAAAACTAAAGACAGAGCAACACGAACCCAACCAATAACCGGGGAGTGAACATACCGATAATGTATGACATCCTTAAGTCAAAAACTAAACAATGAACAACACGAACCCATCCAATAACCTGGGAGTGAACATACCGATAATGTATGACATCCTAAAGTCAGAAACTAAACAATGAACAACACGAACCCAGCCAATAACGTGGGAGTGAACATACCGATAATGTATGACATCCTTAAGTCAAAAACTAAACAATGAACAACACGAACCCAGCCAATAACCTGGGAGTGAACATACCGATAATGTATGACATCCTTAAGTCAAAAACTAAACAATGAACAACACGAACCCATCCAATAACCTGGGAGTGAACATACCGATAATGTATGACATCCTAAAGTCAAAAACTAAACAATGAACAACACGAACCCACTCAATAACCTGGGAGTGAACATACCGATAATGTATGACATCCTTAAGTCAAAAACTAAACAATGAACAACACGAACCCATCCAATAACCTGGGAGTGAACATACCGATAATGTATGACATCCTAAAGTCAAAAACTAAACAATGAACAACACGAACCCACTCAATAACCTGGGAGTGAACATACCGATAATGTATGACATCCTTAAGTCAAAAACTAAACAATGAACAACACGAACCCATCCAATAACCTGGGAGTGAACATACCGATAATGTATGACATCCTAAAGTCAGAAACTAAACAATGAACAACACGAACCCAGCCAATAACCTGGGAGTGAACATACCGATAATGTATGACATCCTTAAGTCAAAAACTAAACAATGAACAACACGAACCCATCCAATAACCTGGGAGTGAACATACCGATAATGTATGACATCCTAAAGTCAAAAACTAAACAATGAACAACACGAACCCACTCAATAACCTGGGAGTGAACATACCGATAATGTATGACATCCTTAAGTCAAAAACTAAACAATGAACAACACGAACCCATCCAATAACCTGGGAGTGAACATACCGATAATGTATGACATCCTAAAGTCAGAAACTAAACAATGAACAACACGAACCCAGCCAATAACCTGGGAGTGAACATACCGATAATGTATGACATCCTAAAGTTAAAAACTAAAGACAGAGCAACACGAACCCACTCAATAACCGGGGAGTGAACATACCGATAATGTATGACATCCTCAAGTCAAAAACTAAACAATGAACAACACGAACCCAACTAATAACCGGGGAGTGAACATACCGATAATGTATGACATCCTTAAGTCAAAAACTAAACAATGAACAACACGAACCCAGCCAATAGCCTGGGAGTGAACATACCGATAATGTATGACATCCTAAAGTCAAAAACTAAACAATGAACAACACGAACCTAGCTAATAACCTGGGAGTGAACATACCAAACATGTATGACATCCTTAAGTGAAAAACTAAACAATGAACAACACGAACCCAGCCAATAACCTGGGAGTGAACATACCGATAATGTATGACATCCTAAAGTCAAAAACTTAACAATGAACAACACGAACCCACTCAATAACCTGGGAGTGAACATACCGATAATGTATGACATCTTAAAGTCAAAAACTAAAGACAGAGCAACACGAACCCAACCAATAACCGGGGAGTGAACATACCGATAATGTATGACATCCTAAAGTCAAAAACTAAAGACAGAGCAACACGAACCCACTCAATAACCGGGGAGTGAACATACCGATAATGTATGACATCCTCAAGTCAAAAACTAAACAATGAACAACACGAACCCACTCAATAACCAGATAGTGAACATACCAAACATGTATGACATCCTTAAGTCAAAAACTAAACAATGAACAACACGAACCCACTCAATAACCTGGGAGTGAACATACCGATAATGTATGACATCCTTAAGTCAAAAACTAAACAATGAACAACACGAACCCAGCCAATAACCTTGGAGTGAACATACCGATAATGTATGACATCCTTAAGTAAAAAACTAAAAGCAGAGCAACACGAAACCAACCAATAACCGGGGAGTGAACATACCGATAATGTATGACATCCTAATGTCAAAAACTAAACAATGAACAACACGAACCCACTCAATAACCTGGGAGTGAACATACCGATAATGTATGACATCCTTAAGTAAAAAACTAAAGACTGAGCAACACGAACCCACTCAATAACCTGGGAGTGAACATACCGATAATGTATGACATCCTAAAGTCAAAAACTAAAGACAGAGCAACACGAACCCACTCAATAACCCGGGAGTGAACATACCGATAATGTATGACATCCTAAAGTCAAAAACTAAACAATGAACAACACGAACCCAGCTAATAACCTGGGAGTGAACATACCAAACATGTATGACATCCTTAAGTCAAAAACTAAACAATGAACAACACGAACCCAGCCAATAACCTTGGAGTGAACATACCGATAATGTATGACATCCTTAAGTAAAAAACTAAAAGCAGAGCAACACGAACCCAGCCAATAACCGGGGAGTGAACATACCGATAATGTATGACATCCTAAAGTCAAAAACTAAACAATGAACAACACGAACCCACTCAATAACCTGGGAGTGAACATACCGATAATGTATGACATCCTTAAGTAAAAAACTAAAGACTGAGCAACACGAACCCACTCAATAACCGGGGAGTGAACATACCGATAATGTATGACATCCTAAAGTCAAAAACTAAAGACAGAGCAACACAAACTCACTCAATAACCCGGGAGTGAACATACCGATAATGTATGACATCCTAAAGTCAAAAACTAAACAATGAACAACACGAACCTAGCTAATAACCTGGGAGTGAACATACCAAACATGTATGACATCCTTAAGTGAAAAACTAAACAATGAACAACACGAACCCAGCCAATAACCTGGGAGTGAACATACCGATAATGTATGACATCCTTAAGTCAAAAACTAAACAATGAACAACACGAACCCAGCCAATAGCCTGGGAGTGAACATACCGATAATGTATGACATCCTAAAGTCAAAAACTAAACAATGAACAACACGAACCTAGCTAATAACCTGGGAGTGAACATACCAAACATGTATGACATCCTTAAGTGAAAAACTAAACAATGAACAACACGAACCCAGCCAATAACCTGGGAGTGAACATACCGATAATGTATGACATCCTAAAGTCAAAAACTTAACAATGAACAACACGAACCCACTCAATAACCTGGGAGTGAACATACCGATAATGTATGACATCTTAAAGTCAAAAACTAAAGACAGAGCAACACGAACCCAACCAATAACCGGGGAGTGAACATACCGATAATGTATGACATCCTAAAGTCAAAAACTAAAGACAGAGCAACACGAACCCACTCAATAACCGGGGAGTGAACATACCGATAATGTATGACATCCTCAAGTCAAAAACTAAACAATGAACAACACGAACCCACTCAATAACCAGATAGTGAACATACCAAACATGTATGACATCCTTAAGTCAAAAACTAAACAATGAACAACACGAACCCACTCAATAACCTGGGAGTGAACATACCGATAATGTATGACATCCTTAAGTCAAAAACTAAACAATGAACAACACGAACCCATCCAATAACCTGGGAGTGATCATACCGATAATGTATGACATCCTAAAGTCAAAAACTAAACAATGAACAACACGAACCCACTCAATAACCTGGGAGTGAACATACCGATAATGTATGACATCCTTAAGTCAAAAACTAAACAATGAACAACACGAACCCATCCAATAACCTGGGAGTGAACATACCGATAATGTATGACATCCTAAAGTCAAAAACTAAACAATGAACAACACGAACCCACTCAATAACCTGGGAGTGAACATACCGATAATGTATGACATCCTTAAGTCAAAAACTAAACAATGAACAACACGAACCCATCCAATAACCTGGGAGTGAACATACCGATAATGTATGACATCCTAAAGTCAGAAACTAAACAATGAACAACACGAACCCAGCCAATAACCTGGGAGTGAACATACCGATAATGTATGACATCCTTAAGTCAAAAACTAAACAATGAACAACACGAACCCAGCCAATAACCTGGGAGTGAACATACCGATAATGTATGACATCCTTAAGTCAAAAACTAAACAATGAACAACACGAACCCATCCAATAACCTGGGAGTGAACATACCGATAATGTATGACATCCTAAAGTCAAAAACTAAACAATGAACAACACGAACCCACTCAATAACCTGGGAGTGAACATACCGATAATGTATGACATCCTTAAGTCAAAAACTAAACAATGAACAACACGAACCCATCCAATAACCTGGGAGTGAACATACCGATAATGTATGACATCCTAAAGTCAAAAACTAAACAATGAACAACACGAACCCACTCAATAACCTGGGAGTGAACATACCGATAATGTATGACATCCTTAAGTCAAAAACTAAACAATGAACAACACGAACCCATCCAATAACCTGGGAGTGAACATACCGATAATGTATGACATCCTAAAGTCAGAAACTAAACAATGAACAACACGAACCCAGCCAATAACCTGGGAGTGAACATACCGATAATGTATGACATCCTTAAGTCAAAAACTAAACAATGAACAACACGAACCCAGCCAATAACCTGGGAGTGAACATACCGATAATGTATGACATCCTAAAGTCAAAAACTAAAGACAGAGCAACACGAACCCACTCAATAACCGGGGAGTGAACATACCGATAATGTATGACATCCTCAAGTCAAAAACTAAACAATGAACAACACGAACCCAACTAATAACCGGGGAGTGAACATACCGATAATGTATGACATCCTTAAGTCAAAAACTAAACAATGAACAACACGAACCCAGCCAATAGCCTGGGAGTGAACATACCGATAATGTATGACATCCTAAAGTCAAAAACTAAACAATGAACAACACGAACCTAGCTAATAACCTGGGAGTGAACATACCAAACATGTATGACATCCTTAAGTGAAAAACTAAACAATGAACAACACGAACCCAGCCAATAACCTGGGAGTGAACATACCGATAATGTATGACATCCTAAAGTCAAAAACTTAACAATGAACAACACGAACCCACTCAATAACCTGGGAGTGAACATACCGATAATGTATGACATCTTAAAGTCAAAAACTAAAGACAGAGCAACACGAACCCAACCAATAACCGGGGAGTGAACATACCGATAATGTATGACATCCTAAAGTCAAAAACTAAAGACAGAGCAACACGAACCCACTCAATAACCGGGGAGTGAACATACCGATAATGTATGACATCCTCAAGTCAAAAACTAAACAATGAACAACACGAACCCACTCAATAACCAGATAGTGAACATACCAAACATGTATGACATCCTTAAGTCAAAAACTAAACAATGATGAACACGAACCCACTCAATAACCTGGGAGTGAACATACCGATAATGTATGACATCCTTAAGTCAAAAACTAAACAATGAACAACACGAACCCATCCAATAACCTGGGAGTGAACATACCGATAATGTATGACATCCTAAAGTCAAAAACTAAACAATGAACAACACGAACCCACTCAATAACCTGGGAGTGAACATACCGATAATGTATGACATCCTTAAGTCAAAAACTAAACAATGAACAACACGAACCCATCCAATAACCTGGGAGTGAACATACCGATAATGTATGACATCCTAAAGTCAAAAACTAAACAATGAACAACACGAACCCACTCAATAACCTGGGAGTGAACATACCGATAATGTATGACATCCTTAAGTCAAAAACTAAACAATGAACAACACGAACCCATCCAATAACCTGGGAGTGAACATACCGATAATGTATGACATCCTAAAGTCAGAAACTAAACAATGAACAACACGAACCCAGCCAATAACGTGGGAGTGAACATACCGATAATGTATGACATCCTTAAGTCAAAAACTAAACAATGAACAACACGAACCCAGCCAATAACCTGGGAGTGAACATACCGATAATGTATGACATCCTTAAGTCAAAAACTAAACAATGAACAACACGAACCCATCCAATAACCTGGGAGTGAACATACCGATAATGTATGACATCCTAAAGTCAAAAACTAAACAATGAACAACACGAACCCACTCAATAACCTGGGAGTGAACATACCGATAATGTATGACATCCTTAAGTCAAAAACTAAACAATGAACAACACGAACCCATCCAATAACCTGGGAGTGAACATACCGATAATGTATGACATCCTAAAGTCAAAAACTAAACAATGAACAACACGAACCCACTCAATAACCTGGGAGTGAACATACCGATAATGTATGACATCCTTAAGTCAAAAACTAAACAATGAACAACACGAACCCATCCAATAACCTGGGAGTGAACATACCGATAATGTATGACATCCTAAAGTCAGAAACTAAACAATGAACAACACGAACCCAGCCAATAACCTGGGAGTGAACATACCGATAATGTATGACATCCTTAAGTCAAAAACTAAACAATGAACAACACGAACCCAGCCAATAACCTGGGAGTGAACATACCGATAATGTATGACATCCTAAAGTCAAAAACTAAACAATGAACAACACGAACCCACTCAATAACCTTGGAGTGAACATACCGATAATGTATGACATCCTAAAGTCAAAAACTAAACAATGAACAACACGAACCCAACTAATAACCGGGGAGTGAACATACCGATAATGTATGACATCCTTAAGTAAAAAACTAAACAATGAACAACACGAACCCAGCCAATAACCTGGGAGTGAACATACCGATAATGTATGAGATCCTAAAGTCAAAAACTTAACAATGAACAACACGAACCCACTCAATAACCTGGGAGTGAACATACCGATAATGTATGACATCTTAAAGTCAAAAACTAAAGACAGAGCAACACGAACCCAACCAATAACCGGGGAGTGAACATACCGATAATGTATGACATCCTAAAGTCAAAAACTAAAGACAGAGCAACACGAACCCACTCAATAACCGGGGAGTGAACATACCGATAATGTATGACATCCTCAAGTCAAAAACTAAACAATGAACAACACGAACCCACTCAATAACCAGATAGTGAACATACCAAACATGTATGACATCCTTAAGTCAAAAACTAAACAATGATGAACACGAACCCACTCAATAACCTGGGAGTGAACATACCGATAATGTATGACATCCTTAAGTCAAAAACTAAACAATGAACAACACGAACCCATCCAATAACCTGGGAGTGAACATACCGATAATGTATGACATCCTAAAGTCAAAAACTAAACAATGAACAACACGAACCCACTCAATAACCTGGGAGTGAACATACCGATAATGTATGACATCCTTAAGTCAAAAACTAAACAATGAACAACACGAACCCAGCCAATAACCTGGGAGTGAACATACCGATAATGTATGACATCCTAAAGTCAAAAACTAAACAATGAACAACACGAACCCACTCAATAACCTGGGAGTGAACATACCGATAATGTATGACATCCTTAAGTCAAAAACTAAACAATGAACAACACGAACCCATCCAATAACCTGGGAGTGAACATACCGATAATGTATGACATCCTAAAGTCAGAAACTAAACAATGAACAACACGAACCCAGCCAATAACCTGGGAGTGAACATACCGATAATGTATGACATCCTTAAGTCAAAAACTAAACAATGAACAACACGAACCCAGCCAATAACCTGGGAGTGAACATACCGATAATGTATGACATCCTAAAGTCAAAAACTAAACAATGAACAACACGAACCCACTCAATAACCTTGGAGTGAACATACCGATAATGTATGACATCCTAAAGTCAAAAACTAAACAATGAACAACACGAACCCAACTAATAACCGGGGAGTGAACATACCGATAATGTATGACATCCTTAAGTAAAAAACTAAACAATGAACAACACGAACCCAGCCAATAACCTGGGAGTGAACATACCGATAATGTATGACATCCTAAAGTCAAAAACTAAACAATGAACAACACGAACCCACTCAATAACCTGGGAGTGAACATACCGATAATGTATGACATCCTTAAGTAAATAACTAAACAATGATGAACACGAACCCACTCAATAACCTGGGAGTGAACATACCGATAATGTATGACATCCTTAAGTAAATAACTAAACAATGATGAACACGAACACAATTACTAACATACTGACTGATAATGTATGATGATAAAAACTCATGATATGAAGGTCAAAGTGACGAGTGTCATTTTTTGAATTTCTTCTCAAATGAAAGATGAAAAACTATATAAACCTTAGCTACTTCTTGACAATGGTGACAACAAAAACAAATGTAATTAAAGATACAAATATATAATTCAATAAATTTAAAAATTATAATACCTTTAAGTCATACGAATTATCAGTCACAAAATTTAAATGTGTAAAAGCAATGAGAATGGGATTCCTGTAGATTTAACTCTACTTGGGATAAATGTCTCTATTGATCTTACTGAAATTGAAAATTTAAAATATGAACTAAGATTACAGAGATTGAAAATACAATCAAAATTTGAACAAACGAAATACTATCCCCATTGAAAAATAAGTTATTAAATCACTAATAATATCGAAAAGAAATCATGTATTCCCATTCAATACTTAGTCCAAATAAAATAATACTCAAACACTTATTGACAAAATATTCGACTTTATATGGAATAAGAAACTAGATAAAGTAAGAATAGACATTTTGTCACAACTACACTGTACATGAGGTCTTTAATAATAAGCATTGAATATTCACATTAAAGGTTTGAAATTAATGTGGATTAAAAGGATGAGAAAGACTAATTCAAAACTTGTGAAGCTTATACTTTTTTTATAGATATATTTTTAAAACATAAATATTTTGAAATTGCAATCGCTAGGCCCTTGAAAAAAGTTGATTAGGAATCAATTTTATTTTTTACCAAGATTGGATAGTAACAGACGTGTGGCTGAATTACATTTTGAATGAATAATGGAAATTCCTGATTTGTGAAAAACTTAATGATGCATATGCAATATCAAATTAATTTACTTTCATATCTAGGTGTCATTTCTGTAATAAAAAACATATTCGAAGTATGTATCTCATATGCTTTAATAATTTAGAGAAGGTAAAATGTCAAATGATGCCTTCAATTATAATTTATTTTTAAACCTCCAATAGACTTAAAGTATAAAAAAGAAGATGTGGTATGATTGCCAATGAGACAACTATCCACAAAAGACCAAAATGACACAGACATTAACAACTATAGGTCACCGTACATCCTTCAACAATGAGCAAAGCCCATACCGCATAGTCAGCTATAAAAGCCCTCGATAAGACTATGTAAAACAATTCAAACAAGAAAACTTACGGCCTCATTTATATAAAAAAAATGAAAGATATGATTGATATTTCAAATATACTACATGTATTAATATTTAAAATAAAAGGTTGCATGTTAAATTGTCAACACAATGTACAAATTATAATTGCCTTTTATGTTACAAAACACCAAAAATACATTGGCTTCTATAAAGAAAAAAATAAGAATTTTATGGAAAAAGTATTTCCTGTTCAAGATCAAGCTGCAAAACACTAATGCATGCAGTTTTGGATGATGTGTGAAGTCAGAATATATTTTCTGGTCTAGTTCATATACATCTAGACTATGGGAATTAATACTTCTGGATTCATAAAAATACAGAAAAAGAATAAGTTGAACATTTGAATTTGAATTTTGATTTTGTTTGATTTGATATGACCAAAAAATATGATTTTAACAAATTTATTAGCAGTAATGGATACATAACATACAACTGTCCTGAAAAAATATGAAGACACATACTTCTACATAGAAAAATATGTGTAGGGCAGATAGCTGATGAATCCCCAAAATCCTTTATTGGCATTACAACCACCAGCGTAATATATTAGATAAAGATGTGTATAAGTTTTCCAAAAAAAGAACATTCGTCCTACTTTTCAAAGAATTAGTGAAAGTTGTTTCATGAGCTTGTCTTTAGTAAGTTGTTTAAATAACTGTATGTCTTTCGTCTTTGAACAATATTTATCTCTATAAATATTTAGATATTATGCATAAAATGTATGAATTATATGTTTATGTGCAAATAAAACATTGTAAAAGAATACAATAGCCATTTAAAGAAATCATTAATATGTCTGTCAGGTCAATGGTTACATACATTTCATTGTCACAAAAAGTTTTTTTTAAAATGCCAAAGAATAATACTCTATATCATATTGATTTCAATGATTTTGTTATTTATAAATGATATTTTTCACAATAAACTAACTCTTATGATAAATTTGATATCGATGGAAATCTTTTTGAGGACTCTCATAAAATGAGGCTAAAATGGAATGGAATTGTTTACATTCATTTGAACTTTGATGTATAGTTGTCTCATTGGCAATAATATCACATCTCCTTATTTTTATACAGTTGCTTACTTCTACATCATGTTGGGCTATGGTAGATAGTTTTCTCATAGGCAATCATACGATTTACCACATCTTCTTATTTCTATCTTCTAAGTTCTCACCAGAGTGCTTTTTCAAACTATTCAGATTACATAACTTCAATTATTAACACATTTTACTTTGGTTGATCAGATATTTGTAGACTGTAAAGAATTGTCAATTCATTTTATATATCTGAACTTCATGATCTTTATGTAAATACATGTAGTCAGTTAGTATTGAATTTTAAATCTTGAAAGAAAAAGAGTGATTTAAATTGGTGATAAAATCTTATTTTTTGTTAAAACTTATCATATTTATTTTCAATTTATGAAAATGAAATATTCCATAATAATATCTGAAAAGCACATAATCTAAGATTTTTACTCTTGGTAAAATTTTAATTGTTAGTTTCTTTTCTTAATTTCTAAATGAAGATACTCCACATAACTTTGATACATGTATATGAAATGAATTACTTATTAAGTGATCATTTTTTCTGGTTCAATGTATCAAAGGGGTGCTGAAAATATATGTGAATACATGAATATCCTTGACTCTAATTTTCATATCTTGTGAAATCAGTGCTAGATAAATCCTAAAAAGTGAACAATTATAACTAATGACGATGAATATTTTTCTTTGGGTGCCAGAGGAATAAGTTTGATAATACTCAAATATGACCCCTATTTTGGCTAAAATTTCACTATCACAATGTATCATAGTTAAGACAATGCAATGACTGTATAGGTCTATTTTTATTTGAAATTTTAGGTACTAACAGTGTTCCTATGACGTTAAAAGTTTCATGATGTAAACTAATACATGTAAACTAAGCTAAAGTTTCAAAGTCAATAGACCATGACTAAGGGGACTCGGTCAAATAATCTCTGTGGAAATGAGATGTGCCTATGCTAGTATAATTGCATACCAAATATCATTGACCTTCCACTAGTGGTTCAACACAAACATGACCTTATCACAAACTCATACATTGCTGACACTGATGCCTCCTATAATAGAAACAGCACACCTAAGTCTCGATTTTTCATCAAAGCGAATCTAAAAGGGCAAAAGTTCCAATAAGGAGTTGACTGAAGATTTTGACCTTTCTGACTTATCTGTAGATCCTGTCTTGAAGATCTTTTTTTCTTATTTATTCTAACAAAGACATGCAGTGTTATATACTTGAAAAGCTTGATAAACAGTATATTGCAATTTCAATTTTAATCATGTAGTTGACAGTTATGAATTTATATATTAAAATGTAAAAAGATAACTTCATGGTCAATCTTTATTATAAATATTAATTAATTATTCATTCAACTGGACATTTACTAAGTTGATCTTTTGATTATTTCATTTCTATTTAATTTTCAATTCTTCATTATGAATTAATCATTTTGAATTTAGCTTAATAATCCTTTTTCATTATTTTGTTTGAAATCAATGATATAAGAAATACATTTTATGATTTTGGAAGTGACTTATAGATGGTATAGGTCGATGTATTTTATTGTTTATGTAATATATTTGTATTTTGTTAAACAATTATTTCACATGTCAATACAATAAAAATAAACTTACTATTAAAAAATGCCACCTGTACTTAAAGTGTTCGAGAAATAAAACAAAAAGCATAAAAAATAGTCAACAATGTCATCCAAGGACAAAAACTCCAATAAGGTGTTGCTGATCATTTTTGCTAATAAAAGTTTTCCAATATCTGTTATAAAATAAGCAAAAATGAAAAAAAAATGGTATAAATCATCACATAAGGGCAATAACTCAAATTCCTTTGATAGATTTTATGTAAATGCTTAATTGGCAGATCTCAATATTTCTATCACTGCAAGATACTGTGTCTAAAGTGGTTTTCAAGATAATAGACAAAAAATGCATTTTCCCAATATGTTCTATTTTCCATAAGCCTGGATGTGTAATACCACTTTTTGATAAATTATCAAATTTGAGTACATATTTATAGCTGGGATTTAATTTTGTTTCAAACCCTCATTCATATATTGTTGTACAGGAAAATACCTATCCATTCATATATCATAGCAAAATAACCCAAATAATTCAGTTGTAATATTTTGCTGAGATATTATGGTTACATCGCACATAGGAGAGATCAATTATGGGAAGGACTGAATTTTTCGAATTACCCATTGATATATTTCCCCAGATGTTAGAAGTACAATCTAGGAAATCTTAAGATGTTAACCAAATTGGATATTCATACTTTAAGACAAAAAAAAAATTAGTACACAGATTTTACAGCATATTAACAGAATTTCTACCCATTATTATATTACCTACACTAAATTGCACCCCATTCAAAAAAAAATACTTATACAGACTAACTAATTAACTATCTTTCTACAGACAAAAATCAAAAGATTTCTTAGCATGCAGAAAGCAAAGACTTCTAATACACCTTATAGCTATTTGGAGATCTATTCCTCTGTTGGTTGAGCTTTTGACTTCATACAACAAGCACTTTTCTATTGTGGCATCAGATATTTTCTATTGTGACAGGATTTTTACAGGAAAGTTTGCAATGTGCAGTAATGGCTAACAAATAGAGATAAGGTGAATACAAAATCCAAAAAAGACGAGAAACAAATAAATCCTTCTGTGCTAAATGGGAGCATGCCCTTTAATATGAGCATTCCAGTGATTCTACCAGAAAACTGCAACATTTACTTGAAATTAATTACACTGAAGTCCACCCACTTTCCTAAGGCTTTGAAATTAATAACAAAATTATTATCATGGTACAATGTACTATAAAGAAAAATCTAATACACCAGAATAAACCTATAAAGATTTGTTGTACTTTATCTTAGGAAAGTTGTTTACAACTAGATACAATGTAATCTAATAAAGAATTTATCAATGCTTTAAAAAAATTCATTTGCTCTGACATATAGTATAACCATGATAAAAACAACTCATTTTTGCAAATCATTTCTATTTTTATTTTCATAATATGACATCAAAGATTTATAAAATATTGAAATTTTGTTAATGAAAATTTCTATTCTGAACATGAATAATAAAATGCTACAAAATACATTTGTACAGATACCAAATATATAACAACATATTTGATAGACTTATAACAATGACTAGCACTTGGTTATATTCAAACCACAACCGGTTGGAGTAAATATTTGATTCACTTTATCTATATACACAATTAGGAGCACACCACTAAAGTTTGAACAAAATTTTAGAAATACTCAGTATTACATTATATAGTCATGATAGTGACAGGTAACAAAAACCTCCTAGATAAAGTAGTAGGGCCAAATTAAGAAATACTGAAATAATGGCACTGGCAGTATTTCAGTATACTATTATTAGTCTGCATTTAAATACACAAAAAATCCTATAATATAGTAAAATAAAATAAATTATTGAAAAAAAAACCATTAAAAACTGTAACACACATCAAAACAGGATTGTCATCATTATTAAAAAAGTTAAAAATACAAAAAAGCATTATAATACTTTTATAACTGTAGTCATAGAAAGTTCATTGGAATATTACTATGAGTTCTTTCCTATGACTACAGCTATCTTTTTATAATACAAAACAAATTCAAAAAGTATTATTAAAATGTTTAACAATTGGGTATGCTGTAGGGAAATCATGGGAAATCAATGATATTTTATTACTGCATACTTATAATAGTCTCAACACATTTCCAGACCATAGTGGTAATCACTGGAGAAATATAACACTTGGCAGACGTTTCTGAAATGATGTACTGGTTAAAGCATAGTTTTGTCATGATTTATGTTTTTCTCTTGACAAGTTCATGTAAACTTTGCATTTAGGTCCAAGTAATTGTTGTTTCATACAATTTAGGTCCAAGTAATTGTTGTTTCATACAGGTCTTCTTTTTCATAATGGGCATCCATATATAATAGGTACATTATGTAATATTGAGGTTTCCAAGCCAGATATTTCAACAAGCAAAAAATTGTATGGAACATGAGATAATCTTTGCACAAATGTGTTCATACCAAGGGAGATAACTACAACTAATATTTCTAATCATTCTCCATAATGCGTATACTGTAATGGTTCTGTCTTTGTGGATAAAAAGGAATGTACTTTTGGCCATATTTCATTGGAATATCTCCCAGCAAATTCTTCTAACAGTCCATGATCTCTGTAACACAAATAAATAATTGATATAGTGGTAATTTTGGGATGAAGCAGTAAAGGGATTAAAATATCCCCAAATTTCACACCCATATAAAAGTATAGGCTTTATTGTACGGTCAAAAACATGAATTGCATTTTTAACAGTAGGATTATGCACTAAAAAATCATTACATATTTTGAAGTACGCTTTTAAAGCTCTTTAGTATAAATCATTCTGAGCATATGAAAAAGAACATGATGCATTAAATTGGTTATACATATTCCTTTGATTACCAATTGTGCCCTGTTAAAGCAATTTTTAGCAAATGACCAGAGCATGAATTGAAGCAATTCTATGGAGGTGATATGTTAACATGATTTCAACAAACAAATATGATTTGCCTATTGTTGACCAAATGTACTGCAATATTTATTTTATTTAACAGTGTTTAGCAAGGACATTGTTAAATTGGGTTCAAAGCCATTATTTCTAAATTTTCAAGGCAGATGACTTTATTGAAGAAGGACACCAATTGCTCAATATAACCTATAGGCTGTATGGACTGTATCACATAAATAGGTATATGTATGTATAATTACCTAAAATACTGCATTACAGGTTGTGTATTATAGTATATGTGTCTATCATTACCTCAAATACAGGTCTAACGACTTACAGAAAAGAGCAATGATTTGCAGAAAAGAACCAAAAGGGACTGAAAAGGACCATTGTTTTTTTTTTGGTTAATTGAAGGGGTACTAGAAAATTGAAATTTTTTTGGTAATCAAAGGGGACTAGCAAATTGCAAACATTGAAGTCTATAAATATTGAGATATTTTTCCCAAAAGTTTCTCATTACTTTTTGAAACTTATTGGGACCGGACTACTTAAATTACATGTGAAAAATTACAGGTAGGGTCGGATACCTATCTTATATACTACAGGTAAGGACTTTTCAAATATGTTTTGTAAAAAAGCTCATACATTTCTTTATGTCTTGGTTTTATTAGAAAATTTAACTGCATTGACTGCAATATCTTCCCTTTCCTTATCTGGCAGATTTGGCCTCCTCAATTTGTAGATTTAATCAAATTTCAATCTCTGTGTGCATTTAACATTTAAATCTGAAAGGAAATGGTGATGCTTACTTGTCACCAGGCAATATAACAATATCATCATATAAACAATCGAAAATAATTCTTTTTAATGTTTAGATAAACATTTAGAATATATATTTGTTTAGGGGCCAGCTGAAGGAGGCCTCCGGGTGTGGTAATTTCTCGCTGCATTCAAGACCTGTTGGTGACCTTTTGCCGTTGTCTCTTTGACACATTCCCAATTTTATTTAGAGTTAAATAGTATTTGATTTTCATTTATCTTTACCGCCAAATCTATAAAGATATGACTATATATATAAAAAATATAATATGCTTAAAAACAAATATTTTTATGATAAGATTAAAATCCTCGATAATGAAATAAATGGTAATTTATCATATATATTTATTAAAAAAATATTACTAAAATCAAGTAATTTTCTCTTTTTTTTATGTGTCCACAAATCCCTATAAATGTCAATATTATTTTGATGTATGTATTCATTTATTAAGAGGAATTGTTAACAAAATCAAAAGTTTGTGTATAAATATACATTGATTATAACAAGGATTTTTAAAGCTATACAAATCCTTGATTATAAAATAAATATATGTATGCTCTTTTCAGTTCCTTTTCAGTTCTTTTTGGTCCTTTTCAGTACTTTTAGGTTCTTTTCTGTAAATCGTCGCTCTTTTCTGTAGATCGTTGGAACACTCAAATACTACAGTACAGGTTGTGTATTATAGTATATGTGTGTATCATTACCAAAAAATCTGCAGTAAAGGTTTAGTTTTATAGTATATGTGTATTATTACCTAAAATACTGCAGTACAGGTTGTGTATTATTTTGATATGTTTCTAGTCGTTTTCTGACAGTTTCTGGTTTATCATCATCCCTTTGTATTAAGTCTTCTCCTGTTACATCATCTTTACCCTGCAGATAATACATATACATGATATGAGTATTGAGTACTCCTATCAGAAAATGCACAAAGAGGGGGTACAGGACCTTTATCAGGACTCCAGGATTTTCATCTCAGGATTTCAGGATTAACCCTTTCAGGATACAGGAATTCTTTTTACGAATTTCAGGATGTCAGGATTTAAATTTATTTAAATCTGGACCTCAGGATTCCGTGTTTTTAAGCTTAGTATTTTGGGATCAGGACCCTCCCTACCCTCCGCTACAATTAACATCAAAGATTAAAACTGACCAAAGATACATATGAAAAATTATTTAAAATTTTTGTTCAGTCTTTTATTTGTTAGCAAATGAATTATGAAATAGCATATGACTACTAAGAACCTAAACATATTCTGCTCTGGTGTTTTTGAAACCGAAATTATCATTATTGATGTTAAAAAAATGATAGAATTTGTGTATCCTAAGACCTTTATACAAAATCAAGGGTTTTTATAGTGATCATTTTTTTCTTTAATATACATTGTAGTAAAAAGAAGTGCTATTGAGTTTTTATCAAGCTTCATGATGTGCAAAATTACGTACTAAAAAAACTTAATAATCTAAGTTATCTCCCCTTATAAAGCAAAATTTAGCAATTTGTGAATCAATCTTATCAAATTAGATTTTCACGAGATAATTCAACTAACAAAATTCCATTACATCATGGACATATTAACCTGACT
This sequence comes from Mytilus edulis, assembly GCF_963676685.1. Lineage (NCBI taxonomy): Eukaryota > Metazoa > Mollusca > Bivalvia > Mytilida > Mytilidae > Mytilus > Mytilus edulis. The sequence continues at coordinate 103,428,171 of NC_092344.1, read as the reverse complement.
TTTGGAGAATTGAACTCAGTTTGATAAATTCAGTCATCAAATATATTGACATGAACTTTTTGAGAATTAAACTTTGTATAGTATATATTGGTACCTGATATTATATTTACCTGAACTTTTGGGGGATTGAACTCTGTATGGTATATTCTACCACTAGGTGCATGAGTCCATCTTCCTTTAATTCTATCAATAATAACCTCAAAAGGAACATTTAAATTGACAACCAAATCTATTGGTTCCTTCTTCAGTAGAGCACCAGCCTGAGTAACTGTCCTGGGAAATCCTAAAAAAATATTAACTCAGATATGTATGTAACAATGTCATATTGCAGCATAAAAAGGAAATATCAAATTTTTCTATCACTTTTCTCTGAGAACATCTAGCTACTGTTACCTAGTGTGTCACATATTTTTATACTTATCAAACCGGCCCCAAATATATCAGAGGTAGTTGAAAACTCTAGAATAAAAATTGGTATGGTTGAACAGTTTACCCAAGGAGTCTCCATTTTCTATCACTTGATGTCATATTTGTTATTTTTTTAAACAGCCTTACAGAAAGCAAAATAAGTTTGATCATTTGTAAGAAAATATAGATATGAATTCATGACAACTCTCCCCACTGGCAAATTGGTCCACTTTTAATACATGAGCTGGTGATTTTTTTTGTAAAATTTACCATCTAACAGCCAACTGTGAGATTTCATGTTCTGTAATTCATTCAAAATCAAGTCCACCATGACATTGTCAGGAACCAACTTCCCATGGTCAATATAATCTTTAGCTAACTGGCCGGCAGCTGAAATGATATAATCAGTTTAAAATATGTCTTTGAATATTAGAAATATTGCTGGAAATAAGAGTCAATTAGTGACAACACTTAAAACGGTAGAATATTCAGTTAAAAAAATCAGTGAATGGATGAGCTACATGTAGTACCAGGCTGAAAATTTAAAATGTTCATTCTTTTATTTAAATCTACTAAGGATCAACATAAACAGGCACAATATCCCAAGGGAATTAGTTATTGACTTGGCAAAAATTAAAATGACTTGGCAAAACTCAATATGATAATGAATCCTTTGATTTCATAATTACTTAAAGAAAACACTAAAATGCTGAATATGGTTGGGTTGTTGTCGCTTTGACACATTCCCCATTAGGCATTTCCTTTTATGAAGTTACAATTTAGGAGTTTTCTCTTATACCATATATATGTCATCTGGAGCATTGAAGACATCAGATTGACATTATATCGCCAAAATAAGGACAACCTTTATTATCTGTCCTATTGTTATACACTGTACTCATACAGATATGGATCAAATGAATTCTAGTCACTTTGGCACCTGGTCGAATACACGTATCTTATTATTCTAAGCACCTGGTATACATGGGTATAGTAAATTCAGAACCCAGGTAGTTACCTTCGGCACCCATAACAAACATTATGTTTTTGCAAGTAATTAAATACTCCATTTTTTTCATATTTTAATATACCCACAAGGTGTCAAGGTTTTATTTAAACATGTACAGTAAACATGGTAAAGCAATAAACATATTTACACTTTTGGTATTTAGCTGTATCTTGCCTCCGAATGACCTAAGATCGACTCCGAATCACCTTTTGACGTCAAGCAACAATCAATTTTAGATTGTGACGTCAAATATTTTAAATTATGATGTCAAAGTTTACGGGAACCTGTTTGATTTTAGGTAATGGCGGACTTTGCATACAAGTGTAAATATGTCTATAGCATTGAAGTTCTGCACCTTATGAATGTGCATAATGGCATTGCACTAGTGGACTAGAATGAGATGTAATGTAGCTTATAAGTACTATATCGACTTTCAAAAGAACTCACTAGTTTTATTTAAAATCTGAGATCTTAACAAGTCACCACTTGATAAATGTTTCAAGTTGAAATCTTTGACAATTCTTGTTGATATGGTTCCCTTGCCTGAACCAGGAGGGCCCATTATAACTGCTCTAAATATTTTTGAAATCATTTGGTTGTTCGTGTTATTAAATGTGTTAAAGTAACAGTAATTGTCATTGATTCGTGATAACCCACAAGTCAAACGTCATATATTTTGACCTCACAGGGTTTGCGATAGTTTGTCGTAAATTGTAAAGATACATTTAACATAGATATAACAAATTAACTATAAATATTTTTTGAAAATATGCAAATCGATAATTTCATGTTTAAAGATACTCAAATATTAACAATTCGTAGAATTTATTCGTATCTTGCGCAATAAATTTTACGACACCTGCTTTAACCTATTGTTGATAAAAATACCCACGAGGAAAAATTTGAAAATTTGAAGCAATATTTCAAGGTAATGAATTAATAGAAAATCGTTTTAATATCACAGATAAACGCCCTTGATATGTGAAAAAAACATTGAAGACGACATTTGTTTTGTATTCAAATTGAATTTTTCACTACTGATGTTCATTTTATATAAAACAAATCTGTTATAATAAATTTTCAACACAAGTCAACGTCTACAAACATACATGTATACAACATCACAACATATGCTTTTATCTGTATCGTTATCTGTATCGTTACGTCGAAGGTACCAATACTGGCTTTTACTCGACGGGAGAGAGAGCGCCTATTGACGGCGTTGGAGAGCTGTTTTGAAGCTCTCAACTGACTTGGCGCACACTACTGCTTCTTCCAGTTGGTTCCAATGAATAACAGTCTTGACAAAGAACGAGTTCTTAAATTGTTCAGTTTTACAGTTTGTAGTATCAATTGCCTTTGAGTTGTTTTTAACTGAGTTGGTAACTATGTTTGTGCTCTCAAAGTCTACAAAGCGTGTAGGTTTGATTGTCCTTTTGGTTTTGCTTTTTACCAAAAATTCGTCAGGTTTGATAGCTGGGACCAAACCCTCAACCACTTTGTACAGAAATACCAGTCTTTGGCTTGTTCTTCTGGACTGTAGGTTTTCAAGTTCCAGCACTGTTAGCATTTTGGTGACCGATCCCTCTTCTCTTGATTTATAATCCCCTGTGATGAAACGGGCTGCTCTTCTTTGGATTCTTTCTAATTGGTTGATGTTGTTTGATGTATAAGGGTCCCATACAATTGCCCCATATTCCATCGTAGATCGCACCAATGAAATGTATGCTGTTTTCTTGCAGTCTTTTGGGCAAAATCTTAGGTTGCGTCTAAGAAAGCCTAATGTAGAATTCGCTTTCTTAGTTACATTTGAAATGTGGGTGGTCCATTTCAGATCGTCCGATATCTGTAGTCCCAGGTATGGGTTGTGTTTGACCTGTTGGAGTATGTGTCCATCAAGGGTATAGAACTTCTGACTTTTGTTCTTAATGCTCAAGATGTAACATTTCTTTGCGTTGAAGCGCATACCCCAGTCTTTGGCCCATTTTTCTAGGCTAACCAGATCTTGTTGTAACAGTGTGTGGTCTTGTTGAGTTTTTATATTTCTGTATAGCAGACAATCATCAGCAAAAAGTCTAACAGTTGATTTTACTGAGTCCGGGAGATCATTGATATGACAGAGGAAGAGAAGGGGTCCGAGTACGGTTCCTTGTGGCACTCCTGAGTCCACTGTAACTTCTTCCGATTCCTCTCCATCAATGACAACCTTCATCCTTCTCTGAGTTAGAAACATTTCTAGCCATTTATTCAGTGGTCCTCTCACACCATATTCGTCTAGTTTGTGTAGGAGTTTGTTGTGTGGCACTGTGTCAAATGCTTTTGAAAAGTCCAGGATAGCAACATCAATTTGGTTTCCAGCATCATGTGATTTCATGAAGTCGTGCAGTGTGACTAGTAGCTGTGTCTCACACGAGTATCCGGATCTGAATCCATGGTTGAGTGATGTTAGTACCCTGTGCTTGTCTAGATGGTTTAGTATGTGCTTACAGATGATATGTTCAAGTACTTTGCACGGCACAGATGTTAGTGATACAGGTCTATAATTTTCTGGTGCATGTTTATCTCCTTTTTTAAAGACGCTCGAGATGTTAGCGTTTAACCAGTCTCTTGGCAGTTCTCCAGTATTTATTGACTTTTGGTATATTATTGAGAGTCCTGGTGCAAGTTGTTTTGAGCACTCCTTGAGGATTCTATTAGGTATACCGTCTGGTCCTGAAGCTTTTGATGGATTTAGTTGCCTGAGTAGTTTTTCGACTCCTTCATGTTTTATTTCAAGGAATGGGATTGAGATCTTTATGTGCTTTGTTGTTTTCGGCAATGTTTTGTCGTTGTCCCTTGTAAATACTGATTTAAATTGTTGTATCAGTAATTCAGCCTTTCCTTTACTATCATTCACTAATTGGCCATTGCTTTTCAAAGGTGATACTCCAATGTTGTCTTGTTTCCTAGATTTTATGTACTTCCAAAAAGGCTTTGGATTGTTGTTTTCCAGTCCCTCCATTATGGTGTTGTTGATGTATTCCCATTCAGCTTTCCTGACTTGTCTTTTACATTCTTTTTGAAAGTGCCTGTAGTTTGACCAGTTCTTTGTTCTCTTTGCTTGATGGTATAGCCTGGTTTTCTTTTTGAACATTTTCCTAATTTTGTGATTTATCCAGGGTAAGCTTGCTTTAGAGCGGATGAGTTTTGATGGTATGTTCTTGTCCAAATTTACGTAGAGTTCGTATTTAAATGTGTCCCATAATTCTTGGACTGTGGCATTGTTATGGTTCATATCCCTGATTTTGTTGGATAATGTATCCAGTTCTTCATGGAGATCTTCCCATTTTGCTTTCGAGTAAATGTAGCATTTACGTGGCCGTTTACTCTGGTAGTGTGGTTTTGTATCACAGTCTGTTATGATCATGTCATGGTCAGATATACCTGGAGCATTTGTTGATGTTTTGATGAGTGATGGGTTGGTGGTTAACACTATGTCCAGTAGATTTTCTCCTCTTGTTGGCGTTTCATGAATCTGAGTGATCGAGTGTGACATTAGGACTTCAATAAGGGCTTTTTGTATTTCTTTATCTTGTGCGTTTGGGTTTATTGACATTGTGTTCCAATCAATATCTGGACAGTTGAAGTCTCCAGTAAGTATGAAATTAGTATTTTTATTGGAGATCTTGTCTAGTGATTTATCAAGTTCTTTTATATCATCCATGTTTCTATGAGGCATATAAAATGAGCCTATTGTTAATTCTTTTTGGTCTTTCAGTTGTATTTTCACCCATTCAATCTCGCACTTTGTTACTAGTTCTGGTTTTTCTACTGCTACTATGTCGTTTTGTACAAGGACAAATACTCCTCCCCCTAGTGTACCCCTGTCGTTCCGATATGCTACATAGTTTTCAGGGAATACTTCGCTTGATTTTATTGCGTCTTGCGTCGGGTTTTTTCCTGGTTTAACTCCTTTTAGCCAAGATTCTGTGCCGCAGATGATGTCCGGTTTGATGTAGTTTACAGCTGCTGTAAATTCAGAAGTCTTGTCTTTGATGCTTCTGCAGTTTAGTGTTAGTATTCTTAGGTTACGCTTTGTTTCAATGTTGAATACGTTACTGCTGGTGGTTCTGTTTTTGCTTTTACTGCTTTTTGGTGATGAGGTGTTTGTGGAGTTATTTCCTTTTGGGCTGCTGGTTTTAAGTGGGCTAAAAACATTTGATGTGATGGATTCGAAAGTAATGTTGTGTGTAAGAGGTTCATAATAGTTTGAAGTGTTGAGCTCATAGCTGTGAAAAGTGAAGGTTGATACATTGATGGTCTCGCATTTGCAGCACAACCACTGTACATTTGATCTTTGTAATAAATCATAATCTGTGGAGCATAGTTCTATGCATGATTTGTGATGCCAGATGCTGCAGTCATCACAGCATACCCCTTCGCAGTTCCATGTAACTGGATGTTCACATAATCCACATGGATATACGCTTTGTTGTTTCGTTCTTGGTCCTGGGTTAAGTTCAATATCTCCTGCAAGTAGGAGGATCAATATTAGCATTGAGTGATCTTTATTTGGTTTTGTTGGTAATGTTATGGGTCTACGCCCAGCTGATGTCCATTTGTTGTTTAATAGGCTGGTTATTAAGTGTTGATGGTCCCATGATTTTTCACTGGTGATGGAATTACCTATGTGGTATAAGAGTGTCACAAGTATAATCGAGTGAAAAAGTTTTATCTTCATTTTCTGGTTAAGTCTGTTTATGTGGTTCCAAGCTGCTCGTTTGTTGGTTTTTAACTGTGGATGTTATCAGTATAGCTCGGAAGAGCCCGTGCTGACTGAAAACAAAGACAGTTTAGTTCCAACAATTTATTTGTGCTTGGTCTGTGATTTTCTTTAGCCAGGTTTTAGCCAACAAATTATCTGGGTGGATACCGTCTGCGTATAGTTTGAAGTTGTATTGTGTTCTTGTGGCTGATGTTCTGTTGTCTCCTTTTTTGTATTTTGATTTTATCTGAAGGTCGTTTGAGAATTTTGGTGAATGGCTGGTTATGCTATCGTTGATTTCTTTGACTTTGTAGTTGACTTTGATGATTTGGTCTGCTAGTACTGTGTCTTGTTCTAGAAACTCTTCTGGTGTTTTATGTTTTCGATGGCAGTTCCAGTGGTAGATGGAATAGACTGGTGTTTCTAGGATGGTTATTTTGCAATTTTCGTATTGCTTTGTCACTTCGATTATTTTGTTGTAATATTCTACAAGGTGGTTTATTGTTTCGTCGTTGTGTGCGTTAATTGATATATATTTCTTGTTGTATGCTGTTAGGTCACAAGTGCCTAACCAGACATATATCCATATTGGTCCTAGTTCTAAGATTTTCTGTTGTAAATTTGATTTTAGCCAATAATATCGGTCTGTTATTTTTGCACCGCTTTTACACCACCATGTTATTTCTTTTTCAACGGTGTAGAGCTTTTAATCAGAATGCACTCTCACATCAATATATATATATACTTTTGTATATTGGGGTTCTACATAATAATTAAGGATAATCAGATAATTGTAAAATAGAGAATGGAAACTGGAAATGTGTCAAAAAGCGAATAACCTGCCAAATCAGCCAAGGGCCCAGTTAAAATTATTATGAAGTCTTTTACCCTCTTGCTGTCGACCATTTTTCAAAGTTACATTTCATATCCTGGAAAATACGACAGCCCGATGTCTGTGAAGTAGCATGCCAAACAATGGCGTCATTCGATATACATGTATGATGTCACAACATAATGACAGTTACATTTGGGAGTTGGGACCCATTGAAGAAAAACACTTCACTGTTTAATCTTCGGTCTTTTGATTGAAAGAGATACAGAATTGATAAGAAGCTTTCATAGATTTAACCATGGATATCTATGTGTCCCTCCGGCAGCAAGAGGGTAAAAGGCTATTATACTCTTATTTCTTTGATGCCTTACATGGCTGTAAAGTGTCAAAGCAAAATGTATAAAAGCCTTTCAAGACGTCATAACTATTTTGACTACCTAGGCAAAGGCCCCCAATGAGTCTTCAACAAGTGAGAAAATTCTGCATCTGAGGGATCTTCATCAATTTTATACAGGTTTAGTGAAATGGACTGCACATTAAACATGATAAACACTGAGACTTCTTCTACTTTGTACTGTTGTAATAACCTGAACATGCTGAAGTTTATGTCACTTGTTCTGCGCATTGCTTTGTGAGGACATATAATGATATATGTACAATAAAATTTAACAAATTTGTTATTATAAAAAAATCGATACTAATGAACCAATAATTAAAAAAACACACACACAAGACTAACAATGGCTGGAGGTTCCTGACTGGAGACAGGTGCAAAAATGCAGTCAGTATTAGTCTGTGTCAAAAACTTTTTTAACAACTGGACTATCATGACCATTGGGCTTGGTCAGACCATGGTATAATGTATGTGTTCTAGATAAAAAAAAATTAAAAGACAGTTTTTTAAAAGAAATATAAAATTTAAATAAATTGCATATATTTATTAGGTTTGGGACAACCCTCTAAATAGTAAATAATGCTCCTAAATGTGTAACTATTTTTCAAACGAGTGATATTTTACTAGTGATACAAGCACCAGCACTTGTTTCTGTCATTGGGGGGTTAACTTCATGTATCCACACTTGAACGAATTTTCACAAGGTACAAATGTAGCTAACAAATATTTATTAAGCGTTGGGTTCAGCCAATATTTTTTAACATTCCCTTGCATTTCTGTGAATTCTCTTCAATAAACACACATCAGTCTGCTGATCATTGATATCTTAACAATTAAACATATTTTATGTACAAAATGTACCTTGAGAATATCCCTGTTACAGAATAACACATTCTTGGTCATGTTGGTTATCTTTTCGAAATATTTTGGGCAAAATAATGAGAAATAAAAAATGTATCCTTCAAATGTCATGAATGTATGGACATTGGACAAGAATGTCTAATTTAAATATTATCTATCACCATGATTACTATCAAGTGATGAAATTGAGAATAGAAATGGGGAATGTGTCAAAGAGACAACAACCCAAACAGAGAGCAGAAGATAGCAGAGGGTTACCAATAGGTTTTCAACACATTGAGAAAATCTCAACCCAAAATGTTTACTAGTTCAATAAAAATGGACGTCACACTAACTCCAAAATTATAAACATGATAAATTAAAACTATAATTCAAAAAACTGACACCACTAACTATGACTAGAGGTTCCTGACTTGGGACAGTGGCAAATATGTGGCAGGGTTAAACATGTTTATTGAGTTTTCAACCATCCCCTGCAGATGTTTAATCATTAGATAGCTCTTCCTGAAATATACTTTTTGTCTATTAATATTTCTTGTTATGAAAATAAATCAACTAAAGAGTGTATTTTGCTTTCAGATGAGAATAGCAATGGAGGCAGATTCGTCCTTTGAAGATGAATTTTATCAAAGACCTAGACGTAAACCAAAGAGTGGTAAACAGAAAGGTGTTCGTGGTAACCCAGAAGGTGACAGTATCTTGGGAAAAGAAAAAGGAAAGCTAAGAGCTCCTCCAAACAGTGATAATGACTCTTCATTTGATGTAATATCTCCTTCAAAGAAAAGAAAAACACACATAAATCCAGATCCACTGGAGAATGTTCAGCGTAAACCAACAAAGCGCCATCTACAGATGTACAGTGATACTGACCTGTCATCGCTAGATCAGACAGATACACCTGACACATTGAGTCAGATTAGCTCTATAATGCCTTGTTCTGATGTGTCCATGCAAACAACATTCTCCCGTATGAGAAAGCCAAAAGGAAGAGCAGATATCACGTTAGAAAAGGCAGTTCAAAAGGCCAGAGGCCAACCAGATGGTGCAGAAAGGTCTTTTCATCAAAAGAAAGCAAGTAAATCCATACTTCAACCGAGATTGTCGACTGTGAGAGAGGCTGCAGAGGGGAGAACATCAGATAGTTCTACACAGGAAGTTTGTGTAGAAGATGAACCTGCATCACCTGGTCCACAACAGTTTGAAAGAAGGAAATCAATGAAGGTGACTTACTATAAATGTGATACATATACTAATAGAATTTTTTATTGTAACATTATCATGATTATCATGTACAGTAGCATTGTCAGGATTGTCAGATATTTATGTAGAAATGCACAAATAAGATTTTTAGTTAAGAGATTCCTTCAACATGTTCAATCTTAAAGCATGTAAAATTTCTAAAATTTAAATTACTTATCCTACTAATATTTCTTAATATGTTACAGGAACAATAAATATTCTATATTGGACTGCCTCTGTTTTAACTAGTCAAAATAGGAACAAAAGATGAGATTTAATCCCAATTTCATGAATATACTTGGAAATCCAGGTCTGGATTAAAATGCATTAAAAGTACCATGTTGTTTTGGATTTCAAATTTTTAAACTTATTTTATCAGGTAAAATTGAAACGAGCAGCCAGTAATGCAGCAGGGAAACTGAAATCATTAAAAGGAAAGAAGGTTCAGCTTAGTGAAAGTAGACTAATTGCCAAGTGTAAAATGGAAGATTCACAACTGGAAGAAACATCAGGTAATTTATTTTTATGAAAGCTATACATTCAAAATAGAAAAAGATGTCATATAGCAGTACTGTATAGTCAAACATGGGATGAAATCAAGGTCAAAGGAACATACCAATGACCTATTGAAATTCTGTAGCATACCTACTAGTTAGCTCACCTGACCTGAAAGGTCAAGTGAGCTTTTCTCATCACTTGTCGTCCGTCGTCCGTCGTCCGTAAACTTTTACAAAAATCTTCTCCTCTGAAACTACTGGGCCAAATTCTACCAAACTTGGCCATAATCATCCTTGGGATATCTAGTTTAAAAAATGTGTGGCGTGACCCGTCAAACCAACCAAGATGGCCGCCATGGCTAAAAATAGAACATAGGGGTAAAATGCAGTTTTTGGCTTATAACTCAAAAACCAAAGCATTTAGAGCAAATCTGACATGGGGTAAAATTGTTTATCAGGTGAAGATCTATCTGCCCTGAAATTTTCAGACGAATGGGATAACCTGTTATTGGGTTGCTGCCCCTGAAATGGTTATTTTAAGGAAATTTTGCAGTTTTTGGTTATTATCTTGAATACTATTATAGATAGAGATAAACTGTAAACAGCAATAATGTTCAGCAAAGTAAGACCTACAAATAAGTCAACATGACCAAAATTGCCAGTCGACCCCTTAAGGAGTTAGGCCTAAAAAAAAAAGATATGTGTTTCCGGTAACATCATTTTGAAAAATAGGGTCGGTAGGTCGGAATTCTTTTTTTTTTTTTTTTTTTTTTTTGACATCGTAAATGAAATCCGGAAAATTATCATGTTTTTTCCAATTCCGGATCCGTAATTAGTTTCAAAAACCGGAAGTGTGCCATTTGCAATGTTTTTGAAGCACCTGCTGTGCAAATTTCTTGGATTTTAACCTATTTGGAATACCTTTTGACATTAATAAAATGTTTTACTGGCTTTCTATGCAAGAGGAAGCAAGAGAGAAAAAATATTATGTCATCTATCAGAAGCCTGTGTCAAAAACAGGGTCGGTTGATAAATTTTTTTTTTTTTTTTTTGGAAGATCCAATAAAAAAGTTAGGGTCGGGGCTAAAAAACAGGGTCGGTCGGGTTACCGGAAACACGGATCTTTTTTTTCTCGGCCTTATTGCCCTTTATAGTCAATTTTTAACAACTTTTCATCATTTTTTGTAACTTTTCTAAAAATCTTCTTCTCTAAAACTACTTTGCCAAATTTAATCAAACTTGGCGACAATTATCATTGTGGTTTATAGTTTAAAAAATGTGTCCGATGACCCAGCCTACCAAACAAAATGGCCGACATGGCTAAAATTAGAACATAGTGGTAAAATGCAGTTTTTGCTTTATATCTTTAAAACCAAGACATTTAGGGCAAATCTTTCAAGATTTTAATGTCCATCAGAATAAGATATATCCCCTCACAAATTTTCAGTTGAATCGGACAACCTGTTGGGTTGCTGCCCTTAAATTGGTTATTTTAAGAAAATTTTGCATTTTTTGGTTATTATCTTGAATACTATTATAGATAGAGATAAACTGTAAACAGCAATAATGTTCAGCAAAGTAAGATCTACAAATAAGTCAGCATGATCAAAATTGTTAGAGGACCCCCTAAGGAGTTATTGCCCTTTAGAGTCAATATTAAACAACTTTTCCTCATTTTTGTAACTTGTATAAAAATCTTTTCTAAAACTACTTGGCCAAATTTAACCAAACTTGGCCACAATCATAATACTAGGGTATCTATTTTTAAAAAGAGTGTCTAATGACCCCGCCTACCAACAAAGATGGCCGACATCAGTAAACACATTAACAGGTGAGCGACACAGGCTCTTGAGAGCCTCTAGTTTATAATAGGTTTAATAATGTAGAAAGCACGTTTTCAATTCTAATTCCTCTGCATACAAAATTTTGTCAAATATTTTCAATTAAGAAAACATTGATGAAGAAAACATACAAACAAATGGAGATTTGAGGTATATATCAATGAGCCAGCTGCCAAACAACCCAACACAAATAACAAAAAAACATCAGCATACACTCTTAAAAAATAGACAGGTGTCTATACAATGTTAAGCTCTAAATTGCTTAAAGTCTTAAAAAAGATTGAATTAAATTAAAAGGGCATTATCAAAAATATTCCATCAACTCCAAATTCTCAAAATAAAAAAAAATAAAAGCATTAATTGATTATGACATTGAAAACCACTGACAAGTTTTCACTAATTGCTTTCAAAGATAAGACAATCTAAATTACAGAAGTACTTGATGAAAAAATGCCTATTGTGGAAGGCTGACAGCTGAATGCCTGTTTAGATTAACTTGTTTTATCTGCTTGCTTGCTCATAGATGCTTTATACCCCAAGTTAACTTTAAAATCTGTTGGCAAGAAATTGGATTTGATTTTCTCAAGATCTTAAATGTATTATGAAACCCTAAAAAAAATTAAATAAATGTATGTTTCTATCTCAGCAAGATAAGATGCTATGTCATTTCAGAATCTAAGAAGACTAAATTAAAAGAGCTTCCATTCAAGGAAAGAAAGAAAGTTCGTAAAATGTTGAAGAATAATTTTAACATGATTCAAAGATCAAAGAAAATATGGGAAGAATTAAGAAGGTAATAAAAAAAAAAAATTGAAATAATTTATTTAAGAATGGGCATTTTACAGTATGTTTCAGTGCAAGTAAAAATGAGCAAAATAGTCCATTATTTCAAAACTTTTGATTCTTTTTCTCTAGAAGCATTAAACATGTATCAGCCTGAGTCAAAGTATAATCATGTATCAATGTATTCTTTTAAACTATTAGAATTGAGCAAGGATTTAAATTATTACATTGTTGCATGCTTGAAAAAACTGGTTTATAATAGAAGTTGTCTCTAAGTGTTTTCTAATAAATCATACATTGTTAAAAAAATAAATAGATTCATAACATAATATCAGATTTATAGTTGTATATTTTCGTTATAGACATGATGTTAAGGAAAGTAAAAAACATGAGCTATGTACAGAATTAATGGGATTTGTTAAAGGAAACATGAAAGAGGTTTGTGACATTAACTTAATAGATAAAGTATAGATTATAAAATTGATAAAGGAAATGGGGAATGTGTCAAAGCGACAACAACCCAACCATAGAGCAGAAAACAGCCGAAGGCCACCAATGGGTCTTCAATGTAGCGAGAAACTCCTGCACCCGTAGGCGTCCTTCAGCTGGACCCTTAAAAAATATGTATACTAGTGCAGTGATAATGGACGTCATACTAAACTCTAAATTATACACAAGAAACTAAAATTAAAAATCATACAAGACTAACAAAGGTCAGAGGCTCCTGACTTGGAACAGGCGCAAAATTGCGGCGTGGTTAAACATGTTTATGAGATCTTAACCCTCCCCCTATACCTCTAGCCAATGTAGAAAAGTAAACGCATAACAATACGCACATTAAAATTCAGTTAAAGAGAAGTCTGAGTCAGATGCCAGAAGATGTAACAAAAGAAAATAAATAAAATGACAATAATACATAAATAACATCAGACTACTAGCAGTTAACTGACATGCCAGCTCCAGACTTCAATTAAACTGACTGAAAGATTATATCTTCATCATATGAATATCAGGCACAATCCCTCCTAATAGGGGTTAAGTATCATACTATCAAAAAATATATGAGAAGAACATAACCTGTGTCATGCGATTGTATTTATTTTCATATGAAGGTCTGTTACTGAAAATTTCAGTAATTTAACAAAAAATTAGATTCATGATCAACATTAGAAAATCTAACAAAGTAACAAAAGAAGAAAATCACCAATTTGTCAGAACTTTATTTTTGTATCAAACAAAACGTGTTATTTTTGATAAGGGCTACTTTAAGTAACATGCATTCATGCTAATTTTATAAAACCTATATATCCTGTTACTTTTTCTATAGTTTGCATTTGCTCATGACACAGCGAGAGTTTTACAGTGTCTTGTACAGCATGGATCACCTGGTCAGAAAGATGAGGTGTTTGAAGAAGTAAAAGGTATGTGAGATAGATATATATAATTAACTATGTAGTTTTTATATAAAAATTAGGAGCTATAGTGTATTTGCAAAGTACTTAGGAGACATTGCCTTTATAAAAATGATCACCAGTATACTTTTCTAACTTTTGTGATATACCATTGTACACCAGTCCAACCTGTCTTGTCTCTCAATTACTCGCTTATACTTTCACTATAAATCTTCATTCTTCATTAAAGGGATAATTCGCGATTTTTCACTTTTCATCTTATTATGTTCATAATACCATAAAAAACATATTCACCAAGTTTTATTTTGATATGAAATCTAATAAAGAAGAAAATTGGGAATTATTAATTTTATTTTTTGAAACTTCCTGACTTATGTGACGTAGTTTAAGTCTTTGATGCATGCCGGGAGTGAAAATATCTCATTTAAGTCTTGTTCGTTAACCATCTAATAACGCGATTTAAAGCGCATCGACGACATTTGGTGTAGCTATTAACCAACGAAAAATAAGTGATAGCCATGCAACTTTTAAAATTAGATCGTGTGGATATTTTAAAACAAATTTTAATAATAAAATTAATTCATACAATAGAAATTTTTTATGATTTTTTTTCTACAAATACTTTAAACAAACATATGAAATTGACATGATCAATAATGTATTAAAAATACATGTTTGTAGTCTGACCTTTTTGCTTCATTCCATCAAACATTTTCACTTGCTTGTACGGTGGAAATAAAATGTGTATTGTTTTGTGACACCTAAAGAATGTTGAATGCGTAGGTTAACTCAAGGTAATTAAAAGATTACCATTATGTAATTCTAATCCTTTGATCCTCATTCAGTGAAATCTAGGTGTCACGGTTTACTGGCATTGCAGGTGTGAACAACATTTCGTATGAATTGTAAACGAGAGTCAGTCAGTTTTAGACACAGAAATGTAAAAAAAATAATTAAAATTAATTAACGGGAATAATAGTGTCGCACAATAACTGGATAGCTGTTGTATATTTTTATATTTTGTATAAGCATGCTAAAATCACTTTTAAATGAATTATGACTTTTGATTAATTCAGTAACGATAAAATACTTAATTATTTTAATTGAAGTATAAATTCATAAATAAAAACAGCCTTCTAATCACGAGTGTATGAACTAAAAATTGTACTATTTTAGATTAGGATCGGCAGCCTTAAATATTTCAAACAGATCATTAACAATTGCAATTATATAATTTGGTCCATCCAAAGCTATCTTTAATTACCTTTTTGGGAATTAATGTTCTCATCAAAATATTTCAAACCTCACAACGCACGAATACTTCAGATATTTGAAAAAAATGCTTTAAAAAATTGACAGAAAATTTAAGAATCTTTTTGGAATGGAATCGAAATTTACGAACATATTTGCTTTTCAAGTGTGAAAAACTTCAACAAAATTTATACATAATCGGGAATGTCCTTAACAAAATAGTCTTCGTCTCACACCGTAACTATATCGGGCCCAACTATATATAATACTTTAGCTATTTGACCAACGATGTATAAAAAAAACCAGAACGAATTTAATGTCATCTTTCCCTATTGTTTAATGTAATTATAAGTCTGTTTCAACTGGCAAGAATACCACTAAAGCGGACAAGCAGTTTGTTCTTTAAATTGCTGTCATTGAATATCAAGAAAGAAAATAAATCCTGAAATTGATTTGAAACTTTGATACTCTATAGTTTTCTTAAAAAATATTCACATCCCTTAGGGATTATTAGTGTACGTCCAGTTGCGTACATATTACATGCATGTCGGAACAATTGTGATGATGACGAATTTCTTCCTTTATTCGAGAACAATCTAATTGATATATAAATGTCCATGACTTGGATGAGCCAAAGAAAGTTATATATCGACCTGTATTTAAATCTCTTCTTCTTCTTCTTCTTCTTTTGGTATACAACATTTGATGATTACATACTGTTGGCATACGTGGACTAGTCAATTAAAAAAACTTTTACCCCAATTTACACAAAATGTATGTTTCTTTCTTATGTACAATGTATACATGTATATATTTGAATTTGCGCTATAGTTCCGAAACTTATTATCCAGGCGTATATACGAATGGTCGACAAGTGCGTACATTTTTTTAAATCAATATTTCTGGTATGGTCCGATCTGTCCTTCACCATTGACAACGAGTATAAATTACATTTTACCAAATTTACCCTTGGAAAAAATATGTATATAGATTTTTATTTCATCAAATCTGTTGTTTATTTTTAGGTATTATTTATATTTTTCTGAGATATTTTTATAAATAATTTTCTTTACACCAGAAATGTTATTCATAAACAAGCGTATGAGTTTAGTAATGACTAGTATATTATATCACTGTCGGACACGCAAGATAGAGATGCATATTATACACCGAATAGTTCAAAATGGAAAGTTTTAAGTTATCGGCCGTGTACACTGATCAATACCCTACGAAGTGAAACGATGATGAATTTGCAAGCTCGACAGGAAATCGCTTGAATACCTGGACGTGTCACCTCACACCCCCTGCAATACCTTTGGGAGTAATACCTTTAGCCATGCGGGTGATCAGTGGAGCGAAGATCCTAATTTATTTGAATAAAATTTATTACATAAAAGAATTATGAACTTATTAGATTTCCAAAAACAATTCAAGTTTCACGGACCACTAATTATTTATTGAAATTTTTACTTTTTAACTAATTCCAATATTATCATTATTGTTATAAATAACAGATCATGACGTCGATCATGGTTATCAAAAAAAAAAGATAAGAAAATTTTCCGTATCAACTTAGTTAACTAGTCGGATAAAACAACCGTACGATTGACAAGATATCGACACGCAATTACGACTACATCGGGTTACTGTAGTTTTGGTCCTTAGACATATCGTGGGGCAAATCGGAGAAGGTGACAAAATGGCTGACCGCAGAGAATTGATACTCTAAATTTAAAATCGATGGTGATCTCTTATCTAGCAGAATAAAACTTTAATATCTATGAATTTGAGCATTTTTATACAGAATGAACATAATATCAATTTTTGATTTTTTGCGAAGTTTCCCTTTAATTGTTTCCAAGAAATTTAACAGTGATTATAAAAAAATGTTGCTGTTGGTCAGTTAATGAATGATTTTTTCTAATCGGGGCAAATTAAAATGAAATAATTACACAATGTGCAAGTTTCATTAGCATCCATAATATCCCATATAAAATACTACAGCTATGATTGCATGTGCTATCAGTGACAATGTTAGAACAGTGCATAGAAAAACAAATCAAAAGCTTGACAGTAGCATAAAAATGTAATAATAAGACTTTATAACTTCATAGGGTTGTGAAAGAGTTGGTCATGCACACATTTATAATATGAGACACTTATGCACTCATACATATTGTGATTTGGTCAACGCTTTTACATCCAAATAAAATGATCTCTTCATAAACAAATTGTCAATAAATTTTTTGATAAAGATTTGTTTCTGTTGTTGTGTTGCTGGCACATATATACCCTGCAGTTCCTGTTATTCACATGTAGATTTGATTTGTTTTTGCTGATATGTGATATTCTGACTATAGCTGTATATGATTTTATTCAATGTTGTGAGAATGTTGAATTGATCAAGAAAATATCTTAATTATTACAGATCAGATATGTTTGATGGCCAGATCAAAGTATGCTAAGTTCTTGGTGAAGAAATTAATTGTTTATGGGTAAGTTTATAGTGTAACATAGACTAGTTTACAAGGCATCACATATATATAAGTTAATGAAGTTAATGTCGACTCAAATATCATGCCTTTGACATTCTATTGTTCAATATGACGAGAGAATCTTGTTTGGATTAAGATTAGATCTTAGTTCAGTGATTCACTGCTTCAATATAAAAATTTACAGGAAAAACAATTCATGTATATTATTTGAAGAACAAATGTATATTAAAAACATTACAGCAGTTTACTTTTAAAAAATTCTAAATGATATCAGTTTTTACATTAACAACCTTATAATGACACAAATTTTATTGGAAAGTCTTTTGCTCATTTACTCTAAAATAAAAATACAACTCTTACTGTTCAGACTGTCAGCTGACATTTTATTGATTTGGATACTTACAGATCAAAACAACACAAGAATCATGTCTTCAAGAGTTTCCATGGAAATGTTAGAAAACTGGTTAGACACAGGGTAAATATAGATATATATATATTATTCTAATATGACATGCTTCTTTCACTTTGTGAACAACGCTGTGATAAAATTCTCGATATATCTATACTTAGTGCAGACTATACTCAGAGATATACATAATTATGGATGTTACAATATACCTCCCACGTAAATCCACATGTATTGGAACCTATTTGCAAACGCTATGCCGGTTATATGTTTTAAAAATTGCAATTAAAAAAAAATTCAGAACTTTCATTTTCATTCAGATGCATAATAAAAAGAGTTTATGCACAAGTGCTTGGAAAAATATACAGAATAAAATTCAGCGAAAGTCAATTAATGCTTTTTGCAAATTTAAGTCCTTTCAAAACATGACGTCATACTAATAAAAACGCTAAAGATGAAGGATTTCCCATTATGTGGCCCTTTAAAATTCCAATAGTATTGCATTAAAATGCATTTTTGAGGTAGGTTTTGTGTTGTTTTCTATTCTATTCAGAAAGTCAACATGGCAGATCCTTAGTTATGAAATATCAACTGTTTGGATTTGACGGTAGCTTACGAAAAAAATATGTAAATCAAAAATAGCTTTATCAAACAGGGAATAAAAAAGAACAGCTTCACATAATGCATACCCACTCTCCCTTCAGTTTTTTAATGACCATATGTGTCTTATCAGAATCAAAATAATATATGGAAGCCATAGATTTGTTGGAAATTGACAAATGGCCTGGGCCTTGATATTCGTTAATTTTAACCCTCGCTAACGCTCTGTTTAAAATTCGAATATCACAGCCCAGGCCATGTGTCAATTTTTAAATTTAATTACAATTTTTATTTTTCAGGAAGCCTCAGATTTAGTAGAATTTGCATATAATGAATATGCAAATGCACCACAGAGACTCTCATTATTGGAAGATTTTTATGGTCCAAGCTTTATTTTATTCAAGGTAAACGATTTTTATGTGATCTTATTTTCAATAAATAAGTAACACTGAAGGCAAAAATTTAGAATTTTCGATATGAATGGATCTTTGTCAAAGTTCTCAAAACGTATAATCTCTTTAAATGTTAGTAATTAAGTTGTACTTTCAATAATCAGAATTATAATACTATTTATCTGTGGAAGACATTCTAATACGAAATTTATTATTTGTATTCTACAAAATTGAATAAAAAACGCAATACTTTCAAAACTATTAAGATAAATATGTATACCGTATTACATTTTCCATTCCAAAACAAAATACATTAATTATATGTAAAATAAACAAATATAGTATATTACATTAAAAAAATGATGCAATGTTGTTATGAAACTGCCAAATGTGACAGAGGGTTTTGTTAAAGTTTATTCACATTTAAGTAATCTCCCTTTTTAATCTCACTGTAAATGCAGAATTTAATTTATTGAACTATTTATAGACTCC
Source organism: Mytilus edulis (assembly GCF_963676685.1). Taxonomy (NCBI): domain Eukaryota; kingdom Metazoa; phylum Mollusca; class Bivalvia; order Mytilida; family Mytilidae; genus Mytilus; species Mytilus edulis. Next base: position 103,408,515 of record NC_092344.1, on the reverse strand, counting down.
TGACATGAGATGCCTGGATCAGATGTTGATGTTACAACCAGATAAAAAAGATATGATTCTCAGCAACATGAAGGAAGCTTTACTGCCGCTTATTGATAAGTAAATAGATTTATGTTACAAATCTGAATAATCAAACTTGTCAAATATTTCATTCTTTTGACAGAATATTATTTCCATAATGCAGACAAATGTATTGGTGTGATCAATAAGAAACATTTTTGATTAGGGCTATTCCAGAAAAAAATGTATGGTGGAGGTTGGAAGGCACATTGTATTAATAATACATGGGTGATTGGTATCAGAGTAACTTTTCACACTATAATGCACTATAATTCTCAATTACAATTGTCTGGGTGGCGGATGCTGACACCCACCCCCCCCCCCCCCCCCCCCCCCCCAATACATTTTTTTCTGGAATAGCCCTTAAAAAAAATCCTAAAGATAAAGGAATTGTGAATCTAACACATTAAAGACATGTAGTTAAGCTTGATAATGAACGATCAAAATTTATACTCAAAACTTTATATATCTAAAGACATCTCTGTTTAGCCTTATTTCACCTGTGTAGAAATTAACAACAAACAAAATCATTATCTTAAAGAAACATATAACCAAAAATCTTTACTTTTGACAATGACATACAATGCAGTTATAACTGACTAATGGTGTTGAATTTGAACAGTAATACATACAGAAATACAACTAAATATTTATTTGTAACTGAAACAAGTGAAATTTATAAATTGTCTGCTTTTACTTAATATAAAAAACATAAATGTTACATGTTTTATTGTGAATGTAATACTGTAAATTCAGAAATTATTGCGTGAATTTATTATTACGATTTTGTCATTTTAGACTAAACTGCGATATTAATTTTTGCGTTATTGAGAATAATTCTGTTGAATTCATATTAAAAAAAATCCAAATGCGAGTTTAAATTATTGCGATTATAACCCTCTCGCATTTTTCGCAATAATAAAAACATCGCAATAATTTCTGAATTTACAGTAGTTATGATTTGCAGTATCTAATAATGGAATAATTTATTAATATCACTTTTTATGCATTTTTAATGAGTTAACATTTTTGTCGAGCCTGCAACTTTTGTTGCAGAAAGCTCGACATAGGGATAGTGATCCGGCGGCGGCGGCTACGGCGGCGACGTTAGCTCACTTCTTAAAAGCTTTATATTTTAGAAGGGGGAAGACCTGGATGCTTCATACTTTGTATATAGATGCTTCATGTTACAAAGTTTCCGTCAGTCACATGTCCAATGTCCTTGACCTCATTTTGATGGTTCAGTGACCACTTGAAAAAAAAGTTCAAATTTTTTGTAATGTTGAATTCTCTCTTATTATAAGTAATAGGATAACTATATTTGATATGTGCGTACCTTGCAAGGTCCTCGTGTCTGTCAGACAGTTTTCACTTGACCTCGACCTCATTTCATGGATCAGTGAACAAGGTTAAGTTTTGGTGGTCAAGTCCATATCTCAGATACTATAAGCAATAGGGCTAGTATATTCGGTGTATGGAAGGACTGTAAGGTGTACATGTCCAACTAGCAGGTGTCATCTGACCTTGACCTCATTTTCATGGTTCAATGGTTATAGTTAAATTTTTGTGTTTTGGTCTGTTTTTCTCATACCATATGCAATAGGTCTACTATATTTGTTGTATGGAATGATTGTTAAGTGTACATGTCTAGCGGGCAGATGTCATGTGACCTTGACCTCATTTTCATGGTTCAGTGGTCAAAGTTAAGTTTTTGAGTTTTGGTCTTTTTATCTAATGCTATATGCCATAGGTCAACTATATTTGGTGTATGGAAATATTTTATGATCTTTATGTCAGTCGAGCAGGTTTTATTTAACCGTGACCTCATTTTCACGGTTCATTGCACAGTGTTAAGTTTTTGTGTTTTGGTCTATTTTTCTTAAACTATAAGTAATGTGTCAACTATATATGTTGTATAGAAGCATTGTTAGCTGTACATGTGTGCCTGGCATGGTTCATCTGACCTGGACCTCTTTTTCAAGGTTCGTTGGTCTTTGTTTAGTTATCTTGGTTAATGTTAAGTTTATGTGACTGTTGTAATAAAGCTTAGCTTTATACTTAGGACTATCAATATAATATGAATGATTAGTATAGAAGGCGAGACATTTCAGCGTGTGCACTCTTGTTAAACTTATAAATGACTTGCTTATTTTTATTTCAGGACTATTTTAGTACATTCCATGGTACACAGAATTTTCTTTGAATTTTTTGTTCATGCATCAGACAAAATGAGATCAGTATGTATACTTATATTAAGTTGATTTAATAATACCAATCATTACTGTTTAATCATCAACATATGATTGACCACTTACATTTTTTTCCTTCTTCAAATCAATGAAATCTGAGGAAAAATAGGATGGAAAATGATACATTGGACAAGAGCCATATAATATATGTACAGATCTGTCAAGTTGAAAAAAATAAATTTGCATGGGCACAAACAATTTATGTTTTGAATTTATTTCTACAAGAATTTTCAACCTGAGCCAATTTATGTTGTGATATAGTCTTTATTTGTATCCGGCAATTTGTAAAAGTTTGAAAGGGGGATAACTTGCTTTTCTTTTTATGTTGGTGGTTTATGTTCAAACGATAGATTTAAAAAAACACTAGTTTTTGTTGTTGTTTCAGTTTTTCTTATAAAACAAGTACACATAAAATTTCTAATATATATTCAAAGTTTGATATAATAAGACTTGTACAAATTACAAATTTTCACACTGAATTTCAAATGTTTTTTTTTGGGTTCTGTAGGACATGATTGAAGCCTTGAGAGAATCTTTAATGCATATGATACACACAAGAGATGGATCAAGAGTAGCTATGTACTGTTTCTGGTATGGTAATGCTAAGGTTAGTATTCTATCTTTAAAATCTAGCCTAATTTGAAAAAAAAATTAATCCTATTATTTATGATGAGTCTATTTAGTAAGGATTGGTTTCATTTATGAATTGAAGAATAATATTAAATCTAGAGAATTTAGATTTTTAATTGATTAATAGTGAACAGGTCATGTATTCACAGTGTTTGGATTTGTTGACTGACACTATATAAATCACTACAATATCTTGCTGCCATGCTGGATACAAGATAGAGTTCACAATCTGGTAATTGTTTGATTTGTCTGTTGCATATCATCTGTGTATCCTGGGCACTATGGTTTCTTTCTCAAATAAAACTGACCACCACAGATAGTGTGTTAAAGTGTCGAAATTTGTGCAAAACAAAAAAACTTCAAAACAATTCCTGTTTTTTGTGCATATTTCATAATTGTCTATTTTCAAACATTTATACAACGTCACTCTTACTAGTGACAAGTTCTCTATAAAATCTTTCAGTCCACACCTTCCTGCACTTTTATTTAAGATTCCCTGACTTGTAATATTTTGTGAATTCCTTTTGTTGCTGGTTTAAAACTATAATTAATAATCACATAAAAAACCATATGAATAAAATATTTGTACACTACATTTTATTATATTGACCATTACAGGACAGAAAAATAATGATTAAAAGTTTAAAGACACATGTGATGAAGATCTGCTGTGAGGAATATGGACACTTAGTGATGTTAGCCATGTTTGATGGGGTTGATGACACAAAACTTGTACAGAAAGCTATTCTAGATGTAAGATTTCTCTTAAACTCTTTCAAATATGTATTCTTCATTCTTAGAAAAATATTTATTCATACATTTCATTCCATTCTGTTTGGACGAAGAATACTTGTAGTGTGATATTCATCATCTTCATCATTAATAACATAAAAAACCTAGTGTATTGATTTACAACCTTATTAATATTCATACAACAGCAAGAGAATTTTATGGTCTCCATTTTATGAATTGAAAAAATAATTGACAGAAATTTTGATCATTCTATATATACTTAAATCTTAGAATTAAACATTTAATTTTGATATATGTTTGTTTTGATACCAGTTTTGAGAGAATTTTATAAGATATACAATATATTCTTTCATGGATTGTTGAGAAGGTTAGTTTTCATTTTAGGATGTAATAAAGAATGTACCTCAACTAGCTAAAAATCAATATGGAAAGAAAGTTCTGTTGTATTTACTATGCCCAAGAGATCCACGTTTCTTCCACCCAGATGTTGTAAAGATCTTACAAGAGGCTGATCTTAGTACTACTAGGTAATGTCGAATTCTAATTTACCGGAAAGCAGACTAATGGGTCAATTAACTCGTCAATTTTTATCTTGTTGAGCATGAAACCAACATAAAAATAGCTAAATATAGAACAATTCTTTTAGAATTACCTTCAAACAAATTTGGATATGAAAAATAAGAACTACATCAATTACTGCAGATTCATTTATTTTTCATGGATCATGTAAAAATTGATTTGAGTGGAGACTTGTTAGAGTTTCAGTATAAAGACAACAACCATACATCATTTCAATATACATTCTTAAAGTCATAATAAACAAGTGACCGGTGAAAAATAATGTTATTCTAATTCTTAAACCAATAAAATTGAGAATGGAAATGGGGAATGTGCCTAAGAGACAACAACCCGACCATAGAGCAGACAACAGCAGAAGGTCACCAACAGGTCTTCAATGCAACGAGAAATTCCCGCAACCAGAGGCATACAAACATATAAGCTTAGTCTTCTGTGGATGATTTTATTATTTTTTTTGCCTAAATTTCGTATAATCGTCAATTTTTTTTTTAATCGGTCACTGTTGTGAAAATATGGCAGGTAATTAAAGTTCAAGTTTTGAAGCCGAAGTTTAGCGATTGTTACCTGTTTGTCAACAATAAACAAAAAAGGTATGGGTATTGAGCATGTGTTTAACATGTACAATCAGATAATAGTTTATTTTAATGACAGATCCATGCGTATTGTGACCACCGGACTTTTAAGAGATGGGTCACACTGAGGTCACTTTGCATACGGAAAATATGTCGTGGAAATTGCTTCCTGGAAGCAATTAAAATAAAGTAAACTTCTTCTAAATATGAACATATTAAAGAATTTTCTTCAGAAAAAAGTATATGTACATAAGTTTTATAATGAAAACTATCCAATGAGTTATAAAAAAACATATGCATTTTATTTAATTTGAGGTTTCTTATGACTTTAAATAATGGCAATTTCTACATTTCAGTAAAAAACAGAAATCAATACGTCACAGAGAACTGTTAGAATTTGTGTCAGAACCATTGTTAAAGTACATAGCGGATTATACTAGAGAACTTGTAATGGACAATACATCACTACTGTTTTTATCAGCCATCATTACACATTCTTTGGGTAAGTTTTTGTTTTGTTACCATACCAACTTTCAAAAGTATTATTGCTATAATTTCACACCCTTTACAAAGATAATTCAAACTTCCTTTCCATTCAATCATTTCTTAACTGCATCTAAAAATTTGTTACTATGTATTAATTTCTATCCTACCAACTGAAACTTATATTGTACAATATTTTCTTGTTGATATTAGATAATGTGTCTACGGCTTGCAATCAATGAAGATATAGGATATAACTTTAAACTTGTACATACAAGATGCATGTAGTTCAGAATCATTTTGTCATCTAATCCTACATTTTATACCAGTGACTGTATCCATTTCTAAGAAACCCATAATTATTCCAACATTTTAACAATTATAACAAGCATAAAGTTGAAAGCATGAAAACACAGGGAATTATCTTTACAGGGGGCCAGTAGCCAATGCTACAAACAATTTGGCTGGGCCTTATAAACATTTTACAGAATATAATCATATGGTCAATACAAATTTTTCACATTTTGTCAGTTGACCCCTCAAGTCAAATTTAAAGCTTATTCCTTGAAAAGCTATAGTCCCCTGCACTTTCTGGAGATCAGAAAAGTTAAAGAAACTTAATCTTTTCTTTTTTTGTATTACAGGAGATCCAACAGCAGCTATGACAGCAATAGCTAAGTTAGCATCAGAGCCATTTGTAGCTGGAAGTTTACAAAATATGCATATTGTGGAACATAGTGCTGGTCACATGGCACTAAAGAAGTTAATACAGTCTGACAAAGAGAGGATTCAAGAGGGAAAATCAGGTACAAAATAGTTGTGTGTTCTATGTTTAAATAATCCTTACATTCTGTTTTACCAAACAATTAAGATATTACTCATTGAATGCTAAGAGAACACTTGTATTGTGTTTGGGTATTTACTTTGGTCTATTCCAGATTTAAACCAATTGGGGGATAGAAGACACTAATCAATAAATTGCGCAAAGTTTTTTTTTAGAACTTTATAAGAAAGCAAGTTGTGTATAATTGGTGGTTGGGGTCTATAAAAAGTATTTCCCAAATATATATATATTAAAAATCTGGAACAGCCCTTATTGATGTAATGGTGTTAACTGTTCAATTCAAATGAATAAATCCTATCTATCTTTTTTTAATTATTATATCTCCCTTTTCAAAAAAAAAAATTTCATTAGTATTTCTTCTTTCGAATCTCATTTTAATTTCAATGGGTTAAGCGGTGCCTCGGTGGACGAGTGGTCTATGTAGTCAAGCTACAGTATAACTAGCCTGTCCACACTAGGTTGTGATTTGGAATTACACAAGGGGCAGGTGCACTCAACTCCAAAATCTTAATTGACCTGGATTGTCAGTTTTCCGCCATCAAATCAGGGGTTCCCTTCAGGCACTCCTGCATCTTCCACCAATAAAAAAAATAGCATAATATTTTTGAAAGTGTCGTTAAACACCAACCAATCAATCAAACAACGGGTCGAAACTTTAAAATAAAACTTTAAATTGACTTTTTCATTGATATTTTGTGTTGCATATTATCATGACCTTCAGGTGATTTTCCTGGATTGATTTCTTTATACTTAAAGGGAAGACATAAATTTTAATAAACTTTAACAGTCTAGTTGCTTTTTGTGTTTTTTTTTTTTATAAATCTAGCTTAAAGCACATTGTAAATAATTACTGATATCTATTTTGCAGTGCTGTTTTCCCAGATATTATTACAGACACTACCAGATGGAGGTTTGAAATCTTGGGCAGCTTGTAACAGAGGATGTTTTACATTAGCATTGTAAGTACTGTGTTTATCAGTAGATGTGGTATGATTGCCAATGACACAACTAACTGTCTAACAGAGACAAAATTGTGTGGATGTAAGCAACTGTTTAATTGGTCAATGATCTCATAATTAACATAATTAGGGCTCCGTCCGTCCGTAACACTTTAACTTTGTGTCCGCTCCATATCTAGAGAACCATTATGATTTCATACTTTATACTTTACATGTTTATTAACCACCACCAGTGGGCGTGTCATGATGTATGTACAACTTCCGAGGTCAAAGGACGGTCGCCCTATAGTGATCAGTCTGTCCGTCCGTCCGTCCGTAACACTTTAACTTTGTGTCCGCTTCATATCTAGAGAACCATTATGATTTCATACTTTATACTTTACATGTTTATTAACCACCACCAGAGGGCGTGTCATGATGTATGTACAACTTCCTAGGTCAAAGGTCAAGGTAAAAAAACTTTGGTTTCAGTTGACAACCCTGTGTCCTGTGGTGAAGATCGTGTCCGCTCTATATTTTGAGAACCGTTATGATTTCAAAGTTTATACTTGACATGTATATGAACCAACACCAGAGGGTGTGTCATAATTTATGAACGACTGCCTAGGGCAAAGTTAAAGGTCAAAACTTTGATTTCAGTTGACAAACCCATGTCCTATGGTAAAGATACAATTTTTTAATGCACATTATTCACAGCGGGGCCCACAGAGATGGCTCCCATCTCAATGATATCTAGTTTTTATTATTTAAAAAGTTTGCAACTTAAATACACTATCACTTACAAAACTTTATATCTCAAACACTGAGATTCATTAAAACAGTTTGTTGGATGTAGATTGAGAATTATTAGCTTGTAAACACAGTATGATATCTAAATTAAACACAGTATGATATCAAGTTGTTTACTTGTAAACACAGCATGTTATCTAAGTTAAACACAGTATGAAATCTAAGTTGTTTACTTGTAAACACAGTATGATATCTAAGTTGTTTACTTGTAAACACAGTATGATATCTAAGTTGTTTACTTGTAAACACAGTATGATATCTAAGTTGTTTACTTATAAACACAGTATGATATCTAAGTTGTTTACTTTTAAACACAGTATGATATCTAAGTTGTTTACTTATAAACACAGTATGATATCTAAGTTAAACACAGTATGAAATCTAAGTTGTTTACTTGTAAACACAGTATGATATCTAAGTTGTTTACTTGTAAACACAGTATGATATCTAAGTTGTTTACTTGTAAACACAGTATGATATCTAAGTTGTTTACTTATAAACACAGTATGATATCTAAGTTAAACACAGTATGAAATCTAAGTTGTTTACTTGTAAACACAGTATGATATCTAAGTTGTTTACATCTAGGTTGTAAAATTGAAGAAAAAAATATGGTGTATGAATTCTAGACACAAAACATTACATTGTTCTATAAACCTATAAAAGCCAAGGAACATAACTTTTATTGATGTTTTGCATCATAAGTTTACATTAGGCCTTTAACAGGTAGTTCACACTCTAAACTTACTACAAGTTAATGACATCAACAGTTTGAAAAAAGAAAAGAAATAAACATTATTCCCTTGTTTATTTATTTTACAGTTTATTGGAGTTGGATCATCCAGAAGTAACAGACCTAGTCACAGCACAGTTAATTGGTGTACGAAACGCTTTGAAAAAAATGACATTCAAAGGAGCACAAGTCCTTATGCAAAAATTAGACGCTGTCAATGGGGAGTTCAAGTTGTAAATAATCTCTGATAAGAGAACAGATTTAACAACCACTGTATTAAAAGCCTGAGGCTTATGTTGAAAATTGAAATCATGCTGTTGACTCGTAATATAGGTTATAGGTTATACCAGTTATGAGAAATTGATTGTTCAACTAAATTAATATCAAAACCATCTACTGATTGTATGTTGTGTATTTGAATAGCATACAAATAAATTGAACAATCACTCATTTTTGTGACTTGAAAATTTTAACTTATTGTCCCTGTTTAATGAACTTGGTTTCAATATATGACAGGGATACAATTGTATATTTAGTTTTACATGTACATCAGGCAAATCTGTTAAATATATGGTATTGGATTGCATTGGGAACTTGAAATAAAACATGCATGAAATGAGAGGTTTCACTCTAAAGGTATCAGCAGTGCAAGGTATTTTATTTTGTCCTTGTCTGTGATGTGAAACTAGAATGAGTGCAATATTTATAAAACATTGATGTAAATTTATATTATATTTGTACAAATTCATCCATGTCCTGAATGCCGTGTAGCTTGATTGTTGCCAGAATTTATTATTTGTGAGCTGTAGGAACGAGGGCATTAATTGAATTCAATCAGTTTTATTTGATAAAAATCTGTATATTGAGAAAGAAAATAGTGGTTTTGAAAATGAAGCACAAGAACATCATGATAAGTTATTTTAGAAATTTTAAAAGCAGAATACCTTTGTTAAACTTTTTTAGTTGTGTACAATCATGCAAAAAGTTTTTGTATACAGATATAATTTTAAACTTTGACTTTTTATTTGGCAAATGCACTTGTTTTAAGTACAGACATTAAGAAGTGATGTATAGTATTATTCTGAGTAATAAAATTGTTTTTGTTGTAAAAAGTAGTTTGTTGCTTTATATCTACGTCAATTTCTGTCAGTTTAACAGACTTATAAGAACATTTACTATTAACTGTTGTGTTTTTGTCTTGCTTCAACGAAGTCGAAAAAGTGAGACTAAGGCAAGCTGCTAGCATCAACAATCTTTATTATTTTGTGATTAAGTCAGTTTTATAGGGAACCACTAACTGTAGGTCAATTGTAGGTCAATGATATTTGCTCTGCAATTGTATTAACATTAGTACAACACATTTCTATGCAAAATAATAAATCAAGAATTGGGAAGTACCTTAATAGTAACAGCCCATCACAAGGAGAAGTAGGATGTCAGTACTCTAGGTCATTGCCAATGTGTTAACCTTTACTGGCCATAAAGCTAAATAAACTCCAGATTTTACAAAATGTTAAATAATTTAGATGAGAACAAGAATGTGTCCAAAGTACACGGATGCCCCACTGGCACTATCATTTTCCATGTTCCATGGACCGTGAAATTGGGTCAAAAGTCTAATTTGGCTTTAAAATTAAAAAGATCATATCATAAGCAGCAAGTGTACTAAGTTTCAAGTTGATTGGACTTCAGCTTCATCAAAAACTACCTTGACCAAAAACTTTAACCTGAAACTCCGTTTTCATTTTCTATGTTCAGTTGACCGTAAAATTGGGGTCAAAAGTCTAATTTGGCTTTAAAATTAGAAAGATCATATCATAAGCAACAAGTGTACTAAGTTTCTAGTTGATTGGACTTCAGCTTCATCAAAAACTACCTTGACCAAAAACTTTAACCTGCGGACGAACGAACGGACGGACGAACGAACGAACGAACGAACGGAGCCACAGACCAGAAAACATAATGCCCCTCTACTATCGTAGGTGGGGCATAAAAACAAGTCTGTTTCTGTCCAGCCTACGACTTCTGTCGCAGAAAGCTAGACATTGGAATAGTGATCAGGTGGGAGCATTAACTAACCTCTTAAAAGCTTAATAATTCTGAAGGAAGAAGACCTTGTCTTGTATATAGATGCCTTATGTTATGAAGTTTCTGTCTGTCAAATGTCCATTGTCCTTAACCTTGTTTTCATGGTTCAGTGACGACTTGACAAAGTTAAGATTTTAAGTATTCTTAATTTCTCTTTTATTATGAGTTAAAGTATAACTATATTTGGTTTGTTCATACCTTGAAAGGTCCTCATGCCTGTCGGACAGTTTCCCTTGACTTTTTATTCATGGATCAGTGAACAAGGTTTAGTTTTCGTGGTTAAGATTGTATCTTCGATACTGTAAGCAAAAGGTCTACTATATTTGGTGAATATGTCCATCTGGCATGTGTCATCTGACCTTGACCTCATTTTCATGGTTCAGTGGTTGAAGTTGAGGTTTTCTGTTTTGGTCTGTTTTTCTATTACTGTATGCAATAGGTCAACAATATTTGGTGTTTGAAAATATATATCAGTCTGGCATGTTTTATTTGACCTTGACCTCATTGTTGCGATTCACTGCTCACTGTTAGATATTTGTCTTTTTGTCTGTTTTTCTAAAATATATAGCAATAGGTCAACTATATTTGGTGTATGGAATGATTGTAAGGTGTATAAGTCTGTCCAACAATTATCGTCTCATCATAACCTCATTGTCATTGTTCATTGGTCAATCTAAAGTTTTCCTGGTTTGTTTCTTAGATACTATATACAAAAGGTCATCTATATTTAAAGTTTGTCATGAATTTAAGGTGTATATGTCTGTCTGGCAGGGTTCATCTGACATTTGGCCTCATTGTCATGGTTCTTTGATCAATGTTAAGTTTTCCTGGTTAGGTTTGTTTCTTAAATGTGAAATAGGTCAGCATTGAAGCATATTTGGTGTATGGAGTATATGTATTTTTCATTTGGTTTATGTTACCTTGACCTCATTTTCTTGTTAAATTGATGTGATAGTTTTTGTAAAGCTTTATATTTAGGACTATCAACATAATATCAATGGTTAGTAAAGAAGGAGAGATATTTCAGTGTGTGCAAAACAATGAAGAAAAAAATACTATATACAGCAACCAATGACATCCAGTGAATTACAGGCTTCTGATTAGGGACACACAGAATGTGGTGGTGTTAAACAATTTTGAGGGTGCTCAACCCTTGCCCTAACCAATGACAATGGTGTAACAGCACCACATAAAACAACTAAAAATCAGTTGAAAAAGGCTGGATTTATCAGATCCATAAAAAGCACAATAAAACAACCAACAACAAAACTAGTTAATAGCCAATACACTAATAAATAAATCATGTTTTACAGACTGAATGATTAGAATAACTGACTAAGGAGACAGATCTTTAAAAATGAATTCAGCAGTCTGAACTTATATATGGCAAACAACTACAAAATTTTAGTATAAATAAATAATTTATTTCATAAACATATATACACATGTCTTAAAAATGCATTTTCATAAACAGTTGTGTAAATACAGAGGAGTAAACATATAACTTTTTCATACAAGAAAATATATAGCACTTAACAAAATATCAAATCTATTGTCTCAATAAAATTATCAACCTTTGTAAACTTATAAAAGTAGCCCACATGATTTCAATTAATAAGCATTTGCTACGATTGTACATCTTGGTCATTTAAATTCACGCATAGCAATATTTGTGGTTTAACAAATTGTTGTCCTGTTTTCATATGGAACTTTTAAATGAAATGGAAAACTATATATTTCATTGAATACTACTGATAAAGTTGTTTATTTGTTGCTATCCATGAATAATTAGATATCCACAATATTTTAAAATTATAAAAATACCATGAAAATGAAGACATCTGGTTTAATTTTCCAGACTAAAATATTCCAGTCTCATTCTTAAAAAGTTATACACAAAAAACTTCTACATTCCCATAGAGCCCAAGCTATTAAAATGTTCAAGTTTTTTCATCCAGCAAAGCTACACAGCTATAGAAATGTCCCGGTTTTCAATACAGCAATGCTACACAGCTTTTCAAGATTTCAGTCCAGTAAGGCTAAAAATCTTTAAAATATCCTGGTTTATGATCCAACAATTCTACACAGCTGTGAGACTTTCCAGATTCAGTCCAATAGGCTACAAGCTTTAAAATGTTCAGGTTTTCAATCCAGCAAGGGTACAAAGCCATAAGTATTTCCAGGTTTTCAGTCCAGCAAGGCTACAGACTCCATTTTACAATTTTGTTGTACTTTCTGGCATTTTAAGTGTAAGATGTCCATTAGGTCCTGTCTTTACTTCTGCACTATTAATACTTACTGTTCGAAGTTCTATCATCTCTTTTTCTAAAAGAGACATTGTTTTAAAAATGACTTTTAGATTTAATACATTTTTTACATACAAGATATTTTCTCCATTAACATGTAAACGAAACTTAATTATTTGACCCTGTTATGAACTTTGCTATTAGGTTGCTTATCAGTCACAAAATTAAGCCATGTTGTGTAAAAATTTAATTCGAAGCAAGCAATCTTTTATATATGAGATTTCTCTCAATGTTTATTTATTCACACAGAAGCCCTAAGGAGGAGATCTGTCTACTCTACTGGCAAAGAAGGCAAGTCAAATTTTATTAAAATCTCTAGTAGACTATTTTTAGGAGTGATTGTCCCTAAATGACTCTTTTTTTAACCTTTCTTTAGTGTTTTGGGCAAAAACTAAAGAAGATAGAGAGAAACCTTCAACAGAAAAAATTACCAGCAATACAAAAGACTTTTGTCATAAACTATTTTCTACTCCACAATGTTGGAGATTGTCCATGGTTGAAGAAGCACTTAGACCTAGGTGAGCCTCTTGTTTATTTTGGTTGTTGGGTGGCTGTTTCATTGACATATACCCCTATATCTCCTTTTGTTCAAAGGAAAATGTCTACTTTTTGTCATATTAAAATAAACCTACTGTTTTTACTTGAACAGTAAATTGCTATATCAGATTGTAGTTGTCCTTCAAATGTTCAAGGGAAGTTAGGGACTAAATTAGACTAGAGCATGAATGACCATTTGTTGAAGGTCTTATCATATTTGTGGTGAGTTGCAGTCTCATAAAGAATTTTGAACAAATTTCCTTATTTTTATACCGGGCATACATTACTTTTTCTCTTGAATTTTAGAACTTTTTACAGTGCTAATTATCAATATGAAATAACTATATCAGAAAAAATACCTTTCCCTTTATTTTCTGAATCAAACTCTTCATCATATAAATCAGTCTGGATTTTGGCAAAATTTATAAAAACCTGAAAATACACAACAATATTATGTATTAAACCATAAAATCTTTTATTGTACATAGCTGCATTTTTTTGACAAGTCTATTTATTGTGCATTGTCTATATCCTTTGTATGTTTTGGAGCAAGTTTAAATTTTACCAAGCTATTCATACAGCAACCTAGATTGTTTAAGATATTTCTGTTCTATCAATTGTCAAATGAAAGAAGAATGTGTTCATGGAAAAGTGACATGCATGTATACTATGCGAAAAGCCTAAAATTTTGTAAAATCAACAGAAACAACTTAGGAATAGCAGGTGCATGAAATTACATGTTATTTCTCTGATGTATTTATCAGATCAAATACAAATGTAGATAGTTCAGAAAATTATTTACACATAGAGTTCTACTTGAATACCATCTGAGACATTATATTTTCATGTGGATGGATTATGAAAGTTGATGTAATAGTAGTGTTCTGGACCTCTTTACTTTTTAATTGTTGGGTTGCTGTATCATTGACATTTACCACCACATTTTAATTTATGTTCAAATATTGTTGCTATCAAAATAAATCTTATCTTCATATCAAAATGCTGTAATAAAACAAACTCTAAATGCTTTAGCAGACTGATGAGAAAGATGTGATATATTGGGTATCGGTATTCATTTATTTTCGTGGGTATCAATTTTCATGCAATGAGGAGATTGAGCATTTTTGTCGATATTTGATTTCATAATTTTGCCTAAGTCTGCATACAAACCGAAAAAAATACCCATGAAAACTGATATCCCACAAATAATAATGAGTTCACAATAAAACAAAATTAAATACCTGATCAAGTGTGGTCTGAGAAACAGAATAATCTTCTATATTTAGTAGTTGTCTAGCAGATTCTATCTGTCCAAACACATAGGACAATTTAATCTCTGATTTAAGTTGATATTGTAGCATATTATAATGAGATTCCTTCAGTATAGCACTAGAGAATGTTTTTGTTATGAAGTTTTCTACTGATGTTAGATCTGGTTCCTCTCCTGATATTCTTAATAATAAAGTATATCCATCACCAAACCTGTAAAATACAAATCAATATCTTAAAAGGAATCATTTTTATAGGGGTCTTTTATGTGGTATGGGCTATCTACATTGTTGAAGGCCATACAGTGAACTATAGTTGTTAATTTCTGTGTCATTTGGTCTCTTGTGGAGAGTTGTCTTGTTGGCAATCATACCACATCTTCTTTTTTATATATAAAATTTTGTATTGTTCGATAAAAACTTAACTTTGTTTTCCTTTATGTGATATATTCCTCTGTTACAACTGAAAATGTCAAATCTGACCACTCACTTTCAATAATGGAATTTAGATTCGAATTTAGATTCTAGAGTGTTTGTTCATTAGATAAATGACTTTGATTTTTCCTTATTTTATGCAATGATGTGGTTAAAAATTATATAAAAATTTGAAATATCCTTTCCATTTTAGCATATATTTCAACCTTACAGTAACTTAAATTCTTTCCTTGTATTTTGAGAGATTTTGGTCACATGTAAAGTCTTGTTATCTGCTCTTTGGTTGGATTGTTGTCTCTTTGACATATTCCCCATTTCCATTCTCAATTTTATTTGAGATTTTGGTTACATTTGGACCTATCTTAATAATCATACAGAAGAATATATATCTACTGACCTATTTTTGAGATGTTGTGTACTACCAAGACATCTAAATCTACCATTGACCATAATAGATAATCTATCACACAGAGCCTCACATTCCTCCATACTGTAATATAAACAATTCTATTCAATAAGTTAAAGTACAAGAAATTCTTATTTTATGAGTTTAAAATTAAGCATGTCAAAATATGGTTCAATAGAGAAAGTGAAGCTATTATGTATAATTATCTAATAATTGATTTTTATGTTGTACAAATTTGATATTTTTTAAGATAATTTTGAAAACCTACTGCTTGAATTATTCATGCTTTATTATGATTTTCATGAAACAGTAAAAGCACCATCGTTCAGATGGAATTTGTTCTTACATGTGTTATCTATCTTACATTCAAACAAGAATGTGTCCTCAGTACACGAATGCCCCACTCGCACTATCATTTTCTATGTTCAGTGGACCGTGAAATTCGGGTAAAATCTCTAATTTGGCATTAAAATTAGAAAGATCATATCATAGGAATCATGTGTACCAAGTTTGAAGTCAATTGGACTTCAACTTCATCAAAAACTACCTTGACCAAAAACTTTAACCTGAAGCGGGACAGACGGACGAACAGACGGACGGACGAACGGACGCACAGACCAGAAAACATAATGCCCCTCTACTATCGTAGGTGGGGCATAAAAAATATTCTTGACCCAAAATAATAGAGATACTTTATTTTACTTCTAAGTATGACACTGATGTCTTTTGTTCATCTTTCCCCTTAATATATCTATTTATGAATATTTCATTGTGAAACAAGGTACATGTATTACCTATGAGAAGTGAGAACTACAGATCTGCCTTCTTTGACAATGTTATTTATACAGGTCCATAAAAATCTTCTAGCTTTAGGGTCCATTCCTGTAGTGGGTTCATCCTGAAAAAGAATGAAATTTTAAAATGAATCATTCATTCTAAACTTAGTAACATTGTTTTTTGTGATAAAAATAATTGATTAATAATCATTTGTTGTATATCCTTATATTTAAATAAGTCAAACATGTACCTGTAGCAGTTAAACAAAATTTTAAAAATAAAATTCTATGCATAATTCTACTGCACATGTAATATACTGCACATTTGAAATCAAAACGTTAAAATGTACTTTATACCTGTCAGATATTTTTTTGTATTTGATAAATTCAATCTGTGGTCCAGTTTAACCCAAATTTCATTCATAATTTATGTACAAACATGCTATTTAAATAACAGCATGTTTTACTTTCTTTTGGCATTCTTTCAACTGACATCAGTGTGTACTACAGCACATAATCATAATTATTTAAGGAAAATATACTTCTTTTCTGACATCAACTACATGATCTATGCTGGAAAAATAATAATCCCAATCATATTCAGCTATTTCCCCAATTTTGAACAATTCAAAATTCAGCGAAAAAAGGTTCAGATGATTAAAACAATTGAATTTTGTTTCATGTGAAAAACTGTTTCGGTCAGGGGGACACTAATAGGTTGTTTCATAACTCACCAAAAATATCAGAGATGGGTTGGCTATAAGAGCCATAGCTGTTGATAACTTTCTTTTATTACCACCAGAATAACATCCACATAGTTTGTCTGCATATTGGACCAAGCCAAGCTTCTTTATACCCCAATCTGCAACCTAGAAACAAAGTAATTTTTATCTTAAAATGCCTTTACAAGTCAACAAGTAAACTGAAAAAAGACAAAAGTGATGTATATGTATGACAGAAAGTTTTAGTCCAAGATAATTGTCAATATTGAAATTACCAAACAAGTTCATTAACTTTCCTTCAGTGTTGCTTTTAAACATCTGAATTAAATTTTAAATAAAAACATTTAATTTTCATTCCGCTTCAAATTACCTCTTTGACATCTTTTTCTGGTATTCCTCTCAACCTAGCATAAAATTTGAGAACTTCTCTTCCTGTGAGTAAAGAATCAACAGCATCAAACTGTGGACAGTATCCAATATCTCTCTGTAACTTGTTAGATTTTATACTGTAAAGAAAGGGATAAATAACAGTAAGTTTGATGAAATGTTATAAACTCAACATATATATATACTTTTTATTCAGAAGAAAGCTACTGTAGTAACTTCATTTATAAAAAATCAAATATTTCTGCATATAACATAAACAAAATAATAAAATAAGCATGAGAGTTGCATCTTAACTAAAATCCTTTTTGCTTTATAATAGAATAACCTTTATCGTATAAGAATGCAAGTTTGCTTAAGTTTTTTTCTTTTAGATACAAATTTCAATCTGTATAGATGTGGTGTGATTGCCAATGGGACAAATCTCCACAAGAGACGAATGACATAGATACTGTGGTACTCCTAACCAAACTCTGCTGTATGTCCTTCCATTGGCTACTTCATACAAATTCCCTTACTATTCCACAGTAAAAATCCCCCTTACCTTTCTCCTTTGATGTAAGCATTTCCTTCTGTCATATTGAGGGCACCTGTCAGCATCTTAAACATAGTAGTCTTTCCAGCTCCATTTACACCTAACAAGCCAAAACACTGGCCCTCTGGTACTCCTAAGCAGACTCTGTCTACTGCTGTATGTTTGCCTTTACTGCCTGTTAATTTGTACACCTAAAAATATTTGGTAACTTAACATTACCTGACTATGGCAAAATATGTTTTTTTTTAGTTTAAACGTTTTTATATTTCTACTTTATATTGCTCTTTTCACCCAACTATGTAGTACAGTTATAGTCCTAAAATTGATAAGTTTTCTGATTGACTACACAGAAAACTTTGAACAAATTTACATTTGATAAAAAATACTTATACAATCAAACCAACCTTTGTTAGATTTTGTATAGTCAATATTTCATCACTGGCGCCACCTGCCAATACTCTGGTACGTTCCTTAGCAACATCCTCGTCTTCCTCATCAGTTTCCACATGTCGAGCTTTCACTTCTCTAAAGAAAATATATCAATCAGTCATTTTGTCATTTACATGTATCAACATTTTGAAGAAACTAATATTAAATCAAGACTACAGAAAGATATACTTTCATGTATTTTATGGTCAGTTGGTATTAATTCATTAACTATGTTCATTTAAGTAAAACTGACCATTCATTAATTTCACAAATGTGTAATTAAGGTTTTATTTACATTAATATCAACATTAGATACAACAATGATCCCTGTTACCATGGTTACTGTGGTTTCATTATTATTGGTTGGATACCAATTTTCATGGATTTCATAGGTTTGTATGGAAACTTCGGCAAAACCATGAAACTAAATATCCTCGAACCTGTCATTTTTTCTTAATCCACAAAAATTGGTACTCATAAAAAAAAGTTAATTTACATTACTTGTTTACCTACCTGGTCTTGTAAAATATTCTATACTCAATCAAGATGTTGATGATGAAGAAAGCTGTTCCAATGACAGCCATGGAAACCAAGTTCTTTCCTGACATATCCCATTCCAATGGATTCTTCATAGTAGCTCCTGCAGAATCTGTAATGTACAAATGATGCACAATATTAAACAATAAACTAATGAAAAGTTTTAAGAATATTCATCTAGACTATAAGTCATTTCAATTGAGAAATTTTTAATTTATATCTTCATTGGGTCCTGCCATGAAATGTTAATACTGGAAATACTGAATATCTGTGTTTGTTCATTTAAAAAAAAACTCTTTGATAATACATACAAATTTGGTCTATTTTGATGTTTAAAGAGTTTGTAAATTAAAATATTATTCAAGTATAAAACTTGTTGGTTTTGAGAATAAAATTATTGATAGAAGTTATTTATTCAAAATTATAGAAAGATCTTCGAATTGTGTCTTTTTCTGAAAAACATTGATTTTATTTTTGATAGTTTAAAAAATAAATAACTAAAAATGTATAATAATAACTTAAAGTCCTTGTTCCTGTAAATACTTTATATTTCAGCATTACACACAAGGTCATTCTTTTCTAAGTTTAAATAAAATGTCTTCACAGTAAATCCATTGGAGGTGTACTGCTTGATATCTTAAAATTTGAAAAAAATAGGTTTATTCATTAGTTGAAATTTGACCTAGCTAACTTTCAGTAACTGTAAGAAATCTTATATATCATTGGCCTTTTGGAAAGTTATTTTTATGCTTTAGGTCTTTGATGGATAGTTGTTCCATTGGCCATCATACTATGATTCCTTCATCTTTTATTTAACTTTATATAGGATTCATATAAGTTTAACTAAGGCTTGATTATAGAAATGAGTACCATTTTACTTTAAATTAATCTAAATTTGTGCTGAGTGGATTTTTTTTCTAATTTAATATAATGTGTTATATTTACTTACAAATTTTACAAAAAAATGTAATCATTTTGAGATTTAAGTTTTTCTGATCAATCAATGAGAAAATGCATAGATTCGAAAACCAAACTGGTATTGACTAATTTATTTTTAGTACCTCAGTAGTGCAATCTTTTTACTCTTATAAACCTCACAGTGTTATAATTCTCTAAATATAATTACCAAACTTCTTAAAAGCATCTTTGTACACCTGATTCCTGGATAGATCCAGAAGTCCTCTTCCCAGACAAAACTGTGGCAGGAATAATAAAGCTTCATGCAGCTTGTCATTGATATCCTTTAAAGTCTGAAATTAAACAATCACAAAAAAAGTCTCATATGATTTATCTTCCAAAGGCAATCTTTTACATAAGGTAATCTATTTTGCTGAAATATTTTATAGGATTAAACACATTTTTTCTAGAAGTTATTGATGTGTAAACTGGGTCGCTTACTCACAAAATGAACATAAAAGTCCTTGGGACATTATTTATTCATCTGAACATTATTTATCATTCCTTCTGATTCTAACTCTCTCTACATCCCCGAATGCCATTCATGTGTACTACTGAGCGCATGAATATACTTCAACGTTATGTTTCCATAGGCAACGTAAGTAGTTTCGGCAACATGGTTTATCGAAGTGTAAACTTAGGAAAAAAACTCTAACGGACCAATCACATTCATTTTTTGTTGATATGCAAATCATATTAGAATTATACAAGAATATTTTCATTAACAGTATCAGTCACAGTTATGGTAAATGAGCATAACACAGATCAAAAACAAAATGTGTTTAGATTAAACTAGAGACTCCAATTTGGGTTAAAATGTGAAACTCTGTGAATTCTCTATAACTTTCACTACTAGATGTAGTATAAAACTATTAATAAATTACCTGATCTTCTTCTGCCAGAAGTTCCAGAACAAATATGGCTAGAGTTGAAGTTGTTCCTAAGAAAATATTAACTGACTTGAGGATGACCATAGCTGTACTTGGGACACTAAAGTATCTGGAGAATGGATACATCACTGGTATCATGGCATAACTTAAATAAACAATATAACTGGCATTTAGTTTTTCACTGAAAAATATTTATAAGTATAAAAAAACCCACTAATTTGTTAATGAAATAAGGTGTTTTACAAGTACAAAAACTGTAAAATGTGGGTTTAATAATAATAAGACTAATGGTGTCACATATTGCTGATTTGAATTTTTAAACAGTTATAGCTGAAAGCATGCAGAGAAATAAGGAATACTCTACATCTTTTTAAAACAATTCTAAATTTTGTAACATGCAGTAAATAATATACATAGATTACAACGTACCCATACAACAAAAGCAGGGATACAAGACAAGGGAGATTATCCAATCCAATGTAGGCCTCTCTTTTGAAAGCCAAGAAAATCAACAAACACAAGCAAGTACAAATGGTGTAATTTATCTGCAAATAAAAAGATTAAACATGTAATGTGAATGCTTTTATTGATTATTTCAGTTTTTCCAAGAGTGTAGAAAAAGCTTTTGTTCTTGGGCATTCATAGTTGCTCTATATATGTCAATGTTATCAAGCAATAAATGACAAAAAAACTGTCCTTTTTCATTGAATTTGTGGGTTTTGTGAACAACTGAAGCCTAAAAAATTAGTACTCCATAAATGTAAATCATTTCATAAAGGTATGTAATCATAATACATACTTCTGAACTCAAATACACAAAAAATATGTAACATACCATAATCTGAATTTTGACAATCTCAAATGAACAAGTTATACCCTTTTACTTTGTAGATTAATAATGATTTTTTTGGTTTAAATTAATTACAAGCAATACTTTAAACAAAGAAAAATGAGGAGAGATGGATGGATGTACCATAAAAATGCAATGACTTAACCACAATGACAAGCTAATGATGGTACATAAATTACCATACTGAGTTTATCCAGTATTCCATGGAGCAACATATAAATAGATTAATATGGGATAACATGAAGGAAGAGCTAGTTAAATCACAATACATTCTTTACTGACCTCAAAAGCAAATCTGATCTGACCAAAATACATGCAAATTTTTATCTACTTTACAACTCTCATACCTTACTGATGATAATGTTATAACAAAAATTTACATTCACTTGTGATATACTCACCAAATCCCATACAAAGTTTGTTATCCAGTAAACAAATGGTGTAACTCCACTGATAAACTGTAGATGTTTGGAATATGACGCTCTCTCCTCTATCAAAGTCATCACAAAACTAGCAGGTATGAAGGACATGGCAAATATAATACAGATAGCAACAACTATATCAGCCTTGTTGTTAAATCTGAAAATAAAACATATTTCCTATTTGTGTATACAAAATAAGTAGGATACATTTATCAAACAACTTTTCCAAACATTCTAAAATACATTAAAATTGTCCACTACCCAGGGTTTTCATTAAGAGCCAGCACCCAGCGGAATGTTGTCATTTCAAAAGATGAAATTGCAGGTTTATAGTTATCTGATCTTAATATGCAATATCACAAGATTGACCTTACAAACTGAAAAAAAAGATAACATTCCTATGAAACCTAATTTTTTATGCCATGTAAATAGTCTGAAAATGCCTCAGAATGCACTATTTTCAATGTAGGGTCAAAACAAAATTTTGGAGGGGCAAGAAAAACAATAATTATAAGATAATTTCTTTTAAAATTGCTACACCTCTTCCTCAAGTAACTATTACCAGTACTGCAGATAGGTAAATTAAGGGGAGACAACTCTACTTACTGTGCTTGATGTTGTGACTGTTGTTTTGTTGGAGCCAGAGGATGTGTGAACGCTGTGATTCCATATTCTGAAGGATCTTCATTTGAAGGCAGATTACTCCTGAGTATAATGTTGTTCATCAGGTTCATGTAAGCAACCACTGATATCCAGCCTTTGTTGTTATACCAAACCTAAAATGTTTTAGTAAGAATTACAATTTTGTTTTATACTAACAGTTTGTATTTACATGTTATTAATCAGCATTAAACTCCTAAAACTACATTGTAGATTAGCAAATAAAGCTTACTTTGTTGATATTATCTGTATTAAAATGGCTCTTCAATTCCATGACTTTGGACCAAATCTGTGTATGTTGATACACCAGTTTATGATCAGTGAGATTCAGGTCTAGGAGGGATTGTAAAACAGATGAGACATGTTCACTATTTTTATGTATGTCTTGTATCTCTGAACCAAAGGATAGACCTCCATATCTGTAAATAAAATACAATTATTAAGTGGCAGTAACCTTGACTCTTATACACTGCATTAATCATATTTCATTAAAACAAAAACAACAAAAAAGTGTCCTTAGTACACAGATGCACCACTCAAACTATCATTTCTATGTTCAGTGGACTGTGAAATTTGGGTAAAAATTTAATTTTGATAATTGCTCCGCAATCCAAACTGATAGTTTAAATATGTCATAAACTATCCATATCATAAACCTTAAAATGTATAGTTTTTTTTCTAGAATTCTTGAAATTTATGCTAAATTATTGTATCAGGTGTCATACCTTCTAGACATGTATCTATGATTTGTTTTAACCAGCCAATCGCTAACATTTCTTCCCGTCATGTTGTATAGATAATCATTGGAATATAACATTTGTTTGGGAGGTTCAGGTAATTCTACAACAGAAATAGGAATACTCAGAAATAAAGTTCACCAACCAAGTAAAAAAATACTGTGGATACATTATTTTTCGTTGAATTCCAATTTTTGTGGATTTCGTTGGAATAGGTAAACCACGAAATTAAATGTTAAAAAAAAAACAAATTTTGTATTGGCATTGATACAGACTTTGGCAAAACCACGAAATCAAATATCCACGAAACTGCAATTTTCCCTCAATCCATGAAATTTGTATCCATGAAAATTAATGAATCTACAGTATATTACATATATACCGTTAAAAGGCATAGTCTGCAGTTTTATTCTCCAAAATTGGACCTTCCAGACGGGGTGCGGACTATAGTGTACAATAAACAAGAAATAAGAGAAGAAGTTCAATTTCGCGGGCGAGGTGGTTTGTTTACGTTCCGCCATCTTTGTTATTGATATTGTAGAGGGTGCTCTTATCATTTTTTAAACTAATAATTTTAACTCATCCATATTAATAAGTTATTTCTATTCAATATCAAATTAATACTGATAAATTTAAAAACTAAACCCTTCATTACAAATTTCTCGTTTCTTTTCAATACATTGGTTGAAATGAACTGGTATCTGCTTGATTGAAAAGATACAAACATAGTAAAAAAAGACAACCGTTAACCAGGTTACAATTTGTAAACTACAAAACGTAATCAGTTATTGTTCGTTCTGTTTTGGTGTTTCATACTGACTAATATGGTTTGCATTAGCTAAAGACCCTTCAAATATTAATGTGATAGATAAATTAAAGACTGTTTTACTTTCAAAGTGGTATTATAGTGATATCTATTATGTACGGATTTCGACTCTCACCATTTTTTTCTTCTTTTACACATGCTTTTCAAACTTCCTGTTTAAACATACACAAGTTTCTAAATTGTTTTTTAAGTGATTTTAAACTTATTTTAACAATCATGAAGCGTTCTAGAATCATTTACAAGCATTTTCAGCTTCTATTTTTTAAAATCTTTAATCTTTAAAGGTTTTTTGATGAGGGAGGAGGCTTTTTTGTTCTACATTTATCTCAACAAAAAAAAAGAAGTCATTGCAATATTAGTCCATTAGGAGATATCAGTTATCAAGGTATTTGTAGGTCAACATGATAAAACCTACATACCAGCTGGACATTCCTGCACTCCTGATGAACAAGAACATTCTACTGTATTTGTATTCATTGTCTGTCTTATAAAGTTTGTAACATTCATATTCTGGTCACATGGAAGGCTAGAAATAAATTATACACAAATTATAGAAATATTTGTAAATAAAATACTTCGATAGCATCAAGTCAAATTTATATATATCTAGAAAAAGACCGACTACCTCTTTGGATCTTTATCAAAATTCAATTTTTGCCATCATATTGAGTATACTTATTTTCTCCAAAACAATAAGTATGTAAAACAGAGTTAGATTGAGTTCTTGAAAAACCTATTTTAACCAAGCTACATGTTAATGTACATGTCAAAAATCATGAAGTTCATAAACAATTAACCTCAGTTAAAGTTTTTATTTGTTTGGTCCATTTTTTTGATTTTGGTGCTTAAGCATATTTTCCTCTTTGGATTAGATCAGCTTGACTCATTCACATGGAATACATAGACAGTTAAGTCAATCATGAAAGCCTTTAAGTTGGTACCTAACACCTTGACTAAGATTAATTTGGCTCGTTTAATTTGCATAAAATTTTGACAAAATATTTATTTTGACCCTTTGCCAAAATATAAAAATTTCATAAAATTTGAACCAGACACATTATCTGAAAAAAATTGTTGGATATAAAGCAGTTTGACAAACACTATTTTTGATCAAAGAGAAGCTTCCTATTTTCTAAAAAATATAATGTAATTAAAACGTTCAGTTGATTTTACAGAGTTATCTCCCTGTAGTGTTATGTACCACCTTCAAGGTTTCTGGATTTTTTTGCTGTTTAGTGGCTGTTCAACTGATGCACATCCCCATTTATTTATACTAAGTATTTATGTGTGCAAGTATATCAACAGCTTCAACATATTACAATTACCTTTTAGACTGATAGTCCTGCAAACAACTGTTACCAATTCCATATTTAGATAACAAAACATCCTCAGATCTATCTCCTAAACGGCTGCCTGGTCTGTCATTACTTCAAATAGAGAAATACATGTAACTTAAGTTATGTCAATGTTAAAGTTTATTGATGCATTAAACAGCTAGATGTGTATAAATAAATGCAGTTCAATATGTAAATCAAAATGGCCTTTGGCTGTTGTCTGCTCTATGGTCGGGTTGTTGTCTCTTTGACACATTCCGCATTTCCATTCTCAATTTTATAAGTTGAAATTCATATATAAAACTCTGGAGGCATATGCAAACTCATCTGTTATTCTGAGATGGTCATTTAAGAATTGAATGCTTCTTTTTGTAAATTTATTGGGGTGTAAAAGCGTTGACCGAAGTACATTTGGTATGAAGCGCGGAAGCGCTTCATTCTAAAAATGTACGCACGGTCAACGCTTTTACAACCCTATAAAGTTACAAAAAGAAGCATTCAATACTTATAATTACATTTTGTAGCTATGATCACGAAAACACGAATTTTATATATTTTATTATTTAATTCACCTGTGCACTTTATTGTTGGAGCACGTGTTATCATGAATGAAAAGTTGTATTGAGCATTACAACTGCTTACGGAATAACACGTGTTGTGCAGTTAGCCAATCAGAATAAAATATTATAATGAAACATACATCTAATGTAATTATAAGAAAATATTGAATGAAATATGAATTCTTATTCAATGCGTTTTCTGAAATCTCTTTATAACAAAAGTCAAATTTAAATGTCGTGCAGTATCATCATTCAGCTGTACATTTAAGTCTTTTATTTTTACTTGTTGCTTGGTTGCTGTCTCGTTTACATATACCCTACATCTCCTTATTTCATACTAAGTTGCTTCTGAATGTAGGCATTATGATAGTACTAGAAAACATCTTGCTCAGTAAATTTTGTTACTTATTAACATTTATTTACCTGTAAAACATGTAAAGATGATGATCTCCCTTGTTTGGTATCAGGTGCCAAGGGTAGATCTCTAATGGTGGAGGGTCTGAATAGGGAGGGTTCGTCTCAGAAAATAACATGGCAATCAGGATAAATAATGCTGGCATTACAACCTGTAAAATATATAAACAGATTATAAAAATGTTTAAATATACAAGATTGTTCAGATATTCTATATAAATATGTTATGTAAACAAAATCTCTCACCATAATAAATACAGCCTGAACTATAACTCGACCAATCCATTATCAATCATTTTGTTAATAATGTATTATAATCTTATATATAACAGCTGTTTATATCACTGTATCAATCTAAATCAAAATATAGTACTATATTTGTGGTCCAATGCATTGTATCAACATTCAATAGCAGACAACAACATGCAAAAAACTTACTGGCCTTTCACAATTATTGTTGATTTCAATAACATATTATGATGAGACTGCATGAGACAAATGAGCAGTTTTAATCCTGAATTTTTGTATACGAGGGTCAGTATTCCAATATCAGCTGTAGCTATTTGTATTTCTCACCCAATTGGTAACTGTACTGTTCACATTTTCAATTACCATTCAGTTTTACAACATTTGGTCTAGAAAGGTAAAAGGGGAAGGTTTTTCATACATAAAACTGGACTATCTCCTCTACATTTATTGCCTTTACTAAATCAGGTTATATGAATCATATGTTTTTTTGTTGTTGCTTGAGTCTGTTTGAATGGTTTTCTTATGGAGTAGAGTGTTGGAAGTTGGGTGCAATCTGTTGTATTGTGCGTTATGTTTTGGGTTCCTGTTGGCCCTTTTTAATTATTATCATTACTGCTTTGGTTTATTGTACCTCACAAACAAAACCCTTTTTACTTCTTTTGAAATGTTGGAATCTTTTAAGAAGGATGGCACCAATCTGCTTCCACCACAACAAGCAACCATTGGCTAACTCATCATGTTTATGTGTAAATGGCTCTTCAGTTTCTGTTGATACCTCTACAATAAATATAAATCATTAAAGTTAAAATTGAGAATTAAAACAGGGAATGTGTCAAAGAGACAACAACCTGAAACAATGAGCAGAAAAAAGCCAAAGGCCATGAATGGGTCTTTAACACAGCTAGAAAATACGGCAGCAAGAGACAACTTTTGTGTAGAAAAAAAAATTATCTCAGTAAACCTGTTCCCATAGAAATTTAAAAAGAATAATTTTTCGTAAATGATTTTACAAGAGTTAGTGTTCCTTTATTATATATGTAATGAATTATTATGTAAATTTTAAGAAATACTGTACCTATTTCAATTTCATCAGTGCCCAGTCTATTTTCTTCAGAAATACTTCTTAAGAATGACCTTTTCTTATTTCTTTTAAAGCTAAGTTGTGTTACTGGCCTGGCAATTCTTCCTCCTATTGAAAAGAGAAAGAAAAAAACATCTTAATTCAAATATTTCTGACAACAAGGCAAGTAAGAAACTTTACACCAACATAGAATATTTTACCAAAAATAACAGGCTTTTAAAGCATACTACTTCCTTCACGCTGCATATCAGAAACATCATTGTTACAATCAATAATGACTCAATCTATGTAGAAGTCTAGTTTTTGGGATGTGTCTCTCATATTAACAGGGGAAATATATTAAACTTGCATCGTTCACGTATGTTTTTATGATTTATAAGGATTTTTCTTTTCCTTTTAAAGTTTAAAAAAAATATTACATGAAATTCTCTGCGTAAACAAGCCATTTATCCACTTTATTTTTTTCCATTTTAAAATTCACAATAAAATATAAATATTTGACAAACTTGCCATCAGTGACTTCCTCTAACTTTTGTCTTTTAAATTCATCAGTATGGTCATCATCTTCCTCTGCCACTTTCAGGAACACCTAGCAAGTCAAAATAGTTATAGATAATCAACTTACAAAACAAATATATTTGTTCTCCAAAAAGAAATGTTAACAAGAATGTGTCCATAGTACACGGATGCGCCACTCCAACTATCATTTTCTATGTTCAGTGGACCGTGAAATTGGGGTCAAAACTTTAATTTAGAATTAAAATTAGAAAGATCATATCATAGGGAACATGTGTACTAAGTTTCAAGTTGATGTAACTTTAACTTCATCAAAAACTACCTTGACCAAAAACTATAACCTGAACTTTGCACTATCATTTTCTATGTTCAGTGGACCATGAAATTGGGGTCAAAACTATAATTTGGCATAAAAATTAGAAAGATCATATCATGGGGAACATGTGTATTAAGTTTTAAGTTGATTGGACTTCAGCTTCATCAAAAACTACCTTGACCAAAAACTTTAACCTGGCACAGACAGACGGACGAACGGAGGCACAGACCAGAAAACATAATGCCCCTCTACTATTGTAGGTGGGGCATAAAAACCATTGATGTTTATGTTTAATGTACAATATATTTTCAACAAGTGGCACTTAACAATTTTGATATCAAACATATTTTAAAGTTATCTTACAATATGGCAAGATTTTAATTATTGCACCAACTAACTTTAAAGTAACATGGTAAAATTGAGAATGGAATAAATGGTACCATTTTCTCATTGTGACTAATTTTGTCTCAAAAAAATTATGAGGTTTAGTCTGGACAAAATCATGTTTTTTTAAAACAAGTAAAATATAGCCATTTTAAGTAACAAAGTAAAACAATTATATACCTTTTCTAGGCAAGTATCAGAGATACCATAACTAGATATTCCTAAGTCTTCATGACAGTTTTCTAACATTTCAAATAACATCTCAAAGTAGCCATTTTACAATTATATACCTCTTCTAGGCAAGTATCAGAGATACCATAACTAGATATTCCTAAGTCTTCATGACAGTTTTCTAACATTTCAAATAACATCTCAAAGTAGCCATTTTACAATTATATACCTCTTCTAAACAAGTATCAGAGATACAATAACTAGATATTCCTAAGTCTTCATGACAGTTTTCTAACATTTCAAATAACATCTCAAAGTAGCCATTTTACAATTATATACCTCTTCTAAACAAGTATCAGAGATACCATAACTAGATATTCCTAAGTCTTCATGACAGTTTTCTAACATTTCAAATAACATCTCAAAGTAGCCATCCCTGGCAGACTCTGGAGGGAGCTGAAATATTACTTCTGTGGAATTATCTTCTACAAGTTTGGCCCTCCTGATATACTTCTTCACAAAAGCTAATATTCTCTTCTTTGAATAGCCTTAAACAAAAAACAGTGAGCATTATTAATCTGGAAAATAAGTATGACAACATAATAAGTATATTTTCTAAAATATACATAAAACTTTTTTTTCTAGAAAAATGTCTATTTCCTAAAACATAAAATGGGTTACTGTTATCAAATATCAAAAGATTCCAATAAATTACAAATCAAACAAAGAACCAGGTGCTCCGCAGGGCTCAGCTTTATACGACTGCAGAGGTTGAACCCTGAACAGTTGGGGCAAGTATGGACACAACATTCAAGCTTGATACAGCTCTGAATTTGGATTGTCATCAAATTCTTGACATAATATGAGTTTCTGACACACAAAGAAATGTCAAGATCTTACAAATCTATTATGCAATATTGTGCAATTAAAGATTTCTTCTTCAAACTTTTCAAAATTTGGAATTTGAGAAACTTGGAAAAAAAAATTGAAAACTATTCCACACCCTTTTTTTGCAATAAGTCCAAACCTGACATTTCTTTATGCAGTATTTACAAGTAGTGGAAGGGAGGTAAATCCGAACATACCAAACATTGTATGCTAACTGTTTTTTAATTACCTCCCTTACACTGCTTTTAAATTGTCTTAATTGTCCATTGACCAGAAAAACCTTGTTCCCCCCTCTTTTTTTGCCCCTAATTCCAAAACATTTTGAGCAATAACCCCCAAAAGTCATAACTAACCATCCCTTAATGGTATGGAAACTTGTGGTATAATTTCAGAGAGATTCATCCATTTAAACACAAGTTATTGTTTGAAAACTACAAAAATGCTTATTTTGGGCCCCCTTTTGGACCCCTAATTCCTAAACTATTGGGACAATAACCCCCAAAACCAATCAAAACCTTCCTTTAGTGGTCTTGAACCTTCTGGTAAAAATTTATAGTGATCCATCCACTAAATTTAAAGTTATTGTCCGGAAAACCTAGTTTTTCCACTTTTTTGCCCCTAATTTTACCTTTTTTTTGCCCCTAATTCCAAACCATTTTGAGCCATAACCCCCCAAAGTCATATCTAATTATCCCTTCATGGTATGGAAACTTGTGGTATAATTTTAGAGAGATTCATATACTTAAACACAAGTAATTGTTTGAAAACTACAAACATGCTTATTTTGGGCCCCTTTTTGGCCCCTAATTCCTAAACTATTGGGACCATAACCCCCAAAATCAATTCCAACCTTCCTTTTAGTGGTATTTAACCTTATGGAAAAAATTTATAGAGATCCATTCTCTACATCTAAAGTTGTTGTCCTGGAAACTAAATGTGTCTTCAGACGACGCTGACATGATACCATTATACGACACAAACATTTTTTTGCGGTCGTATAAAAATATTTCTTCCAAGGTTTTATGATCTTTTACCTCTCATTATTCTTGGACCATTTACAGGTAAAGGAAGAGTAGCTTCCCCTTCGGATTTCTCTATTGTTTCCAAAAATCCTTCATCAAGTATATCTGATAACTGAAAAATAAAACAGAGATATCTATAACAAAAGGAAGAAATGCTTTTTCTTAATTACATATTTAAATTTGAGTGAAACAAGGTACCAAATATAGTTCTTTAAAGTTGATAATAGTTAATTAATAAGTTAATATTTTTTCTAGGTCAATCTTGACTGGATTATTTCCACCATCTCAAGGTTCTGCCTACATCTATGGACACAACATTCTGACAGACATGGACAAAATCAGGAACAATCTAGGCATGTGTCCACAGTTTAATGTATTGTTTAAATTGTGAGTATTCATTGTCAAAATAATTATTAAAAAACATAGGAATTGAAAACAAATTTGGTAGAATTTGGCCAAGAAGTTTCAGAGGAGAAGATTTTTGTAAAAGTTTACAGATGCAGGACGCCGCACGCCAAGTGATGAGAAAAGCTCACTTGGCCCTTTGGGCCAGGTGAACTAAAAAGAAGAGACAGTGATCTTATTTTGAAACAAACATAAAATTCAAAACCCATATCACTGTTAGCAGTTTGATTAGTGTTAACATGAGACAAAATATGTACCGATTATCAGGTTGTCTGCATGTTGATATCGTAAAATATCAGCTGCGAGACATAATATGAAGCTTTTTGTCGAATAAGCGCAGCAAACGAGATCAAAAAGCCTTCATATTATGTCGAGCAGCTGATATTTTACAATATTAATATGCCGATAACCTGATAATAGATTTATCGGGCTGTATTAGCGTCTCTTGGAAGTATTGTCTTAGTTTCACCAGCAACTGGAAGTTGACTTGATAAGTTCGGGTCAAACTTATCAATGTCGGTTCAAACATTATGACGTAGCTGATATGTCCGGGTCAAAGTTATTAAGGCCAGGTCAACGTATTCGACGTCACAAAGCCGTGATATGGAGTTTTATTAAGAGCTGAGCAGATTGATATAGACAGTTGGACGATCGATAAATCAAGTTACCACTGATTGCTTGAAAACAACTTAATACAATGAACAGAAAATAGACTAAATTAAATACAAGGAAACATACATTGAGTTATATAAATATGCACTCATTTATAGAATCTTTTTACAGAGGGGGAGTTGATGATACAAAAATTACAATGTTTTTTTTTTTTTACCTGTCTATTAAATCCAACTCTCTGTCTATCTAATGAATCAGAATCCAGATTGCCATCTTTAACCATTGTCAAATAGTATCCATTACCATACTGTGACTTGAGATATAAACTAGACCCACAACACAGTAGTCTCCCCTGAGATATAATAGCTATCCTGTCACCAAGAATATCCGCTTCATCCATGTGGTGTGTTGATAATATTATTGTTCTATCTGAAAATATGAATGAAATAGATTTTTATTCTAATTTATATAACCAATTACTGAAAAGAAATGTTGTATTTCAAAGTGTTGAATAAGAAGAAGTAGTTCAGGGTTATATATGCAGAAAGCTACTTAAGTTAAGATTTGTTCTGAACAGATGGATTTTTCTACATGTTCAACCATTAATTAGTACTACAATTGGATTACTTAACTTATGTGGTTTTATGCATACTGGCCCTGATATTCAAATTGGTTTTTATCTGTATTTGTTGACCCATTAATTAAATTTTAAGTTTTTTTTTATATGAATCGTCTTCATTTCAATTGTTAATCAAATGATGAGCTCCAAGATGGTTTTGGTTGAATTATTGACCTTCCTATACTTTATCTTAAATTCTTGAAAGGCTCATATTACATGAAAAAGATCTGTAGATTCAATGGGTATTTCAACCATATTATATTTGGTCTGATAATCAACTTACTTTTCTTGAATTTAATTAGAAGTTCCCAGATAGCTCGTCTTGCTTGGGGATCAACACCAGCAGTAGGTTCATCTAGAATCACTGTCTTTGCATCACCTACAAATGCTATGGCTATGGACAGCTTTCTCTTCATTCCACCTGTAAAACAGATCAGAATTTATAGCTATGGATTACATTTTCCTATTTATTTTAATATTGGATTGTTTCTGATATTGTAGTCAAGTATGGCATCCTGCTTAGAATACCTTTACATGTACCCTGGTAGATCCCAAAAGTGCTTATAGGTTACAAATTATCACAGTTAAGCTGTAGACCAAATATAAAGTCATTTTGCCCAGTAGCATTAAAGAAAAATGTGATGGAAATTTGTGTTGTAGGATCATAGGGACAAAGGCATGGTAAGGGTGAATGCAATATTCTAAATCTATGTAATAATGACAAGTGTTACCTGACAATTGATCAGGGAATTCCTGTGATCTGTGATATAGACCTGTTTCCCTCATCATTCTGTCACACTCTGCATGAGCCTGTTTATTTGGTTTTCCTTTTAAGCTGGTGTAGAACCAGATATGCTCCTCTACAGTCAAACTGTTGGTAAATAAAACAACAAATACATTTACTAACATGAATAGTTAAGGGGGCTCGCGAGTATAAATGATTTTTTTTTTAAATATAAGATTTCTTTTAAAAAAATTCTATAAATAAACTTTATCCTATACGTAATTGAAAAATAAAATAAAAATATGGGGTCACCGTTCATTTAAGCTCACAATGTGCCTTCTAAAGAAGCATGCATTTTTGTAAAGGTACTTTTTTTCTGTTGAACAAATGGGAGAAAAAAAAGGTAATATCGAAATAAAAAAATATAACCAAATAACAGAAATCGCTTAAAATTTGCAATAGTTTAGTTTAAGTACAGCTTATTTGAAAATAATAATCAAAAATATAGGTCACTGATGAGTTAAAAAACTTATTTCAACTTTAATGCAAAAAAATTGCATTTTTTCCCCCCAAAGGGAGATAATTTGGAGCCTTTTCAATGATATATACATTTTAAAAGTCATCGGGGCCAAACAAATTTGTTTCTTTAGGTTGATTTTTGTACCATATCATAAAGTAGCAACTAATTGTGTAATAAAAAAAATTTGTTATGAAAAAATAAATATTAAATTTTTGCTGAATTTTTTTACCCTCAAGCCTCCTTAAAAACAGGAAAAGTAATCCATTTTTCATTTTTCTGAAATAATTAAAGATTTACCTTCTTTTCTTCTAAACCTATGTTTAAACTTCATAATGCAAAGTTAATATAGCTGGTTTTGCTATGTTGACTAATATATGAACCATACATGTGAACCTCCCGACGGGAGTACAAAACTCCCGTTTTCAGGCCCCTCCCGTCCTCCCGTCGAAGAGAAAAAAATCCCGTGTAGAAAAAATTTCATGAATGATAATTTTCAGTCGCCATTTTTACTATTTTGTTTACAAAATTTATCATTGAGATCGTAAAAACCTGAGATTTTTTAAGTCGTAAAAACAGGAGGTTTATCGAACGTATCCGGTGTAACTGACATTACCTGATTACGCAACATGTGGAGATTTTATTTCTCACTTAAGGCTAATTAACAAGTGATAATAGTTTGATTGAACAATCATAAGGTGTTTGTATATATCAATTACTCGATGTGGCTTCTGTTTATGGCACACGCCAAGGATGATTAAAGGCAAATACCGATAAATACCGGCATTGATGGAAAATGGAATGTTGTTGTCCAAAAATTTATCGGAAGTTTTTTGATGCCAAGAAAAACACTTATTGTATATGAAAATCTCGAGATGAAAATACTGGAAAAAGGAATGGTTTCAGCTCAATGTGAGCTGTTTGCTACACAAGCTGACTGAAAAATTATATAAGCAAATTCATTATTTTGTACACCATTATGTGTTCAAAATGCCAAAACGACAGTTATCTCCGTCTTCAAAGACACCAGTTTCAAAACAACAGAAATATTTGACAAAGATCAACAATGTTTGTTAATTTATTATTTATTTATTATGTAATAAATGTATAGCATAAATCTCTCTTATATCTCAAGCTAATGCCAATGAAAAACAAATAAAAAAAGATTCTCATCAGCAATCAACAATGTAAAACAAAAGAAAAAAAGATTCTCATCAGCAATCAACAATGTAAAACAAAAGAAAAAAATATTCTCATCGTAAAATAAAAGAAAAAAAGATTCTTCTCAATTATTCCTTAATATATGCAGACTTTAACTAATGCCATTCACAAGGAAGATTGAAGAAAGAAAAAACATCATACGGTTAGTTTTACGACGAAAAATATGTCGATAAAAAACCTCCTGATCTGAGGTCCAATCTCCTGACCAAAATTTCCAAATCTCCTGATCTGAATTTTACAGTCCATCACATGTATGATGAACTAATTTTACTGTAACTTGAGAACTTCTAAACCAGGAATTTGATTTCAATTCTTATGTTTTCTAATAATTATTCTGACAATGAATACTCACAATTTAAACAATACATTAAACTGTGGACACATGCCTAGATTGTTCCTGATTTTGTCCATGTCTGTCAGAATGTTGTGTCCATAGATGTAGGCAGAACCTTGAGATGGTGGAAATAATCCAGTCAAGATTGACCTAGAAAAAATATTAAAGATTTGTTTTTAGAAATCTATCAAAAAACTTGAAAGAAAATTTTCATTATGTCATATTTGACACTAAGGCAATATTGTTCCATTAGAAACACAAGTCATCTGTCCAAAACCAATTCAGCCCAAAAGTTTCCCCTGATATACCGGTAAATATGGAAAGGGTATTTTCCTTAAACAACATTAAAAGTACTTTTATCTATGGATGCTAAACTAAGGGCATATGTGTTGCGTAGTAATTGCATCAATTGTGTGCTTCTTTTAAAAATTCCTAAATCCTGATATTTTCTTGGGATCACATTTGTGGTTTGTTTCAATAATGAAATAGGATACTATTCCATTCACTAACTGACATGGATTCTTTTTCTCAAAATAAGTTTTTGCAATAGATATGTC
This sequence comes from Mytilus edulis, assembly GCF_963676685.1. Taxonomy (NCBI): domain Eukaryota; kingdom Metazoa; phylum Mollusca; class Bivalvia; order Mytilida; family Mytilidae; genus Mytilus; species Mytilus edulis. The sequence continues at coordinate 103,372,175 of NC_092344.1, read as the reverse complement.
CCCACTTAGACCAAGATACTAAATAATATAAAAGGGGATAAATTATTTTAAAAATTACATATTTTCTTATTTATAATTTTATCCATAAAACAATCAGACTATGATCTTACATGGTAGTAGTTTTCCCAGCACCATTATGTCCTAAGAATGATGTTATTTGTCCTTCATAGAAGTTCACACTTAAACCATCAACTGCATTCTTCTTTCCCTTCTTATATTGTTTCTTCAAATTCTTTATGGATACACCTAATGGTCTATCATGTGGTTCCTCTTCTAGTTTAGGAGCATCTGAAGTGAAAATATTTAATTTTCATAGATTCTCCAATTACTGTTATATGGCAATGCATCTTATTATTGGTGATGGAAAACTTGTTTCTGTATTCAATATACAGTTAAAAAAAGTTTTATTTCTGCAACAACCTTTCTATAATTGATATTTATCATTTATAAATGACAGGTTTCTGTTATATAAATGACAAAATGTCCTGGTATAAACTTTTAAACAAACCTTTATCATTGTTGTTTTTTAGGTCTTCCTCCTCATTAGATCTACAAACAGTTATACCACACCAATATGATGGCTGTAATGGGAAATACCATGGTCTGGGTAATCCATAACTACCTAAAACATGGAAATAATCAAACATGATTTGACTAATAATTGTGTTGCCTCTTGTTGAACTTTTTGTCACCCATATCATCAGCATTTTATGTACTTCAGCACTTGTTTCCTATTATTGGATTGTCATGAAGAAGCCACCATAAGTGGCGAAAAATAAAAACCAGAATAAAGCATTTCCTTGCAATAATCCAGGATGTTCTATTGAAACCTGAGTTGTGTCTACTATTTCTGTTGCCAGTGTAATATTTTTATGCAGTTTAGACTGTTTGTTTTCCTGTTTGAATGGTTTTAAGCTAGTCATTTTTGGGGTCTTTTATAGCTTGCTGTTCCGTGTGAGCCAAGGCTCCATGTTGAAGACTGTACTTTGACCTATAATGGTTTACTTTTACAAATTGTGACTTGGATGGAGAGTTGTCTAATTGGCACTCATACCATATCTTCTTATATATGCAACAAGATTAAAAAGGAAAAATATTGAAAATTGTCTGCTCATTATATTTGATGACCAAACAAGTGAACAACAAAAGTACCTGGAAATACAGCCTCAATATACCAGGTCAATAATCCATATATAGCAGCATCTGATAACATCATCATAATACACAGGTACATGTTAAATTGATCATCAGGGACTGGACTAGTATCGATGTTACTCCATTGCATACCCACAGCTTGTTCCTCAAACCGAGATATGTAGGTACAACCAAATCCAAATGCTACATTTGATGACAGGCTCTATAAATGTACATTAATTTAACTTTATACAATGTACTTTAAATTGTGTGATACAAAATCTAACATTACAATAAGCTTAGATATGTCTATACAGTTCAAAACTTATCACAACAAGCAACAAAAGTTCAAGTATTTATTATTTTTTTAAATGCTTTGAATCTGTAAATTAAAAATCCTAGACATACATCTTTCCAATATCTATAGCATTGTCAAGGAACAGGGTCTTACAATTAGCATCAACTTAAAATAGTTTTTTTCATGCTGGAGGAAATGATTTATAAGATTGTGTAAACATGGCAGTCAAAATCCAACTAAGATGGCTTAAAATCATACATTTCTACATTTTTCTTTCAAAAAGATATAATGAACTATGAAATTATAAACTAGAAACATGGTTGATTAGATAATAACATGTGTTTTAAAAGTCTATTATTCTATTTCATAATTTCAGATCATCAGTGGAATAAAAGAATACTATACTTACAACAGCCAGTTTCTGATCAAGTGACATCAAATGTTCCCAATGTCTGGCTAACAAATAAGGCAGGTATAAAGCAAAGTATATAAAGCTGGCACAACAAGCACATAGGTTAGCTTGATTGAAAAATACTGTGATTAGAAAACACTGCATGATAGTAGAGATACCATAGACCGTTAGGAATACTAATAATATACTGGCGTCAGTGTGTTCTATTACTCCTCCTAACTACAAAATAAAACAGATTATGACTGTTGATTTTCCTGTTTGAATTGTTTAACACCAGTCACTTTTGGAGCTCTTTATAGCTTGTTATTTGGTGTGAGCTAAGGCTCTAAGTTGAAGACAGTACTTTAACCTACATCTAATCCATTATCATCTACTATTTTAATTCTTAAAAGTAAATTATGCAAATTACATAATCAAGGGCATCAAGGAAGCTTAAATTGTGTTACCCGTATACTCTATAAAAAGAATTATCAATATAATCATACTTATCAATAATAAAAACAAAATATGTTACCTTAAGAATTATAACCAACAAGCAAACAGTAAGAAACATGATTGAGAATGCATTGATGAACCATGCTAACCAATGTACTCCATTGCCAAGTCCCATAATCTTCATAACTTCCTTCAATCTCATCTCCTTCTCATACACAATATTCTTACAAATCATAGCCACTGGGAACAGCCAGGCAAGTACCAGGAATAACGGTAATGTCTTACTTATACCATACATAAAACTAAAATACAAATTATAATCAGTTAATCCTTTCTAAACTGTCCTACAAGAACATACAAGTCAGACTTGCACCATGAATATTCAAAATGTCTTACTTTTATAACACATTAAACTGAAATAGACATCAATGAAACATTGTCTTTATCAACAATTAAGGACAGCTAGGCTGGTACAAGAAATCACAGAAGTAGCATATCAATACCCTGTACCTTAACAATAAAACAAAATTATTTTGTGCATTATAAATTCACTTGGTAAAAGAGACAAAGAGTTCTTTAGTAATGTTCTAATTTATTAAGTATTTGCGTAACTTACGAGTCTTCAATATAACAAGGATAAGGGAACTGTTGTAGTACTTGTACTATGTTGTTAGTCTCTTAAGTTACTAATTACCTGTCTTCAATATAACAGGGATAAGGGAACTGTTGTAGTACTTGTACTATGTTGTTAGTCTCTTAAGTTACTAATTACCTGTCTTCAATATAACAGGGATAAGGGAACTGTTGTAGTACTTGTACTATGTTGTTAGTCTCTTAAGTTACTAATTACCTGTCTTCAATATAACAGGGATAAGGGAACTGTTGTAGAACTTGTACTATGTTGTTAGTCTCTTAAGTTACTAATTACCTGTCTTCAATATAACAGGGATAAGGGAACTGTTGTAGTACTTGTACTATGTTGTTAGTCTCTTAAGTTACTAATTACCTGTCTTCAATATGACAGGGATAAGGGAACTGTTGTAGTACTTGTACTATGTTGTTAGTCTCTTAAGTTACTAATTACCTGTCTTCAATATGACAGGGATAAGGGAACTGTTGTAGAACTTGTACTATGTTGTTAGTCTCTTAAGTTACTAATTACCTGTCTTCAATATAACAGGGATAAGGGAACTGTTGTAGTACTTGTACTATGTTGTTAGTCTCTTAAGTTACTAATTACCTGTCTTCAATATAACAGGGATAAGGGAACTGTTGTAGTACCAGTCCTATGTTGTTAGTCATACCAGTCTGTATCTTAAATTACTTACCTGTCTTCAATATAACAGGGATAAGGGAACTGTTGTAGTACCAGTCCTATGTTGTTAGTCATACCAGTCTGTATCTTAAATTACTTACCTGTCTTCAATATAACAGGGATAAGGGAACTGTTGTAGTACCAGTCCTATGTTGTTAGTCATACCACTCTGTATCTTAAGTTACTTACCTGTCTTCAATATAACAGGGAAAAAGGAACTGTTGTAGTACCAGTCCTATGTTTTTAGTCATACCAGTCTGTATCATAAGTTACTTACCTGTCTTTAATATAACAGGGATAAGGGAACTGTTGTAGTACCAGTCCTATGTTGTTAGTCATACCAGTCTGTATCTTAAGTTACTTACCTGTCTTCAATATAACAGGGATAAGGGAACTGTTGTAGTACCAGTCCTATGTTGTTAGTCATACCAGTCTGTATCTTAAGTTACTTACCTGTCTTCAATATAACAGGGATAAGGGAACTGTTGTTGTACCAGTCCTATGTTGTTAGTCATACCAGTCTGTATCATAAGTTACTTACCTGTCTTCAATATAACAAGGATAAGGGAACTGTTGTAGTACCAGTCCTATGTTGTTAGTCATACCAGTCTGTATCATAAGTTACTTACCTGTCTTCAATATAACAGGGATAAGGGAACTGTTGTAGTACCAGTCCTATGTTGTTAGTCATACCAGTCTGTATCTTAATAATAGCCTGTTCTATCATATCCTGTAGGTAGGCAAAACCATAGGTGAGATATTTGGTCTGTGGTCCAGGTCGACTTCTAGGTCCAGGTGTCCAGAATCTAAAGTATAAAGTATACAAAAAAAGTCAGAAACCAATATTACGTATTTGACAGATGCTGTTCAAGGATACTCTTCAAACAAACAAAAAATACCAAATGTTTTGAGTACAAAGGTATATATGTTAAACTAGAGGGTCCAAGGACCCGGTGTCGCTCACCTGATATTTTTATTTACAATTGATGCATGATAAATGCAACTGTTGTACTGTCGTTTAGTTTCAGAGATATAATACTAAAAAGTGCATTTGAAACCTATGTTTTATTTCAGCCATGTGGGCAGGCAGGGTCATCATACACAGTGGTCCCTGGATATCCTAGTGGTGATTTAAACCAAGTTTGTTTAAATTTGACAGTTGTTTCAGGTGAGAATTTTGTAAAATTTATCAGAGAAAAATTACAAAAATTTATTATGAGAAAGTTGTGAAGTTGTTTTGTTGTCGCGCAACCCCCATGATTTCTGCAAAATTCAGTTGATTGTGCAAGGGTTGAATAGCCAGCTGAGGTCGTTAAAAACTCTCTTTTGTTGGTGCAGATAGATCTTGACCTGATAAACAATTTTACCACATGTCAGATTTGCTCTAAATGCTTTGGTTTTTGAGTGATAAGCCAAAAACTGCATTTTACCCCTATGTTCTATATGTAGCCATGGCGGCCATCTTGGTTGGTTGGCCAGGTCACCGGACACAATTTTTAAACTAGATACCCGAATGATGATTGTGGCCAAGTGTGGTTTAATTTGGTCATGTAGTTTCAGAGGAGAAGATTTTTGCAAAAGATAACTACGAAAAATGGTTAAAAATTGACTATAAAGGACAATAACTCCTAAAGGGGTCAATTGACCATTTTGGTCATGTTGACTTATTTGTAGATCTTACTTTGCTGAACATTTTTGCTGTTTACAGTTTATCTCTATCTATAATAATATTCAAGATAATAACCAAAAACAGCAAAATTTCCTTAAAATTACCAATTCAGGGGCAGCAACCTATCAACGAATTGTCTGATTCATCTCAAAATTTCAGGACAGATAGATCTTGACCTGATAAACCATTTTAACTCTGTCAGATTTGCTCTAAATGCCTTGGTTTTTGAGTTATAAGCCAAAAACTGCATTTTACCCCTATGTTCTATTTTTAGCCATGGCGGCCATCTTGGTTGGTTGGGCGGGTCACCAGACACAATTTTTAAACTAGATACCCTAATAATGATTTTGGCCATGTTTGGTTAAATTTGGCCCAGTAGTTTCGGAGGAGAAGGATTTTGTAAAAGTTAAGGACGACGGACGACGGACAACGCCGGTCCCGGGCGCCAAGTGATGAGAAAAGCTAACTTGGCCCTTCGGGCCAGGTGAGCTAAAAAAACAATCAAAATCAGAGACCTATGTACTAATGACTGAATTTGTTTTTTCAATTTTGTATGTGTATCAAATGCAAAATGCAAACTTCCATAAGTTTTGGAGTGAAAATTTCCATAGTTTTTGGAGCCTCCTATGCCTGTCTATTTTGATTCTATGTGTTACATTCCTTACCTGTCAGTCACCTGTTTAGTATTGTCCACTCTATCTGTGTCCATTCTGATTTTATAACTGACATGTTTTGGTAGTCTGTCTGGAGTTCTCTTGTCTACATTAAATACCACAGCTACAGAAGAAATCATACACCAATTATAATGAATTACATTTTTGAGGAAATAATTTGTTTCAGCTGTCTCATAAAGGATGTTTTTTTTCCTACATTTTAAATGATGCAAAAGCTAGACAAGAGGCTCATAAGAGTCTGAATTACTCACATGTAATTTTTTGTTTAAATCTTTCAATAATGATTATTTTTGCTTTTCAATATAAAGTAAGTGGCAAAAATAAATGCATTCTACGCATATGTTCCATTTTTAGCCATCATAGTGGCTACGTTTTTGGACGAACAAGGAGATAAAATACAAAATTTATACATTGTACTACATTCATTTGAGAAGATTTTTTAAAGTTAGAAAAAATAAACAAATTGTGTAAAATTTTCCTTAAAATGCAATGACTCCTTAAGGGGTCGATTGACAATTTTTGTCACATAACTTTTCTGTAGATCTAACTTTGCTAAACATTATGGCTGTTTACAGTTAGTTTATCTCTATCTATAATAATATTCACGATAATAACAAAAAATTTTCATAAAATACCAATTTAGTGGTAGCAACCAAACAATGGGTTGTTCGATTTGTCTGGGCTGATAGATCTTGACCTTTTGAACATTTTTATCCCATCAGATTTACTCTAAGTGCTTTAATTTTTGAGATAAAAGCCAAAAACTGCATTTAATCCTAATGTTCTATTTTTTGCCATGTTGGCCATGTTTGTTGATGGATCAAAACTTCTGATATATAGTTAATAAACTAGATACCCTAAGGAACATTAAGTTAAAAGATTGAAGTAGTTTGGCCCAGTTGTTTCAGAGGAAAAGATTTTAGAAATGGTTTACGACAATAATGGTTGCCTTGGTGAGCTGGAAAAAAAAACAAATATAAAACTTAAACATACCAGCCAAAAATGTCCTATTTTGTATCATTCCTAAGCTGCTCTTCACCAAGTCTTTCTCTGATGGATAGGGTACAAATTTGTCAAATACAATACACTGTAAATATAAATAGATTAATGAGACAGTATGATGAGTAACATAAATACCGCATGAAGTTTTAAAAATCCATTTGTGGCATCTTCTAATAAAACAATATGTATGAAATACATAAGTCAGATGGTAACCAAACAAAACATTAAATCATGTAATGAAATCTTGAATATGTTAAAGAAGGAAAAAGTTGAGGGATTTTTTTTTTTCACACCAAAATCAATAAGGATAAATATATTTGACAAGCTTTAGTTTTCTATCAATGTTGTTGTTGTTGTAAACATTGCAATGGGATATGTCTTGCCAAAAAAAAATAACTTAATTTTTTATAGCATTATATTAATTGTAGGTATTTATTGACATCACGAACATTAATTACATTAAAATCCATTTTTTAACAATACCAATAATAAAAATAAATGTATCAAATTATCTTACCTGACCATAATCAGCAATAAGTTTTGCCAAGGCTTTTGAATACACCAACATTTTGTCCAAATTTACGGTATTATTATTGTTAGTAAAGAATTCCCCTAGAAATTTACATGTCACACTGTTCTGCTCTGTAACGTCTTGTTTCAAACTTTTCCTCTCCATCAAGTTACATAAACAGGACCCTGAGAAACTCTGAAGTAACAAGTAAAACATTGTATCAGACATAAGCAAACTTTAGGGTAAAAGATGTTTGCCTGATAAACCCTAAGTCTTAACATTTAATGTAACCTATATTTATAGATAGTTATAACAAGTCAAACTGTAAGCTACTGCCAACAAAAGTTACTCCAGCTTTTAGTATTTTGTAAATAGGAAGTTTATAAGCAATGTATATGAAAATACATCGCAAGGTATAGCATGCAGGCATGAAGCTTGGTTTCAAATTTCAGAAAGCCCTCTTTTGTAGTTTTGAGAAATTGCAAAAATGTCTAAACCAAATAGTGTAAGAATATACAAACTAGTGGATCAACAAGAAATTGTTGAGCAATTAATCTGAAAATGCATCACACAGCAAAGCATGCTCAAATGAAGCTAAATAAATGTACAAATTATCATGATACTCTGAATTGTAGTTCCTCAAACAAGAGGCTCTCGGGAGCCAGAATCGCTCACCATGATTTTTTGGCCTTTATCTTTCCTTTAAGAGTTTAAGTGTCCAATTTCAATGTAGCTTGGTTTTTTGGTTAGATTCAGCATATCAAAGAACCTTAAGAATTAAATTTTTGATGAAATCAAACAAAGTTTAATTTTAATTTTTGTGAATTTACTTTGCTGAAAAGTTTTGTGGTTTACAGTTTATCTTTATCATTAATACTATTCATTGACAAGATAATAACCAAAAACTGGAAAATTTCCTTGAAATTACCAATTTAGTGGCAGCAACCCAACAATGGGTTATAAGATTCATCTGAAAATTTCAGGGCTGATAGAACTTTACCTTATGAACGATTTTACTCCATGCTAGATTTGCTCTTTCTGCTTTGGTTTTTGAAATATAAGCCAAAAACTACATTTTACCCCTATGTTCTATTTTTAGCCATGGCAGCCATGTTCTTTGACGAAACAGAAAATTAAACAAAAACTTTATTCTAGACACCCTAAGGATCATTCAGCTTAAGTATGGTTTGAATTAGTTCAGTGGTTTCAGAAAAGAAGATTTTTTAAAGTAAGAAAACATGATAAACAAATTGTGTAAAATTGTCCTTAAAGGCAATAACTCTTAAAGGGGTCAATTGACAATTTTGGTCATGAATATAAAACTTATTTGTAGATCTTACTTTGCTGAACATATTTGCTCTTTACGGTTTATCTTTATCATTAATACTATTCAAGATAATAACCAAAAACTGCAAAATTTCCTTAAAATTACAAATTTAGTGGCAGCAACCCAACAATAGGTTATAAGATTCATCTGAAAATTTCAGGGCTGATAGAACTTTACCTTATGAACGATTTTACCCCATGCTAGATTTGCTCTTACTGTTTTGGTTTTTGAAATACAAATGTATAAGCCAAAAACTGTATTTTACCCCTATGTCCTATTTTTAGCCATGGCAGCCATGTTCTTTGACGAACCAGAAACTTAAACACAAACTTTATTCTTGACACCCTAAGGATCATTCAGCTTAAGTTTGGTTTGAATTGGTTCAGTAGTTTCAGAGGAGAAGATGTTTGAAATAGTTTACACCAGACGGACAATGACGACGGACGTCAAGTGATAGCTAAAGCTCACAGTTCCATCGGAACGGTGAGCTACAAAGGTGAAACAAAAAATTTAAGTGACAGATGGAAGTATGTAGGGAGCATATAATAATTCGAAGTTGAAAGTTCTAAGGTATCCTAAAAATGAAAAAAAAAAAGATGCAACAAAAAAATCTGCCTGATATGTTTTCTTTTACTTTAATTTAAATTATAGACACAGTAACAGACAAATTGGTGCACATAATATATCACTGTTTGGGACTGTTTAGTGGGATAACTTTTTCTGAGAAAGTTGTCAAATGTTTACCTGTATAAGTCCAAATCCATGGCTTTGTTTGAGATATTCCTGGAGATTATCAACATAACTTTCCCATTTCTTTGCTATATCTATTATATCAGCCAAGTCAGAAAAGGTACGATTTGCCTTGAAACAGAATACACATTTACTTTATAAATAACATTTTTAATACTAAAATAAATGGAGCATGTGTCTATTGGACACAGATCAGAAGATGCCACCTTTGCATATAACATTGTAAAGGGGCATAACTCAAGAATAGTAAAGGTGATGTCAACAAAATTTCGGACTTGATCTGTGTTGTGTGGTAATGAGTTTCACAACATTTGGTTGAGGCAAACTTAAGTTAGAAAAATGAAACTTCCATTGGGAGATAAGTAGGACTGGTATATGGACGTACAAGGTTTACACTTAATTCTCCCTCTGATGTGGCAGGGCATAAAAATGGATACAATTCACATTGCTTCTGAACTTTTAAGCCAGATCCTAAAAAAACTAAGCCATTGTAAAATTTGTAATTATATTTTCTCTTTATGCTTCTTTGAACGTAAATAATTACTATTTTTCATAATAATCTGTATTTTTGTTGAACATCTGATGCTATTTAACCTAGATTAAAACTTTTAAATTGACACATGTGAAAACCTTTGTAAAGGTAGCTGAAGGGTGTAAAACTTTGAGTTATTGTAAGACTCATTAAAGATTTTAATTGAAAATAGCTATTTTTCATACAGTAATCAAATCCTTTACATCAATATTCATCTGACAAAAAAAATCTACATCATCTTTCTTATGGCATTTTACTTTAACCAAAATGGTGACATTTATCAAAACGTTTAATCAAATCAATTTTCACTTCCTCATCAAATTGTACTTTAAAACTTGATCAAAAGCTTTATTTGATGTACTACTGGTATTTTTTCCTATTCAGATATAGGGGCTTATGAAACTAATGTAACATGAAGTGATAGGCATGTTTAATTCTAACAAATTTATCTTTCAAGAAACAGCTCAAATCTCCATGTTGAACACATTTGACAGAATGATGATACTTCTTCCTTACAAACATAATTTTAACTATTGATCAGCAAAACCTTTATAGATTAGTAATGCAAAAAAGAAAACGTATGCTCATATTTTCCATCCCACAATTTCATAAAAAGAGTAAAAACCTACCATTTTGATCACCTCTAAAACAGCAGGAGTATCTGGTGTATATGGTATTTTACCTAAGACAACAGCCTTTAGATATCTCCATAGCATCTTAGTGTTGGGGTCAGAGTTCATCACATTCACCAGTTTACGACAAACAGGAGCTAAAAACAGAACGTGTCTGTGTCATCACATTTCAATTCATTTCATTACTTTCTTCAGTGGAATTTATGGACAAGTATCAAATTAGATAGCAAGTTCCTAATGGAATATTCTAAACAAGTTGTATCTTAAAGATCTTACTTCTTCATCTTAAAAACCTATATATTAGTGAAATTAAATGTTTATCTTCCTCATCTATAGAATCAAATATTCATATCAGCAACTTTGTTCTTTCTGTAAAATTGTGTCAATCTAATGCATTATTGCATCTACAAAATCCCCTTTCTTGGGCTGAGATACTTAAGTGCAAGTGTACACTGCTATAGTAAAGGTCTTGTGTTGTATATATACACATGGAAAAAAGTATTGCAACACCAAATTGAAATTGAAATTAAAAAAACACTTTTTATTTTTTTGTGATATAATTTGGTAAAATAGAACTAATTAAACATTATTTAAGTATAACCTGAGTTTAACCAATAAATATCGACTCGATAAGTTTTTATCTGCACATGCAGCTACTGTACCCGTAAACAGCAAAACAGATGTTTTCATCCTCATTGTTTTCAACACTTTAAATAACTAAGTTTTTAAAGTTATGTGATTGACACCTTGTAATGGGTATTCAACAACTCTTAACTGCAGCAAGATGGCAGATTATCAGCATGAGAGAAGCAGGGATGTCGCTGAAACAACTGCACGTATTTTTGGTCATCACCATTCCACTATAAGTCGTTTTGAGAATAAAAATAAGGCACTAAACGATGTTAAAGACCTTCCGAGATAAAGAAGACCCCCTATACCATTTGCTAGGGAAAATCAAGCATAATGAAGGTTGCTCAGAAGGAAACCCATTGCATACAATACAATCCTAAAAAGAGAGTGGTGGGCATACAGGAGCCTTTTAACAAGAACTGTTCGAGATCGACTCATCGCTACTGGTTATCGTGCGATCAGACCATTTCGGAGACCTTTGCTTACGAACAGACACACAGTTTTCCGTATCCAATGTAGTGCAGAGCTCGCTAAAGTTGAAAATTAGCATCGTGGAGGAAGATCCATTGTTCCAAGGGAATTCGGTTCATCTTCCTTGGACGGATCGTAGCCCGGATTTGAACCATATCGATCATATATGGGACACTATTGGGCGGAACGTGCGCGAAAGGACACCCAGTTCAAACACATCATGAAAAAAACAATGCCCTTCATCAGAAATGGTTGTTGCTACCTTAGCAACAAATTAGTCGATTTTTGGCAGGAATCAGAAGACGTTTAGATGCGGTTATCTTTTTGAATGGAGGCTGCACACAAAGTACTAATTCTTTGGCGTATAACGATCAACCATGATGTGAACAGTCATCTGAAGATTAATTTTGAAATGTCTGACATTGTAAAGTTCGACTACAGTAAAAGTTGTAAAATGCATTTTTTTGTACAAAAAACACTTCATTTTGTTATTAAAATTGTGGTTATATAAATCATTTTTTTTCAAACATTTTTTGTTCGTTTCAATGCCAATGTTATCATAAACTATGTTTCAATAATATTATACAAATATTTTATTATATTTCATCCACAAAAAGAGGCTGATTTTTCAAATTTTAAAAAATCAAGGTGTTGCAATACTTTTTTCCATGTGTATATATGGTTTTATTTTTTAGCCATTTTTTTTGTTGCATTTCTTTTATTTTTTATTTTTTAGAGATATCTTTTTATAAGTCTTGTTCATAAATACATATGTAAAACAAAGGTGAGGGAATATTCAAGGTCAAGGGATTTTCATTGTTTTGAAATCTCCATTACATTATTGTTTCCTGCAAGACAATTATCATTAGACAACAGAACAATTGAAGTGAATTACACAAAAATTGTATTTCTGGTTTCATATCAAGATCACAATGCTAAGCAATTAATACTTACTCATAATGACCCAAAATATTTTAGGGCTATTCCAGAAAAAAATTTATGGGGGGGGGGGGGGGGGTTGGAAGGCACATTATATTAATAATACATGGGTGATGGGTATCAGAGCAACTTTACACACTTTAACCCGCTATAATTCTCAATTACAATTGTCTTGGTGACGGGTGCTGACAAAAACTGCCTTCCAACCTTCCCATACATTTTTTTCTGGGATAGCCCTTAGTGAAAGTTGGTCATTACTGAAATAAAATGATGTTTTACCATTAGGTCCATATTCATTATAAGATGCTTCAGCATGGTAATCTTTAGTTCCACTAATAATAAATCTGGATAACAGATCGCTGGGCTTCTCACTCTGAACTTGAAGAAAGGAATGGTCACCACAAACAAACTGGCCTAAAGCTTGTACAATACTGGAAGTATTCAAAGAACCATTGTCTAATGTGGACTGGATCAGTTTCTCAAACGTTGCTTTTATTTTTGGGTGTTTCAAACTTTTCATTGATTTTATCTGTAAAAATAATTCAAAATAAATATGACTAATATATTGAACATATTACATGGAAAACTTTTTTGAGATTTCGGATAATCAAAATAATAAGGGCCTCAATAGGGAAGCCAAACCTAACATAAGGTATTATTGTACTGAAAACTGCATTGTAGAAATTTTCTTCTACATAAAAATTTCATTATCTAAATGTCAGACTCCCAAAATCATAATTGAAAGCAATATTGATATCAAAATTTGAAAAAAATAAATGCACATCAAATTTAAATTCAAATGATCTGTATTATATACAGTTGTACAAAATTGACAAACATCTTATGACTATTTTTATAGTTGTAACATCTTATAAAAACAAAGTTTCTCTAAAATCTGAATACTCACCGACGTATAAACATTTCTTAGATTAGTGAAGATTCTATTTATATTTGGAAACTGCTTGGTATTAATAAATGTAAACTTCACCATCTGCAAGAAGAGACAAAGTTGAAAAATTATGAAATGAAACATGAAATACAAGTGGTTAACATTACTGATAAGTAATAATTGTCTTTTTTATCATTCATTATTTGACTTCCTGCTCAGTTGTTCTTGTTTTACAGCTTTGAGATATGGGAAGATTTATCAACGACATCGAAATCTGTGAGAAGTTTTAGCAAGGTCACAATTTGAGAGCAGAACTTATCAGGCTTACTTAAAAGACCAGAAAAAGTACATTACACAGATTATCAGATTGTCTGCTTACAGTTATCATAAGAAATCAGCTTTTCCACACAATATGAAGCTGTTTTGCTTGTTCATTGTTCTTACTTGCTAAAAGCTTTACTGTGTAGCTTGTCGCTAATATTTTCTGATATCAATATGCAGAAGATTTGATATTGGACTAGTTCTGGTCCTTTCCCCTCCCTTAATAGAGTTTTACACTTCCAGGTTATTGTAACAGAAGTAAGATTAATAATTTTCTTCTCTCACATTGTGATTTTGATAACCTTAACTTTTTTAAACACCAGAATTTGATATTGCGTATATGCATGGTAATTAATATTATATCTTTACAGCTGTCATATATTTTCTCCTTGTTGGGTAGTGACAAATATGTCATGTTTGACACTTCATGTTATCTTAATTTTTACATAGAGTGGGGCACTCATATTCGCTGGGGGCACAGTTTTGCCATTTTATGATTATGAGGTGCAAAAACTTCAAAGGATGGGTGAAATGGAAGAAATATGCCGGTAAATTATATTATTATAACAAATATGCTTATTTTTTAAACTAAGACAAAATTTGGGCACTTATCACAAAGGAACGAAAAAACAGACAATGATTTTCGGCTAATTTCCTGAATGAAAAAAAGATTTCAAAGAAGTATTTCTAAGTAATTCTTTGATTGATTGCCCTAAATTTCAGTTCTTTACACCTTTGAAATGTCTGCTATTCATCTATAATGAAATTGATTTGATATATATTGTTTAAAGCTGCAGTTATTTGGAGATAAATTGATGTGTAAAAATGTCGAATATGTGTCCCCCTTTGACAAAACATCAGAAAATTTCAATTAGCCTTTTGTCTAACTTTTCAGATGTTTTTTTTTAAAGAAACACTTTTTCAAGCTAAGAATATTTTAATTTTGATGTTGTCTTCATATAGAAATATCAGTATACTTCAAAAACATATAAAAACCTGAACATAAACTGCAGAAAACATGGAAAGTTATGGCGGAAATGAGCACCACACTCTAATTTTTCCAATACTATCATATTAGTAAATAGATATATACCTGTAAAACAAACTTCTGAATACTAAATCCTGACCTAAATACAATTAACAGATCAGTTTTCTGTTGATTAGTTAATCCACATATTTTAGATGTTAAATTTTCTTTAGCTGAGTCAGGATAAAACTGTAGATTTCCCAGTAATCCATATGATGAACATAATGTAGAATGTGACATGGCAGATAACGCATCCTGCAGTGAAGATTCTGTACCAGGGCAACTGTCAAAACTTCTCAGAGCCGTGTTCAAGTTGGATAAATGTACCTAAAATAAAATATATTCATAGTTATTTTGATATCATGAAATAATATTAATATTCCTTAAATTGATATTATGTCATTTATAATTATAAAGCAATATCAAATGTGGCACCAATTTTTATTTGAATGTCATTTCCATTGTTAGTGGAAACAACAATAGACAATGACAGTCAACATTTTTAAATCATTTAATTTTCTGATTTTGAAAAATTTCCCAGTATACAATTAATCATTTGAACAACAGTACTGTGTTGCATGTTTTTTTTTTGGTTTTTTTTTTTACAATAATCAAACTATCTGTATATCTATTATTAGGCAGACGGAATGTAGGATTGCTATATCTCGCTTTTTCAACAGAAGTCGAAGGCTCGACAAAAATGAATGGAAGCAATAATTTGGCATTTTTCTCACCTTCTGAAAATCAATAGAGGCATTCATAAGCTGTATAAACTCTACCAGAGTAAATTGTACCCCTTTCTCTTTTAACTCTTCTCTGATTGTTGTTAGGTTGGTAAACAAATTAGCCACCTTAACTTCACCTACAAAAACAATATGCTTCAATTAATTTATAATCTAATACATGCTTGTGATATCTGATGAGTAAAGCCCTTCTCAACTGATTTTTATATTAGTTCTAATGTTGCATTGGTACACCACTGTCCAAGGTTAGGGGAAGGTTAGGGACTTCAAACAAGTTTAACCCAACATCTAAAACCTTTCTATAGATCACAAAAGGCCCATTGAATACCTTTCATGGATTACTGAGTGATTTCTTAGGTATCTTATGTGTTCCTTGTATGTTTCATAGGATTTTGTTCAAAGTACTTCAAACTCATATTCTGACTTTTTCTAATCTATCATCAAGTGTAGGTCTTATGTAAGTTTTTTAAACACAACCCATACATAAAGTATTTTTCATACTAGTCAATGCATAGGCTGTTAATAATAAAAATACTATTTGTAGGTACTGATTTGATTGATTTTATAACATAAATAAACAAGCAAAAGCTTTACATACCTGTCGTACTACCATTTTTGATTTTGTGTTGTAATGTTGAACCAATCTGTATGTCTTTGTACAAATCTGTAACTGTATCTTTATCTAAATGATTGTGAAACAAATCTTCTATGTCACTTGCTAGCTGTGTAAAACTGTAAAAAAATAATAATATTTTCATTATTGAAAAAAGATGTTAAATCTGGTCAACACAAACTGAATTTCTCCACATGTAATCTAAACCATGAATGTGTTATCACTGAACTAGTACACATTTTTGTTTAAGGGCCAGCTAAAGCAAGACTTTGGGTGCTGGATTTTCCTCACTGAGTTGAAGACCCATTGGTGGCCTTCTGCTGTTTTCTGCTCTTTAGTCAGGTACTTGTCTCTTTGACACATTCCCCATTATCATTATCAATTTTATTTATTACTCTTTAAACCTCAAATATAACCTGACTGAGAAAGAAGATATATTATACAAATATGATCAAACTCTTTCTAGTATACTAGAATCATATTCAAAACAGTGTAGCTGTGGCCATTGATTGACAACCTTACATTATCCCATTGACTGGGGCAGATTAAGAACCTTTGGTGACCCCACAATTTAAATTCTATAATAAGTAAGTAGTGAGCAGTGGTCGTTACAGATAAACGTTCACATAATATGCCCCAGTCACTGGGATAATTTAAGGTCGTCAATCAGTGGCCACAGCTACACTGTTTTGAATATGATTCTATTTGTAAGACTTAACAATGAAGCAAAATAGCTCAGGTATTTGTAGAATAAGAAAGATTTGTTTTAGTAAATGATCTACTCACATCGATTGGTTAAAGCTGTCTACAGTTCCCATTGACTCTGTTGGTGTCATCTCCTTGTAACAAGTATTGTTGAAGTTGCAGAAAAAAGATTGAAGAAAGGGAAATAACCCAGCACTAGGCATAGCTTTGCCATTAAAATGACCTAAAATTTGAATATGTACATTTAGTTTCCTTTTTCAATTAATGTCAATAAAACAGCAGCCAATAAATTAAGTATTTGAAGATCCACTTATTATCTTAAATGATAGAAAAGCACCTGTATATCATGTTCTTAATAAATCTGAATATAGTATGAATATATTTAACCCTAACCTTAACATAGAACAACCCCTTATATTACCATAAACATAAATGAACCCTTATTCTAAAGCATTTTATGGACCCTTAAAGTAAAAGAAGGCTAATAATTTGTGAATTAGTTCAAAGAGGTCACCAATTAATCCTTCGGTTAATTTATATCTGAATTACTGGTTTCAGACTATGCGTTAACAAATCAACTGAATACGCATGTGTAGCTTATCAAATTAAGGGACGAAGTGATGACTGTACAGTCAGCTTCACTACACAAAGGATAGACTTGCTACAATTCCCTTTCTTTTATTTTTCTTACTAATTTATATGTTTGCTGAAAACTGCCAATATACTGATTGCCCATGGAGATGCAGATGTCAGTATAATGGTAATCTCTTAGTTACAGCAGTAAAATTGTTAAAGGGGCAAGATTGAAAAAAAATAATAAGGAAGGGACAAGTAGCATGTACACAAAGGTATAAAAGTTCTCAAACTTACTATGTTCTAATCATATCAGTAACACTTATGCAGATCTATATTTTACTCTGTTACTTACATTCATGATGAAAAGTCTTCAAACCAGGGCTTGTTCTGATTCCAACCAGTATAAGAAATAAAACCAATGGAGCTATCAACTCCACTAACAAGTGGTACTGTAAAATAGATAAAAAGCATTATCAATAATAATAATCTTTTTTTTAAGATGGTTAGCTCAATTAGTAAATTTTGTACAAACACTATCTTCCTTCAGGCCAACACTCTCATAATAATACACATCATTTTTTAAATACCTAAAAAAATACTTAAAAATTGCAAATATCTGAACATATTCAATTATAAACAATGATAAATCTTAGGTTTTAATTCCCAATAGTCAAATTAAGAAAATGTCTGTGATTGCTAATTCCTGTTAGTAAGATTGATATACATTTCATTCTCCAATCTGATCCAAATCATCTACAATGTTGTCCAGTATGATATTGGATACTGTAACCCATGTGATGAAAGTGACGATCATCTGCATTAGTCTTTATTAAAGATATGGCATCAATTTATTGGCAATTGGGCAATTCTTGCCAACACAACCAGTTTGTGTTTATACATTTTAAGAGTAAAAGGCATTCAAATTGGTCATATTAATACATTTAAAATCAGTCAGTGTTTGGTTGTCTATGTTGTGTTTTGTATACTGTTGTTAGTCCTTGTTTTCTGTCATGTCTTTGTCAGTTTTTCATCAACTTTAGAAGCCAGAAAAAAACCCTTACCATTGAAATATAGGATACATTGTATATAAAATTATTTTCCTATGCACTATTTAATCAGGGCATAATATCAAATATTAATCTTTGATGTATACAGTCAGCGTATCATATTAAAGTACATTGCATATCCTTGTAAAGTAATTGTTCTTATAAAGACTTTCTTCTGAGTTGGTTAAATTTTGTGACACTTTATACAGTTCCTGAGTATCCCCATTTCTCCAGTATTAAAATTCTAAAAAAAAATAAGCAAAACACTTCCTGGTCAATGTGCTGAACAAAAGATTAATTGACCAAAATGACTCCTATTGTAGCAATACTTTTTACACATTAATATATATCTATATATACATACAAGCTATTTTTGTTAAACAGTAATTTGGATTGTAAAAACATTTTGTCTTTCTGTAATATAGACAGAATTTGATGATCCTTTTGAAAATTATATTTTTTCCAATTATTTGCTCCAACATTCCAAGCTCAAGCAATGTTAGTTCTCAAAGTTCCACTAGAATGATGTGGTGAAATACCAAGAAATTTTACTCACCTTTTGTCTTTTTCTTAGAGTAAAATTTTTCCAACTAAGAAGGCATAATTGTTTCCAAAATCCCATGGTATGTTATTTATAATTCAAATCTTTTAAAGTGTTTCACTCATAAATCTAAAAAAGAAAATTATTATATCAAATACAATATATTACATTTGTATTAGATGACAAAGGATCAAAATTCAAACACAATGTATTTTTTTTCTGCATTTTAAAGCTATTATCAAAATCTTTGTTAAAAGAATTGAAATTATTATATCTTTTATATTGAAATCATTTAGTACATTATATTTTTATTATCAAAATTTATATTTTTATCCTATTTAATTCTTTATTTTTTTGGGTTTTATTTTTACAAAATTCTTGATAAATTGTACTTACCAAATATTTCTTTTCTTGTTACCACTGACAACAACCATCATTTCATAAAATCAGTTTTGAAATTTCTTTTTTGGATTTTTACAATGTGCACAAATTTTCTACTTTTAACAGTTGAAAATGTAATAGTATATTTTGATAAACACAAACAATAATTTGAGTAGAAGTGTATATTACTAGACATATGTACTTCCTATTGGTTTGACATCAATGCCTTGTTCCCCAGGCCATCATGAGGTATCAAGGAAGAACTATTATGTCATCAACACTTATAAATGTTTCAATAATAAAACATGGAATCGTGATACACATAATTCTATGAAGGATATAGCATGACTAGTTTACGATAATATTTGAAATCAAATTTTAAAATTTTATTGTAACGTTCAGAATAAGTGTGATAAAATTTTATACAGAACAAGGTGCAGTTCTATCGAAATGGCTTGAACAGTGTAATGATTCATCCTCTATGTAAACTTATTTAAAAGTCAAAGGAGCTTTTGATCTATGTCAAAAGCCAATTTGACTGTTCCATATAACCATAGAAAATCTGGTTAGAAATAGTTAATACTTCAGCAACTGGAATATGATCAACAGATTTAAAACATGTCTTATTATTTTTTTTCTTATACAGTAAAGTGCTGTTTCAGAGACATTTTTAAAATATTCTAAATTTTATTCATTACAAGTGTGTTCTACTTTTTGAGATTTTGTATGGTTGATAAAACAGTCAAAGAAAATCCAAGTCTTTTTTACTATACTGTAAATTTTGGAATTTTGTGAAGTTGGTATTATTCTGAATACTGTAAACTCAGAAATTATTGCGTGCATTTATTATTGCGATTTTGTCATTTAAGACTTAAATGCGATTTTAATTTTTACGATTTTGAGAAAAATCCTGTTAAATTCATATAAATTATTTCAAAATGCGAGTTTAAATTATTGCGATTATAACTCAGTCGCATTTTTCGCAATAATAAAAACCTCGCATTAATTTCTGAATTTACAGTATAGTGACTTGATATATAGGTTTCACAAAAAAATAAAGAAAATCACATTTTAAGTTGAATAGCATTATTTGTATGTAGAATTTCTTGTAAAGCAACAATCCCAATACTATCAGCACTCAATTCATTTTTCAATTTACCATAGTTATCTCCCTTTGATTTTTTTTTTTTAAGACAATAATCAAAAAATTAAGTTAGTTGACCAAATTTTAATATGACTATGCTAGTTTGGTGTACGGATCAAAAATTTATTTAATTTGTATCTCCTTATAGTCAATGTCAGAATCTTAATTTTAAATGCCTGTTAGCTGTACTAATTTCACAAGTAATGAATGAAACCATTATCTTTTGTTATTCTTTTGTTAATCCCTATTCTGTACTTTAGTTTAGCTTTGTAATATTATTGATTCACATGTTACGTAATGCATGCCTACTTCAGTATTGTATCTTAACATCTATTGTAAAGGAGAAGACTTCATAAGAAGGCTTTACTGGTGTTCAATCAGTTTTGACCTAGAGGAAATAAAATATGATTAAACTAAACCACTTCAATAAAGTACTACTGAACCAATATGCCTCTTAAATTTCATATGGATAGAGATCCCTTGAAGGAAAATTAATTTCAATTTGTTCCTAGTAAGTTTTGGTATGGTTAAAGAAACACAAGATGGTGGCAATGAATTACCAATTATAAGAAAATTTCCCACACAAAAGGAGTAATCTCCCTTGAGCATTAAAAATTGCACATGAAGTTCAAAAGAAAACCTATTCAAAGTTCCTTGCAGGTCATCAATCAACAAATAAAAGGACATTGATTTAATTTGAATATGACTAAGCTAATTAATTTGATGAACTGTTCAATTGATTAACAAATTGAAACAGATTTAGAGTTATCAAAAAATAAAAAGTCATAACATGAAATGAGATAATAAGAACAGCAGAACTGTCATCTATTAAGAATGGCATGGTACAGAATATTTTTTTATATCAAATTAAAGTAAATTAGCATGGCTAAAAAAAGGCTTCCGTAGCATGGTGCAACCTTTTGAATTGTGGTGGTTAAAGTTTGTCAAGTACTTGCTGAAGGTATATAGTTTACCATATCACTCCTTTACTAATAACGCTAGCTGCTACACGAGTGTGTGAATGCATATAAAGTGGAATTAAAAGCCAATAAATAAATCAACAGAATGTCACTAATTGAATTAATATGCTAAATCTATAGAACGAATGAACAACAAAGAGATAAATAATTCAATTTTATTCCAATAATGAAAGACTTAATTTCACAAAAACAGATAAGATCTTCAAATACACATTCTTCAAATTAAATTGTTGTTTACGACAACAATGCATTGTATCAGATTGTCTAAAATATAACTATTATGGTACAGAAATAACTTAAAAGTACATCCTTATTACAATAAGAAATTAGGCACTCCTGCATATACTAATGAAAGTATCAAAATAAAATTATTCAGGAAAAAACAATAGAAATTCAATAAGAAAATGCATGTATGCATACAGCATTTGGACAGGTTTTACTGCTGTATTAAAACTGTATAATATAAATAAATAAAACACAACAGGATTTTTTTCTGGAACTCCTATTTTAATTAGCCAGCTGATTATGGGGGTGAAAGAATAAATAATTGCTCAAGGTTTAAAACAATATGCACCAAAATAGGATTTACTATAAATCAAAAAGTTTATTACATGAAGTTTAATTCTCCTATAGATATTTAATTTAATTTATTTCAAACCAAGACAGTCTGAAGAAAAGATTTGAATCTTTTAATGCAACAAATTCTTTGTTTTAAGAAATGTTTGGTAATTTCAAGTATGAGTTATATAGTCTTTATTTTACTTCACAGTAAATTTTAGTGAAATGAGTGTATTAAGCTACACACTGTTATCAATAATAATAAAAAAGTTACTGTGGATTCATTATAATTTGTTGGATGCCAATGTTCGTTGATTTCGAAGGTAAAACAGAACCTTGAAAATAATTGTTCAACCAAGTAAAAGTTTCTACAGGAATGTATGCAGACTTTTCCAAAACAACAAATTTAAAAAAACATATCCATGAAAATGCTAGTTTTCAAACAATACATGAAAATTGTTACCCAAGAAAATAAATGTATCCACAGTATTCAGCAATAAACAATATGAAAATTGACACAGTATTGTAACATACATTAGTTGTATTTGTTTGCCCTAGTGATTGTCTGTATATGGTAGTTTAATTATATGAACCATGTTTAAGTGGGATTTTTTTGTCTATTTATTGCTTGAAATTAACAAAGTATTTCCAAATTAGTTTTTACAAAATCAGCCTTAGGTTTCATAACTCTCATCACACATCTGATTGACAGTAATAAGCAGGAAGTTTTATAGAAAATTTACTGAAAAACCACAGTTGTTGACCTTTTATAGCAAAGAAACCTTAATGAGCTCTTTACAAAATGTTGACAAAAGCAATTTTAGGGTACAAGGAAGTGAATTAAAAAATCCATTTAAACAGAACGAAAAAAATTATTCTATGTTTCATTTAGTGCTTCTTCCAGTCTCTTTTGTCTATTATAGCTTGAAAACCTTATTAGGTATATATCACAAATAGTACTGAAAAGGTCAGGAATCTTAGTTATTCCAAGTAAAAAACCTCTTCAAAATCAGACTATGTTTTGAAATGTCATGATCCTTAGTGAGGCCCTATTTTTGGTTCCAACATAGTATAAATTTTACCTCAAACCTGTTGAACCATCATATAAAACATTATATAAAAAAAAAATTACAATGAAAATACTACAATGAATTTTAACAATAAAAAATGCTCTCTGTCCAAACTAAGCAGCTTTTAAGTGGTTTTTTTTTAGATGGAAGTAAAACAAATACTAAATTTATGGTGTGAACACTTTAAGACCAATAAGCTACATGTATATATACTAAAACTATTTTTCCAACTCTGAGCATCTAACTATTTTTGGAGTGACAAAACAGATAACATGATTTTTTTTTAGAAAGTAGGAAATATAAGTACCCGTAGGATACAATTCATTAACAAAAAGTAAGTAAAAACAACAAAATAACTGAGATCATTCAATGATATGGTTTCTCTATTATGGGAAACAGAAATTTGATAATTATTATCAATTTTCAAAAAGACCACTTAATCTGTTAAAGTAAAATATATATGTAGATCAATAAAAATTTGTACAAAATACAAAATGCTATACAATAATGATACAATAAATATTTCTCAACTATTAGAGTGTTCTTGACTCTGTTTAATCAAAAATATTTATAACAGTACATTGAAATTCGAAAATATAAAAATTTATAAAATTGAGATTTTACTATAAATATGACTAAGACTGAGTATTTTCTATAACAGGGACTGCTGGGGCTTCAACTTTATAATCTCCATGCTGAAAAGAAATGTATTTTAGTCACTTGAGTGTTTGTCATTCTTTTTTTTTTATCATACTTCTAAACTGAAAAAAAATACTATTAACATGTCAGAAAATGGTGTGAAATTGTCTGGAAAACTAGATTTGTAAAGTCTGACAAGAGCTGCTATTCCTCTCAAAGTTGATTTAACTATAGCAGAAATTATTGATATGTGTAACTTCACCAAACTTTCAACTTCCTTTTTTTTATTTTATCTCCGACATACTTTAGTAATAATTTCAATGACAAAGTCCTACAGGAATAACTTTTAAATACAGGAATGTGTTAAAAGATAATGTTTTCAAGCACCAACTTAAATGAGAATAGACTATGTATGATGATATTGCGTAGGACATATTGTTAGGACAAATGATTACTTTTGAAAAGACTTTGTTAAACTATAGATATCTTTTGACATTGGGTTGCTGTCTAATTGCATGCCCAACATGGTTTATGGTAGGATGATTTCTATATTGTTTTACATATTTTTTTTCTATTTTTTTTTGCTTCTCTCTTTGTTTGCTTTAATTTTGTTTCTCCTTAATATTTAACAAACTTATGTATACAATAACTCACCCTATGTTTCATGTATGATAAAAATGTGTTCCAACACAAAGTCAGTGTGCATACAAAGACTACTCTATACTCCAATGGTACATATTTAAAGTTGATGAACTGTGCCGGTGGCCAAAAGCACCAATCTACCTATTAAATAAACAGGTAATTAGTATTTTAAAATGTCACTTTCAGACAGAGTTATGAGTTCTTTGATATATAGAGAGCACTTTCCCTACTTAAGGGGGTTCGTGGGTCTAAGTCATTTATATAGGATTTCTCTATATTTTTCTATAAATGAACTTTATCTTATAGTTAATAGAAAAATAAAATAAAAAAGTGGGGTCACCGTTCATTTGCGCTCACAATCTGCCTTCGAAAGAAGCATACATTTTTGTAAAGGTGTTTTTTTTCTGTAGAAGTAATAGAAGTAAAGGTAATATCGAGAAAAAAAGAAAGAAATTTATTACAGAAATCGCTCAAATTTTACAATAATTTAGTTTAAGTACAGCTTGTATGGTAATTATATTAAAAAATATAGGTCACCGATGAGTTAAAAGAGATATTTCAATTTTAAAGTAAAAAAATGGCATTTTTCCACTAAAGGGAGATAATTTGGAACTTTTTCAATGATGTATACATTTTAAAAGTCATCTGGGGCCAACACGAATTGTTTGTTTTGAATAATTTTTGTACCATATAATAAGTAACAACTACAAAAGGTAACAAATAAAATTTGAAATGAAAAACAAATGTTTATTTTTTTTCTGAAATTTTATACCCTCGAGCCTCCTTAAGACATTGGATTTAACATCCCCATTATGAAGAGACATGGCAGAGTTTAAATGTGTCCCACACAGCAAACAGGTTCATTTATTAAGCACCTTGCATGAAACTAGTCCAGTCATATTTGTATACCTCAGTTTACCCTTGAGGTTAAGAAAAACAAATGGTGTAGACATAACTAATAGGAAATAAAGGTAATAGCAGTATCTAAGGACAGAAATAACAACTACTCAAACAAAGGAAGGAATCTTGGCCATAGTGACTGATATCAGCAGTATATGTTAGGACAGAAATAATAGTAAGTAAGGTTGGAAAATTAAGGATATACCAATAAAAATAAGGAGAGAAAAATAAGGTTATAGTGATGAAATATAGGAAAGATAATCAAAAATAAAGTTTTTAAATTCAGGAGGCAAACAGACTCTGCAGTTTTGTTGACCAGTTATTTTTTTCATCATCAGAGCCTTGAATTTTTGTGTTTTTGTTAATACAATTAAGCCATATATATGCTTCTACAGAACCCTTATTTGACTACTTAATTTTTTTTTTCAATAATCATGAAAAAGTCCCCAAATTGTTGTTTCTATGATAAGTGCATATTTCATGTTTCTTCTGGCAGCAAATGAAATGAGCAGCTGTGCAAGGAGCAAAAGTTTTTGCATTTATATTGAAAGCACAACATGGAATACTGAAGAAGGCATTAAATTAGAAGTCTGTAAAATTGCCATGTACAAAAATTGATATGGGGACGATGGACATATCTTTTTCGGTAGAATCACCAAAAATTTTGATAAGGCCCAAACTATAACTAAAGGGAGATAACTCAACTGACTTTATCTGTATCCCTCCCTTTTTATTAAAAAAAAATACCTTACATTGTCAATTTTACTTTTATATTCATGCATGCTATTTTTCATTGGCTCCAAACATTTCTTTTTCATTTAAATAAGTTATTCTTGTCACAACCTTATACCAGATATTTAAAACAGCAACAAACAAAACTGTGCTTAGAAGCATGGTAATCTGTAATTTAAGGTCAGAAAAGGATACATTTTATAATTGACAGTGTTTAAAAAAATTTAAACAGAAGATATGTTTGTTAATTGACAATTTCATCCAGTTACAGAAAATGTGTACATAATATTTACAGACACTGTTGATGTACTAAGCAAACTATATGATCTGGTTCACATAAACATGAACTTTCAGTAAAATAACTCATGTTGATACAAGCACCCCTTCACATCTACCAAGTTACAATCATATTTATTTAACATGACATCCAAAGATCTAATCGTCTATTTCTATAGGATTTTCACATATATCCAGACTCCTTGAGTCAAGGTTGAAAATCAAACTATATCAATGAGCCTTTAGGGCTAAATTGAATCTAATTCCTAGTGTAGTTTCTCAGGTTGCATTGAAATGGATTGATGGTTTGTTCCATTAACACTTAACCTCTATTTTGTCAATGGATTTAGACTAAAGAGAAGTAGATAGCTCATGTCATCTACTGTGTAGTTTATAAATGTTCAGTTGTTTGATGATACTGGCTAAAAAAACATGTTTCCATAATTCAATACATGTAATTTAACATTGTTTTAAACAATATGTCTGTACATTTCCTAAGGCTACTTGTTTAGATATTATATGAACACACTTACCAAATAAACCGGAAGGAAATTTTCTTTAACTTCTCCTACAGCACCTTCTACTCCTCTTCCTTCCAACAATCCCATTCCTAAATGTAGCAAGTTTTTAAATGAACTTCTTGTTGCAGTATAAACAGTAGAAGCAAAAGCATTAACAAGATGATGATGATTGATGGCTGCTAAATGTCCAGTGATAATTCAATATGCATATTCAGAACGAGAACAGTTAATGCAATATGAATATCAACCCTGCTTTGTACTAGACCAACACATTGTGCAGGATTATTAACGTGCTAGTCCACAAGGTAACATTCTGAAGGAAGACATATCTTCTTACCCAAACACATTATCCTGACCCTTAGCCAACCAGTCTTTGCTCTTATTCCCTAATGCTGTGTGTTTAGCAGATAAGCACAGAATACTAATTTTCAAGTCTTTTGTTTGACCAGGTTGGGGTTTGACCCATGACCTGCGGCACTCTGGGTAAGTTTGTAAGTTAAATCCTGACATTAAAGCAATAATACTTCAATTTATAGGCTATCTGTCTGTCTACCTGTAAATCTAGGATAGCCCTATGAGTCTTTAACGCAACAAGAAAATCCCACACCTGGAAGTGGCCTTCAGATAGTCCCTTATAGTGTATACTAGTTAAACAAAATGGACCCCACATTTCTGTCTGTTTTTATATTATCTATCAGACTGTTATTTTCAAACAATAGTGTATATTTATATTATAGAAATATTAAAAAAATCTTTAAAAAAATATACTAAAAAATGAATATTTAATTTCTAAACCCACACAAACCAATCAAAATGTCAATTTCTTCTTCTTTCATTTTATTTATATTTAATAACAGTGCTGTGGTATATCAAATTGCCTTCACAACTTTATTTTATCATTAGCAACACAATACAATACAAAACTGAAGAGATGTATAATAATTAAATTTTATTGACATATCATGCATAAATCAAAAATATTCTTAATTACAGTTTTCTTTTGCAGGCATTTTATAACTTTGTTTTTATGTTTTTGACATATATAACCTCCATATATTTAGATTATATTTTTGAAGTGGTACATCAAGTAAAAGTGAAAAGTCAATGTTTTATCACACTAACATGACAAATTAAAAAGAGGCATTACTTTCCACTGACGAAGTAACTCTTTCCATATAGATTAAATGTTTGCTGGAGTTCAATGCAAATTTAACAAATTTAATTGTCTTTTATATGACAGAGAAAATCATCAACTTCCAATAAGTAATAAATAACTTGTTCAAATACAATTGAGCTTAAACCTTGCGATTCATTTAGAGAATACAAGTGAAAATTGTATCTTGCCATATTGGAGAAATTAGGCTAAAGCCTTAAGTGATCTGAAGCTAACTTGAACCACAGACATTGCTCCGTCAAGTACTTGATTTTCCATAATACAATTTTTATAAGTATTATATTTATTTCTGTTTTGAACTTACCAAAGAAAAATGAAGAACAAAACCAAGGACCAGCTACTAACTGGTCAGCTAATATCTTCTTGAACACCATCTTGTTTCCTGTTCCTTTAATGAACCTCTCTATAATATGACTATACCATAAATGTGTTAATGGTCCTAAACTTACACCCATTAAAACCATCCTTCCTGAAAAAAACACACCATTTTATGATATAATAGTCATATAATTTTTTAATACAAGACTTTTTTAGTCAAATGCAAAATAATATATATTATTGACATGATAACAAAACGACAAAACAATTCTGCAGAAAATAAATTTAAATTTGTTCTCTGCTTGTAATCCCTTCGATATTCTGAATTGCCTGCTACATGAAGAACGTTTGACATTAACTTTATCTTATACATGCCTCCTAAATCCACCTTACTTTAGTCACATCTGTCATAAAGCCACAAAATCATTTAAAAATGTTTTGACTAACCAAAAAATAAATCTAATAAAATATTATGAGCATTCTGTTGAAGCAATTTATTTCTTAACCTTCTAATGCATTGATCTCTTGTGAATAGTCATATCGTTGGCCATCATACTATTTCTCCGTACATCATCTTACATTAGTTAAACTTCTTTTAACTTATTTGTTTCTTAAATATACCTTAATATTTGCTATAACTCACATCATTACATCAAAATAGATGTAGTTATACTGTTATGCAATTTGTATGCCATGACTTAGTCACACAGTCAAGTTCTGCATGAAATATTGCATCACAATTAAAAACATTTGATGTAAAAATTAAAAAGTGATTGTTGCCTGTTGGTAATTTGTACAATCTGATTTAAGTCCATAAAATATCAATAACTGTGATATTTTTATTCAGTGAGTAAATGTTTGCATGGACATATTTGTAATACTACTAGTGCCAGTGTGTCACTTGAACTGATTGGTTGATTTTGCATAAAGCTCATCTAAACATGGCCAGTGTGTCACTTGAACTGATTGGTTGATTTTGCAGAAAGCTCATCTAAACATGGCCATTGTGTCACTTGAACTGATTGGTTGATTTTGCATAAAGCTCATCTAAACATGGCCATTGTGTCACTTGAACTGATTGGTTGATTTTGCATAAAGCTCATCTAAACATGGCCAGTGTGTCACTTGAACTGATTGGTTGATTTTGTATAAAGTTCATCTAAACATGACCATTGTGATTGTTTTCAGATCTAAGAAAAGCAGCAGAATAAAGTAAAAGAACTGGAGTTGATTTCACAAAAAAACTTAAGACTAAGATTGATCGTAAGTCATGAACAATTCAGTATACTTACGTTTAATATTAGTCGTAAGTTATTTTGTGAAATCGACTCCTGTTTTTCTACCTACTTTTCTCTATTTATCAATATTACCTGTCCGACTCCAGTTTATTTTAACACCTTCACTTTCATCTGTTTTCCTATGCATGAATCTCTGTTCTATATTTTGTGTTAATAGATCACCAGCTCCTAACAGACAGCCACAAGTAACGGTATTGGTCACAACTAAATATTTGGAGAATACTTTCTTAAACAGTTGTGCCATGTTTAAATGTTTGTCAATTCCTGAGTTC
Organism: Mytilus edulis; assembly: GCF_963676685.1. Classification (NCBI taxonomy): domain Eukaryota; kingdom Metazoa; phylum Mollusca; class Bivalvia; order Mytilida; family Mytilidae; genus Mytilus; species Mytilus edulis. Next base: position 103,342,078 of record NC_092344.1, on the reverse strand, counting down.
AGTTCCAAGATGAAGATAAGATTTTGTTATTCCATATCTTTATCTGTACTATTGAATGACCTACAAAATTATCTCAGTAAAGTACGTTTAAGCTGATTAAACATGTCTTGTAGGATATAATTAAAATATGTATATTTGAGAATAAAATACACTGATATATAATAAATTTTTTGATGAGTTACCATTGTAGCAGTGAGACAAGCCTATGGCTATATTTTATTGTCATCAATGTACAGTAATATAACCATGATAAACTTGGATGTTTTCTGAAAATTCATTAAAGTGAAAATGTATTCGATACTTCTGGTAATTGAATTGCATTTGAATATAAAATTGTTTTATGGTCCCTCATAACGTTTTATTGAGTGAGGGGTTCTTCAAAGTGGCTCTATAAATTTTCATTATTATCATTATTAAATATGTTATACATTTTATCTGTATCCAACAAGTGTTGAAACTTAATAAAGAATTCTGTTCCTGTCCTAAAAAAAATCTTGTCTTGTGAATTAAACTTTATTCTATAAATACTTCTGGTTTGTACAGTATGTGAATTATAAAGACAACTAATAAACTATCCATTAATATCATGATTATATGAATAAAAAAATATAGTTTTAAAATCTCCAGCTGTTTTTCACCATAAAATGTGTATTTGATATTTTGGTGATTTAATTAAAATTTGTCTATTTTAAAATATTCTCATTGACCTAATATTCAGCAAGAACCTGAGGAAGTACTATATCAAGTATTACTGACAGATCATAAAAACTATTCTATATATCATGGTGTATATTCCTTAGACTTTCTGCATTCTAATATTTGAATTCCTTTGACCATACATGCCATAATTGTAGATGAACTCAAACCTTTTTTTCAGAACAGTTGGATTCATATATCATGCATAACTTACACAAATGTTTGTAATCTTAATAAAAACAATTCTCTAGACAAGTACATCACTACATGTATGGCTATACAAATACAACATATTTTGTAACTTGAATTTATATGGGCATAGATATTGTAACTTGGATGGAATGTTGTCTCATTGGCACATATACCCATTATATCTATAGATATGCAAATTTTAAAAGAATGTTCACCTCGCTCCACTACAAATTTACGTTGTTTCATCTTTTAACAGAGGCTTGGAAGATATAGCTATCAAGCCCGTGGCATAAGGGTTTTAATTGCATTTCATGCAATCTTTACCTTCAAAACAAAATTCAAGGGTTTTTATTGTATATCATACATTCTTTAACCTATAAACAAAATTTTATGTCACACAGGCACTAGTTTCATTGATATTTTTATTCCTTATTGGGATTTGAATTATAGTGCTCTTTTCTCATTGATTTGGCATGAAACATGTTAATTTTCTATATTCTTGTGTCATGTCTCTTTTTATAGAGGACAATGTTCCAAAAACAGAATTAAAATAAAAAAAAAAAAAGAAAAATCTATTTTCCATAACCATGATAACCAGTGAATCAAAAATCTTTAAAAGAGAGACGAAAGATACCAGAGGGACAGTCAAACTCATAAATCTAAAACAAACTGACAACGCCATGGCTAAAATTGAAAAAGACAAACAAAAAAACAATAGTAAACATGACACAACATAGAAAACTAAAGAATAAACAACACGAACCCCACCAAAAACTAGGGGTGATCTCAGGTGCTCCGGAAGGGTAAGCAGATCCTGCTCCACATGTGGCACCTGTCGTGTTGCTTATGTGATTACAAATCTGGTAAATAGTCTAATTTGGTAGGTCACATTCATGAAAGGGAAGGAGATTGTAGTTACGACGTAAGGAACATATCCGATATCATTTGTGAAACGGTTATTCCATAACGGTCAACCAACTCATGATGGCGTCCGTAAAATTTACGAAGGGATGATTTCAACTTCACCATTTGGAACTCTTGGTTTAATAGCTTTCTTGTGAGCAGCAACCCTCTATCAAGAAAATCATGATAGGAAATGCAAGCACAGGAATATCGTATCAATTGGGAGATATATACTCCGTATTCTGGTGCTGCTGGAATGTTGCTACTTAGAAATGGAAAGTTCACAATTGGAAAGCTGAAATCATCTCTTTTGTCGTAAAGTTTTGTTTTCAACCCCTCCATTGTCAATTTCTAGATGTAAGTCAAGATATGAGGCCGACTTAACTGTATCTGTAGTATCCTTTATCTCTAGTTCGATGGGATAGATGCGTTCCACAGTCACCAAATTTTGAATTGTTTAGTGAAAGAACATCATCTATATAGCGGAAAGTAGAGTTAAAGGATATTGCTAACTTCTTACATGTATCTTTCTTCCTAATAAGTTCCTGTATGAAGTCAGCCTCATAATAATAAAGAAACAAGTCAGCAAGTAGAGGGGCACAGTTTGTTCCCATTGGAATGCCGACAGTCTGTTGTAAAACACGTCCTCCGAACGTAACAAATATGTTGTCAATCAAGAAATCAAGCATCTTGATAATATTAGTTTCAGAGAATTTTTTTTTTGAATCAGAGTGATTTTTTACAAAGTAGGATTTATCATGTTTATCCCTCCCTAACATTTATCTGCTGAAATATGTTCATTTTTATTCTTTTTCCTGCTTTTTCTTAAAACATCATAAGGGAGAATACAATTTCCAACAGTTTTTTCTCTGATTACACCATAAAGGAGCAAACAATTTCCCACAACTTTGTTATTTCTGATTTACAAAAAGTATAATGAAGACAATCAGACATGCAGCCATAAGAGGAGAAAATTTCTGGTAGTACAAATTCATTATACGCTCTTTTTTTATATATAAAACAGCTACATTTGATTTGTATTTGAAAGGGAGTGGTATCTATGTTGTACAAAATGGGCTATAAATAAAATTCATAGTCTCTTATTTTATCTAGGATCGAGACTTGACAAAAGCATAGTAGTAGGTTAAAAAAGCTGTCAGTCTTCCTATAAATTAAATATCTTTAGGTGGCTGAAATACAGTAATTTTACCAGTGATATGCATTTGGAAACTTAAAAGGTTTTTTCAAGATTGCACCTGGCTGGACATTATTGATATGAATTGATGAAAAAAATCTGTCTTTGTTGTCTGTTTGTTTACATTTAAAAAAAATGTATTTTATGCTTTTATATTTAATTAAACATATAATTTTATACAATAGGATATAAAGCACCAGGAGTTTCAGGGATATTTCGATGATTATAAACATCAATGTGTCTATCATTTTGAATTTCATGTAGAAATAATTAGAAACTACAGCATAGTGCCATAAATGAGTCAACTTTTTTAATGGCGCTGGTTGATGATTTTCGTTGTCCGACTTTAAGACTCTTTAATAAAAATACAAAAACCAGGTTTATCAATTTAATTGCCCTACTGTAATTTCTGTATAATACAATGAATGATGAAAACAATACCTGAAACCAATAGTTCAAACTGCAATGTTTTGATACATTTTAAAATAGTTAATACATGTACATAACAACTTCATTAATTAACTGCTTAATAAATTGACCAACAAAGCAAGGGGGCAATTCAATATTTCAGCTTGTTATAATTTATTTACAGAAATTGCAGTAGGGCAATTAAATTGATAAACCTGGTTTATGTATTGTTCAACATATGTTCAAGCCCCAATTTTTGTATTGTTCAAGCCTCAACCATGCACTTGATGAAGGCAATGCTGTAGACCCTTTCCTACAATCTTTGTTGGCTGGCTAAAATTTAAAAAAAAAACATACAAGACTAACAAAAGCCAAAGGTTCCTGACTTGCGACAAGACACAAAATTGCAGCAGGGTTTAACATGTTTTGTGAGATCTCAACCCTCTCGCGATACACCTAGCCAATGTAAAATAAAGAAACACATAGTAATATGTCTTGAATGGCTATGATATTATTTTGCTGAGGCAAGAAAGGCTTGCTTCACAACAAAAGTTAAAATAGCCTTTCAAGATGTCATTATTTTTTGGACTACTCCATTTTGTACTCAACTTTGTACATTTTGTACTTTTTCAATTTTATATTATTTTTGCTTCACATGTCCTTATTTGCATGCATGGTAATGACTAGTCCAAATAATTATGATGTCTTGAAGGTTTTTTAAAATTTTTGATTTGACGCCTTCCTGCAATGTAAGCTAGCGTCATAGAAAAACTATTCAAAAGCCTTTCAAGATGGCATAATTATTTGGACTAGGTAATAACCTACATTTGAATGTTGGTATAAAAAAGATCTACAGAGCTAAAATATGTTATATAGATGCAAAAAGGGGTGGGTGGGTGATTGAATGTTTTCTGATGCAACCAGAGACGGCATATAATAATTTCTGATGCAACCAATATAAAAATAATATATACATGTATGATACCTACATGTATACATATAAAAAGAAGATGTGGTATGATTACCAATGAGACAACTGTCCACAAGAGATCAAAAATGACACAGACATTAATTAACAACTATAGGTCACCGTACAGTTCAACAATGAGCAAAGCCCATACTGCATAGTCAGCTATAAAAGGCCCTGATATGACAATGTAAAACAATTCAAACGAGAAAACTAACGGTATTATTTATGTAAAAAGATGAACAAAAAAACAAATATGTAACACATAAACAAACCACAACCACTGAATTACAGGCTCCTGACTTGGGACAGGCACATACATAAAAAAAAAATGCCACGGCTATATACTGATATAGCTATGTGTTTTAAAGCTTCAACAAGGTTGATCAACTCTTCACTTTCATTACTTTTGACTTGTTAAATGTCTCTCACCTATTGTGTGCTCCATTGTACAGTTGTACCTGATTCTGTTTTACTGCAAGGTTACACAAAATTGAACTAAAAAACTTTTAAAATTCCATTGGCAGTGAAAAACATTCAAAAGTCACGTTGAAGATATTATACAACTGCGGTTCATTGAAAACCATTTTTGTAAGTCAATAAATCATGAAATACTGACCGAGTAAGATTCAAAACACATTCAACAGGCTGACCATTTGACCATAGGTCATTTTATCCTGAAACACATTTCTGATGCAAAAATCGTCTGCAAACCGGAAATGAAAAAATTTAAAAAAAAAGCCAGGAACTATCGGGACAATCATGCTTATATTTCCGGATTTTAAGGTGGATCATCATTATTTATTTCCTCAGACCTCATGCAGATAGATTTTTTTTATGCTTTGCTAAAATTAATATTTAACGACGGTTTTGTTTTTAATATAGCACCGTTTCTGCTATAAGTCATGCAAAATTGCCAAAATTTGCATAGATTGTTCATGAAAAAACGAGTCAAGTTGTGAATAAAAAGAAATCTATGTGATATAATACAAAATATGAGAAGACAGGTATTACTAAATGCTTTAAAGAAATAAAAGTAAAAAATGGTGTCATTGAACTTGTTTTCTTGCTTCAAGTATAAATTCAAAATTTCACTATATTAAGAGCCCTAGGAAGTTTTAAAAATCGCTAAGTTGAAAAATTGGTATTAAAAACACAGATGATTTGGTACTTGTTTAAACATTTTGGATAATTCAATAAATCAATTAATTTCTTTTATACCACTAAACAGTCTTAAAAATGAATTGCAAATCTCTCTCAAAATTTGCAGACGTTAGTCAACTGAGAACTACTGTTAGTCTACAATCCAAGATGGCGGTTTATAGTAAAAGTTCCTTACACTTGTTTCGAAACTAAGTATGATAAAATGTCAAATACGAACATAATTGTGAATAAAACAAACCAATGAGCTGAATGAAAACTAAAATTAACATCATAAGCACGAAGCTCTAGAATAAGCATAGAACCAATTAGCAGAGTATATGGCCGAAGAACATATAATAAAGTGTAGCAAGAAGCAGGAAAATATTTCGTCCACGAGATATTTTGATATTAACACAGATTGCACAACATTGTTGAAAACTATATATTTTATTTTAAAATGCTCTACTGTGGTATCTACTAATGTCTCCGGCGCATCGTTAACATGAAATGATAACTTATTAATCATAAAAAGAATGATTGCATGTTTATTGCCCATTTGCAAGTATTTCATGCATGTCCAGCACGAGAACAAAAATGGGCTGAGAAAATATCAAACCAAGACCTGTTGGAAATGACCAAACAATCCATAGTTGATGATTGATGTGTTTGAGCTTTAGGGACTTTCCGTTTTGAATTTTCCTTGGCGAATGCAATTTGTTTTCTTCTAATTTTTACGGTGTAAAGAGAACAACAATGCATTGGCTCATGCAATTTTTTTAATTCCTTTTTCATAGGTTATCGAAACAGGTAAAGTCTTTGCTTTGCTGTTTCCGGTGGAGTACAAATACATTTTACGTTTTCAGAGGCATTGTATAGATACTATCTGTATACGACAACTCTTATAACATGTATAACTGGCCAATAATCTTTGCTTTCTACAAAGTCTTGTTTACGAAATGAACTCTATATATTTCAAGACAATCTATGGTTATTCTATATTCACACTTTTCTAGAATTGGATTTATCAATCAGCATACTCTCCGACAGTTTTAATTTTTAAACACGAACTGGTATATGCTGTGCGGTGCCAATATTTAATATTAGATTGGCATTAACAAGATCTAGGACAACAGGCGTAACAAATGATTATACAGTTTATAAGTTGAATATCATCTCTTTGGCATATTCCACATTTTCATTCTCAATTTATTTTAAATGTACAACTAACTAGTTATACATATCTAATTGATTATCTGTGGTTTAAAAGTAAAACTTTTGGCTGATGTTTTGTTCCTAGAAAAATAATCTGTTTGACCTTTTTAATCTCTTTATTCTCTGTTATCTGATTACGATATCGAAAGCTACCACTTTTACAAATGCCTGTTGGTCTTTTGAGATGTGTGTCTGGTGTACAATTATTTTCAAAAGCACTCTTTTAGCATTTAAATCAGTAATACATTTACTCAAGGAGATGAGTTTTGACATATCGCGTTATCCATTATTTCGACCAGTCGTTGACGATATGCAATTCTTAATTGCTCTTTTCCAGTAAACAGAATAAAAAAAAAAAAAAAAAAAAAATAATAATAAAAAACAAACACTTTCAATACCAATGCGAATCCAACCATAAAAGTAATTTTATAATATTACTTTTATTATATTAGTATACAACATTGATTATTCAGCACAATACATTATGACGATCAAACTCACTTTCCGCTAGGTTCATTATTGTACGGTGCCTACAAGATAAAGAGTATGGATAACTGTATACAGTCGCATACTTGATGAAACATTATAGACAGTTGATGGACCAATTTGAGTGGATTCCCCGGGGGTTGGATATTTTTATATATATATATATATATAAAAAGACGAGAATAGTGTTGAACCCACCTCTCAAGTTTGATGATACATAAACCCTCCTTTTAAAGTATTTCTTGATTCACGCCTACTACAGGGTACTGTAGGTCAAAGTTTCGTTCCTTAAATAAAACAAATTCGGCCGCTGAACGTTAAGCAACCAATAATCAATCAATCATTATAAAAAATATGATACTATCGTCCTCTTTTAAATTAAATTCTCATGTTAGGCCAGGAACAATCATTGGCATAAATTCTCATGTTAGGCCAGGAACAATCATTGGCATTTATATCAAGCCTTATACAATTTGTGCCTTTTAATCAAATTCGAGTAAGGACAATAAATATAACAACAACGAGAAACAATAAATCATGGACATTTTATGGAAACTGAAAATGTAATCTCGACTTCAATATAAACAGATTACGAAAATTCTAATCAAAATAAAATACCAAAAACCGGACAGCTTATTTAGCACATGCTTTGTTTAAGTCGGGAAAACAACCCCTTATTGAAACATTACTCACAGTTTACAACAGTAAATTAATTTGAAGGCGAATTTAATTAAAGCTTTTGGAAGGAACGCAGAAGAAAGTAGTAGATCAAATACTCCAAATATATAATAGAAACATATTAACGTGATGATTATCATGTTTCAAGATAGATTTTTTAGGAGACAAAGTGCAGACGTATTATAAGGGAACAAAAACAATAACATGGAATCACAAATTGTTAAAATATAACATATCTTAAATTAATTTACAACAATATAAAAATCTGTTAAAAGAAAAGTCTAATATGAACGTAGAGTGGTTGATTGATTGATTTTTGGTTAGTTAACGTCCAGTGGCAAAAACTTCTGGTAAAAAATAAATCAACAATTGATATGATAGGCAGGTTCTGTAAAAGAGACCGTCCGTGTGAAAGTCAGCACATTATTGACTGCCACTGGAAAAGGAAACTGAGGAATATTACACATTGTTCGATTTTTCTTGTTTAATTCTTATTGTTTATTTTGGTCATATGTTTTGCAATATATGTTTTGTATTTTTTCACTATTTTGACATATTGACTACATGTTACAGTAAAAATGAGTAGATATTATTTTCAGAAATAGTATCTTTTTCACTTACACTATTTACATATTCAACATACGAATCAGTCAATATGTTATATATATATGGACCTCGTCAAAAGTCCATACTTGATAAATATTCTGACCGGACGTGTCTGCGAACTTGTATACCAGCAGGGCCAAAATGGACGCCCTGGGCACTGTTACAAGGATTTGCGTACTGATCGGAAGAAGATCAAAGTAGTAATATTTCAATTTCTCCATATGTATTTATAAGTCCGAGAATTCGCCAAAATGCAAGGGTTCAATCTTTCAACCCTAACCCACTGGGTCTTATTATAATTTCATTGTTCAATTTTCAATTTCAAGTATCCGCTTTTTACATATTTTTATTTTTAAAAACGAATATATCAATAATTATAAAACAATATGAAGTAAACATACACTGAGCAAAAAGTAGAATTCAACAAATTTTATAAATGTCTTTGTCATCAGAAAATGTCTAAGGTATTGATGTTTAAGAAATCACCAGTTTAACAACATTGCTTGATTACGGATTCGATGATACTCATAGAAACGATACAAACCAGTTGTCCATATGTGGAGCTGACTCTGCTTGCCCTTCCGGAGCACTTGTGGTCGCTCGCTACTTTTGTTTGAGACCATGTTGCTCAGTCTTTAATTTGTGTTGTGTATACTGATGTTGTGTTTTGGTCTATTCATATTTCTTTTTTGCCTTGGCGTTGTCGGTTTATTTTCGACTTGCCAGTTTGGTATTTTTCGCCTCTCGTTCGCACTTATATTTAACAAAATATCAGTCCAAGAGTCATCCGGGGTATTTACATCATCTAGAGATTCAGTATTTTAAATGATTATTGTTCCATGTATTAACCTGTTGTTCTTTTGGTATAAAAATATATGGTTGCTAGGAACATTTCAAAATAAAGAGATAAAAAGTTGGAAAGTCTACTGTACTGAATCCCATTTATGTCGTTATGATATATTTCTATTATGAATTAGAAAATACGTTGAACCACAAACGTCAAAATTATTCAATCGCGTAGTGGGATGAACTATTTGTGGATTCTTATAAATTCTATAGGCCTACAACTTTTGGACTATTTTAAATCTCGGTCTCAGTATTTTTGAAATTAATCGTTACATACTTTGATTTTTTAACCCTGTATGCTAACATTGCCCATGTGAAATTTTAAAATTGTTTGTATATACATTGAACGACTTTATGTGACGTATAAAGTTTTCTGACGTCAAACACGCGAATCATTGTAAATATAACGGAATTTGATACGAGACTGTCATCAAAGTGAGAGCTTTAGCGCTTTAAAACCAGGTTTAATCCACCATTTTCTACATGAAAATGCCTGTACCAAGTCAGGAAAATGACAGTTCTTGTCCATTCGTTTTTTGATGTGTTTTGTAATTTGATTTTGCCATGTGACTATGGACTTTCCGATTGGATTCTTCTCTGAGTTCAGTATTTTTGTGATTATACTTTTTTTCTCCTGTCTCTGATTCCTCAGTCTAATTTCGTTTTCTTTGCAGTTTCATATAGAGTACTGTTAACTTAAAAAAAAAAAAAAAAACCAATATAACGTTTTTCAAAATTTTCAAACTTGATGAAGCTTAAATTTGTTGCGGTTTTTCTGCTGATTTCCAACAAACCACTATAATAAGACGTCTACTACATATCGCCTACATACCAATTACATTTCAAAGGGGTATTAATACTGATATTTATTAACGCCATTCATTATTTCGAAAGAAAGTGAACTTCTGTATCGATTTTCTTCATCATATTAAAGATTAAAAGTCCTTATGAACTTACAATTTGATGGGGCAGATGGACAATTAACGACAGGTTTTACCATCACTGTCACAGTTTTTATTTTTCCATTTATCTCAACTCACAGAAAATATGTTTGATTGTCATTGTTAAACCCTAGTCGTCAACCTAAAAAAAAAAGGTTCAGGCTGGTGTTGTATGCATAATTACACCTTATGTAAGAATCCGGGGTTTTGATTGGTGTGTATTTTTCACCAATTTACTGTTATCAAATGAATATCGTTCATTTTTAACGCCGCCGGGGTATTTGCTAAAAGGATATGCCTTTTTAACCCTCTCTACCGTGGTATTTGCCAAAAAATACTCTATCGGACTGGACGCTTGTAACGTCACGATCATCAATGCGTTTTAGTACATTAACATTCGGTGTAATTAAACAGATATATCATGTTATTGAGGGGTATTTTTGAGAATGAATTTCCCTCGCCTTACGGCTCGTGAAATTTAACATTCTCTCGACTTGTATTTTTCGCAAATACCCCTCCTTAACATGATATATCTGTTCAAAATTTTACTGATGAAAAATTGGAATCCGACAGAGGGAGACGCTTATCATGTCAGTGATTCTCACTATTTTCGGAAAGTTTTTGGGAAGTAGACACTTTATTAGTTTTAACGCACACTGGTGACGGATTCTTTTTTTTTTTTTTGCACATGACAATTTACGACAAAAGAGACGAAGTCGTTCCTAGCTGTTGTAATCTTTTCCTCTTTCTTGACGACGCTGTCCCTTCTGGTCCATTCTAATGGTGTGTATATTTCCCAACTTGTTTGCTTTGCTTGTATCTATTGTGAAGTCTTATTAACTTATTCATATTCATTTTTTTTTAATAAATTTCCTGTTAACAAAAGTTTAAATTTTTCGAAAAACTAAGGATTTTCTTATTCCAGGCATAGATTTCCTTAGCCGTATTTGGCACAACTTTTTGGAATTTTGGATCCTCAATGCTCTTCAACTTTGTAATTGTTTGGCTGTATAAATATTTTGATATGAGCGTCACTGATGAGTCTTATGTAGACGAAACGCACGTCTAGCGTACTAAATTATAACCCTGGTACCTTTGATAACTATTTACACCACTGGGTCGATGCCACTGCTGGTGGACGTTTCGTTCCCGAGGGTATCACCAGCCCAGTATTCAACACTTCGGTGTTGACATGAATATCAATAATGTGGTCATTTTTTTTTTTATAAATTTCCTGTTAACAAAAGTTTAAATTTTTCGAAAAACTAAGGATTTTCTTATTCCAGGCATAGATTTCCTTAGCCGTATTTGGCACAACTTTTTGGAATTTTGGATGCTCAATGCTCTTCAACTTTGTAATTGTTTGGCTGTATAAATATTTTGATATGAGCGTCACTGATGAGTCTTATGTAGACGAAACGCGCGTCTGGCGTACTAAATTATAATCCTTGTACCTTTGATAACTATCTATATATAACTGGTAGCTTTTTAAATCAGGAATTTTGGTACCACAATTGACTTTCAACGATTGTAGTTTGGCTGTACATGCAAATACCAAATAACCAAAATATAATAATATAATGGAATCGCGTGTTGATTATTAAGTCCAACAGTACTATCCATGAAACTATATGATCCATTGAATAAACTTATATTTTAATTAAAGGTTATCAATTCAACACTGTCGTTTGCTTTGAATGTGTTTTTGATAAATGTGTGTTGCTGTACTGTTTTGAACCCTTATATGGCCCTTAATTATGTCAATACTTATATTTTGGCATTGTATAAATGTTTTTGTAAGTATGATTATGTTCCAATTTATAACATCAAGCGAACATGAATTATTTACAAAATAAACTCAACACCTTTGTATGGGTTCAGCTCGCCTGACAGTGTGCAGCAAAGCAGTTTAATTTTATTTAAGACAAATGCATTGTAATCAATGTTCATCAGTGTTACTCAAATTTCACAATTTTTAAAATTCGTTGTATATCTGGAAGTATAAATTCTACGTATATTTTTCGATATGCAGATGCAACAACGAGTTCAGCGAGTTCTAGATGACTACAAAAGTTTATTACGTCTACGCAACTACCCAATACGTATACCGTTGATTACTTGGCATTATTGCAGGATTTGCGACTAGTACCGGGGGATCTCACTCCAAAATAAAAATAATACTTTATACATTCGTAACGTCAGAGGGTTTTTTTTCTGGATTTATCTTCATTTGGAAAGTTAATAGCCAAATAATTGAAAGCCAAGGATGTATTTATAAGTGCTTTTATACGTGAGGTTCTGTATGATCAAAAAGGGGCTAATAGGATAGTCAAATCTATGTTAGATCCAATTAACCGGATGTAGTTGGAACCTTAGTCTAAATAAGCAAACGGAGATTTTTTAAAAAGAGGTATAAATTGTGTACCAAAGCACTGGATATTGAGCTGATGATAAGATCATACTCCCAGGGACTACTAGACCACCAGCAGAAGTATCGGCTTTATGTTTGTAAACGAAATTAAAAAGACTTACAAATTAGTTGCTTCCCTTGCGCTTTTCTTGAATTATCATCGTCAAGAAAACTCAAAGCCAAATAATTGACAACCAAGGACGTATCAGTACTCGAAAACGTCAGTAGCTTATATGATGACAAAACAATATGACATAAAGATAATAGCCAAAGCCATCCAAAGACAACTATACCTAAGGGAGATAACACCTCCTTTTCTTAAGAATTTAAAAAAAAAGAGATATAAAAGAAATATATATAGTGTATGCATACAAGGACAAGTCCTGAAAAATGCAAAACGTTATTTTTTTAGCATATCATAACGTTATTTTTTTAGCATATCATAACGATCGTATATCTTTTAACTATGTTAATTAACAATTTTGTAAAATAACAAGATATCATTGAAGGTTCGCTATAATACAGTTTATTTTGTCACCTGATACATCACAGAAAACAGTTGCTGGAAAGCAACACAGGATAATTGTTTATTTTGCATTACATTTCTGACAGCAGAAACGTGAAGGACACGGCAACTTAAACGTGTTAATCACAATCCCATCACATATTGAAAGCTAGAAGTTTTACCTTAATTATAGGATATTGAATCGTATCGTTGTGACGGTCAGGGTTATTTTGATGAGAGCTTACGTATTTCAGGGCAAATAGGATATCAGAAGGTACGAAAGGTTAATGTATTTTGTCAAATGGACAGACTTGGTATTTTCTTTGCTTTCCTAGCTCTTAAAAAAATATTCTTAACACTTTCTTTGATATGAACTAGAAAACTGACGATATAACAGATACACAACAGTAATTTTTATTAAAAATATAGATATCTGTGGGAGACTATTTTGCAAAAATAGTTGGTTTGAACACCAGAGAGCACATTAGAGAACAAGATTTTTAAGTCTTATGTAAACCTTTGATAACTATTTTAACCCATTTCAGAGAAAATAGAATTATCAATACAAAAATGAGTTCCATCTTGTTAACAAAAACAGTGGACAGGCTTAAATAGAAGTGAAAGGTGTAACTATGTTGTTTGTTTTTTCGCCTCCCTTTTCCCTGATGTAGAAAATAAAAAGAGACAACATTAGTATAACGCTGTTCGAAAGTCATAAATCGATTGAGAGAAAATAAATTCGGGTTACAAACTAAAACCGAGGGAAACACATCAACTATAAGAGGAAAACAACGAAACAACAGAAACACTGAAGTGCAACAAAAAAAAAAACCCGACAATGCAACACATACAGAAACGAACTATAAAATAACAAATGCCATTTTCTTGACTTGGTACAGGACATTTTAAGAAAACATGGTGGGTAAAACCTTGTTTTGTAAGTGTAAATGACTTTAAAAACATACTCGTTTCAGTCGCAGGTAACCATGTAACTATAGCCTTTTTACAAATGTTTAAGTTAAAAAATAATGTCAGCAGATCTATGAAATATCCCTCTATTACAAAAAAAAACCCAAACAATTGTTACTAGATTTTGCAATTTTCTCATTAGTACCACATATTTCAATGTATTCGATCTTCTAAACAAAAGAAAAAAGTGCTGTCAATATTGTCATATCTGTTTATAAATTACAAAAGCGCACATTAGAAATCCTCTTAAAAAGGAACAAAAGATACCAAAGGGACAGTCAAACTCAGAAATCTAAAATAAACTGACAACGCCATGGCTAAAAATGAAAAAGACAAACAGACAAACAATAGCACACATGACACAACATAGAAAACTTAAGAATAAACAACAGGAACCCCACCAAAAACTAGGGGTGATCTCACATGCTCCGGAAGGGTAAGCAGAGTCGAAATTATGCTTAACACAATGTTCTATCAATAAAGCATTTTCTAATGCTAGTCTGGTTTTGTGTGCTCGTCTCGGCTGTTTTGGAAAGTGTTAATGTTATTGGCTTTTATTGGAGAAGGACCATTATATCTATGGGTTATATATTAAGCATTGTACGTATCTTTTTGCATCAGTATTGAAAAAATGTTGAGCATACTATTGGTAAGCTGGTAATTGGTCATCTCTCTTTCTGTGGGAGGTTAGGCTAACTATGCAACTAGGTTTAATCTACCAATTTCCACATAAGAACTTGCCTGTACAAAGTCAGGAATATGACAGCTGTTATCCATTTATTTGAAGTATTTGAGCTAGCTTTTGGTTCTGCCATTTTATTATGGATTATCCGTTTTGAATTTTTCCTCGGAGTTCAGTATTTTTGTTATTTTACTTTTTGCTCCTTTCAAATAATGTCCTCCTCAGTATGACAACCTTGTAGGGATTAAGAAACTTTGCTTTTTTTCTGTATGTCTGTCGCATGTTTTGATGTAGATAATACTTTGAAAAGTGTTCTTACTATAAGGTTACAAGAGCGCAATTATTCGTAATGCATTTTCCATAGGGTACCACTAGTGTTCCGTATTTTTTTTCTCGAAGACTACACAAACTAGGGAAAAACGGGTGGCAGTTGCTGTTAGTATAAATGCCAGTGTTGCATTACAACCAAAAAAAATATAGGGTCATGCGGCTCAAATTGACTTAAAATGCAGTTGAAAAAAATCGTCTACTTTTTTCGCTTAATGAAAAAGGCATATTTTTAATGGCTCCGACGTGCAGAAATTGAAGATATTTTCTATACTTCGTAAAATGTGAATATGATTTTCGGCAATTTTTAAACCTAATTGGATAAGCTTTCGATTAAATGCAATTCCAATCCTGTATCAACCAATCAGAAGCCGTATAGGATTCTATTCTGAGTACCATCGGTAAAAACCTTGCCGGTAAAAAACTTGCCGGTAAAATGTAAACAAATAATTGCGCTCTTGTAACCATAAGTCTGTAGCTAATGGCATATATCATTAGAAGGGTGAATGAAAATGTAATTACCCATCACAGGCCTCAGTTGGAAAAGCTTACAACCGAGATTTAATGATCGGTGGATATTATTGCCATCAATTTTGTAGGCTCCTTTGGCAATAGGAGCCATTAGCATAATTCCGTTTGTAGAAAAATCTCCCTTTCTTATCTATTTAAAAACCTTAATTGCCATTTAATACAATGTTTTCGTCACATAAATCTTCTCTACACCTGAACCCCCACTAGATATTTTTATATTGGTCTCGTGATGGTTGATATAATCTGTAAATTAACGCACAACACTGTTTGTTTAGTTTACGAATGTGTTGTTCGTTAAGTTGGCTTATAAAGCTAGTCTAATGTTTGATTCTTAAAATTTTTATGGACTTCCCCTTTTCTGAATTTACATTGGACCTTGATTTTATTTGTTTATTTTTTTTACTCTAGAATGTTAATGATTATGTTAATTGTAATTTTAATACAGAGTATGTTTTGCAACATCGTCGTCTGTTTTTATTTCTACAGCTGTCATCTCTTGATTATTATAATTTAAGCGTAAAATTTCTTTGCCTTTAAAAAAAAAAAAGAAAAACTGACCAGGTTCTTACCGGATTGTTTTTTTTATTTTTGAAAAGTTGCTAAAGGATCATTGGAGTTGATATGCTTTATTGTTAATTTCTAATGTTATATTCTTGCAACCTCTTGAAATTGTCAACAGTCGTGTCCATCTTTCTCTGTAGAAAATATATAATGCAATGATAGCTGTTTAAAAACAATTTAACAAAATTACCGAATTTCAAGGTTAATTACCAAATTTCAAGGTTAATTCCAAAATAGGAAGTCCATAAAAACTAACAAAATCAAACTTTAGCAACATACTAATAGTCGATTATAACAGTCACATGCCTCACTTCCAGAGAACCATGCACTTTCTGAATATATCGGTCATATTGTCTAAACAGCTTAAATTCTTGTTAGACTATAAAAACTGAAATAATCTCTTTCATTAAAGGATTTTGTTATAAACTGCACTCAAAAAGTTGTATGGGGAACATATTTTATTTACGATGTACGGATAATTTGTTACAAGGGATTTAAGGCATGTTTACGTCTTAATCTGTAAATTAATATAAACTATTATTTAAAGGATATGATATTTTAATTAAGCTAAATGTTGCCCTCAATGCAAAAAGCTTATGCATGATGCACACGTAAATAACACTTACTTAGTATTGTAGATATATGGAATGTTTATTGCGAAAGTGTTTTAATTTGTAAATAGCGAATTCTGAAGATTTTGTTGAGAGGTTCCTTATGTTTTTAATTGAGTATTAGATTTGGAATATGGTAACATGTGAGGCTTATGGTGAGAATTTGAGTAAAATACAAAAACATGAAAATTGGTAATGTCATACATAAAGATACTTTGCCAGTAATTACTCTTCCTCTGGATTGGAAAAACCATTTCTGCGTCTTAGTTGACTTCCAACCTCCAAGATTAAACATACTATAAGCCAACATTCACATAAACAAAATAGAGAAACAAAAAATGTTTAACACAATGTGATGATATAAATGATTTGTATGCTTTTGAAGAGTAGTATGCAGACGAAACACATGTGTGACGTATTCAATTGTTAGCCGTACATCTTTGATGAGTTTTTTCATCTAAGCTTTTTGTGTAATGGTTTTTGGATTGCCAATCTTCTTTACACAGATTTTATTTTTTCCTAGAATTCAACACATCGGGCTAAAACATCACAACCGACTCGAGAAGGTCTACCAAAAAAGTTACAAACACTTGATTTTCTCCGTTATTAGAAGGAATATAAATTTAAAACTTTGCAAATGTGTTTTTTATGTTAAGGTTAAAAAAAGAAACTGTGGGAAATATATGAATTCCAAAAGAAGAAGGGTTCTTCTTCTACTGCGAATGTACCCAACGGAACGCGATTACACACTCACTAAAATTATACAATTTCAAAATGAGATTTAGTAATAACAACATTATAAAGTGTCATCTTTTACATGTGAATGTATTTGCAACAGTGTTTTAATAACCGTTATATCTATAATTCTCTGCATCAGTTATAAATTAATCTATATAAATACTATTCCCTTTATGTCGTAACTATTTGGAATTTCAAAGGAATTTAACTATACAAATTATGGAAATCAAACTGCAATACTATACTGCATTGACACACGGATTTTGTGTTCGTAACAGTACCACTTTTATTCTAGCAATGATAGTTTTAAGAGGATATATTCAAGTAAATAGAAAACATGTGATTATTTTTTCAACGAATTAAAATATTTGATATTTGATAACAGTGCATATAGATAATGAACATCAGATGATATAATCTGCATAGAAGCAACTGCTAACAAATAAAGATTAACATTGCAAACATTACAATCTGCCCAGTAGCTACTGTAGGATTTGAATCATCAATTTCCACTTTATACAAGTGTCGAATTTTGTAAAAACTAAGGTTACAACTCCGTTGCCTAAACCGGTGTAAGAACTTTCAATCTTCTGACAAAAGAAAAATTAAAAAAAATTATAACAATTTTTCATTTAAATACATTTTGTTCTTCAAATTCTATCTTTCTGATATATATGTGTATAGTTTCTTATGGCAAGATATGTTGATTTAAAAAAAAGGTAAGGACTTCATTTGCCTCTTATGCGTTTATTTTTTATTATTACATAACAAGTACATTAGTTTAAATCGTTTGTGAACAGTTTATTGTCCTGTAAACACCTCGGTTTCTGTTAATCTGTTTATCATGTAATTCTTGAAAATTATCAAATTACCGTTCCAGTTTCAATCGTTACTCATTTTTTTATGATACAACTAATCTTATTTCATAAGCGAGGGTGTGATGTTGTTCTCCCCTTGGTATATTAAGTAGGCCAATATATCATATGCTGATAATAATTGCATTCCTTTACGGTTTTTTTAAGATTATTACTTTCATGGATGTTTTTTTGTCCTGCCGTTTGCATAATTAACATCTGGCGCAATTTCTGTAATGCTACAAACCATATGATTTATTGCATACACTAGTATTTCAAGAGAATGAGACTCCAGTTAGTTAATATATTCCAAGTATTGTTATAAACTCTGTAAAGAGTTAGTTTAAGGTTGCGTTACAGGTCCCGTAATTATAATCTAAACACTAAGGCAAACGTATAACATACATTCTATATATTAAGTTAACAAAGGGTAGAATAAACAATAGAATTGCTGTCATATCATGGATCGCTCATCGATAATAATGCTAGCATATATTAAAAAGATATTAAGCATCATATTTTATCTCAATTAAAGCACCATGTTCAGATCGAAAAGAATATGCCGGTTTGTAAAAAAAGTACGAGTTCTATAAGATACGAAAGAGCAAGTCCACGAAAGGATTTGAATGTGTACATCATCAGTTTATGTGGAGTAGGATCTGCTTACCCTTCCGGAGCACATGAGGCCACCCCTAGTTTTTGGTGGGGTTCGTGTTGTGTATTCTTTAGTTTTCCATATTGTGTCATGTGTACTATTGTTTGTCTACTTGTCCTTTTCATTTTTGGCCAAGTCGTTGTAAGTTTATTTTCGATTTATGAGTTTGACTGTCCCTCTGGTATCTTTCGTCCCTCTTTTATACTGACATCAGAATTAAAATGTAAACAAGTGATGTTGGAGATAAATGTGTACACTTGTTTTTGCGTGTTTCCTGAGTGGCAGCGGTTTTCTAAACATTCTGAAACTTTGATATATTCGAGGCATTTACACTATACACTAAACTATTACCATTATTCAGTTATGACATCACAACAAAGCATACTTTTGACCCAAAATTACAAAAAGTTGTGCCAAACACGGCTAATTTTATCTATAAAGGCAACAGTAGTATACCGCTGTTCAAAACTCATAAATCCATTGACAAAAAACAAAATAGGGGTAACAAACTAAAACTGAGGGAAACGCATTAAATATAAGAGGAGAACAACGACACAACATTAGAATGTAACACACAGAAACGGACTAAGCATTAGACAAAATCCTGGTTTTGTGGCATGCCAAATCTCCCTCTTTTATGGCCATGTGAAATATAACACCAAAATGACAATACAACATTACAGGACAACAATATCAATAAATAGGAGAACACAATTGACAAAGAAACACACGAATAATAGCTAACAAAAGGCAACAAGTTTAAAATTTTTAATACGCCAGAAGTGCATGTCCACACAAGACTTACTAGTGACGCCCAGATACAAAAGTATGAAATCCTAAACAAGCACAAAGTCGAACAGCATCGAGGACCAAAAGTTCAAAAAAGTTGTGCCCAAAACGGCCAGGGTTTTCTGTTAGGTACCAGAACATCCCTATTATTTAGAATAATTTATACTTTTGCAAACAGTATATTTCATGTAATAACTATACACAAGATGTACATGATAAAACTGAAGTATTAGCTAATTACAGGAAACAACTAAAATACATTTACATAACCCGACAAAATGCAACACATCCGAATAAATTTAAACCTCAACGCCAAGTGACGTCATATTAGAAATTGTATACCTTAGACAAGAAAATTCGTAGTATTCAGCATATTTCGTACCCATGCAAACACTTGTACACGTTAACACCGAAGTGGTGACTAACCACAGAATAAAAACGAACACGTAAAAACCCATAGGACAGCACATACATCAGCACAAAAAAAACCCTGTATTGTCACACGATGATAACGATACAAAAGTGACGTCACAGGTAATTTAAAAAAACAACAACCTTAAGACGGTTGTTGATGTCATCACTGTTATCTAGTGGTTTGATTACATGGTTCATTTGTACATCATTAGCATATCAGTGGTATGCAATAACATGCTTCTTACACATGTGGAGCAGGATCTGCTTACCCTTTCGGAGCACCTGAGATCACCCCTAGTTTTTTGTGGGGTTCGTGTTGTTTATTCTTTAGTTTTCTATGTTGTGTCGTGTGTACTATTGTTTTTCTGTTTGTCTTTTTCATTTTTAGCCATGGCGTTGTCAGTTTGTTTTGGATTTATGAGTTTGACTGTCCCTTTGGTATCTTTCGTCCCTCTTTTACAGAAGTCACTCACCGTTGTCGGAAACATTTAAATAAGGTCTTGGTCCCAGCATGGCACCATGTGGGCCACCATGTTTCAGAACTATATTGTCCGAGTGAACACAATCATTTGAGACACATTGCAACCTATCCGTCAAGTAGAAGCGAATCCACGAAAAAGCCAATCCAGATATACCAAAATGAATAGTGTAGACGACCGAATGTCGTTATCGATCAGTATTGACAGTTTATTTTTGAAATCCAACAAATACACAACACCAAAGTGGTCTATTCCTGAGCTGGATTAGGCATACATTTAAGTTTGATTTCCGTCTTACTACTTTTTGTATTCTATAACGCTTTGGTATATTTGGTTACGAGCACTTCTAACGAGAAAGGCACATATGGGACATCAAATTAATTTGATATATAATTGTATATTAGTGCTAATAAGCCAATGACATAGATGATACTGAGGGATTAAAATTCACCGAGTTTATCAATAGATCGCCAGCCAGTGCTTTTATACTGCCATGATACAAAATAAAATTGGAAAAAGTCGACAATTAAGATGTAATAGACTCAGTCATTAAAATCATAGGTTAATTTCAAAATGCAATAAGTATTCATTAAATTTTTAATACTTGCCTTTACTCTTTTTTTTTAATTTTTGTTTATTTGTATTTCGGAATTAAGTGCGATGTTCATTTTATTAAACATGTAAATATCATTGTTTAAAGGCCAGTTGAATTTTCTGACTACGCTGATGACCTTTTTGTGTTTTTTGAACGGGTTGTTGTCACTTTGACATATTTCCTGTTTTCATGCTCAATTCCTAGTGCAGTTATGCGTGATGTTCAATTCGGACACAAATGGATTTCACAGTGTTGTTTCTATTTTGTTTGCCCTTGTTATTATATTCGCTTTTTTTTACTTGATCGAGGTAGTGTTTTGTTGATAGGGTATGCCAACAACATTGTTAAATCAATTATCTACTACACCTTTTTGTAGCGTCCTTGTTAGATTAAATTTGTAGTTTTTTTTTGTTTTTTTTTCAGTTTTTTTTTATGTCTGTGATATATGTTTATGCAGTTCGGGAAGCTGGATCCTATTTTTGTAACATTAACCTGTGCATGAGGCAGGTGGTGTTGGTTTGATATTCCAATAGCATGAGTTCGATTCTCGGCTAGGAAAGAACAACATGTTGCAGATTTAACATTGTTATGTTGATATTTAGAGTAGTTATCTATATAAAAGAGGGACGAAAGTTACCACAGGGATATTCAAACTCATAGATCAAAACGATATATGTGTATATATTCTATTACCAAACACTTTTTATTTTTTAAAGTTATCTTTTTTGAACTCTTTAATGACAAAACATGTTTGCCAGAGCAATACAAAAATTGATCGATTTGTAGTTGAAAACCCCAATTGCTGCAATTATTGTTCAATCAACATTTACAAGAGGATAGCCAAAAGGATAACACAGTTTAAATGATTTATACCGGTATTGTAGAATTAAAGACACATTAAACTGAAAGGGAATATTTGTTCAATGATAGTGTTTGAATCAATTTTTTCGGCAATATCTAATAAATAGACGCAGATCACGTTATCGTGAAAAGTTAAGCAAATGTTTCAGAGACTGTGTATGGTTGTTCAGATTCCATTCTTAGTTTTGATAACACATAAATAATTGTGATTCATTATTTGTTGAATATAGAAATATAAAGTCAATGTTTTCCGATTTTTTTTTAGGAACATAGCCAAAACACTTTATTTATTTAAAATTAAAAATGTATCCATATTAAAAATAGGTACAGATTATAACGTTATTACTAAAA
Source organism: Mytilus edulis (assembly GCF_963676685.1). Classification (NCBI taxonomy): domain Eukaryota; kingdom Metazoa; phylum Mollusca; class Bivalvia; order Mytilida; family Mytilidae; genus Mytilus; species Mytilus edulis. The sequence goes on along the minus strand of NC_092344.1, from coordinate 103,319,473 downwards.
ACGTTATTTCATCTCATTGGATCATTGCTGCCTCAACAGATTCTATTCAGTAAAATTTAGATTTTTTTATTTTTCATTTGGCATCAGGATAATATGGGATAGAAACAAAGACAGATGATAATGATTGGTTTACAACTGTTCATCTGCACAGGTTTAAATTCAAAACAAAAGTAAATGAAAATCATATCACATCTACTAATTTTTTCATTGAGTAGGATATTTCAAAGATATAATGTGATGTCGCCTGAGAAAAGAGTCGTTTCTTAATGATGGGGAGAAGATAACATTGCACAGTATTATTATTTTAATAGCCACATTGGAAGGCCTTCAAATGGACAAAACTGGTTTGATAAAGAGAAACCTCGCAAGAATCTGTATGGAAAAGATAAATTTTAGATTTTTTTTTATTTTTGATTGGTATCGTTGATTTAAATCTGATGCTATGTATTCTAACAGCAAAAGTGATAAGAACTTGTTTGATCTCAAAACGTGATAAGAAATGAAAAAAAAGAAATATTTCTCCTATACATGACCTTTACGACAAATATATTGTATTTCATTCATACCCGATAGCGTAGTTGAACATTGAAAAAAGACCTGCTTAACAATTAAAACGAACTCCTACAGTATCAGACGTTTGGTTTCAATTACTGTAAGGATTTATAAAGTTCATCCAGTCAAATTCTTTCATTATTTTTATTGATCATTAATTTTTGTCAAACGGTATCATTTTGTCACGTCAGCAGTGAATGGCCTGCTGTAATTGTTGATGATTTCTATGCTAACAGTGTTTCCGAAGATATAGAAGAACAAAATGTTTGAATGATCAATCAGGCATATATAAAATCCAATACAAAGGAGACAGATTGTCACAGCAATGAATACAATCCGCGATAGTATAACTAATATTAACTTTAATAATGTATATGAAGATGCATCAAATTATAGCAACTTTATTAATCTGACTAATAATTTCACCAAGTATGAAGAGAAAACTGATTTTACTTTTAAGGAATTACACACAGAAATTAATACTTCAATGGACAATTCTACTATGGACAATTCGTCGTATTGGGATTATGAGTATAACTATGATTATGATGCAGCCATTGCGCACCTGCCTTTAAATGAATTAATACCTGTGACAATCTTCTACTCTATTACACTTTTATCCGGACTTGTTGGAAATATTTTAGTTATCATATCTGTTGCACGCTTCAAGAAAATGCAAAACACAACAAATACATTTCTTTTGAGTCTTTCTACTGCAGATCTCTTACTAATTGTTATCTGTGTGCCTGTTAAGGTAAGACTTTAACTCTCAATTATATTTTGATATGAGCGTCACTGATGAGTCTTATGTAGACGAAAAGCGCGTCTGGCGTACTAAATTATAATCCTGGTACTTTTGATAACTATTATCTGTGTAAATAAGGCTAAGTCATAAGCAACCATTTTGATCATAAAACGTTTAAGTATTGTACAGATATTATCTTGCCGAAAATGCAGAACTAGAAAGTTTTTTATGCTTGCAGTCAATCCGCCACTGTTAATTTTTATTCCCAGATAATTTAGTATGTTGTTGTTAAGTAAAGGTAAATAACATTTACAGAACAGTCTGAAAATAGACGGAACAATAAATGAAAAATGAAAAATAAAAGTAATTTTTTTAACAAACCTTAATTTACTGCAGAGGATGAGTCTGAAAATTGATGTAGAAACTACTCATTGCTTGCAAATGTTTTATTCAATCATTCAAAAGATTTTTAGGTCAAAATTAAAGAATATGTTGTTAATAGATTTACTATGGTACCTTTTATTCTATTTGTAAACTATATTTTATATATTCAATATATGCAAAATAGCATATATAATTATACTTTAGATAACAATTTCCACCACTGGGTCGATGCTACTGCTGGTGGACGTTTCGTCCCCGAGGGTATCACCAGTCCGGTAGTCAGCACTTCGTTGTTGACATACATATCAATATATGGTAATTTCTATAAATGTCTTGTTACAAAACTTTGAATTTTTCGAAAAACGAAGTATTTTCAAATCACAGGAATAGATTATCTTAGAGTATTTGGCACAATATTTTGGAATTTTGGGTCATCAATGATTTTTCACTTTCTACTTGTTTGGCTTTGTAAGTATTTTGATCTGAGCGTCACTGATGAGTCTTATGTAGACGAAACTTGCGTCTGGCGTATTAAATTATTATCCTGGTACCTTTGATAACAGCTTCTGCAGTACTACTAAAAGTATTTTATACAATTGAAGTTTCTATCTATTAAATTAATACATTTTCCGCTTTTAAAGTTATGGCTTATTTGGTTGAATAACCGAAAGAAGGCACCGCATACCCCGGTGTCTCTACAATTTTGTGAATATATTAATTATTTGTGCTTTGTATAAATATGCATGAACTATTTCAATTGTACATTGAGCAACCATGAATCCGTCCATCGTCAAATTAAAACTTTGCTGAAAACCTCCCAAAAAAAAATCGATGTAGAAAAATCTTGCGATCAATGTATGTTTGAAACCAGGAAAGCTTCAGACTTGTCACTTAAGCTAGAAAATTTATAGCCAAATACCATGCCAAATTTTTGTTGTTGTCTTAAGCGTTCTTACTTTCGAAATAGAATCGATAATTTATTTATGATAAAAAAAAAACGATTAATAAATTTCGTACACAAATTCATTATGAGCATAATAATTGAAAATTTAATAAAGAAATGCATATTAACAATTTTATATTGGTAAACTCTTTAAAACATAATTACATGCGAATATCACCATGTAATTATTATATTGCAATGCTGTTAAAAACTACAAATGTAATACAGAGTATGTTTTTTTTTATAGAACCAAGACCATTATTGAAAATGAACCCTTTCAAAAATATAGATGACAATTTGGAGATTAAAAAAAATCACTGGTTAAATGATAATTTACAATTTTAAAACCGAAATCAAATCTTTACTAAACCTTATTACTCCTTAAAAAAAACCCCAAGTAAAACAATTTAGCAAAAGCTCATCAAAGGTACAAGGGTATAATTTAGAACGTTAGACACGCGAATCGAATGCTTTTCAGTAGCGCTAACCTAAAATCAATCATACTACTAAATGTGCGTATTCTTTAATGTCATTCAAATAATTCTCTAATTCTCTAATAAGACGTTCAAAATTTGGACTATAAACCATATAAACATGTTGAAGTCTTATTTCAAGAATTTGCCAGTTGCAAATTTTTTTACATAAGAAAATGCGTGTACCAAGTCAAGAATATGACATCTGTTGTCCATTCGTTTGATGTGTTTGAGCTTTTTATTTTGCCATTTGATTAGGGACTTTCCTATTTGAATTTTCCTTGGAGTTCATTATTTTTGTGATTTTTTTTCTTTTTTCATGTTTGAATTAATTGGCTGTTTTCACGTGTGTATTTAATTAGTTATCAAAGGTACCAGGATTATAATTTGATACGCCAGACGCACATTTTGTCTACATAAGACTTATCAGTGACGCCTAGATAAAAAAAAAAGTTATTAAGCCAAACATGTACAAAGTTGAAGAGCATTGAGAACTAAAAATTTCAAAAAGTTGTGCAAAATACGGATAAGGTAATCTATTCCTGTGATAAGAAAATCCTTAGTTAAATGAAGTTTTATAAACAGGAAATTTAGATGAAGACCATATAATTGATATTCATAATCATACATGTTTTTGAATCGGAGAAATCTCTGTCGAGAGATTAAATTTTCACCAGGAATCGCTAGCCAACCTGGTTTGCTTAAGTGAATTTGAATTAAGGTGTATTAATCCATCTTGGATTTGAAAATAGCAGATAACAATAGCTCTAGATCTTTTACAAAATGTGCAATTTTAGAGAGTAGTATAAAATTCATATTTAAGAAAATTATGGGTTTTATTTTATTTACAGCTGTAATTTACAAAGAAAACCCAGAATATTGTTGTCTTAATCATTTTTTTTCTCCATCATCCACATAAGGGTTAATAATTCAGTTAAAAGTCATACGTCATTAAACGTTACAACTTGTTATTGGAATGCGGTTTTTTGTGTGTCAAATCGCGCTATTTAAGTTGTAAAGAGCCATGATAGTTCCATAATAAGCTTGATGTGTCTAATGAGATAAAAGAAAACAACAATTGTCTATCTAAGAAAATGGTGATAAGATCTAGTGATGTGTTGAATAATATAGAACGTGTGGTACATTCTGGCATTTTATGTGTAACCGAAGATCATGATTAAAATTAATTTAACATTTTCTGTTCCGGAACCCAAACTCAAGACCTCTTTTTTCGAAGCCAACACTCTTATCGACGTAGTTAACATTGTACTTCCCTAGCTCAAACGCTTGCGCCTGACTTAGTATGTACAATACAAGAGAAGCAATCTCGTCACATTACCCGCACCTCAAAAGTCGTCATACGAATTTATCTCTCATAACACATACATATACCCTTGCATTATGTAATTTAACTAACATTTAATAAAATGGCAAAATCAAAATCTCAAACACACCAAACTAATTGATAACAACTGTTTTGTTCCTGACATGGTACATGCATTTTCTTATGTAGAAGTGGCTTACTAAGTTTGGCTCCAGGATTCTAATTAGAAATTCACATTGCCTCCTCTTGGACCCAATCCCGGAACCTCTGTGTCAATATATATATATATATATATTTTATTGTGAAACTACCCCTTTACAACGGGGGCAAGCGCCAGCGGGGTACTGACACCTGCGTCATCAAACATGCACATCATAGTATTTACAAACAACATTATATGATTGTAGTAAAAATGATATAAGATACTTGTAAAAGACTTAAATACATTAACGCTAAAATATCATAATAAATTGGTTATTTCGTGTAAGTACGTTATAGTGACAATTTCATATGCATAAATACTTTAAAATCTTTCATCCATAAAAGATTAAAAAAATCGAAATTAAAACTAAAAACGTTCACACACAGTTCAAGACATTATACATTGGAAATCTTATCAATTTGAAAAGAACGTTCCTTCATTACGTCTACAAGGTATTTTTTAACGATCTTATCTAAACTATTACCTAAGTCTGGAGAATACAAGTAGCCCAGATCACCTATCATGAACTGTATTTGTGATAAGGGTGGCAACTCTGAAAGACAGATATCCATTTTTAAATTCTCGAAACATGCTTGTATGTTAGTACTTGTTCTTTTTCTGATAGCCGAGAAAAAAGGACAATCTAACATAACGTGAAAGATATTCTCAATCGCAATTGAGGAACATAGCTGACATTCATTATTTGTTGTCAGATTCATTCGTTGAAGCGTTGCATTTATAGGCAGACAATTCGTTCTTGCCAAAAATTTTAGCCTTGTTGATCGGAAGTCGTCAACATTTGATAGATACGGCTGCTTACGACTAACAACCACAAAGGATTGGTACAAGTTTAGGCTACTCTTTCCTAAAATATTACATAGTTGAGTATTGGTCGTTTCGTTACCATAAAATTTATTAAAGATGTTAACGTTTATGTTTCCATTTGCATAATGGTCAAGACCCGCAGTCTGTAAAATAGTTTCGATATTTTCGATATATTTCCATTCATTACATTTAACAGGTATAATTTCATCTAGGATAATTTTAGACAGCCGATTATTGGGCAGGTTTTTTAATCTAGCGTAGTATGCAATTCTTTGTCTATCCATCAATCTATTTATTGACTCCCACCCAAATTCAGCTAGGAGCGCACATTTAGGAATATTCATTTTTGTGTTTAAGATTATTTTCCCAACTTTATATTGAAAGCTTTCTAGTATTTCTTTACATTTCTGGGATGACGGGAACCATACTGAACATTCATACGTCGGTGATAGTCGAATGGCCGACATCCACAGAGAATGTCTAAAATTAATACGGTTAAAATCCCCATGTTCACCTAAAATACGAATTGCATGATTTATTTTCCGTTGAAAATTTTCTTTCAGGTACTGTTCTATATGGTATGTAGATTTAAGGGATCTTGAAAAATATACGTCTAAATATTTGTATTCATTTACTTCTTCAATGAGATCGTTCCCCAGATACCATTTTTTATCTGAGTCTTTCTTTTTACCTGTAACCAGAACCTTCGACTTGGATGAATTAAACTTTAAGCTCCATTTTGAGACAAATTTATGCGCTATGTTTAAGAGAATTTGTAGCTTTATTCAGTGTTTCCTAATAAAACAATGTCATCAGCGAAAAGAAGGCAGTTTATTAATTCAGAAGCGATATTAATACCTAAATTTGCCCCCTTCAGCATATCGCACAGGTCAGTCATTAAGACGGAAAAAAGTGTAGGAGATAGAACGCATCCTTGTTTAAGACCAAATTCTTGATCGAACCATTCAGACTCGTAATTACCAAAAAGGACTTTATTGCTAACATTCTTATATGATGCCCGGAGGATCTTCCAGCATTTACACCCTGGATACCCTTTTTCCATAGGAAATAGAACAGTCCATCCCGCCAAACTCTATCGAAAGCCGATGAAAGATCAAGGAAGGCAAGAAAAGTCTTTTCCTTCCTTGACTTTTTCATCAAACAAATTCCGTTAAGTGTAAATATGTGATCCTCCACCCTCCTATCCTTTCGGAAAGCACCTTGGGAATCCCCAAGTATATCTTTATCTTCAATATAGCCCATAAGATTACATTCAATTAGCTTACAGTATACACATTTGATGTTAGAGTTATACCTCTGTAGTTACTCAGAGAGTGTGTAGACCCACTTTTGTGTATGGGTATAATGATTCCTTTATGCTATTCATCTGGGATTATTTCTAGATCTGTAATTTTTGTAAAAATATGCACAAGTGAGTTCAACAGGATGTCCCCACCATATTTAAGGAATTCGTTAGGAATGCCATCAGTACCACAGGCTTTTCAAGATTTGAGACTTTTCAAAGTCTGTGAAATTTTATTTTCGTCGAAAGTAACCGATAGGGGAGAATCTGATATCAATATATTTTCGTCAATATTTGTAATAAGGTTTTAACATCTTTTTCAAGTTCATCATTTTCATTTTGAAAGGAACCTATGGAGCTAAAATGCTTGGAAAGGGCATTATTTATCTCATCCGTATCCGTTAATATTTCATCCGAATCATGTGAATCGTTAAGCTATATAGGACCTGTATCGGGTCGTTTTATTTTAAGAAAATTCCAAAAACCTTTCATCTTATTTTTTGCATTTATACATTTATCATTAAACTGTCGGATTTTGGCTGATCGTTCTTTCCGTTTGATAGCCTCTTGTACTTGGGATTTCCGATTAAAATAAATTTCTTTAAGTCTTTTGCCAATTTCGTCATCATGCGCATGATATTTGTTATGGGTGCGGTTTAATCTATTGGCGTTGCGGCGTTGTTTTAAAGATAATCAAGTTCTTTATCCCAAAAGTCTTTGTAATTTTCTACGGGTTTGGCTTTACCGATAGCTAACATTGCAGATTTTTCTACCGCATTTTTCCATAAATCCCAGAGTCGGTTTACATCGTTTATTTTGTCACTATCTTTAGTAAATTTGCTCATATTAAGTTTTCTCTGGAAGAGTCTGTTTTATCATTTATTTTCCAAACGCATTTTTCTTTTTATGTCTTTTTCTGTACAATAGATTTACAAATTAGAGTTAATCTTATCAAAACATGGTCACTGTGCAAGTCGAACCGGCCTGAATCGTCTATTACAACACTAGAGACATTGTCTGACAAGCTTTTTGTCAGAAATAAGTAATCTATTGCCGACCTCTGATTATTAAGAATGCGCGTGAAATGACCCGTACAGCAATTCATTGTATTTGCTACTATCATTTGACTTGCGTCAATGAACTATAATAAGCGAGATCCGTTATATGACGGTAAACTACATAGTTTATTTTTCCTGCATGTTCGCAAACACCAACGCAACGCCCGTTGAAATCGCCCATGAGTAGTATTTCATATCCCATGGCATTTAAACGAGAAGTTTCGTCTAGTAATTGGAACATAAATTCATCAGTGTAAGATTTATTTGTATAATCAGCGCTTTAACAGACTGGGCTAAAAATACTTTCCTAGCTGAACTGGTTACGACTGGTAACTTCTTAGCAAAGGAAGCAATTCCTTTACACCTTTTATTTTTATAAAGGAGGAGGGAAATATTCCGAAATGACTTTTTAATGTTTGAATTTTTTTATACTTTGCTTGTCATCTCTACATCTAAAACCAATTAACTGACTTTTCACTCATGTGTAAAGAACAAATTAACCTTTTTTGGGGTTTAAAAATCAATGTCACTACGATTGAATCATGTATCAGTTAATACACTTGAAGGGATCATTAGGTATAGAAAAAAAGGTTTTTAAGATATTTTACGGGGTAGCTCAAATACATTTTACCAACATCGTTATAAAAAACATCCCAGCTTCTGACCCTTTGGACGAATTACTTATTTAAGAGGTCAAAACATATCTTGGGACAACACCATGATTAAATCAAATTGTTTACTACCTTCTTTCACATATATTCATTTACCAAAACTACAAAACATTATATGATCCAAATTTTGTCACATTTAATAAAATGTTAATATATTTTTTTCGTTGTGGACATTCTACCCATACCTTTTGAGCAATGCACAGATCATGATTTGCCGAGACTGTATATAATGTCTTTCATTGATTCCGTTAGATGTCTACTGCTTGATAAATTTTAGTTACAATCAGTTACTGCAAGTACTCTGTGTCTAGTATGTTTTTTTAGCTCCGTATCAACATAGCGAGTAAAACCTTTTCCAACTGATTTTAACTTTTTGTTCTTATGTTGTGCTGTTAAACCACTGTCATGGGTTATTGAATGACTCACCGCTCTGAAACACTCGTAATCCTTTCAAGTCAGGAGACTGTAATGATTTGGTTGTCGTTTGTTGTTGCCTGCAATAATGTTTAAACATACATCAAAAAGTTGTTTCTCATATATTTTGTTTTCACACTTTGCCATATTGGTGCCTTTTATGACTCGCTATACGGCATGAGTTTTCTCATTACTCAAAGTGGTATAATGGCTTATAATTGCTTACCTCCATGTTCTTAGTTCTGGGACCAATGATCGTCTCATTGACAATTCCACCACATTTCTATGTTTTGTATTGCCACTTCCAGAGGTACCTGAGATCAACTTCGTGTACTTAAAGTTTTAACATCCTTACCCCCCCACCCCCCATATCCCCCCATTGTTTCACAATGTTTTACGAAAAGTGTTATATTTTCCTTTATTTAGCATATTTTACTTTATTTATAGGTAAAGTGAGATGTATACACAAGCTTCCGTATTATCCAACTGTGATTTTATTAAAACATAAGTGGTAAAGCAATTTTCTCAGTATCAAATATCAATTTGTAATGTCATTATATAAAACGAAGTGTTTGTTTTTAACGCAAAATATGTATAATTATTTTCACCAATGACAGTCGCAACGGGTACTGTATTTATCTTTCAATGGTATTTGGAACTAATGAAAAATTACAACAGCCAAAAATAAGCATTTAAAAAACACGATAAGCTTAGCTGCAAGATACAATGATATTCTTTACGATGGATTGTTTAAGAACATGTAAGAAATCGGAAAAGACGGAGAAACGGAACTATAAAAAAATGGAAAAAATAATAATGAATTTTTCAATTAATAAACAAAAAAATATCAAAGCAGCATATCGTATTAAAGAACAAATATAGTTCATTGATATATGAACTGAATGCACTTTCAACATATTTTAACTAACTCATGCTTTTCAGGGTAAAACAATAATAAGGATGGTCTTTGGCAAATATTTTCGAATCGAATTTTACATCTTTAATAAATACTTCACTTATTTTCAAGACAATGATAAATTACCCAGAGTGTTTGTGTTATCATCTAGGAGATGTGACAATGTATTCGTTCCGTTGGTTGACGTCTTATTTTGTCAGGTTTAATGACCCTCCCCCACTTTGAATTACCTTGGAGTTCGGAACGTTGGTTAATCCTTTTTTTCATATGTATTAAGCTACATGAAAATCGTCTCATTATGGAATATTGTGACACGATATATTGCTCATGGTTGTGTGCAAATCTTTACATGAAAGCACCTCATTCATTATTACATGCCAATTTTACTACGAAAAAAGTTCAATGTTCACTCAAGTTAACCGTTTAATGTAAAGCCCAAAGCATGACATTCAGATAGTAATTAAATCGAAGATATCAATGGAATAAATTCTTTCTGTATGCTGAAAACAGTCGTTTGTTTTGTTCAGAGGTGTCATTTTGTATACATAATTACCTGCCAATCAGTTATGAAAGAACAGACAAAATTTGGAATTCTTGTAAAAACAACAGTTCATGTAAACGTCCAGTATAACAGCAATGGAGCAAAAAACGGCAAGGCAGATTTATCTAGCTTTATGTTTCACTCAGATGTTCAAAATATTTGAGTTGATGGATAACATTAATTCAAATGATTTACTTAAAAGCTTTTTAAACTCATCTTAATGCAAACATAAAATCGAGATTTTGTTCAACTTTGTCAGTTATTGATAGTTCGGATATATCATTCCAAAATTTACATGTATCATCCTTAATCGAAATGAATTAGTTGTATCTAAAAGTAAGAACATATAAAGCTATACTTTTAAGATTTTTGTATTATTTTAGAATATCCTTTTAATAAATGGTTTGGTTCAATACTCAAGAAATGTCTATTCTAAAATTAAATGCAATTTAAAACAATATCAATTCTTTTTTATTAAGTTAAATGTCCAGAAATACGTGAAAATGATGATGGAACCTCGAAGCTAAAAAAACTTCGATAACTTTCATGTAAAGCATAACACAAACTGTTCAAATGAACAAGAACTAAAGTATAATAAAACAAACCAATTGTAAGTTATATAGTTTTGCATCCATACTGCAAAGTTGATACAAAATTAAACTTCATTAATTGTTGTTTCAATCAGACGTAAAAGCGAAATTGTAAAACGATGTTTCGCTTTTTTCGGTCGGTTTGGTTGTGTGTTGCCAAAATAAGCTTAAAACCATCGCTGGTGTATTATTTGCTTGCAAGCTAATGACTCAATTGTTTGAATTAGTTTGCATATTAACTTCAATTCGACCTTGGTTGTGGACGGGGAATCACGCACAAGCAATGCACGTATTGTTATAAAAAGGAAAAGAATGTAAGCATCAAAATGTAAAGTAATATACAATACAATACAATACAATATTTTTATTTTCCAAATTAAAGGGCCCATTAAGAGCATAACATTAATTACAACATGACATTAACATTACAGAGTGATTAAAGAAACATAAAATAATAATTGAAAGTAATGCAGACACCAGGAAGGATCATTTAGTGTCGTTCACTGATCTTTCCTACAAAAAACATTCTAGTATATGTAAAACAAATTTTCATTGAACTTCTTAATTCTGAGATCATTTCGATGGTTAATTAGATAGTCTAATCTAAAATCCTACTAGTCTATGCATTGCTAATTGTTTTGGCAGGACTTTTTGTAATTTGGATAGACACTTAAGTATGTTATAAATAAAGTATGAGAACTGAAGTGGATCGGTGAACATGAATTTGACAGATAAAGCCGCTTTTATGGTCAAACAGTCTTAAACACACAGTCGCATAGAAAGAAAGCAATATACTTATTAGAACAAAAGTCCTTGTGGTGATAAACGGCCTGCCGACAGAAGTCATAAAGCTAAATGTCATTTAAAAAAAGAATGAATTCTTGGCGACTATAATTGGAAACATTTATTCTCAGACGGAAACAAATATCTAGCCATATTTTTCTACGGGTTTTCAATTACATTTTGTATCTAGCAGTCAGTGATGACGTAATGTTACATCTATTGACAGCATAACATTATTGATGAAATTAGAAAAATGTCCATTGTCGCCATTTTGAGTTATAAAAATATTAACTGAAGTATCAGTAGTGCACGAGTAGCACAGCATATTGTAGTGCCAGTATGAAACTCAAGGTCCTCTAGCAGTTGTTTCCTAGACGCATATTTACATATTCCGTTAAGTCAAACTAAATGCCAAATCTATTAATCTCTTTAGAATAACGTTTCTTTTCATGCGTCCTTGATAAATTGTTGATATGTACACGGAAGCTAACGAATCAAAGGTTCCATATTGAAGTTAAAACTCCCCGTCGAAAGTTGAGTGGACACTATCGTCTGGTTTGGTTAACTGTTATGGACTATCTGTGTCACAAATGACCACGGATATGATCCACTTGTCTTAACTTCTATTAAGTCCTCTTTCTGCTATTGTAACATTTCCGAATTAAACGTATCATTGAATATTAACCGACACAAAACTGTTACTCTTAAAGTTGTTTTTTAGTGATTAAGATTGTAACACAATGTTGACTCTGTAATTTTGAAAGATTTACTTATCATGTCTGTTTGTTTTGTTCACGCATCGTTGTCAATATAATGGAATATAGTGCGACTGTCACACAAGTGAGATGTTTAGCTACAATGTAGCTATAAAACCAGGTTCAATCCCCCATTTTCTACCAAGTTAGGAATATGACAGTTGTTATCCATTCGTTTCATTCGTTTCCCCCACCTTAGTAGCAATATATCAACTTCACCTGCATATGGAATATACATTTCCCAACTTATTCGGTATTTAAGAGCTTGCAGCTCCTACTCAGACTTTGTAAAATATCACCAATGTCTGAGCAGAAAGTTGATGAACCAGGGGTATGTCAAAGAACGTCTCGTCCTTTTTCTAAAAAAGTTCATCGGAAGGTACCCAGAACTTGTTGATAAATTATTCCGTATCAACTTCTTAAATAATACACGATGGTCCTAAAGTATAGATTTTGCGTACTGACGTTGTTAATCATCTTAATAACGTGTTATATTATTCTTTTATTTGTCTTTATTTATATTACTTTTACTGTTAAGTCTGTTTTTTGAGATATCCTTTTTTACGTAACTCTGTGCTTATGTATCCCATCATACTTTGAACGACAAAATTATTTTATGATGGGACTCTGTACCTATTACCTGTTACCTTCTGTAAATCCCTCCTCTATCAGGAGAACCTGGAGTTCATCCAGTAAAATTTTGTTGCCTTATATTTACATCTGTTTCCAGTCACTATACATTTATCTTTAAACAATTTTATCTATTTACAGCCTATGAGTTTGGTAAACCTTACAACTTTTAAATGTTTATTTACTTTCAAGGAGCACACTACGCTTTTCATGGAGCGAGTAACACAGGCTTCTAGTGATTGATTCCACCAAATTTATGTCATTTTTCTCTAACACATGATACCACTCGAAACGACTACAGTCCAAGATTAATTGTATCATTTTCGAGTTACTAACGCAAATGTCAGTCCATGCAGCGGTTCCAATCTTTGGTACAATAACTGTATAAAGCTTTGAGATAAAAATGTCTCTAATACTTGTTAAGGCAGAGCATACGACAAGAAAATGTTCTAAATGTTCAGTTCCTTCCTCACATAGCGGACAAATTGAAGTTTTTTGACCATTTGAAAATTTTGAACGGTGGTACTGTAGAATATATGTATCCAATAGCATTTTGATCTTATAACAGGCTTTACGTATACACATTTGTTCTGAACCAGCACTTTTCCATATAGAATTAACAACACCAGTTTTACAGTTTTTGATATTTAAGTACCGTAATGACGGTTTTGATTTGGCTTCAGTAAACAGTTTTTCGGACCAAAAGTTATCAACACACTTTTTTACTTTCATTTTCCACTTGTATTTTGTCTCTGGTTTAAGTAAAACTTCTGAGGCACACGGCAAGTTATATTGTTTCAAAATCTTGTCAGCCCTAATAAACCAGCTTTTAGAGTTTTTTCCTTTTGTAGACAGTTGACGCTTAGCAAGATCATTTTCGACAGAGTCACTTCTGGCAATGGTACCAAACGTTATCAGAATCTTTTTGTGTAGAAGTGCAATAATAGGTAATTGACCTAAAAGTAGATAAGCTCCAGCGTTGGAGGATCTAGCAGGTAAATTTTGAATTTGTTTCAAAAAGTTATTACAAAAGATATCTAAGCGGGAAATATCTTTAGCACTAAGATTTACAATTTCAAGTCCAAATAACAAACGTGAAACCACATATGTTGACCAAAGTTTACATGACACCTCTGGATTAAGTCCATTTAAACCATGTAGTCCTGAGCCCATAAGTGCGTATGAAGTCTGTCTTGCAGTTTTTAAACGATTTCCAATAATTGTTCTTGTTGCCTCTACTTCACGGGAGTCTCTATCAATACCAATATGTTTATAATTTTCTACAGTTTCTAATGTCTCTGAGCCAATGTGAAACTTTTCCATTTGATTCCAAAGGTTGCAATTCAAAGATGAGTTCCATATCATAACTTTAGTTTTTTCCTTACTTATATTATATTCTTCTGTCTCTGCAAAATGGGAAGTATAACTAATCATAGTCTGGAGTTCATCAGGTTTTGAAGAGATAAGTAGCAGATCGTCTGCACACATTGGAGTACCCACAAACACATTACCAATTTTAAAACCCAAACTTTCACTTTCTAACTTTTTTATTAGCGGATTAACGAAAAGTTTGTAGACAGAGGGAGACCATACGCTGCCTTGACGGACGCCTTGGAGTTCAGCAAACGAAGTAGATAACTTGCCTTCCCATCGAACTGCAGAGCTCATATTCGTGTACCAGTCATTTAAGATTTGCCAACTTTGTCCAGATATTCCACTTTTAAATATACTTTTTAACAGAGAGGCATGCCAAACAACATCGAAGGCGGATGACGCATCAACAAAAGTAGTAAATAATGTTTGTCCTAATTCTTTTGCTTCTATGATTGCCTCAGTCAGGGGAAGTGCTGCAAAAGTAGGATTGACCCCGGCAGTAAAGCCACGTTGAAGTCTGCTCTGTACCTTTAGTAGTTTAGGTTCCTCTAAACAAAGATGTACCGATTCCATCAATTTTCCCATTACAGGAGAAACTGTTATACGTCGATAAGATTTTGGTAGGCAGATAGGTTTTCCATGACCTTTGAACAACGGTGAAACAATACCTTCTTTGAAACACTGTGGTACACGCTTAAATTTAAATGCTTCATTTATCAAGTTTGTAAGTATTTTGGCTGTTTTTTCACCTCCATATTTAAAATGTTCAGCAGAAATTCCAAATTGGTCAGTAGCTTTTCCGGTTTTCATTTTAGAAATACATTTTTGAATTGTTCCAATATCAAATTCAATAGTTTTTTCATCTTCATGTTCCAATATGTCTTGAAGCAAAATACGGTCTAGCTCAACTTGAGAGCGGTACTGTTGATTCTGCGGTTTTTCAGACGGAGTAGATAAATCAGTGAAATAATTTGTCCATGCCTCACGAATAAGATCAGGTGTATCAAAATGAACATCATCAATGATCAGACAGTCGAGTAAGCGTTTTCCACTCTGCCTCTGACGGCGAATAATTTTATAAAATGTGGCATTGTCACCAGAATGAGCATCCATAATGTTCTGATAGAGAGAATGTCGCTCTTCTGCATTCAATTGTCTTTGGAGTTTTCTAAGTTCTCTTTTCATATCGAGACGTTTTCTGTTTGCAGGGTCGTTTATGTCAGACGGACTCCCAAGAGATTTCCATTTCCAATGTGCATCCTTGCTTTGTTTACAGAGTTGTTGCAGCACAGAGTTCAATGAACGTTTCCTTTTTCCAACAGAAATTGTTGGTGCACATTCAAAGGCGGTTGTAGTTAAAATATTAAAAAATTCTTCACAGCTCATTTCGATAAATGAGAAAATACTATTGTCAATAAACATATAACTAAGTCTCTGATGAAGTAATTGTTCATATTTTTCATTGTCAAGTTTTTTCCAGTTCACTTTCTTCAGTGTTGAAATCGATTTTCCAGACTTAGTAGTTCTTGTTGAAAAGAAACATGACAAGGTTGCCTGCACTGACCTATGAGATGAAGTGTTAAGCGGTTCATCTATCATGACTTTTATATCTGAGATTTTATCTATTTGAGTTGAGGATATGACTATATAATCAATCTGGGAAGATTGTTTCCCACCGTGGTGGTAATACGTATGCTCTTCTGGGTAGTCCTTTGGCACGGACAGATGTTTCTCGTTCAGAAATGACTTTAAGGCTTTATCTTGGCGATAACCCTTTGACCTATTCACACTGGCATTCATGTCACCTAATATTATAGTTGTTGAGTTACTATACTTTGTCATAATTTCACCTAGTTCGTCCAAAGTACTTTCAAATAAATCCATGGAATAATTTTGACACGGCATATAAACACAATACAAATTAAAATCTAAAATATCATCACTAAGTGTCACTGCACTAATTCTATGACTCCCCTCATTCAAAACAGTAATTTTCTCTGTTATTTTATTTGACCATAACATTGCTGTACCGGCCATACCTCGCGGTTTTGCATAATTCGAAATCGGATCTGTATCATCAACACACTTTATAAGACAACTCCAATTATTTTCAGAACAAAATTTTTCCAATTTTGATTTTTCACAATTATATAGAAAATGTTCCTGAATGGCAATTACAGAATTTGTTTTCATTAAAGTTAATAAATATGCCTTATTGGATGTAAAGCACTCAATGTTCAATGTTGTAAGACTCAGTTGTTTACAGATGTTCCTGTAGTCCTCGGCGGATGATTTGATGTTTGGCCTTTCTCTAAAAAATGATGTGTAGGTAAAGTTTCACATTCCGCATCTACTGCACTCACTAACGGGTTATTTTGAAAGTTATTTATGGACACAGGTTCAGCTCTTTCGGACATGTTCTGAGAGATTTTTAAGTTCGTTTCTTGCTTCTTTCTATGGGCTTTTGCCTCTACATGAGTTCCCTGTTGTCGTAAATTGTTGTTGTTATACGTAGAGTTGAATTGTGACTGATTCCTTGTTGTAGGGCCAACATTTTGGTTAGTGTGCATTTGGAAGACTTGCGCTGGTCCAGGTTGACGTTGAGGAACATGTACAAAATACGGTCGTACAACAGAGGTGCCTAGAGTAGGTGCAAACTGCTGAGGATGAAGTACTGGTACAGTAGTTGGAGGTTTCCTCATGTTATAATGCTGACTCATATGTGGTTGAGCTTGATGTACATTTTGTTGAGCTACATTTTGTAAATTAAAGTTATTTGATGATAAAAGTTTATTGTTTATCTTTTCAATTTCATGTTTCATTGTAACCTTCTCCACTTCCAGAGAGCAAATTCTTGACATAAATTCATACTGCCTTTCTGACTGAGTAGCTTGCATTCGCAGAAATTCCATTTGAGTATCAAGTAGCTTTTGAGTTTGAATGCCTGAGTTTTGACAATTATTATTTTGTTGACCTGCTGAGTATTGAGACGATTTACAGGTATGATCTTGATTTAACGAACTAGTGTTCAGAGATGTTTCATTCGAATGGTTTTCTTGGTTTTTGTTTTGTTCTATAAGAAAACGGGATTTGAGTAATCTATTTGAGTGATCTAGATCGGTCACAGTTTTTTCTAGTGCTAAAATTTTCGAACGGGAAAGAGCTAATTGTTTTGCAACTGCTTTTTGGTCGTATTCGCGTTCTTTTAGTTCTTTTTCCCATTTTTCTAACTCCTTTTCCTTCTTTTTTAACTGTTGTTCGAGAATAGTGAGTTCTGAGTTATCAGTGGTTGGCAATGTTGACGCAGCATATAACGGTTGATTGACATTACAATGACTTTGTCTTGCATTTCTAGGCTCAGATATAGTAACATCAGTACCATGACTTTCATAAATAAGTGTATCATCGTTATCCTTTGCTAGTTCAGAGATTGTTGGAGAGAGCAGGATTTGATTGTCGTTTGAAAATATGTCAGAGTTTGTATCTTGAAGTAGATCTATGGCTATAGGCGACGTGTTTACAGATAGAGAACACATTTCTACACAAGTGACATCTGGATTTTCAGATACCGATTGAGAGTCGAGTGGGGGTCCTCGAATATGATCACATTGGAGATCTTCAGTTAGTTCGTTATAGGAAATATCAGAGATTGACAGTTTATTTAATTTTGGTGAAGAAATTCCCCAATTTTCATCAGGCTGTGTATCATGACCAATATTATGGTTTACTGGTGTTTCTAATTGAGATAGACCTGCTAAACATGCACTTCTGATACTTTCATTTATTTCCTTAAGTAGTGGATTTTGATCCAGAGTCTCTAACACTTTTGGTAGGTCAACCTTCACAAACTCTAAGAACTGAGAGCCATTGACAAGAATACGAGATGTTGTATTATAAAGATTGATTTTATACAGTTGCCTTTTTTGGTTGGCTAGTTTTACAGAGATATTTTCTTCTACTGTCAGACCTTCTTCATCAATAGTTTTAGTAATAGAGTGAACTTTTGCGCAAGACGGATCATTAAAATGTCTATAAAGTTCTATTTTAAAAACCTCAAATAATCCGGCATCACATTCAATAACTAAATTGCCCTTTTTTACAATTGCAACTACTGAGAATTCCCTATCTGAAGCTTCAATTTTCTTTTTCAGTGCTTTCTTTTTGTTCAGTGCGTAACTTTTTGTATGAATATTTTCACTTTTATTTTCTACACACAATTGAGTCCTGGAGGGAGTAAAGACTTGTGCTGGTCTTCGAGTCCTCCTAGATCGAATTGACAGTTGTGACATGATGACGTTTTATAAGTTAAAAATTTGTAGGTTGTCGATAAAAAGTTAAAACTCTCTTGGCATTGATAAAAAGTTCATATGATGCTAACTTGACGGTGGACAAAGTTCTAAAAACTTTAAAAGTACGACTTCTGCATTAAAAGTTAAAAGTTCGTCAGACAGGCTGGCACTGCCGGTAAAAATTGTTCTAAGTGAATATTAAAGTAATCCCAAAGTTCATTTATTTGTTTCACTTGATGATAGGATCACAATAGCTATGCTTGCCTAAGTTTAAAGGGGTACCAAACTCATATTTGTTTTTGAAATCATAAGGTGGCCGCCATTTTGGCTTTTCAAAAATATACAGGTGCGTGAGATAAAAAAAAAACCTTTATGTACACAATAAAAGGTAAAATTTCTGGCTGTGAAATGTTTGCGTGGGTGATAAATGTATATATACAAGTGACTTTACTAAATAAGTGATGGAAAACAGACTATTAAAATACTTTAAAATTCTAAAAATCTGTGAGCTGTGAAAAAACGTGCTGCTATACAACAGGAACCGGAAGTTGATCTATGCATCTATGATGTATGCATGTATCTTGTCATGCTTTGAATGACAAAATTATTTTATTTATTAATAGCACTTTTACTGTTAACCTACGCTTTTTGTGATATACATTTGACGTGACTCTGTACATATGTATCCCGTCATACTTTGAACCACACTACTATTTTATTTATTATTACTTTATACTGTTTAGTCAGTTTTTGTTATATCTTTTTTGCGTGACTGTATTTATGCATCCCGTCATACTTTTAACGACAAAATTATTTCATGTCTACCTGTGCGAATTTCAAACGCGCAATTTTACACCAGTACTCAAAACCCTCCTTCCTTGATGGGTGAATTTTACATAGACAAATAAAATCGTAGAATATAACCATAATGAGGATGTTAATTTGATGTATGCATTTTTGTGCTTCTTCGTTACATTTGTTGTTTTTACAGTGATTGAGATGATAACACAATGTTGACTGCAGTACCCCTATTTTTGACATTTTTAACTATTGTGTCTGTTTGTTTTGTTCACGCATCGGTGACAATATAAAGGAATGTGATACGACTGTCATAGTGAGAGGTTTAGCTAGCTATAAAACCAGGTTCAATCCACCATTTTCTACATTTGAAAATGCCTGTACCAAGTCAGGAATATGACAGTTCTTGTCTATTCGTTTTTGATGCGTTTTGTTATTTGATTTTGCCATGTAATTATGGACTTTCCGAATTGATTTTCCTCTGAGTTCAGTATTTTTGTGATTTTACTTTTTTATTTATGTGTTTGAGCTTTTGATTTTGACTTTTGATTAGGGATTTTCCTTGTTGAATTTTCCTCGGAAATATGTGAATACAAAAATGGTAGGGTTAATTTAATTTGAATTTGAATATTAATGAGTCCATATGAAATACTTAAACTAATAAAAATTTTGACATATATCAATACATAGAGGCAACAGTAGTTTAACGCTGTTCGATATTTCGTAACAAATCGGGGTCACAATCCAAAACCGAGGGAAACTCATCGAGTATAAGAGGAAAACAATGGAAAACCAGAAACACTAAACTGCCACAAAAAAAACCAAACAAAAAAACCGCCAACATACATAAAAACGAACTATTTGATAACAAAAGCCATATTCATGACTTGGTACAAAAGACAATGACAAAATTGTTGGTTGTACCTGGTTTTATGGCTATCTAAACCTCCCGCTTATATTGCAATGTTAATAATCTTAAATCTTATCAGCGTATAAGACAGAAAATTTGAACTCGAAATTGGAATTTACTATTGCCTTGGTTTCAAATGTTTAGGTTTGAACGTTCCTGGTGAGGTTAGATAACAAGAAAAACTTCAGACGCATGAAATCCATTAAGTAAAATTGAGAATGGAAATGGGGAATGTGTCAAAGAGACAACAACCCGACAATAGAAAAAAAAACAACAGCAGAAGGTCACCAACAGGTCTTCAATGTAGCGAGAAATTCCTACACCCAGTGGCTGGCCCCTAAACAAATATATACTAGTTCAGTTATAATGAACGCCATACTTATTTCCAAATTGTACACAAGAAACTAAAATTAAAATAATACAAGACTAACAAGAGGCTCCTGACTCGGGACAGGCGCAAAAATGCGGCGGGGTTAAACATGTTTATGAGATCTCAACCCCCTATACCTCTAGCCAATGTAGAAAAGTAAACGCAAAACAATACGTACATTTAAAATTCAGTTCAAGAGAAGTCCGAGTCTGATGTCAGAAGATGTAACCAAAGAAAATAAACAAAATGACAATAATACATAAATAACAACAGACTACTATCAGTTAACTGACATGCCAGCTCCAGACTTCAATTAAACTGATTGAAAGATTATGATTTCATCATATGAATATCAGGCACAATCCTTCCCGCTAGGGGTTTAGTATCATACCATCATAACATATATGAGAAGAACCCGTGTCAAGCAAATAACTGGTTTTTGAATAAATGTGTTTAGTGTAAAATTTTACATCACAGGACATTTGAATCTATCGATTGTCATATGAAAAGACTCCACGGATATGAATCTATAAAATAAAAGTGACGAGAGTGTAAAATTGTCTTATTTAAATTTGCGTGTATAGCTACATGCTACATTTCATCAAAATAATGATTTTTTTTGTTTAAAAGTGACTCATTTTATACTCACGTTATCGTGACAACATTGCAGCTTTATAGCATAATAGATGAAAATTACAAAAATCTGTGGTATAAATTTGTCCACTTATGTATCATGAGATATGAACCGATACCCATGCTGTGTAAGTTGCTACAATCTTTGTGAATTAAATCGATATAGCACTTTACAGCTTTACATAATGTATTAATAGAATGTATAAGGAAGTGTCTATATAATGGTATTTTTGTCAATCATTAAAATGCTGTCTATATCTCCATCTGTGATTTTCATAGATATAGGAAGATGTGGTGTGAGTGCCAATGAGACAACTCTCCATCCAAATAACAATTTAAAAAAAGTAAACCATTATAGGTCAATGTACGGCCTTCAACACGGAGCCTTGGCTCACACCGAACAACAAGCTATAAAGGGCCCTTAAAAGTTACTTGTGTAAAACCATTCAAACGGGAAAACCAACGGTCTAATCTATATAAAAAAACATCTCTACCGTTTTGTCGATGGACATATAATTAGGTTGCAGGAAACCGCACATTAGGATATAACAAGCACTCACAAAAACTCATTTTAATGTGTCTGATCCATGCCAAGTCTCAATTGCCTTAACCAGATCGTGGGTTTCCGTTTTGAAAGATTTCACATTCTGTTATGCTTGAATTTTTTATTATTTACTATATGGTTTTAATTTTGCTCTTCATTGAAGGCCGTAGGATGATTTCCAGTTGTTAACATTGTCGTATTTTGGTTTCTGATGTCTCAGACCCATTATCATCAATTTGTTAATAGGCTATTGATGCAAGACTAATTTGCTTTCTCCATCCAGAAAATCCTCTTTAAGAAAGTTACCCAAATGTTTGCCCCCTAATTCTTGTTCATATACTTTGCAATGTAACGTAAAGTTTTACAAAATCATGATTATTCAATAGTTTCAGACTTTCACTTTTCAATTACCATCTAGTCAATATGGTCAAGTTCGTTCATTGTGAATCACCTATTTTATTTTGAATAGTGTTTACTGAAAACTCTGCATACTAGTATCTGTCGTTTTGACTGATACTCTCGAAAAACAAAACATTAATTTCATAAAACTGTAAACCAGTCGTATTGCAGGATTTTAAATTATTTATATTTTGAGGTGAACAATAAACTCTGACATCTATTTAGGTAAAGCTTTAACTGATACCCTCCCTGTATTGTTTTGAAGCTTTCATATTGATGACCTCTCTGACAACGACAAAATGATTAGGTTATTTAATTAAAACTAGCATATGCCATTATGCAAAAGATATCAACTGCACATAGTTAATACTTTTCTCGTTCGTTGGTATTAGCATTTAAATGGATGCCTCGATCAGTTTGTATATTCACAGATTCCAGAACAGATAACGGTAAAGGATATTCACTTCAAATAATCGTTTTATTCGTTTCATTTTAGCTTTAAAATGTTGTGAACGATGCTAAATAATACTCCATACGAATGTATACTTTGCTGTGTATAAATGTCTGAATAAATGTAGACGCATGCGTGTTCAATTTTTTTTTAAACAAACGAGTTTTAATCAAAATAATTTTTTTTTGTAATGTGTTTATTGGCAAAGAACTACATGTATATTAAGAATAGTAAATAAGTTCATAGTACATCAGCAAAATCGAGACAAGTACATAAAGTTGATATTTTGAATCCTTCTATAAACATATAATATTATTAATAATAATTTGAAAAAAATAGAAAATCTTAATCTGAGGTATCATGGATTGGGTAGATATTTTTATTACGTGAAAGTTAACTTATAAAATCATTCTATTAGTTGGAGCCAGGGGTTCCAGCAGGTGTACGCTCTTTGCAATGGTTTATTTTTATAAAATATTATTTTTTCAATAAACACATTTTCTTTAAGATAATTTTTTAAGGCTGTACTATTTACTTGTCCACATTGCATTTTTGTTTTGTATATATAGTATTTAGTTAATAGTATTATGAGATTTTTTATGTAGTTTTTTTCTGTTTTTTCTAATATCCCAAATAAGACAATATCTAAATTAAGTGGTAGTTTAATTTGGACTTTTGAATATATCCATTTATCAAGTTCTTCCCAAACATCAAAAACTTTTGGACATGTCCAGAATATGTATTCAATAGTTTCTATTGAGTCCGAACAGAAAGTGCATTTATTGTTTTGTGAGACTTTAAATTTGTAGAGTAATTTATTAGTTCCCAAAATTCTGTGATTAATCCTGTATTGGAGCCACTGTAATTTTGAGTTTTTAGTAATGTAAAACGGAAGTCTGTATATTTTATTCCAAATAATATTATGTCTATTTAAGATTAAGGACCACTTTTCCTGTGATGTGATATTTGTTATTTTTTCATTTAAAACATTGTACATGTCTTTTGATCCTTTTGTAGATTCCATAAAAATAGAAATAGTAGTTGGTATAATTGGCCCATAAGGCTTGATAAGCTGATTACTTTTAATATTAAGACTTTTCATATAGGAATAAACAGCTGACATTACTCCTTGAAATATAAGAAAGTTGGTATCAATATCATATGTTTTTTTTTAAATTCCTGCCAATTCATTAAATGTCCATCATTATCAATTAAATCATTATTAGCCAGAAAAATAAACAAAATAAATGATCTCTTTCGGTTTGTTTGTGAATTGTGTATTACCATGGTTTTCGACAACTTTGAAAACAGCAGAACTGTATGATTTTATTAAACAATAATTTATTACATTTTTGGACAGAAAGACATGATAAAAATTAGATAAACAATACAACGTATACATTACAACGGCATGCGAAACAAACTACAGGAAGAAATAATTAAGACTAGATAAACACATGATTGCGGCAGTAGAAACGAACTGCATACATGTATAGATGTGACATGGATTGGATATAGAGGGTACAACGGCAGAAGAATCGACTGTAGATATATATGATACGGATTGTATATAAACGTTAAAAACGTCAGAGGAAAAAACGTGTGTGGATATTGAGAATTTAGTATTTAACGAGACAGTTTTATCAAATATTCAAATATTATACGTTGTTGAGGTTGATATATATTAAATAATCAAACGGACAGAAACCATCAAAGTAAAGATATTTTCACAATCAACATTCAACGCGACTCAAGGCTCATTCAGTCCAACGACATATTGCACAATTAATGAGAAAAGAAGTATAAGACACACTTTTATTTCTCTAATGAAATTCAAAATACGCCTGTGAGGATTCTATTTATATAAATTCTTGAATAATATTTAATTTTCTTCAAAACTGATGAAGTACATTGATACGCATCCATTGCGAATTAGCATGTTTATATTGTTATAGAAACTAGATTTCTTGTTACGCTTCCTACTTTATTTTCTCACACCGAGGAACAACATATAGTGATTTTCAAATGCCACCAATTACTTTCAAATAGACATATGAGGACAAGCATCTTGTGTCAATAACAATATAAAGTTGCAAACTATTTAATAAATGCAGGACAATACGGAAAACCGCATAAAATTATTAAATGCGTTTCTCATTCACATTTTTACATGTATATTTGTAGTTTCTAATATTAAAAAAGCATTAATTTGCACATCAAAATGTACATAATATATCTATGAAATAAGCGTCAGTGGTTGATCCCTGAAATTGCAATAATAAGAAATTATTTAATGATTGAAAAAAAATTATTAATAAAATCGTAAGAACCGGCATCTCCGACTTTTGATTCAAGATGTTTTCAGTCACCAGTTTAGAAATGTAGTTTTGTCCAACAATTAACTTAAATTTACTTCCGGTAATATCACAGTTCCTTCAACTGTTAACAAATCATATGCTCGTTTCGTCTACAAAAAAAAGACTCATCAGTGACGCTCGAATAAAAAAATGTTATAAAAGCCAAATTAGGTACGATGTTGAAGAGCATTGAGAACCAAATATTCTTAAAAGTTTTGCAAAATATACAGCTATGGTAATCTATTCCTAAGGTAGAACAGCCTTAGTATTTTAAAAATTCAAAGTTTTGTTGACACTTAATTCATAATGAACGTATCAAAGATAACTCAAGTCAACACAGAAGAGCTGACTACTGGGCTGGTGATACCATCGGGGAATTAAAACTCTACCAACAGTGACGTCGACCCTGTGGTTGTAAATAAACAAACCACTAACCAATAAAAAAACCTTTACATTTCCAAACAAGATATCAATCTTTTATATACCCAATTATCCCGGGTCATTATATATGTCAAAACCAATTATGATGGAATAAAAAGAAACAAAAATGTTAGCGAAAATGTCGTCCATTTAGCTAGAAATTGATTTGTTACCGGATAAGATTCCCTTTTCATTTGTCTCCTATCATAATGACAAGATACTTGGTTTCCTGTCGGAAGCTTCTTTAATTGAACCAAAATAAGGAATTTTCTTTGTTAAGTTATGGTTATTATATTTGTCAGTGCTAAATGGACATAAGGGGACTACTAAAAGAACTGGTATAGGAAGGGTATATTTAGCCACCTTCACCAATAAATGGTCAATTCCCTTATATTGAAAAAAGAAATAAAAAGGAAGTAATGGAAGGTTATTACATCTTTAAGACAAAATTTCATTCAACGTTTTATTATGTATGTCTAAGTATAAACATTTTTGTTTGAAGCCGTTAAGAAATATGTTCGAATAAGATGAATTGATATCGTGTTGACAAGCAAATATGTCACCTGTCATCAGTGTCAATCTTGTTTTCCACAATAGAATAACACTTTTTGAAACAATCGTCCCTTGCTCAGTATGATAGTACACAAGTACTCGTATTCATATCAGGTCATTATAAAATGTAAAATGTTGAAAAACTTTAACTTCATAGTATAAATAAAATTCAAAAATGAACTTAATCAAAATTATTATAATTTCTGTATACTCATTGATAATACTGGAGTCTTAAGCCATGAACAAATCAGTATATTTACGATAAATCTTTATCCGAAGTAAAAATGTATTCGTTTTGTTTTGTTAATACATGTAGTCAGTATAATTGGGTGTAGCTTTGACCATTCTCTTGTATATTACAGTATACATTCAAATACTATCTATACATCTAAAAACATATTCATACACGAACAAATGGTGACTGATGAATGTATCTTGAAAAGTCACAGCTTTTTCTTTCGATAATGCAATCTAGGTTCTAATAACAAATATTCTATATATCCGAATTTTTACCATTTCCTTGCTCAATATTAATCCAGTGATTGTTCTGTTCAATCACATGAACTTTCATTCGATTGAAGTTATTGAAATTTTTGTCCGACAGTCTAACATGTTGATCAGCTCGGATTCATGACTTCGTTGTAGCATTCATTCTATGCTCAAATGAGGCAATTGTGAAATTGGCCCTCATATTCACAAATAATACAGGACACATTTCACAGTGTTTTATAGTTTCTTTGTTGGTTGATGTGTATTGCAAAAATCGATGCAATGTGTGTGTGAAGTATTTACAGCGTGTGTCATCACACTAGAGCAACATTTCAAAAGTAATGTTTTCTTTTTCTTTTTTCAAATGAGTTTTAATTTTTTGAATGACGCTGAATCTATTCATCACATATGGTGACACGCTAGAAGACCTTCAAAACACACAGTCAATTTTAATTTCACTTTATTTTTGTATTCTAACGACGTTCTCATTGTGATATACTCCGCTTTCCGACAACTTACTTTCTCAATATTCTAGTGTTTATAGCAACATCTTTTCAGGTAGGTTTTGTGTTGACTTCAGGAGATGCTACAAGTAATATTAATGAGCGGATTGGTAGCCTTTGTCAGTGGCGGATCCAGAAATTTTCATAAGTGGGGGCCCACTGGCTGCCTAAGAGGGGGCCCGATTTCGTTACGCTTCAGTGATTCCCTATATAAGCAACCAATTTTTTTTCTCAAAGGGGGGGGGCGGCCCCCTCCCAAATCTGCCTCTGTTTGTGGGGTATGTAGCGGCGAGTGCCAGTATTTTAACAGTATCATTTCCTCTGTAAAAGTGCTGCAAGTATCAATGATGGCAATTTTGGATTGAAATATGTATTATGTAAATTTTATATGGGAAGTTTGTATAATATTAATGAGTACAGTAAAATAAATACGTTAAATAGCTCTAATTGATAGCAAGTGAATTGTCTAAAAAAAATGTAAAAGTGTTTAAGTTTCTAACTGAAATTTCATTATTTCTTATTGTTCAGTATTTTAAGATCTTTTCAGATCGAAGTCAAAATGTATAACAAATAGACTGTAACAAAATAAACCAACATAACATTAACATAAAAAAAATTAAATCTTTTTGTTTAATGCGTAAAACAAAATATTAAAATAGTAGAGTTTTCTTATGCAAGTCACCAAGACTTCCTTTTTATAAGTGTTTTAAGTATTTCAAAAATAAAATGCAGATAAGATATTTCGATAACAAAATATTCTATATAGTTTCCTTGAATTAATTGACATATTATGAAAGAAATATAAAAATAAGTAATTGCCTTATACGTCGTGCTACAGCAATAATCATACAGTGTCAGTTGCTTTCCAGATATAATTGTAGCAGGATTATAAATTGATAAATTACCAATTGCCTTATTTCAGTGAACATACGGTACATTACATGTTTTTTTTTCATCATATTAATTTAACATTTCACGACATTTGATTCCAAAAGTAAACGATTGAAGCGATAAAATAATTTATTTACGAGTTACAAAACAATATACACTATTTCAACCTGTAGGACAAACATTCACTTTCACAAAGCTCTCAATTTGATTATTCAACAGAAAAAAAGAAACTAATTAGAAACGTTCTGAAAAGCCTTTGATTATACCAGGAGACTTTTACACTTGACCAAATTACATAATAGGAGATGCAGGATTTTGCAACAAAACTTACGTAATAATATTGTACTTATGAAGTGCAGTATTGTTCATTATTTGTACTTATAAGGAAGGAATGAAGTTTCTGTATTAAACCGATGCTTAAGTTTTGAAACAAGGATACAGGTCTGTTGTGCGGTGTGGTTGTTCGCCGTCATGATTAATAAAAAGCAACAGTAGCTTACCGCTGTTCTATTTAATGAGGGGACAATCTTCCATCTATCTGCAAACTGAAAAAAGTGTGATTTGCCCTTTGATACCACTTAAATGAGACTTTTCGTGTTTTTTTTAAAGGATTAACTAGAGATATATCAATGTAATTTGGTATTAGTAGTAAACAAAAACAATATATAGATTCAAAAGAGAACTAATCATAACAATAAAGAATATGTTAATGGTATAAAATTTAATTTCAAAAAGATACACACAATTAAAATTTTGTTATAAATAATAGCAATAAGCGAAATGAAAAAGATAACAGTCAAAGCCTTAAATTTTATTGGAAAAGTTAAATGTATTGTGTCAGAACGAAATGTGTGATTGTTTTTTATATATTTGTTATATGTTGTTTTATATTTGTCTAGTGCTACTAACAATATAAAGTTATTATCATAAATAAATGCTGATGTCGCACAATTAAGTGTGATTTGTTAATAAAAGCTGATGGTACATTATCCTACTGAATTTGTTTCTGAGCTTAAGATACGAATCTTCAGGGACTCTATATTTTGATTATACCGGCTATGACATTTGATTCTATGTCTAAAATAAGTCAATGATCTACAGAGACTATAAGGACGACTTTTTGTGTACAGTCATGATAATGTTATTCAATTAAAAAGCCGCTGTGAATAATTTTCGCACAGCTTACATCATATTGAAATCGTAATTTCTATCATATATTAAATTAACCTTCTAAAACTGTTACAATAACATGATGTGTCGTCGTTATTTAAATGAAAATATGTTCTGGAAGGAGAAATCAGAGACAGAAAAGATGTAGACTGGTTTAACAATGACACAACTCTACACAAGAGACCAAATGACACAGACACTAACAACTAACAACTATAGGTTATCGTCCGGTCTTCAAAGCCCATACCGTCTAGTCAGCTATTAAAAGGTTCATAAATGACAGATGTGAAACAATTCAAACGAGAAAACTAACGACCTAATTCATGCACAAAGTAATTAACAAAAACCAAAAACGGTTTACATCAATAAGAGTTAACCACTGAATTACAGGCTCTTAACTTGCGACAGTCACAAAGAAAATTTTGAAGGGTTAAACTTATTTGAAAGCACCAATTCTCCTCTAACCTGGACAAGTGATGTAACAGTACAACATACTAAGAACAAACTGTTGTCTGCTCTATGGTCGGGTTGTTGTCGCTTTGATACATTCCCCATTTCCTTTCTCAATTTTATAAAAATCAGTGGAAAATTGCTCATCAAATAGATACAAATATAAATACATCTAACATAAACACAAAGTGAACATGGCCGGGTGCTTATACATGACGATATAATTCCTGTGATGTCTTATTACTATTTTAAGTAGTATTTGGCTTCAAGACATTATTATCAAAGGAGAAATATCCATTTGTTTAAACACAGCTATATAAGACATTGTTGTTCACCATTCTGTTAATATGAATAAACAGATGAGGTATGAGTGCCAATGAGACCACTCTACATCCAAGTTACAATTTATAAAAAGTTAACAATGTTCAAAACACGGTCTTCAACAAAGAGCCTTGGCTCACATTAAACAGGAAGCTATAAAGGGCCCCATAATGACTAGTGTAAAACAATATAGACAGATAAACAAACGAACTCATGTATATAAAAACAAGAAACGAGAAACACTTATGAACCACACCAACAAACGACAATCCCTGAACAACAGTACCCTGACTTTTAAGCTTGTTTTACTTACTTTTATACATTATCAATCCATGATCTAATTGATTTTCACTTTCTCTGCACAATCAGTGCTGTGTATTTTGTACCGAAATTTTGGTCGCAAGTGTTTCGGAAGATAATTTTGATTTAGCACGCTGAATAATCGGTTTCGTTTCCCTATTGCATTTTTAATATTGTTGTTGAACTTAACGGGTCCGATTTGGCTTGGCAATTGTTTTACTTACGCGATCCACGTTACTATATTTATTTTCAATTATTTGTCTCGACATTTCGAATCACTGTAAATGGGAAGGCTTGATTAATTGATCTTTTATTTTTATTTTTTTATATATCGATAAAGTTGTTACTATGAACATCATAAAAAGCAAATTCGTTTTGTCTCCTGTACATTGCAGCATTGCAATTATTGGTTTAAAATATTCACATTTTCAGATAATGACAGACAATCATCGCTTCATAATTGAAAGTGAAAGCATGTTATTTATCAGATACAAATAATCAAATATGAAACACTGAACCCTACAATTAACGTTTGTTGATTGATAAAGTTTTGTAAATGTTCTAGAAAATGGTACGTAGAACACTTATTAATTATATAAGAAAATAATAATATACTGATACGCAAGACTCGTAAAGAAAAATTGAAAAACAATATGTTTTGTACGCTTGTCAGAAATCTGCCGTAAAAAATTAGAACAGCATACACTTTTAAATTAATGCAGACATTTGAATACCAGTTGAATAAAACGAGTTTCATACTATAAGGTCTGTCCCAGACACCTGTTTTAACGTTTTGTCTGGTGTAAGATCCTAAACTTAAAATTCGATGAATACTTTATCTTCAATTGACAAAATCATAGAAAATAGACGAACTAATTGATGCTCATTTCATCTGCTGTTTAAACGATAACGTTAATGACTTAACTGCATTGGTTAACATGTCGAACATATGCCTATTTGTTTTTTTCAAGAGGAAAATTGAAATAGTAATTAAGATAGTTGGACAAGAAAAGCCTTAGGTTTAATGCACTGAATTAGACTTTGCACGGCTTTCTATTTATTGAAGCGTAAGTGTAAGCAAAATAGCGTAAAATCATTCTGTACTTAAAATTTAAAATGTTCGATCGTGATTTAAAGGTAATTTAACTGAAAATTTAGAACACTATGCAATATTTTATCTATTGCTTTATATATATTTTTTTCCAATGGATAATTAAGTGATCCCTCCTTTTTTTAAATGAAATTAAATCAAACAAGTAAACAATACCGTGACCAAAATAAAGCCAAAAAAAAAAAAACAACATCTAACAAAACCCTGCAAAGAGATTGATTTAAATGACCCGATGAGCTCCGAAAATAACCATGTTTATTCTTCTCTTTAAATCCATTGATCAAAAAGAGGAGAAAAGCATCACTTTAATACATGACCAATTATGAAAGTTTGAAATTGAAAAGTTGATTTTGTAGACAAATGAGAGGCAAGTCCGTTTACGATTGAAACGGTAGGGACCTTAAATAATGTAGTAGTATAAATGCACCAAAGACACAATAAAAATGAACCGACCCGAAAAACAAAGTGCACAAAAGACAGTTCGTGACCCTTATAAGTAAGCAAAGCATTCTTGATTAACACCTCCTTCAACTAATAACACAATAATTCTTCAAATGAATAATTTATCAAATTATTTGAAGCATCTGGATGGTTATGAAATTTCTTTCATTTGCGTTACCAGTAATAGATATTTGCGTACATTAATTTTATTAAAAATAAGGTTTAAAACCTGAGCAATGACATAGCAAGAATTTTAAGAGTGTCTTGAAAATGATTAATCAATGCAACAACAAAGGACATGATACAATTTTACACCAAGAAAACATGATATAACCTGTTATCATATTGTGGGTTTATTTCCATTGTCTGTTTTGATATATATTTACAATTGACTTTCAAATTGTTTAATCTTAAAATTTATAATTGTCTTTGAACATCGATGCGTTCGTGATCTTAACTGTTTTTTTTTTCTCCCTATGACGTCATACTTGGAAGTAAACAATCATTACAGTTTAATCTACTACAATAACTCTTTTAAATAAGTGTCAGATTTTTATGGATTCTACATATACTAAAGTTTATCAGGAATATCTTTTATTGTTTGGTTTCGAAAGTCACAGTTTAATTACTGGTATAAATTGAAGAGAAAACAGATCTCAAACTACTCCTATAAAATTACAAATTGCTGAATTTATTTTGCAATTAAGTTTTATCAACAACAACTGAACCGATTAAAAATGTCTTTCGTTTTTGTCTGACATTTAAAGTCGTATTCACAGTATAAAACAAAAAAACTAAATATTTAACTGGGTGATCTAGAATTTTCAAATTCATAGGATGAGCTGGTCCTAGTGATCCAACGCCAAAAGGAGACCCGTCATTTGGATCTATGAAAAATACTAAAATCTAATTTTCTACCAAAAAGTGGACATATCCCGCCGCTTGATTCGCTTCGTATATCGCTGTGTATGTAATTTGAAGATTACGGCAATGATTATTCTATGCAGGCCGAAAAAGTTTTGGACGAAATATTAATGATTGAAAAATTCTCTGAAGCTTAACCAAAAGAAACATCAAATACGTGTCCGTTATACTTATAATATATTTTTTTAATGAATTAATGAATGCAATCTACACATTCACTTCAAGATATTCTATTCATGAATTAATTTATTCCCCAAAAAATATCGATCCTGTTCAGAAATGATGGAATTTAATTTTGGTCCAATACTTTAAAAAAAAAAGGCAACTTAGTATACCGCTGTTTGAAAGTCATAAATCGATTGATAGAAAAATCCGGGTTACAAATTAAAACTGAGGGAAACACATCAACTATCAGAGAAAAAGGTATCCTTCACCTTACTAACACGTACCACGTATGAAACATTGTTTACCACTGAATATTCATAAACTGACATATATTTGTACAGTCAAACCTGCTTAAGAGACCACCTGTATTAGGCAAAAACATGTATGAACTTACTTCAAATAAAGCTAATACTAACAATGACCACTGACCTTTCCTTGATCTTGATATCTATATCACTAACGGAAAGCTTAATACTAAAGTTTATGATAAAAGAGATGATTTTTCATTTCCTATCGTTAATAATCCATTTTTAGATGGTGACGTTCCCTTGTCACCATCTTACGGTGTTTATATATCTCAACTTGTACGATTCGCTCGTGTGTGTAACAATTTTTTAGATTTTAACTGAAAAATTATTACACCAGGGTTTTCGATATTACAAACTAGTCAAAACATTTACTAAATTTTATCATCGGTATAAGGACATCATTCGTAAATATAGCTCAACATGCAGACTTCTTATACGTTCAGGTATTTCACATCCAATTTTTTATGGAAATATTATTTATTAAGCACACAAATGTCAGTATTCACATCAGAAAATAACAAAACCTTTAAATAGACTTATTAAGAAGGGATACAGTTACGATACTGTTGTCAGGTCATTAAAGATTGCATATTTTGACGTTAATATTGATTCACTTATAGGGTCTTTGCATCGGAACTAAACACATTTATTCAAAAACCAGTTATTGGCATGACACGGGATATGTTTTTCTCATATATGTTATGATGGTATGATACTAAACCCCCTAACGGGAAGGATTGTGCCTGATGTTCATATGATGAAATCATAATCTTTCAATCAGTTTAATGGAAGTCTGGAGCTGGCATGTCAGTTAACTGCTAGTAGTCTGTTGTTATATATGTATTATTGTCATTTTGTTTATTTTCTTTGGTTACATCTTCTGACATCAGACTCGGACTTCTCTTGAACTGAATTTTAAATGTGCGTATTGTTATGCGTTTACTTTTCTACATTGGCTAGAGGTATAGGGGGAGGGTTGAGATCTCATAAACATGTTTATTCCGCCGCATTTTTGCGCCTGTCCCAAGTCAGGAGCCTCTGGCCTTTGTTAGTCTTGTATTATTTTAATTTTAGTTTCTTGTGTACAATTTGGAAATTAGTATGGCGTTCATTATCACTGAACTAGTATATATTTTTTTAGGGGTCAGCGGAGGGACGCCGCTAGGTGCGGGAATTTCTCGCTACATTGAAGACCTGTTGGTGACCTTCTGCTGTTGTTTTTTCTATGGTAGGGTTGTTGTCTCATTGACACATTCCCCATTTCCATTCTCAATTTTATGATAAGACCATCAATTTTAGATCCCTCCGTAGGATATTTCATATAGTCTGAACCTGTATTAAAAGACCAACTGTCTCCAGAGACCACGTTTTGGTTCACCGTTAAGTGGTCTCTTAAAACAGGTTTCACTGTAATTCCAAATAGTTCCCATGTACATGCACAAATCAATTTCGAAAAATTTAGGTTATTTTTTCACCTAATAAAACTATACGTGTATTCAAATTAAAGTCATATTGAATTTCTTTATAATAATAAAACTATAAATCAAGGTACATACATCTTATACGTTTATGCATTTCAGATCAAACCTTTTATAATATTGTGTACAACGCACAACAATGTCTGTCGCCATTTACCCCAAAAGGTAACCAGACCTTTAAACAGACTTATTTAGGAGTGATTTAGTTACGATACTGTTATCGGGTCCTTTTTTTTTTTAATGGATATTGATTCCTTCATAGGATCTTTGCATAGGCAATAAACACATTTATTCTAAACTAGTTATTTGCATGATACAGGTTATGTTCTGCCCGTAAATTTTGTTGCCCTTTGTTAGCCTTGTGTGTTGTTGTTTTAATTATTTTATTGTTGTTCATTTATATGTTTGGGAGAACATTTTTGTTTATTTCTAGCACTTTTTTTTAAGAGTGGCTTCTTTTCTAAATATGTTGTATTGAGTTATCATGTTTATTTGTGTTCACCGCCATACCTCACCACTATGTAATACAATATAAAATGAGGAAGTGGTATTATTGCCAATGAGACAACTCTCCTCAAGAAACCAAATGATACAGAAATTAACAAGTAATGGTCCATTCGTTTAATGTGATTTATCTTTCGATTTTGCTATTTGAATAGGGACTTTGCGTTTTGAATTTTCCTCGGAGTTCAGTATTTTTTTTATGATTTTTACTTTTGACTTTACTGCCTTTAAAAATGAGCAAAACCCATACCGCATAGTCAGCTGTAAAAGGTCCCGAAATGTGTTTGAAAATATACAAACAACTCTCCCATCTTTCAAAGAGTGATTCATCATTGAAAGATGGGAAGAGTTTTGCATATTTTCATAATTTTTTATGATTTTCTATGAGTTTCTGTTAAATAAACTGTGAAGTGAACCTTGGACATAGTAGGTACTATATAAGTACGGTAGTTGACCAAATTTATTTTGTGAAGTGAACCTTGGACATTTTTAGTAGGTACTATATAAGTACGGTAGTTGACACAATTTATTTTGTGAAGTGAACCTTGGACATTTTTAGTAGGTACTATATAAGTACGGTAGTTGACACAATTTATTTTGTGAAGTGAACCTTGGACATTTTTAGTAGGTACTATATACGTACGGTAGTTGACCAAATTTATTTTGTGAAGTGAACCTTGGACATTTTTAGTAGATACTATATAAGTACGGTAGTGGACACAATTTATTTTGTGAAGTGAACCTTGGACATTTTTAGTAGGTACTATATAAGTACGGTAGTTGACTGTGAAGTGGACATTTTTAGTAGGTACTATATAAGTACGGTAGTTGACTGTGTAGTGGGCATTTGTAGTAGGTACTATATAAGTACGGTAGTTGACTGTGAAGTGGACATTTTTAGTAGGTGCTATATAAGTACGGTAGTTGACTGTGAAGTGAACCTTGGACATTTTAGTAGGTACTATATAAGTACGGTAGTTGACACAATTTATTTGCTTTTACACAATCTTTAGTCTGATGTTCAAATTTAAAACATTGCTGTCCTGAACTGTTTTTATAAGAAATAAAAACTCTTTACATTCAGTAGTGTGGCTCTCAATAATTAATTCAAAAGTGATTTTCAGAGTTGGTAATGTTCTTTTTTAATCAAATATATTATTTATACCTAAAGTATTGCAAGAGTTGAATGAAAATATATCCCCCCCCCCCCAAAAAAAAAACAAAAAAAAAAACAATGAGAGTTTCGACGCCCACATTGAGGAGTAACCTGAATAAGTATAACCATACACAATGTCACGTAATGCCAGTCGTTGCGTCTGCTTTAATTTTGTTGGTTTCTGGAACTATTTTCGGTAGTAAGAGTATGTACTTTAAAACCGATTAACCCACTACTTTCTCCTAAAGCTGCTTGTAGTCAGGTGCGGCGAGGACATTTGTTGGATGAATGCCGGTGATTGATTGCTTCAGTATTTGTAAAGTGTTATACTGTTAGTATCCTTGAACTCTATTTTTCCTATAATTGTCATTTTCTTTCTCATTAACTTTCAGTACACAAATTAAGATTTCGCACCTGCATCACGATTTACTCTTTATATCTACCCTCTGGGAACATTCAATATGAGATCACCAAACTAATCACTTTCTGGACTATTAAGTTATCGAATGTCCATCATTGCTTAATACTGAAAAGTAAGACAAAAGTGTTTCTAAAACGATAATATTAATTTTGATTCATCTCCACGTTAAAAAACAAAATGCGCGGAACTTCATTTTGGATTGACCATTAACAATTGATTAACAGGAATAAACAATCTAGTATTAGTTTGAAATATGACTTTATTTTGAGTGAATTTGTCGCTCTTGCATTAGTGTCGATATTCATAATCGGTCTCGTATTTGCCTTGTATACTTGAAGTGATGGGTTCTATCGCATGGGTAAAACCTGAATGATGTTAAAGCGAAAGATACCAAAGGGACATTAAAAGTCACAAGTCGACAATAAACTGACAAAAAAACGATCTAAAGACAAACTGAAGTATAAAACACAAACCAAAACGAAAAACAACAATCTATTGTCGTAATATTTTTTGTTAAAAAAGCCGCTGGTACAATTGTTACAAAGTGTACCAGGCTTTAAATCAAATACATCAGACGCACGTTTCATCTACATAAGACTCATCATTGGCGCTTAGATCAAAATAGTTATAAAGCCAAACAAGTACAAATTTTAAGAGCTGGGAAGCATTGGTGACCCAAAGATTCCAAAAAGTTGTGCCAAATATGGCTACGGTTATCTATGCCTTGGACAAGAAAATCCTAAGTATTTCGAAAAATTTATACTTTTGCAAACAGCAAATTTATATAAAAAAAAATACCATATACTTAATATTCAAGTGCTGAATACTGTGCTGGTGATACCCTCGGAGACGAAACGTCCACCAACAGAGCAGCATTAATATAAATCTTATTGTCGTGTTTTTTCAATGATATGAGTTTGATATTTGCTACTGAACCCAATATACCACTCTATCATTATCATCATCAGCAACAGCTTCAACCACAGAAAATATTTCCAGAAATAAACAAGTTAAGATTGTAAAACACATAGTTAAATAAATAAATAAACTCATCAAAGATACCAGGATGAAATTTTGTATTTACGCAAGACGCGCATTTCGTCTACATGCAATGAAGTTATTGGAGTTAACCATCGTAACAGTATACATAAGCAATTGATAGTGGTTTCGCATATCGAATAAAGTATGAATTTAGTGAATGATTTCCCTTTTACAATATCCTATACTGTTAATACGCATAAAAATTAGGCATATGCGAACGTAAGATCCAAACCGTAACAAAGTTATTTTTTTTTATATATTAACACCCTCACATTGCTATCTTTAAATTCTAAAGTAAATGACGTCTCCTTGTTCATCAAATGTAAAAGTAGATTGTCCTTTATCATATGTGCTTCATGTTGCAAGACCTTTAATCAAAGTCAATTACAGTATTGGACATTAAATTCATATAATTGCTTCGTGTTAAGAAATTCTTTATTTTAGATGTAAAAACAAAAATCCAGCCAGTTTCGTTTTATTGTTGATTACACATGGAAGATGTAATAATTTAGAGAAGAAACATCATTCCAAGACAACGCAATCTATGGTTACTACTCTTTTGTCCGAACAAAGATAAACTAATTATTGTATTTAAATGTTCTATTGATATATTTTCACAAAACTTATATTAGTGATTGTTTACTTGACCGACAAAAGCTAAACTACTGTTAAAATGATGTATCTTGTGCATTCAATGGAAAAAAAGTAAACGAATTTTACAAAATGAATCTATTTTGGAGATCATAATGGTATATGCTTTAGATTAAGCATTACATAAGTAGTTTTGAATATAAGATATTGTGAAAATTAATGAGCATCAGGGAGCGGGAAGAGTTGTCATGGCAGTTATCTAGGATACTACACTCTCATCAATCTACAACTTAACTTTTTGGTAATACTAGAAGGTGACCGACAAAAATGCATGTATGAAGAATGTTTAATATTTATAAATAAAACAGATTATTACGACTTCACATGTTTTACATGAGATGATTGGTTATTGAAAATGAAATAAGAATATATACGATTGCAATGTGCATACTCGGCGGATCTGTTCAAAATATTTAAAAGTAGAAGTTTTATACTTATTTTTTTATATCTTATAATTATCTTTATGCCAATGTTTGTTTTTCTCGAACACTTTATTTCACAAACGTCATAGACATCTGATATATATATAAATACATTTGTTTTTGTTTGTTGAGAATACAAACTTAATATTTGAAGGAAAGTTCAATAATTTGATAAAGTATAGACATAATATACAATTAATTTCACTTTATCAACTAACAGACATACATAAATGAAAGAAGGATCTGTTCTGATAAAAAAATTAACGTTGTACAATAGCTTCCACAATAAAAGCTTATGAAATATGTAACAGTATTTAACAGTTCTTGAGAAAATTCAAATTTCATAAATTTTTCAAATTCGCAAAAATCGTTAAACAAATGTCTGTTTTGGTTTTTGTTATTTCATCTGTATGTCCCATTTAGTTACCAAATATCAAACGTAGACGAAATGGGTATCCGTACTTGTAAACATCACAACATCTAACATTTGTGTTTTGCGTTAGCATGGCAGATCATTGCAGGATGTTTAATGTTCTCATAGTGCCGGTGATATATCATCTGATGGTTTCAAGAATGTATTAAACCCGGTCTGGGATATGCATACAGTTGGTAAATGTAGTCGATGTTTCTCCGCTTATATAACTTTTAAATGTACAGCAAGGAATATTCGACTTAGAGTCCGATTAGCACCTGGATGGATGCTATGTCTTCCTATGGACTATAAACTTGTGGGCTATTACGATTAAAACAATGTCCAAGCGTGTATGACCAATTCATTACAGCAATCATATATACTTTATTTGCCTTAAAACACCAGAGTTCCTTATGATAATCATCTTTCTGTTATTCAAAGATTACACAATCTTCTTTATAACACAATTCGCTTGAGCTAACATGCGTCATATCAGGTGTTGCGTACCAATATCTGTTTTCACCAATTACCTTGTCGAAATAAAATAACATCATATAAAAACTCTTAATTAAATCGCTTCCTATTTTGTTTTTTAATCGAATTCCTCATATGGAATAATTGCTATCACATGTTCTTTTAATGATCAGAAGATCTGCTATTCCGAAACTAACCTTAGTACAACATGGGTTTTGCATTAAAGACATTGTTTAAAGTCTTTATAAAACAATTCACAATGTTTTGTTTTGCAATAAACTGTTTATTTATATCCGTTTAATATTACAGTATCTACAAAATAAGCATGAAGTTTGATATACTACCTTTGAAATTCTCATTTCCTACAATTATCAAACAGGGACTAAGTTTTAGTGATTTTGTAAAAACATAAACAATGTCAAAATCAAAAGCACAATGAAGAACTGTTCCAAAGACAGTTTAGAAGTAAAGGAATGAACACCTTTTTTCCAAATAAACATATTGATTATATTTTCTCTTACTTTAAGAACAAAATAAAACCTGTAGAAAAGGTATCGATATTTTTTTATGAATGTTGAAATCACTGCAAAGTTCCTTGTGTGTTCTTTCTCAATTTATTTGGTTGTTCTAACTTGTCTTGCAGTTTAAAGGCAAGTCAGTACTATATGATAATAATAATCATTTGATATTGTATCCGGTATCTATAAACTATTCAACACTTATTGATGTTTTTCTGTAGTGACCTATTCTATTTCAGGGAATAGCTTTTTTCTCATATACATGGAAATTGGGTGAAGTGTTATGCAAGCTTGTCAACTACTTACAGAATGTGTCAGTATTGTGTTCGGTTATGAACCTGACAGGTCTTAGTTTAGAAAGGTGTGTATTTATTTTCCTGATTTCTCTTTGAATTTTCAGTCCAGTTGGCTTTGATTCAAACAAGCAAACGTAAACAATTTACAAACGGAATAAGTGGCCAATACTATCTCATATATTTATCTGCCACTTTATTTATATTATTTACTCTGAAAAGATAAAGATGCGCATACATTGTTTCCAACCTATCTATCATCCATTGTTTTGTCTATTTATGAAAATGTTTTCTATTTTACAGATATTATGCCATAATCCACCCATTGAAAGCTAAATACAGATGTACTCTAACGTTAGCTAAAAAGACAGTATTGTGTATTTGGTTATCTAGCTTTATATTGGCAGCTCCAACGATTGTTGGTCAGGTAATTGAAAATTGAAGACCTTATTGAGCAAACTTACATGTGTCAGGAATCGCTTCAACAAAATTTAAAAATGAAAACAAATAATATAAAAAAAACTCAATTTGTATGGCATTATTTTTGGAAGTAAGAAGTAAGAACCAAGAGGGTTGTACAAAACGAATTTAATACACTTATTAAAATATCTGCATCAAGAGACCACTGTATTTGCAGTAGTGCTTTGTCTTCTTTTATATAGGTCATTCTGTAAAATGAATAAGTGGAGACGCGGGGCATGCATCAACGACTATTTATCTAATAACATGATAAAAGACGGATTTGATATAAAATAGGGATAGGTGTTTATCAGATTGTCTTTTATTGTTTGTCATCTTTTCTTACCAAATTATTTCTAAAGGGAAACATCCTTCCATTTTAGCATACATCATTTTATTGTTCACGTCATTTCTTCAAACAGTCCCGCTCTTACTGGATAACTGGAACTTGATACAAATATTACGCCGACCTATATATTGAATTTACAAATACAACTAACAAAAATAAAAACATAACAAATGATAATAAACAAAAGTCACAACGCTTCAATCTTGTAGCAGTATAAGAATAAATGGTTCAGATGTCAAAATCAAAAGTGTTTGATTTGTATGACCTATAAAATATCTACAACAGTTTGTTATAGCGCCGTTGTCTGTTTGAATATTCTTTTAATCATAGTAATTTTTGGATGAATTTGAATGCGTAGATGATAAGTAAGTTGTCTGTTTTTAGATATCTCAAACGTATAAGCATGTTTTAAGCGTGTAATGTGTTTGAGCCTTTGATTTTGCCATTTGAATTTTCATCGGAGTTCAGTATTTTTGTGATTTTACTTTCTGTAATACTAAACACTTTATATTGTTTAAATACACATACCACTCAGATAAAACTGAAGCAATTTTGGACTGAATTCATACATATTTTCTAGTATCTTTAAATATATATTTAAATCTGTTATCCATAACACAGTAGACTTTTTTACTT
Organism: Mytilus edulis; assembly: GCF_963676685.1. Lineage (NCBI taxonomy): Eukaryota > Metazoa > Mollusca > Bivalvia > Mytilida > Mytilidae > Mytilus > Mytilus edulis. The sequence goes on along the minus strand of NC_092344.1, from coordinate 103,277,380 downwards.
ATCGTTATATTTTAGATCCTTACGATACAATGTATTTGGTATTTCTACATTCTAGATCAATACGAATATAGTTAAGGTATACCTTATATTTTATATTACTGCATCGCAGATTCATACGACTGTAGTTTCGATGTACAATGTATTTGATATTCCTTTATTTCAGATCCACAAGACTGTAACTGGTGTTCGCCGTACTGCTCATTGGTGTATAATAGAGTGGGAACATGATAATATCAGTAGACTCTATGGTGTATACATGTATTTAATAGTCTTAGTTATACCTGTTGTATTAATGACTTTTGCCTACGGAAGCATATCTTTTAAACTTTGGAGATTACGATATTGTAAATCAACTACTGATAATACTAACAAGTGAGTATACAAACAAAGAGGGAGGTTATTGTAATGTCTATTTATATACTGAGCTTATAACACTACCATGTGTTAATGACTGATTGTTCAAAGTTTTGTAATATAAAAAGGGATATCATATGATATGATCAATGAGACAACTATCTACCAGATAAGGTAAATGTAAGAGACTATAGGTCCCCATACGGCTTTTAACAATGAAAAAACCACATACCGTAAAATAAGCTATAGAAAGCACTGATATTAAAAAATGTAGAATAATGTTTTCAAATGAAATTAGTTATGTACAAAACAATAAACGAAAAAACAAATATAATAGTCAGCAACTACTGAATTACATACTTCCATAACGTGGTGAGGTTAAACATAGAAGCCAGCGCTCAACTCTCCCCAAAACTGGCGCAATGTTGTAACATCATTATAATAAACTACAAAATCAGTTAAGTCATAAGATTGACACAGAGCGCCATAAAATATTTAACAAAAAAAGGACTAAATTAAGGCGACAGTATTTTAACAAATTAGAATTTAACCAATCGATAAAGAAGAGATACATCTAAGTAACAAACAAAAACAGAGGAAATCGAATGAACTACAAATGGCTGAGACCTGAGGCATAAACAAGTTAAAAGCGTATTAACAGAGACATGTATACGCCATACGAATGCTGAGAAATGAGAAGTTGACAATAGGAAGATGAAATCATCACGTGTGTCATATATTCTAGTTTAAAGTCGACAATATGTGTCAAAATCCAGAAAAATTTAAAGATCAAAATATGAACAGAGTCTTTACTTTCAATAGTATCTCAATCTGAAGTTTATTATGCATTCATTTAAAATGTGGACTATTAAAAGACACAAAGTACCATTCTAAGTGTAAAAACATGACTTTGTAATGTAAAAAAAAACTATTCAAAGCATATAGGACAATATGTGTTCATGACTTTAAGCAAATACAATGTTAGTTATTTTAGATTATAGTAAAAACAAAATCGATGTAGGTTCCGTCATAACGAGTTAGCTGATCCTTGCTTTGTCACAATTATGATGAAAAGTTTAAAGTTTGTCAATAAAACTTACTAGTACACTTTTCCATACGTTCGTTTAATCTGTATGTCTATTTTTACACTTAAAAATATATGAATTACGCTTAAGTTTCAAACGTTCTCACTTTTAACAAATGCAGTATGTTTTATAGGGTTGCTAACGGAGGACTACGGGTATCTTTTACAGCGTATAAAAGTAGGGATGCCATATGTTTACGATGTCCAAAACCTATAATGAGTGACGAAAATGCTACAAGAAAACAGGTACTACTGATTATCTGGTAACGTTGTCAGAATTGAAAAACATAAATTAAACATACATAAGTAATAGTTCACACAAAAAAGAAGTTAATATCAATAGCACGATCAAATATCATAAAAGAGCAGGCAACTTTACAACAAAAATAAACAAATAGTCAAATAACAGAAAACAAAACATAACGTTCAAATAACTGAACAATAGAATTGGCCTAAAATACCCCACAATAGTAAAATTCATAAAGTGTTGCACACACTGATATTCTATTTATCTTCAAGAAAACCATATCTAAACGACCAGATAACCTGTTTTACGACATAATAGAGCTGTTGTGACGTACGTAACTCAATATATCATAATGCATTTACACAATTTTCGATGCGATTTAAATATGCTTATTTTAACAGAGACCATATGGCACGCTTCGGTCATTTGTTGCTATAATGAAATATAATAAAAAGTGGTACTTCAATACTTCAACTATGTAGTACTACGTTAACAGATTCAATATTGAATTTTTGTCAGTTCAAAAACGTCGTCAGACCTTTAAACTGAATATAATTTGATTTCGCTTAATGAAATTGTACTCCTATATCACACAAAACAATGTTGTTGTGCGAATTAAGAGACAACATTTCACTTAAGTAGATATATAATAGTCTTTGTTGATTGATGACTATAATAATGAAAGAAAGCTTAAGACGTAAAAAGACAGCTCTATATTACTAATCTTGCCAATGATAATGATGCAAAAATCTTTGAAAACAACACTTAAACACCTCAATAGCAGATTTGATTGCCATCGATGTTGGTCTTATTTTGCAATGACATTCAACCGATATAAACTTCCTTGTTAGTCTAACTATTTCAGAAAAACACTCTTTCTGAATTCATTAAAATATATGAACCCTTACGTTTTTCTTGATTGTCATTATATGTATATATTGCCGGAAAGAAATGAAACTACCTTAATGAACTTAGTTGCAATTAGTGCAAAAACAAGTCGATATTGATACTCTAATATACAATGTATGATATATTGTTACACCCCGATAATTTGAAAGCTGATATTTTTACTGTGGTTTCCGGTCCACACTTGATACACGCAGATGTCCGTTGTTGTTTTCTGTCTCGTATTTTACAGAAGAAATAGCTTACTTTGACCTTATAGTATGAAATTCAAAACAGTGTAGCTGTGGCCATTGATTGACCCATCAAAATCATCCATTGACTGGGACAATTTACGTGAACGTTTGTCTGTAACAACCACTGTTCATGACGTACCTACGATAGACATTTAAACTGTGGGGTCAACAAAGGTTTCAAACGCCTTTAATTATAAAATAATTCTAAAAATTAATCAGGAATAACCTTTGTGTTTTGATTTATATAATTGATATAAATCAAAATATCGTGTTATTTCTGATTAATTTTTCGAATTACTTTATTTAGGTGTTGAGAACCTTTGGTGACCCCATAGTTTAAGTGTCTTTAAAAAGTACATAGTGAGCATTGGTCGTTACATACAAACGTTCACCTAAATTGTCCCAGTCAATGAATGATTTTAATGTGTCAATCAATGGCCACAGCTACACTGTTTTGAATTTCATACTATTATATACTGATTTCTTTAAGTCTATATATCGACTCTGTTTATGTGTGTAATTAATTATTTTGTATGTGTTTATACTTAGTTTCAGTATAACGCGCCAAATGTAACGTTACGTGTTCTTGTTTATGAATAACTTGTGTATTACGTCACACGTTGTATAAAATACGGAAAGCATGTTCCTAAGGGGAGCTTCTCTCCAAAAACATCCATGCAGCTAGTAGTCTCTCTTGAACTAGAATTTGATGCACCAAGTAAAATTGCTTGGTGAAAATAATAATGCTGATAAACTGTTTGCTCGGGTAAATGAATAACCATGCACCGAGTATGCAGAATATTTGAATGCAGTGCATCAAGTAGATTGTCCTGCTCCAAGTAATGCAGTGCACCAAGAAGATTGTCCTGCACCAAGTAATGCAGTGCACCAAGTAGGAGTACTTGGTGATAATATTTAATGCACCGAGTATGCAGTGCACCAAGTAAATTTGCTGCACCAAGTAGATTTGCTGCACCGAGTACGCTGAGTATTTGAATGTCGTGCACCAAGTAGATCTTCTTGTACCGAGCGCTAGAAGAATTGTTTTATTAAACTTGGTGCAAGTAATGCACCTTGCCGTATGACTTATTGTATATAATCATTAACGTGTTTTGTCTCATGAACCACTGTATTTGATGTATTGTTTAATTAGAAATATTATAATTTATGAACTTCCACTATGATCTTTATTATTACTTCCTTCACCAGAGGCCCACACAGGTAACTACGGGTGTATATCCTGACAAGTAAACCCCAGAACGTTACAGTATTAGGCTTACAATTTCATTTCCGGCGTCTTCCTGGTTGCTATAAGTAATCAGTATTTTTCATGTTAGGTGAATTGACATATATTCGTTCAATAAATTCAAATTTAAGTTCATATCTGATTATGAACTCCAAACAACAACATGTGAGAGGTTTAGCTAGTTATAATATTAGGTTTAATGCACCTTTTTCTACGTAAGGAATATGACAGTTGTTTTCCTTTCATTTGATGTGTATGAGCTGTAAATTTTGTCATTTGATTTGGGACTTTCCGTTTCTAATCTTCCTTGAGTGTCGGTACTTTTACTATTTGACTTTTTCTTTCTTTTTATTACATTCTATTGGTAATCTGAATATGAATTTGAATCCAAAAAAACGTACCATTCTCTGTAAATGGGAAAACCGTGGACAGCCAAATGAGTATATTAAGCTCAACTGTTATATTGGTGTCAATATATATTATTCAAAGCTACAAAGTATAGTAATTCGTTGTATAAGAAAATTGGAATTGAAATCATGAAAAATATATAAAAAAGAATAATTAAGTAAATTAAAAGTAAAATGATTCATTAAATGCAACAAATTTTAAACGATGAAATATTTTTATCATCTGTATCAGAAATCTGACAGTTGTTATCAAATGGTGCGTTTTTATGTATGTGTCGCTGGTTTTTGTTGCACTTCCTTGTTCCTGTTCATTTGGTTTTCATTTTATAAATGATGTGTTCCCTTGGTTTAAGATTGCAATCCGGATTGTTTTCTCTCAATCGATTAATGACTGTTGATACTTTAACTACTGTTGCCTTTCTTCATATACTTGAATGACTAAGTTTTACTATAAAACAGGTGTACATAGATTTCCCTTTTAAAAGTAAATAGTTTATCCTGTGATATCCAAATCTTCATTCAGTTATTGTCTGTCCGTATTCTAATTTGATGACAGCTTGTCCATATCCTGTGCCTAAACCACGATCCTCTCTTTTAAAGTTTTGCAACCAGACAGGGAAAAAACGTGATTGAAGAAACATTAGAGCAAACTTGAAAGGAAGATAGCATTAATCAATGCTGACCCCAAAAAAATAATAATACAACAAATTTTAGTTCACAATCAGGAATGCGTGAATTGAAAATACAAAAAACAACAATATTGCATATCATCTCACTTACTAACCAAGTGTTCCAGAAATATCTTTTGAAAGTTATTAATGATCAAAATCGGTAAACTTGGACACCTGAACCCGAAATGTGATAATCAGCCAAAGTCTTCAATCAACAACCACTAAGTAAACTATTGTTATCGATTGCTCATTAAAGTCATTATGTAGTCATTATGTATTCGGATTGAATGTAAAAACATAACCACGGTCACATTGGACTTGGTTTAGTAAATATGCATTCGTTGGTTCAATAATTTTGCCTAATATTTATTATATTCACCAGGAACCAGTTTAAGTTGCTGTTTCGTTAACCTTTATTTATTTGCAAACCGATACCTTTTTATTCTCATATGGTTTTTTTTCTGTTTTTAGGTGATGAAGATGTTAATTGCAGTAGTAGTATTGTTTATATTGTGTTGGGGTCCAATTATGACGAATAATTTACTCGTATCATTCAACCTTATCGACAATTTGAACGTTGGAGACCTTAAACGTCCACGTCAAGCTATGTACGTTATGTCATATTTTAACAGCTGCATAAATCCATTTCTATATGCCTTTATGTCAAAAAACTTCAGAAATGCTTTTAAACAGACATTTTTATTAATTTGTCGTTCAAAACCAGTAGCACGGACAAGAAATGGATCCTTTATCCGATATTCATTCCAATCTAGATCGACCTCATTTATATCTGGTAAGTTAGATTGCAGAGAGAATGCCACATTATCTCGGGACACTACAACCTTATCTAGTCTGTCAGTAAATAGAGCTTATCAATCAAATCCTGCATCGTGAACATCAGAACAGACACATACTTTATTGAATCACTTGTTCTACTTGTCAACGACTGTCAATTCATTTGTAAGATCAAGATGACCAGTGTATAATAGTCTCAGCCAATACTGCTGCCTACTATTTGTTCTTCGGACTATTCAGCCACGATATACAATCATTTTATTCTATGGATTCTTTGTTATAGATTATAAAGGGAAGGATGAATACTGCCCTGTCATACATACAATGAAAAGATTATAAACGCAATTACTGGATTTACGTTGGTATAACGTGGTCTGTGACATTGTAATGCCCTATCGAAATTCTTTCTTATATTTGCTTCATACTAAATTGTGGATTTTCTGGTAACAATGCATAATTTCAGAGCTTTTACATTGATGAAATACAAAAAATGGTATGGATCAAACGAGGAAATTAATGTAAATTGGGACATTTAAGTGCAATGCGTGTGGTAAAATTGGTTAAGACAAAATATATTTGGTTAATAAATCAATGTAAGGAAGATCTAACAATAACTGTTAAGACCTACTATAAACTTCTCCTTTTTCATTATACATATCGAAGCAAAAATAAAAACAAATTACGTTTTACATCATGTTTATATTATTATTCAAGCTGTACTGGTGTTATGTTTTCTTTTGATCCTAAAATTGATTATCGCGATTGGTTGTGGTTTAAACAGTAAGAATAAAGAACGATAAAAACGATAAAAATGCACAGTCAATACTCCCTCGATTTCATTAGGATATGAAAATGAATATGAATTGGAATCTTTGATTATTATACATCAGCATAACAATCGGCAAAAAACTTTTTTCTATGCATAAATTTCTAAAATAACGAAGCTCTTTGAGTTGAGATTGGTAAAATTGAATAGTATTTATCAAGGCACTTTTATCAGGTATTTGCCGGATCTACTGACTGAAATGTAATTTTTCATACTTTAAATACAATAAAACATTTAATTATCACAACTGTTCTGCATCCAATGCATATTTTGAAAAGTCTTTCCAGTGATGATTTATTCAAACGTTTAACAAAAACGATAAACCATATGCCATAGGGAGATAAATATTTCCTGAATAACAACAACAACAAAAATTCTGAAGATTTATGACATAAAATAAAAACATTTATTACGATGTATTACGGAAAAAAGTATCATGTATACTCATTCTTTAAGATATTTAAAAAAAATTAAATGCTTTAACTGGACATATGCTGCCAATCCAATTTATACAGGCAGTTGCTGTCCCTACCACTTACTTATTTTAAGCGTGGCACTAACTATATGATAAACAAACCCGTCAAAGAATATCATTAAGTGGAAATCCGGGAAAAAACAAGCAAAACGTATAAAATGAGATCATGGCTATTAAATCTTTGTGCTGATTCTTGTAACTTGTTCAGATATATAACTTCATAAAATGTGGACACAATCTCGCCTAAAACTGAATGTTAAAGCTTTGCGATAACTGTTCATTAAAATTCATTGACATTCGGTGCTGTATTGTCAAGAGTATTAACTGGGAAACATGTATATTACTTTAAAATATTTGTGTTTTTTTTTGTTCAAAATGATTCAAAATAATGTGCTTTTTTTACAAGCTTTGTTTTATGTTAAAACATTATTCCAAATAGTATGTCATAAATATATAGAGATTTATATATATATATATTAATAAACATCGTCACAATATGTTCAATTTTTTTCTCTATAAGTAATTTCAGACAATGTGATCACGAGTGCATCAAGCAACGGCAAAGATATTTTAAACGGATAGATAAACATACGTTATATAACAGTATCGATCTCTCTATGGGATAAATTAAAGGACCGAAAAGTTAAACTTTTGTGTACAAAAAAAGGCTTTGCAATATCAAACTTTTGGCTAGCACATATATATAGATAAACTTCTCTCGAAATTTATGAAAATCAAACCGACAACAACATAGTCAAAAAGAAAACCGATAAAATCAAGGTTAAATTAAATCAACAAAGTACTACATAGAAAAAATAAAGTTTAGTAACACTAATCCCCTCTTAAAACTAGGGGCTAACTCAATTTCTTCTAAAGGATAAACAATTCTTCTTTCATCTGATAAAATATTTGGTGAAAAATTGCATACGGTGTGGTCATAGAAGGAATGAAGAGATTGTTCATACCACAAGTAGAACAAATATATGTGGCTATAATCACACGTATAACACATTTTTTAAATAACGTGAAAAAAACGTTACGTAAGGAACCCTTTGTCTGTACTAAGTCAAGAATATGACAGTTGTTGTCCATTCGATTGATGTGTTTTATCATTTGATTTTGCCATTTGATTAGGGACTTTCTGTTTTGAATTTTCCTCTGAGTTCAGTATTTTTTGTGATTTTACTTTTGTCTCCTCTCTCAGCATGAATAGAACAAATATCTACTTTACATCGTTCAATAACAACATGCTCTATTTCACGCACTATAAACTGGAAACTACTCATAAACAAAAATTGTATTTAAAAGAGGGACGAAAGATACCAAAGGGACAGTCAAACTCATAAATCTAAAACAAAATGAAAAAGACAAACAAACAACAGCACACACGACACAACATAGAAAACTAAAGAATAAACAACACGTAAACGTAGAAATTATGTACAAAATCATCAGTTATATTATGAATGTTATATTCAAGTAGGAGATAACTGTATTGTATTTTTAAGCTTCGACGGCATCTATTGATGATTTGATGGTCGCAAAAGTTTACTGACGACGCATTAGCGGAGCCAGTAAACGGATATTTGCAACCATCAAATCACCAATAGATGCAAGTGGAGCTAAAAATACAATATTGTTTTCTCCATTATAATGAAACTGACAATAAACAACATCAAATCATACATTTAAAATCGGACATTCGTCGTCTGTGCTTGTGTGTACATTTTTATAGCATCAATTGTGAGTTGATTCCATGAAAAGTTGTGACGTTATCCAATCAAAATGAACGTTACAAACGATGTTTCATTAGAATAAATAGTTGAATAATCCGTAATGCAAACAGCATTATATCCAATGTACTTTTATGTCTGCCAACAATCAACCTCATATTCAGAATAATTGCACTATTCAATTCATAGACCTCTGTGAACGCTGTAGTTATAGTATTTAAGTAAGAGAAAAACGTGACATTTCGAAATAAAAATTAAAGGATTATACATTCAGTTAGTGACCACATGCATGCTCGCAATTATTAAGATATCAAACAGTTCACATTGATCAATTTCTTGCTAAACACTATACCTTCGCGGTTTTCTCTCATTCTACAATACAAATAATTAATCACGTGCGATATTGTATATACTGAAAAGTCCATTTAATGATCACAGTTTTTGTTACCAAATATACATTTCTAAAGATGAAGCATCGTTTAAAATATCAAGTAAAATTGAGAAAGGAAATGGGGAATGTGTCAAAGCGACAACAACCCGACCATAGAGCAGACAACAGCCAAAGGTCACCAATGGGACTTCAATGTAGCGAGAAACTCCCGCACCCGTAGGCGTCCTTCAGCTGGCCCCTTAAAAATATGTATACTAGTACAGTGATAATGGACGTCATACTAAACTCCGAATTATACACAAGAAACTAAAATTAAAAATCATACAAGACTAACAAAGGCCAGAGTCTCCTGACTTGAGACAGGCGCAAAATTGCGACGGGTTAAACATATTTCTGAGATCTCAACCCTCCACTATACTTATAGCCAGTGTTTGTTTATGGGCAGAACCCATTAAAATTGTGTTTTAATATTTAAATGATATTATTCTAATAAGAACTTCAAGAAAATAATAGATTATTATATACGAGTTAGCCGTATTTGGCACAACTTTTTGGAATTTTTGTATCCTCAATGCTCTTCAACTTTGTACTTGTTTGGCTTTATAAATATTTTGATTTGAGCGTCACTGATGAGTCTTATGTAGACGAAACGCGCGTCTGGCGTACTAAATTATAATCCTGGTAACTTTGCGAACTATTTAAGCGACATTTGCGAACAAATGATTAATACAACAATAAGAAGACAACATTACCCGGATTGATATTACATAAAAAAACGGTTAATAAATGACAGACAAGAACGACCAGCACCTACTGAATACATTAAATGTTTCTAGCTGGCCTTTGACTCAAAGAAAAGTGCGGTCTTTTTTTTTTTTTTTTATCTTAAAGTGTTTAATCCTACCTCTAGTCCTGAACAGTGGCGTAACAACACATCAAAGCAAACTGTAAAATTAATATTGGAGGGGTTCTACTAATCAAATCGGTAGAATAAACAAAAACAAATGAGAAAAGACATGAGAACACAGAGAACCGATATGAAATTACTGCATGAACTAAAAACTGACCTAATTAAAAATAGTTTCTTTTCTAAAATATCAATCAGTTTACCTCCAACGGATTTATTGTAAGGAAGTCATATATGAAGTATGAGAAAAACAGTTTTTTTTAATGGAAGATAGAATTTAGTACCATGCGTTAATCAAATGAATATCTGAATAGAAATACATATTAACACATAGATATAGGAAGATATGGAATTATTGCCAATGAGACAACTCTCCATCTAAGTCTTAATCATTACAGTAAATCATTAAATGTGAACGTACGGTCTTCAATGACTAGTTGTGAGTTGCATGATTAGTAATATAATACATGCTTCTAAATATATACAGTCAAATATTCAGAAAACTGTATAGAGTGATAAATTGTCACCTTATTTCTCAGTTTAGTATGACTTCCATTTTCACTGAACTAATACATATGTTTATTTACAGGAACGCTGAGTTCTATCTCCGGGTGCGGGATTTTCTCTCTGAATTGTAGACCTTCGTGGCCTTCGGCTGTTATAAGGTCGGGTTATTGTCTCTCTGACATATTCCCTATTTCCATTTTCAATGTTTTTTTATGATATTATATGAGTCGTATCTTAATTAACGGGCTCAATAAACAACATCACCATTAAAATTATGATGTAGTTTCCCATTTGATATTATATTTTTTTTAAATGTCACTTTCAAAACATTCAAAATTCCACATTAAAAATTCAATAAAACGTTCGAGTAATTAATGACATCTTTTCATAAGACAAAAAGGATATATTTGAAATACAGAACATACATATGCATTCAGGTATTTCTAAGAAACATATAATCAAATAAGAAAACTCTGTTTGATATCAAAAGTATGCACTTTCAGAGACCAAACATATATTTACAGTCAAGGAAGTGTTCATCTGATATTTTATAGTTATTATTTATCAGGAAGCTGCACGTAACAATTTGTTTGAATGTATTAATAATGACAAAACGATTCTATTACTGTGTTTGTCAAATAGTTTCTGTAATTTTGATTTCGTGATAACGCTACTTTTTGTTCATATATATTTGTACTAAATCGAAATATTCTTAACTTGTGCAATAAAACGAAGGATATAACCTTTCTTAAATCTTTCGTAACATGCATGTTATTATGCACTTACATCATTTGAATTAATCAAACTGCATTTGTTCTAGCCAATTTAAATTACACTCCTATATTAGTACTTTTTTTAGGCGGGCGAAAATTATACTCGATGTATTTTAGTTGAAATCAGAATAATCTCTTATTACCAAATATAACACTACAATGGAAATTAAACTGTACGTTGTTCTTCGTGGAACCCTTGTTTAAATGAAACGGAAAGATTTTTTATCAGAACATAAAGACATCTTTCTGATTACGAGTATCTATCTATTTATTCAATCACTCTATTCGTTTTACACTTTTAATGTTTTAGCTTTAAATATTGATAGAAGTGTAGTATGTAAATATTGTTTACGACTGGTACGACGATCTTCAAAGGAGAGGTTTATAAGTTAGCTTTAAAACAAGGTTTGATCCACCATTTTATACACATGAAAATGCCTGTAGCAAGTTAGGAATATGACAGTTGTTATCCATTCATTTGATGTGTTCGAGATTTCGATTTTGCCATTTGATTAGTGACTTTCCGTTTTGAATTTAACTCGGAGTTCATTATTTTTGTGATTTTACTTTTTTCATGACAATAATATTTTGCTTGACGATAGTTTAGATTTTCAGATTTTTTTTAAATTTAAAAATTTCGAAAATTTTAAAGCAATGCAGTATAGCCAATGCTGATCTTCAAAGGCAATAAATTCATCGGAATTTTGAAATGAGGGATATTATTTTGAATAAAACAACCACCCTAAGAACGGACTATAAGGAGATCGAAAAATAGCTCTAGCTGTTTTCAAATTATACAGCGTAATTGTAACTGTGGTACAGTTGTTTGTTAGAACAGGCCCATACACATCGTGTGTGCATGATAAAGAAGACATCTATAAAATATTCCCTGTTTACTGTTATATGGTAAGTAAATAATATCCAGGAAACCAATATATCAGCAATAGTTTGTTTTAATTGGTTTACTTACAAAGAACACCTGACGAAACTGATTTGGTTAAACATACAACAAAAGGCAAATTCCCTTGGTATTCAATGTCTACAATAGAAAAATATAAATCGTCAGACTGTTGCTTGTAATGATCACTATGACGGAAATAAGTGTGAACTTGATTTGTTTATTAATGGTAACAAAATCACTAAACTTTCGAAAATTCAGATGAAATTGAATAAAACTGTCATAAATATCAGTATTATATTTGATCAACAGAATGTATATCGGTCAAATTGACGTCATTAGTGACATTAAATGATACCAGTTTTACTACAGCTGTGGTCGACAAATTCAAACGAGAAATATATTTCAGTTTGACCATTAAATTTTTATCGTATTTTTTTCAAAAGAGTCGCAGATGCGCCTTTCGACCAATTATCTTGTTTAATGTTTTATTGATTTTTTTTCTCTCAATCGATTTATGACTTTCGAACAGCGGTATACTACTATTGTCTTTATTTGTGTATATCCTTGAACTAAAACCTTTGGTAAACCAATGCATAATAAATACGATGAAGTGCATATATAACCGAAAATAAGACCAAAAGTATAAGCCACAAAAGGAATTCGTTTTTTAACACCAAATTTTAATGAGAATGCTTAAGTACCCATAAAACAGACAGTGTAATTATGGATTTTTTTGGATACCCCTTGAACAGCAATGCGCTCCAAAATATACAGGATCCCTTACAAACCTTTACAGGTAAACACCTGTATTTATTTATGTTTCCTATGATGCTGACGACTTTCGTGTACAGTGGTAGCAATACATAATTGTAAAACGGTGATGACTGATGTACCCATATTTTGACTCTTTTATTTATTATGCCTCTTTAGTTCACGCATCGTTGTAAATATAACGGAATTTGATGAGACTGTCGTACAAAGTGAGAGGTTAAGCGCTATAAAACCAGGTTCAAACCATCATGTTCTACATTTGAAAATGCCTGTACCAAGTCAGGAATATGACAGTTATTTTCCATTCGTTGTTTATGTGTTTTGTCATTTGATTTAGCCATGTGATGAGAGACTTTCCGATTTTATTTTCCTCGGAGTTCAGTATTTTTGTGATTTTACTTTTTTCTATCTTTCAAGTATATTTCGTTTTTCTATTTTTTACTATTGAATGGGATGAATGTTATTCAGCTGACAAGGATGTCATTCGACGCAATATGAATGCTTATTATTTAACAGCTAGTTGGTTTTTTTTTTTAACTCAATACAATTTTAATGAATTGTTGTCACACAAATGGTCACTTTCATTGAAAGTCGTTATCTTTAACATTGACATGTTTATTGTTAACTAGTTTTGAACAAAAATGGAAAGTGACATGCTATAAAGTTGGTTAATTTACTCGAGAGAAAAAAAAACCAGTTTCCAATGAATAACTTACACCATTTTTTTATAAATAACTTTCATCAGGTTATTAAACCATTTAGTTTTTATAGAAACTCCAACCCTTAGTATTTTTTCAGCTTGAACTTCACTTTGATATTTGATATTGACAGTGGAAGTATTGAGATAAAAACTTCAAAATAAGAAGTTAACACTTTAATATGTAATATTTTACTTATAGCAGCACTATACCAATACTAGAACCATGTGAAGTATAACAAAAAATGATAATTAAAATATGTTTTTGAGTAAGTATGCAGTATGCAGTTTCTTTAAGATTAATTCCAAATACATAAAATAGGCTTATTATATATAACAAACTTTATAGATATACTTTATTGAGTATTTTCCCCTAGATATTCAACTAATGTAAACGTATACTTTATAGAGGCTGTAAATTGAGTAAATTGTTAACAAAAAAGGTGCAATAACATTGATTAACTTGTGTTCATTTTTTTATATATATATTCGGCTTTGGGCGTTCCTGATGAAGGTAAATACAGAAAAACACGTCAAACGTATTAATTTTATACTTTGTTTGGTTTTCTTTAATTAATTACATTTACATCTCTGAGTCGATACCGCTGCTGCATGAGGGACTATCAGTCACCAAGGGCTGTTTCAGCTCAGAAGTTCGTGCTTCGGTAATGACAAGATTTATAACAAATATTTCTGAAATTGTCAGTTTGAATATTTTAAAGTTATAAACAAAATAAGCTTTCAATTCATTCAGGCAAAGTTGACCGTATATTGATTTGGTAACCTTTTTTTATTTAAGCTCTCAATTGTTCGATTTTTGTACATCCTTAGGTTTAAAAATTCGGCTTTGAGCGTTCCTCAAAATCCTTGGTAAATCCAGAAAAGCGCTTCGGACGCATGACATTTATAAAGTGTATTGCTTTTATTTCATTTTGTCCAATCATAGTGTGTGAGTTTTGATTTTAAAATATCAATGAATAGTTTAAGGAAATAATAAAAATGCTTGTTTTTTTCTTATCAATTTTATTTTAAACAAAGCTTATTATTGTGTCTTCCTATACTGTTAATGACGTTGCTGTATAAAATCTATGATCGAAGTACATCAACCGACATAAGAATGTAGGACGGCATGTTTTCTTATAAGTGATTAAGTACTTTTAGTTGGCTTTAAAATTTCTTTACATGCAAAATCTTTTTGATACAGAAAAAAAATGATTTATGTTCTGCGTTTTTGTCATCTATTGTACTATTTAATTGAGTTTAGTGCTTGAACTATGATAATTTGGTTGTATGTTTTATGCAGTACTTAACACAATGATCAAGATTTTTTAAAACAAGGAATCGACCAGGGTGTTAAAATCTCATAAAATAGTCTAACTTCGCCAAATATTCTAGTGCTTTGCTACATATTAAGAACCTCGTTCGTGTTTGTTTTAAAGGTTTGTCCTTTCCAAATGTACTAGATACATTGTAAGCATCATTAATTAGGCCATGGCATTGTCAGTTTATTTTCGACATATGAGTTGGATATCCCTTTTGTATCGTTGCGTCTCCTTAAGGATGCCATTTTGGTTTTATTACCAGTAACCAGATTTATGTTGCGCGTAAGTTAATTAAGTATTTCAACTGTTTTGCGTAGTTGATACTTAGTGTAGTCTTTTTTTAGTATTGAAGCAGGTAATTGTAAGTAAAATACACTACAGATTATGTTACAATTCTGTTTGGCAGTTTTTACTATTGAAGCAGGTAATTGTAAGTAAAATAGACTACAGATTATGTTACAATTCTGTTTGGCAGTTTTTACTATTGAAGCAGGTAATTGTAAGTAAAATAGACTACAGATTATGTTACAATTCTGTTTGGCAGTTTTTACTATTGAAGCAGGTAATTGTAAGTAAAATAGACTACAGATTATGTTACAATTTAGTTTGGCAGTTTTTACTATTGAAGCAGGTAATTGTAAGTAAAATAGACTACAGATTATGTTACAATTTTGTTTGGCAGTTTTTACTATTGAAGCAGGTAATTGTAAGTAAAATAGACTACAGATTATGTTACAATTCTGTTTGGCAGTTTTTACATTCGTGTCCGGTAAAGTGTCTCAAATTCACTGTTTAAATGCATCATTAAATGGGGATTTGAATCATTAGCATATAGAAATATGTCTTTGAATCGAACCTGTGTTCTATCCTCTAATACTTCAGCCACAAAACAAATGATTGTTTTCTTCTTTTTTTTCTTGAGTTTTCCTATTATAAATACCAGCTGATCTAATTACGGCTTGATTGACAAAACGAATAAAGAAGATTTGTTCTTATATTTGGGAAAATAGATAAGCCACATAATACACGCATTATTTGTAAGAATATCGAATAACTTTCATTTATATTTTGCTCTAAAGCCTTGTATACCTTCCCAGGAGTAAAAAATGTAATAGATAATCTGTAGGTATTTGACCGTTACTTTAATATGAATTTTTGGTTCTCAAAGTTCTTCATCGTCATACTTTATTTATTTTTTTTTAATTTTAAAATTTATGTTATTCGAACGTCAGTGATGAGTCTTTTATAGAAGAAATGCGCGACTGGCGTACAAAATTGAAATCCCGGTATCTTAATCGGTATATTTTAATCAAAGTCAAATTCAGCATTTGCTTACCTATGATGTCAAAATTTAAGATAAAAACGGGGTTTATCCATTAAGTTTATCCCGATCTGTTGTGTAGGGTCCTCTCTGATCGAAGATTGCCATAATGCTGTGTTTTTTGTATATCTGTTTCAGATTTTCTTCTATGTAGCTAAAATAAACTTGAATATTGAAATAAAAACTCATTAACCCGCTATAGGAAAAGATAAAATTTCAAAAGGATCGTACAACAATTTGAATTTGTTCATTTAAGCTGCGAATTGAGCACCGTTATCTCTTTTTCAGGAACCATATTTTTAATGATGCAGATAAAAAATATTGTACTTGTTTACAAATTTTGTAAGCATGAACACTTTGATAATGTTGAATGGCAAAGGATTTCTGAGAACGTCACTATCGCCAATCATTTATTATTAGAAGCTTTTCAGTACTGGTAAATTTATTCATCATTAAGACTAATATTTATAGAGTCAGGTGGTGTTGACGGAGAAGTGTGTCTTAATTTGATAAAGTTTAGAAATAACACAACAAGTCAAGCCTTTAAAGCACGTGATATTGTGACATTTTCTTTGTTGCATATCTATTTCAGCTCAATTTGACTGTCAGGTTTGTTTTTGTAAACAAAAAATTCGCAGACTTTTTGATTTATTTTGCTTCGTTGTGGTTTATGTGAGAGAGAAAAAACTCCGCTTGGATGTCTATTTTACGTTTCCATTGGTTATATAAACAAATGAACATACATCAATGAGACATTGATCATTTAAAAAAAAAGAAGCCTTATTACTGCCAGTGTTAAATTTCAATTCAATGAAAAATAAAACTTATTTGTTAAGATTGTGAAACCATGTCATTTTTAACGTAATAAAACTTGATAGGTATAAGTTGATTTATTCCGACTGCATATTAATTCTACAAGAAAAGTACCATAGTGTCCATTATTTCCTGAAGATTTTACACACTTTCCGAGCGAAATTTGACATGAAACCGTTTTGAAAAGTATAATATTATGAAGAAGGTTTTCATTGAAGGGAATATACTATGGAAAATCAAACTAATAAAATTGAGAATGGAAATGGGGAATATGCCAAAGAGACAACAACCCCACCATAGAAAAAGCATGCATTGTTTCATTTTGAAACTTTACTGTGATATATTTTCACTTATATTATAGTTTCTCCTAAACTAAATCCTAAAAAAACAAAAATAATTTGTTTGTTACATATATGCATTGGATTGGTATGGTAGGAGGCAACAAAAAAATGTTCATTTTCAGAAAATCACAGCTGTCATCAACTACAAACCATTAAAAGTCTGAAATGGCCTATATCTGTACTCGACTGTACTGATTTTTACTCGACCAGTCTGAATTCGTCTGAGATTTACTTGATAATACTCGACTGTAGTCTGAACCATACTTAACAGTCTGAATGTGTACTTGACCAGTACTTAACCATTTATACTAGTCTGAACCGTACTCGACCTAGTCTGAACCGTACTCGACCTAGTCTGAACCGTACTCGACCTAGTCTGAACCGTACTGGACCTAGTCTGAACCATACTCGACCTAGTCTGAACCATACTCGACCAAGTCTTAACCATACTCGACCTAGTCTGAACCATACTCGACCAAGTCTTAATCAACCTAGACCTATTCTTTGTATCTATCAACTGAATTTTATCAATTTAGGATTTGTTTTTTAAATAAAAATGAAATTTGAACAACAAATTGAAATTAAAAATGTATTCAATACAGTATTGAAATTAAAATTTCACAATAATCAATCATAATATAACGTCAACACAATATTAATCAACACTCACGTAAAAATATATATCAACTTTTAAAATATAAATAAAACAAGCTGATCACATAATCTAAAAAAATGAATTGTGACTAACAAATGATTAATATTTTCAATATCTATTCAAAATTTTATGAATACTTCGGAAGTATTTTATGGTAACTGGACTATTTTCACCATTAAATTAAACCTAGTAAAGATTTAGCTGAGTTGAATTAATAATGCAGTGAATGTTTTTTTTTTTATTAATATATTAACATGGCATACAGAAAGCACTTTAATATGTTCTAATTACCTCAATACATGTGTGTGTGTTTTACAGGTAAAAAGAAAGCCCTATTTTCTTGAATTCGTGTATTACTTATCTAGTACATACATGTATATTTGAAAGGCCTTGTTATTTAACTTAAACAGGATGTTGCAATTTTGAATCAATGTTATTTAGAATTTAATACCTCTGACCAGGTGTGATCTTATTTATGAGTTTGCCATAAGCAGAGGTTATTCTTTATATTTCATCACTAATCAGAAAAACAATTTTATTTATTTATTTAATATTATCCCTTTTTGATATCAGTTTTATATAATATATTTTTTTTTCATCCTAAATATAATCATAGATATATTTCTAATATAAGGTTAATTTTTTTTATAAATTTTGTTGGCTGTTGTTATATATGTCATTAAAGAGAAATTTATTTTAACAGTTAAAAAAGTAGAGTTTTTTTGTCTAGTATGGTTCAGACTGGTCGAGTACTGTTCAGACCTTTGGTTAAGTATGGTTTAGACTGGAAAAATAGGTCGAGTACAAGTCGAGGATGGGTTAAGACTGTTTCAGACTGGTCGAGTAATAGTTCAGACTATTTTCAACGGCAAAGATAAGGGTCAAGTACGATTCAGTACAGTCAAGTATGGTTCAGACTGGGGTCGAGTAATGTCAAGTAAAAGTCAGACCAATTCAGACTGGTCGAGTAAAAATCAGTACAGTCGAGTACAGATATAGGCCATTTCAGACTTTAATGGTTTGTAGTGATATCGTATATAGATCATTGGTAGTGTTTTAAAATAAATAATAAATGTTAAATTATCATTAATTGTTTAAAAGATTTGTAATTTCCTACTTGTTTTTAACAAAGATTACTACTATTTTATACTACTACTGTTGTAATCACATAAGCAACACGACGGGTGCCACATGTGGAGCAGGATCTGCTTACCCTTCCGGAGCACCTGAGATCACCCCTAGTTTTTGGTGGGGTTCGTGTTGTTTATTCTTTAGTTTTCTATGTTGTGTCATGTGTACTATTGTTTTTCTGTTAGTCTTTTTCATTTTTAGCCATGGCGTTGTCAGTTTGTTTTAGATTTATGAGTTTGACTTTCCCTTTGGTATCTTTCGTCCCTCTTTTATCACATAATGAAACCAAGGTCAATGTACTTAATCTTTAAGACTTTGCGCGTTTTGATATAGGTTGTTGTTCATCTTGGAATTCAAAATACCTTGACGTCATAAATAATGCAGAAAACACATTCTTGTACAAAACCCATAATATGAACGATACAATACATTTGAATTATATTTGATATTGACTGTTTTTAAAATTGAATATTTCAAATAAAGGCAACAGTGAAAGATTGCTGTCATAAATCGATTAAATGAAATCAGATCCGGGTCACAAACCAAAAGAGACAAATGATACTAAGGAACAACGAAAAAATAACGTACGTCTGTAAAAGAAAGTATAAAAAAAAAACCAAAAACACGACAAAATGCCAAACCTAGTCGTCTACAAAACACTACAGAGAATAAATATAACTGACCAACACCAATCATCAAATAAGTATACCATCAATTTAAATAGTATTTCACTTGACCCGTACATTTCGTGTTCTAGTAATGTAAATTTTAAAGGTTTAAATGCAAACATTTAGCTTAAAACATAAGAAAATGGAAGTGAGATTATTTGTCATTTGTTTATACTTTATTCGTTTAAGAACAAAGCAGTGGTATACTAGAAACCAGAATGTGAAGCTATGATTACAGCTTATTTCATTTTTAATACACATTGTTGTCTTATAAAGAACCCATATTTATCTTTAAGTACTACCAACTGTTACCAATTCATTATTTATATTAATCAAAAATTGAATACAGTGAAATTACGAAATCATAAATATTTGTGCATGGAATTGTGTTATTTCAACAGTCCAGATCACTCCCAATTGTCTAGACAAAATCAGTCATTCTGACTTCCGTTTCTTAATAAACAGCAATGCTATTGTTGCAATTTGTTCTTTCGGGAGTTTTATTTAACGCCAATAATGATCACTGATTAAAAGATTTTATGATAACCTCGAGGAGAAGAACAACATCGTCACACTATCAATTATATTTTGTACAGCCGCTAATATGATTTTGTTCATTCATAGGAAATGTTATATCAGTTACAGTATTTAACTAACGGATACTGCACTTTGGTAATTCTATACATTATTCTACTATCCTTGAAATATATAGTTATTATACAGGTCGTGAATCATTCTAACTCGTTCAACCAATATCGTAATATCTCTATATATTGAGCAAACTTGAAGTTAAAGTACAGCAATATGCATTAACAGTTAAATGCATGAAATTAGATTTTTTAAAAGTACTCCTAACTCCCTTGAAGCAAATTCTATACAGATATTTTAATATTACTAAAGCAAATGCGTATCAGCGACAGAAAATGAACAATAATTCGACGTATTTCATCGACTGATATTTAAATAAACTAAGAAGTAGAATGTTGACATGAACTGTTATCATCCTAATTTCATGAAAATGAAATAAATCTTCCGTTTAAAATTTGATAGATTGAAGAACTGAAATGTGATTTCAATTTTTAAATTGAAAACTGTCTAGAAAATACATCGACATTTAAAGTGGCAGTATCTACGAAAGTTATGGTTGAGGTGAAAACAGGGAAGCCGAGTGTAGACAAAATCAATGTTTGGTAATATACGTGTTTGTAAAAAATCTGACAATTTTGTCCAACCTGTAGCGTTTGAATAAGCCCCGTGACCCATACTTTTCATTATATTTTTGAAAAAGCATGACTGTCATACACGTAACACGTAAGTGCTTTAGATAATTATACAACCAGGTCAAATCAACAATTTTATACACAAGGAAAAAGATGTACCAAGACATGAATATATCGGTTGTTTTCCGTTCGTTTGATGTATTTGAGCTTTTGATTTTTCCATTTCATAAAGGACCCTCCGATTTGAAATTTTAAATTGAGTCAGGTATTTTAGTTATATGACTTTTTATGATTCATGTCGTATTGTTTTGATCATCTTATCCTGAGGATCATAGGACATTTTGTCAGTCAATATATGTAGAACCTCATCAGTTTTTGAAAGAAATGGAATTTTGAATCCGCTGAGCTTAAATAAAAAGTGGATAGAAATATAAATCAGAAACCAAATGTCTGTTCGTAAAATAATGTATTCCGGAAGGGCACTTCAAGGTTTATGGAAATAACTATTTGAAAACTATAAACCTGACCAATATCATGGCTGCCATTTACATAATGAAATACAATCAGCTGAATCAAATAAAAAGGTAACTTTATATAAAAAACCCACTAATTTGCAAAATAAATATTTTCAATGTACAATACTGTCTATCAAACCTTTCTCTCCCCTCAAATAATAGTAAGTAAAACAAAGAGGAAAAATCAAGTCAAATCGGTGACTCAAAGTATAGCATACCGTTACGCTAACAATCATAAGAAAGACACCCATAACCAAAGGTCGAAATAGCCAAAAACAAAAGAGAAAACAATTGTTTATATTTATAAACTTTAAGATTTTTAGGAAAGGAAGGAGACAGCTTTGCTCTATTTCAAATTTACAATATTCACCAGAGATACTTCTCAGACATAGATGAAAAGTTTTTTTTATATGTTTTACAGCTGGTCGGATTTAAAACATCGTCTGCCCATACAAAATTTAAAAAAAATAAAATCGTATTTTGTTCAGTAATTAAGTTGTAATGGACTCCCCCTTTCTGAATTTTACTTGGAGTTCGTTATTTTTTAACATTTTTTTTTATTGGCCATATTTATAATAATGACATCAATTTATTCCTACAAAAGTAAAAACCAACAATGCAAGCATCATAATACCGCTTGAATTCTTATAACTTAATGACATTTTAACTCAACACTTAAATAGAAGAGGAATATTATTTCCTTCATATCCATTACATTGGTGTATGTACTATGAAGTTTTCACTTTGACTTGTTTTGATGGTCTGCTGAACGTTATTTTATTTTCTTTCTTTTTTCAACCAATAAGCTAGCTATATAATGTGCGAAGATAACGATTTTTATCAAATTATCAGCCTTTGATAACTATTTACACCACTGGGTCGATGCCACTGCTGGTGGACGTTTCGCATCAGAGAGTATCACCAGCCCAGTAGCCATATGTTGACATGCAATTTTAATCCTGGTATCTATGATGAGTTTATATGCAATTATATGGTCATTTTTATACGTTAACCGTTTGCAAAAGTATGAATTTTTGAAATACCAAGGATTTTCTTACCCCAGGTATATATGACCGTAGCCGTATTTAGCACAACTGTTTTTGGTCCTCGTGCTCTTCCGACTTTATACTTGTTTGGCTTTCTAATTATTTTGATCTGAGCGTCACTGATAAGTCTTATGTAGACGAAACGCTGTTTGGCGTATCAAATTATAAACATGGTTCCTTTTATAACTATTAACACAACTGGGTGGATGCCACTGCTGTTGGACATTTCGAACCCAATGGTACTACAAGCCCAGTTGTTAAGCCTTCGTTGTTGACATGATTATCATTTATATGGTCATTTTTATAAATTAACCAAAAAACAAAAGTATACATTATTTGAAAAACTAAGGATTTTCTCATCCCACGAATAGATTACCTCAGCCGTATTTGGCACAACTGTTTTAAATGTTGGATCATCAATGCTTTATACTTGGCTTTCTAATTATTTTGATCTAAACGTAATACTGATGAGTCTTATGAAGACGAAACGTGCGTCTGCCGTATACAATTATAAGCTAGGAAATTTTGATAACTATTAACACTACTGGGTCAAACCACTGCTGATGGAAGTTCCGTCTCCGAGGGTATCACCAGCCCAGTAGTCAGCACGTCGGTGTTGACATGAATGTCATTTATATAGATATAGGAAGGTGTGGTATGAGTGCCAATGAGACAGCTCTCCACCCAAGTCACAATTAATAAAAGTAAACCATTATAGGTCAAGGTACGGCCTTCAACACAGAGCCTAGGCCCCAAAACATTACAAGTGTAAAACCATTCAAGCGGGAAAACAAACGGTCTAATCTATACGCATGGAAAAAAGTATTGCAACACCAAATTGAAATTGAAATTAAAAAAACACTTTTTATTTTTTTGTGATATAATTTGGTAAAATAGAATTAATTAAACATTATTTAAGTATCACCTGAGTTTAATCAATAAATATCGACTCGATAAGTTTTTATCTGCACATGCAGCTACTGTACCCGTAAACAGCAAAACAGATGTTTTCTTCCTCATTGTTTTCAACACTTTAAATAACCAAGTTTTTAAAGTTATGTGATTGACACCTTGTAATGGGTCCTCGACAACTCTAAATTGCAGCAAGATGGCAGATTATCAGCATGAGAGAAGCAGGGATGTCGCTGAAACAACTGCACGTATTTTTGATCATCACCATTCCACTATAAGTCGTTTTGAGAATAAAAATAAGGCACCAAACAATGTTAAAGACCTTCCGAGATAAAGAAGACCCCCTATACCATTTGCTAGGGAAAATCAAGCATAATGAAGGTTGGTCAGAAGGAAACCCACTGCATACAATACAATTCTAAAAAGAGAGTGGTGGGCATACAGGAGCCTTTTAACAAGAACTGTCCGAGATCGACTCATCGCTACTGGTTATCGTGCGATAAGACCATTTCGGAGACATTTGCTTACGAACAGACACGTAGTTTTCCGTATCCAATGTAGTGCAGAGCTCGCTAAAGTTGAAATTTAGCATCGTGGAGGAAGATCCATTGTTCCAATGGAATTCGGTTTTATCTTCCTTGGACGGATTATAGCCCGGATTTGAACCATATCGAGCATATATGGGACACTATTGGGCGGAACGTGCACGACAGGACACCCCAGTTCAAACACATCTTGAAATAAACAATGCCCTTCATCAGAAATGGTTGCTGCTACCTTAGCAACAAATAAGTCGTTTTTTGGCAAGAATCAGGAGACGTTTAGATGCGGTTATCCGTTTGAAAGGAGGCTGCGCACAAAGTACTAATTCTTTGGCGTATAACGATCAACCATGATGTGAACAGTCATCTGAAGATTAATTTTGAAATGTCTGACATTGTAAAGTTCGACTACAGTAAAAGTTGTAAAATGCATTTTTTTGTACAAAAAACACTTCATTTTGTTATTAAAATTGTGGTTATACAAATCATTTTTTTCAAACATTTTTTGTTCGTTTCAATGCCAATGTTATCATAAACTATGTTTCAATAATATTATACAATTATTTTATTATATTTCATCCAAAAAAAGAGGCTGATTTTTCAAATTTTAAAAAATCAAGGTGTTGCAATACTTTTTTCCATGTGTATATATATTAAAAAAAAACGAGAAAGGAGAAACACTTAATAACCACATAAACATACGTCAACCACTGAACATCAGATTACTGACTTAGGACTGGTGCAAACAATTGCATTTTTTTTTTTTTATATAACTTAACTGTTTGCAATAGTATTAATTATTCTAAGGATTTTTTTTACCCAGGTATATATTACCGTAGCCGTATTTAGCACAACGTTTTGAATTTTGGGTCCTTAGTGTTCTTCCAACTTTAAACTTGTTTTGCAGTCTTATTATTTTGATCTGTGCGTCACTGATGAGTTTTATGTATACAAACGCGCGTCTGACGTATCTAATTATTAGCCTGATACCTTTGATAACTATTATCATAGGGTATTGTCATAGGAATAAGAGGTTTTGCTGCTATAAGACAAGGTTTACCTTTTCACCATCGTATGTGACGTCATTTTCATAATTTACTGCGTTGAGGCCTGGACTGAGTCGGGTGTGTCTATTCTGTGTTGGTCTTTCATTATGTATTCGTGTTTGTTTTATGTAATGAGTTAATACTTCAGTTTCATTATGTATATCTGTTATATTCATTTGATAAAATTTACTGTTTGCAATAGCATTAATTGTTCTAAATAATAAGGATGTTCTTATCCCAAGCATAAAAACTTAGCCGTATTTGACACAACCTTTTTCAACTTTTGATCTTCAGTGCTGTACAACTTTGTACTTTTTTTCGCTTTCGATCTATTATATCTGGGCGTCACTGGTGAGTCTTGTGTGGACGAGGCGCGTTTTTGGCGTTTTAAATTTTAAACCTGATGCTTTTTGTTATTCATTAATCATGTGTTTCTTTGTCTAATACGTTCTCCTATTTATTTGTATTGTAGTCCTGTAATATTATGTTGTCATTTCAATGTTATATTTAACATTGCCATTAAAGTGCGAGGTTTGGTATGCCACAAAACCAGGTTCAACCCACCATTTTTTTCCTTTAGAAATGTCCTGTACCAAGTCAGGAATATGGCAATTGTTATATTATAGTTCGTTTCTGTGTGTGTTACAATTTAACGTTGCGTCGTTTGTTTTCTCTTATTTTTGAGTGTAAATTGACATTGCGATAAGACGTGTCACGGTACTTGTCTATCCCTAATTCATGTATTTGATTTTGATGTTATATTTGTTATTCTCGTGGGATTTTGTCTGATGCTTGGTCCGTTTCTGTGTGTGTTACATTGTAGTGTTGTGTCGTTGTTCTCCTCTTATATTTATGCGTTTCCTTCAGTTTTAGTTTGTTACCCCGATTTTGTTTTTTGTCCATGGATTTATGAGTTTGAACAGCGGTATACTACTGTTGCCTTTATTTACCATTTTCTACATAAGAGAATATCGGAAACAAAATAAGGAAGATGACAATTGTTTCAATTTCGGTTGATGTCTTTGAACTTTTGATTTTGCCTTTTGATGATGGATATTCTTTTTTGAATTTTCTTTGGAGTAAAGTTATTTTGTTATACTATTATTTGTTTCTTGTTCCTTAGCTACACAGTTGGTGTATTACTCATTGAGGCTTTCTAAGCGACACCTTTATATTTACAACGAAGTTTGGCTGAGGTATAGAAAATTGGTCATAGGGATTTCTCTTGTTAAGAAGTAAGACGCTCGATTTAATGGATGTATTTAAATAAGGAATTTAGATATATCATTCTCACTGGTATTAAAGAGATAATCGTAACTGCAATTACGATTATCCCAATATGGCGACGGTAGATATAGGTAAAATCTTTACACTCATTTTTCTTAATTGTAGCATGTTTTTGTCAATAGTTACTCAGCTGCAAGGTTTATCTATACCATTTCATCATATTTGAATCGTAACGGTGCACTGGAATTGTCTAAGCGCTTTGAAAATAGCCGTTGAAAAATTCGGGATGATAATCGTAACTCGGAAAAAAGATAATCGTAATTATGGTATTTAAAAATAAAAAAGATAATCGTAACTGGAAACTGTTTTATTGATATTGACACTAAAAACGTATATCTGATAGCATATTATGAAATTATGGCGATGAATTATTTACGAAACGTCCCAACATCTTATGACATTTCTTTTTATGCATATATAATTAATTGTTCTTATGAAAACAGCTACATACTAGTATATTATAAAATTGGAAGGGTGAACAAGCTTCAAGAAATTTGGAAATGGGAAAACACGAACTTTGTTAATATACAGAAATTTATTAAACTAGGTATGCCACAAAATATGTGAATGAGCGATGGAAATTATGATACATGACAATAATTGTCAGGCGACACGCATGTGTCACCTTACATCAGATTTCTGATTAAGACAGTAAACAAAACAAAATTTATCCTGAAGTAAATAGTAAATATAGTTAATATTGTTTAAATTATTTTATTGTAGGTGGTTATATGTGCTATTTCTGCCCCCGGGAAGCCACTGCTGGTTTAATTCTAGAACATACCCTATTATGCCATAACGAAGTAGGAAAGACATTTAGTATTCGTCAAAAACCGTTTGACGAGAAATTAGTGGCTACAGTTTTCATGTCACTTCGATCATTTTTCATGGATGATATCACAACTTAAAAGTTATGATGAACAAGGGATAACTTTGAAAAGTGTTTTACAGTGTCATTTCTTTTATAGCTGACTATGCGGTATGGGCTTTGTTCATTGTTGAAGACCGTACGGTGACCTATATTTGTTAATTTCTGAGTCATGTTGGTCTCTTGTGGAAAGTTGTCTCATTGGCAAACATACCACATCTTTTTATTCATATTAGCTACTTCATGACTGTCACTGAAATTTCAGTATCTCAGATATAAACTATAAACAACACAAATTCAATTTTGAATTATGATAATATGACATCCTTAAAACATTTAATGCTATATAAGACTAGAGAATGTTTGGCCCTAAATGGGATTCTTTGTGTATTATGAAATTAAGTAACGTGGAGTTCATTGACAAACATGGATTTGTGTTCTTTTATAGTTTGGCCAAAAGCCCGAAAATCAAAAAATAAAATTGATGTAGCTTTAAATTTTCTTACAAGAAATACTTATTCAAAGAATGACTGCAAAGATGAGAATAAAATAACGCATATTCCGCAAAATTAGAAACAAACTTATTAAAAATTCATAAATACTCGGTATATGAAAAGTATGCTGCATACATATGCATGGAAGATATTGTAGAGAAAAATATTGAAGGTACTAAACAAGGAACATTTTTGTATTTGCATACTTGCCATATAATTAGTACTTTTCTATTAAATGAAAACATAAATTAGCCTTTCCTAATTTTCATGCATTTTTCTGAAGCACAAAATATTTGTTTTAAAATCTATAAAAATCTTTGTAATTAAACCAGTTCCGACTGTGATAATCTACATGTTTGGCCCTTTGATGTAATTTATCAATATACATATTTGTGTTTTTTTTTCGTCTGTCAAATGCTTCGTAAGACTATAGGTAAGGCTAATAAAAACAAAAAATAAAAGTAACAATAAACAAAAGTAACAATAAACAAAAGTAACAAAAAACAAAAGTGACAATAAACAATAGTAACAATAAACTGGTAACTATTCTAGATCCTTTACCATCCACACTGTTTAAAGAAACGTTCTAAAATACATGGGAATTTGATCAAAACATTTGAATTTAATTTTTAAAATCATATATCAGTATAAAATAGAAAAAAGTGAATCCAAAGGAAAAATATGGACGGCTGAATTTATTGATAAGAACTAAATCATCAGCGTATAACAGATATGATATATCATTATCATTTAACTTGGGTGGTTCACATGTTGAGTCAAAAATAGATGGTAAATCATTAATATATAAAGAAAATAATGTAGGGCTTAAAATACACCCTTGTTTTACCCCAACTGAGGAATTAAAAAAATCAGTGATACCTTCCGAGATCTTTACCAAGTACAAAACCTCTTTATACATATCTTTCATTATACTAAAAAAAGGGACCATCTATGTTGTAATAAGACAATTTGTAAAAGAGGGCATCTCTATTAATAGTATCAAATGCCTTCCTGAAATCAATGAAACAGGCATATATCTTTTTTGACATATGAAAATGTGGTATACGTGACTTTCATTTTGAGCAATGAATTGAAAGGATTGCACTTTTGGAATATGGGATATAGCTAATCCATCCTTTTTCTCATCAATTAGAGATATATAGGTAAATTTATCCTAGATATTAACCTGTAAGTTTCTTCATTTATTTTTATATGCGTTAATGTCATCGTTTAACTGGGCATTTACATTTTTAACACACAAAATACCATTGAAATGCCGAAAGACACATTTATTATGTTTCAGTTACTATTATCATATAAAGAAAATTACGATTATCAAAGAAGAAAAATACCATAGAGTTACGATTATCATCCCGAATTTTTCAACGGCTATTTTCACAGCTCTTAGACAATTCCAGTGCACCGTTACGATTCAAATATGATGTAATGGTATAGATAAACCTTGCAGCTGAGTAACTATTGACAAAAACATGCTACATTTAAGAAAAACGAGTGTAAAGATTTTACCTATATCTACCGTCGCCATATTGGGATAATCGTAATTGCAGTTACGATTATCTCTTTAATACCAGTGATTCTAACGTGTTGAGGGATTTCCCTCCTTCCGTGCATGAAAGCACACTTTTGACTACTTGTTGAGGGATTCGCTGATTTACTACTGTAAACCTTCTAATTCTACCCGACCAACCCATATTGATAATTGAGGAAATTGAATAAAATTAATCTAGTCTCAATCTGAATCAATCATTCCGAAGTAACCTTTGCTTATGTGTTCCATTATATGTATGATGAAAGAAAGACAACTTATATTAAATCAAGTTCATGGAACATGTATTTGTCTTTCTTCTGTCATGTACCTTTTCATTAAAACACCATTATGTTGCCGTTTAAGAAATAAATAAGAGTTCAAATGGTGTTAAGTAATTGGTAACTTGCTTAACACCCTACGTTCGCTAATTACCATTCAATGTAAATTTGTCGATGTTGCCCTGTCTTAGGTTTATTATGTTGTGTTTTGTCAACTGTAAATTTCTCTTTTCGTCGTGATTAATCCTCCACCCGCAAAGTGGAAAAGGATTAATATAAGTTACATAAAATTGTTTTCCAATCCACTATAAATAACTGTGTCTAAATTAAAACAAGCAACCACAAAACAATCAGCCGTTCAGATTACGTATTGTTCGTTTAAAATAGCGTAACATTTCAATTGTAATATACATTTTTATGTTGTTGAGTAAAGAGGCTTGCCAAACTCTATTTTGTTTAGAAATATAATAAAGATTAGATGTGTTGCCATTTAGTACTATTACTAAAAAGTGAAATCCTTCTACAACACATTTCATTGTTGAATTGAAGTTATTTCTAAATTATATATATTTAATCGAGAGTAAAAAATCAAGGAATCTGAAAACTCAGGCAAAAGTTTGATACAAAATTTAGAATATTACGGACCCTAATTTTGATTGTCCTATCTGGTATAATACTAATAACGATTTAAAAATATATTGTCAGATTAAAAACACAATGAATGGAAATTTAACATAATAATTGAAAAGAAAAAAATCCGTTCGTCAATGTCATTACTTATGACCAGAACAATGTCATCAATACTTTTTTGATACATGCTTTGTCCAAAGGCCCGGTATATCTTGTGCCTAAATCCATCTTTTGGAAACACAGCTTTCCGAGGAGTTCAGTCCAGAATTATACCAGGAAATCAGCTAAATATTAAAAAGTAGAATAGGTACTTTTTTGTCAGTTGTCAGCACTTCTATGTTGACATAGATGATCATTGACTTGGTCATAGTCATAAATTAACCATTTACAAATCTTTTAAATTTTAAGATACTAAGGCTTTTCTACATCAGGAATATATTACCTAAGCTGTAAAAACGTTTAAGAATGTTTTGTCCGCAATGCTCGTTAACTTCGTACTTTATTTGGCCTTTTTCTTTTTTTTGTGGCGTAACTGATAAGTCTTTTGTAGACGCAACGTGCGTCTGGCGCAAATACAAAATTTCAATCCTGGTATCTATGATGAGTTTATTTTGAATGTGTCAGGGCTCTGATGTCGTTAATACAAATCAAAATTAAAAACGTTATGGGTCTATGAATACATGTCCTAGATCGTTTAGTTGCTAAATAGATGATTTCCTCTCACTAATTATATCAAAGTTTGTAACTATACAGAACGCATTTATCCCAACGAACATAAAATTCGACATTTGATAAGGGTGCACATCTTACATTGATCTTGCAATATTTTCAAATCATATTTTAACATACATTCACTTTTTAGAAAACAAAAATTTCAGAAAATAATTGATTGATTGAGATTTACAAAAGAGGGACGAAAGATACCAGAGGGTCATTTAAACTGGTAGATCGAAAACAAACTGACAACGCCATGGCTAAAAAAGAAAATGACAAACAAACAAATAATAGTACACAAGACACAACATAGAAAACTAAAAGACTAAGCAACATATATATATAAGTTTGGACTCTCAAATTCTCTCACTCAGTAAGATGCGCAATCAAGATGACGTTTGGCTTGAATTATAATAGGGATATCAAGGTTAATCGTGTTAAGAGATGTCCCTTCCTCTATATATATACAAGTACTCTGTCGATCACTATGTTATTGGTAAAACACTCATTTAAACTGACAATTATGTTTCTGTCTTGTATCTAGTGGTATTTAAAAATGTTCTGCCTTTCATCAGTTCGACCCATATTGTTAATCGAATTAAATGGTTAATTCATTTTATTCTCTATCTGAATCAATCATTCCCAAGTCGCCTCTTACATGTGAACTTTTTATTTCAATTATTTTATGAGAAAAGGAAGACAACTTTTGTTGAATCCAGTACATAGAAAAATGTATTTATCTTTCTTCTGTCATATTTCTTTATCGGAATATCACTGTTAAAGTATAACTAAAGAGATGTTGTTTTGATATAAAATATGCTCAACAACTTAACTTGCTTCACTTTTTATCACTCCCTGGTTTTTGGTGATGTTGCCATGTTTTTTCTGTTTTGAGTTTTGTATACTTTAAATTAAGAATGGCAAAACTATTCATTGATTAGAAAAGTATAGCACTTTTATTAAACGTCTCCTGTTTAATTGTTCCATTTTTATAATCAATGTAACGGCAAATAGAAATATCTCGTAACCTTTCGCCATTGAGTTAAGGGGTCAATAGTTTGATTTGGTAATTCCT
Organism: Mytilus edulis; assembly: GCF_963676685.1. NCBI lineage: Eukaryota > Metazoa > Mollusca > Bivalvia > Mytilida > Mytilidae > Mytilus > Mytilus edulis. The sequence goes on along the minus strand of NC_092344.1, from coordinate 103,245,029 downwards.
ATCAAAATAAGGAGGGCGAAAGATACCAGAGGTATATTTAAACTCATAGATCGAAAACAGATTGACAACGCCGCAGCTTAAATTGATAAAGGACCAGAATGTTTATGTCCTATATCATTAAAGTGATTGAAACTGAAATAATTCATTAAAGTCAAGATTTGATTTCATATTGGAAACACACTGAACTGCAATTAAACAAAATAATTTTAAAGATTAAAAAAAATCCAGTTGGCCGCGTTATTACTGGTGACAAGAACAATGTCGACAAAACTTTTCTGCAAAAAGTGTTGTTCAAAGGCCCCAAATGTCGTGAGCCTCAATCCATCTTTTTGAAACACAACTTCAAAATACTAAAGGATTCAATCGAGGATTATCCAAGGACATGGACTAAACGCAAAAGAAGAGAGCATACACTTTTCAAAATGGGTTATGGCTGTGATGTCGCTTATACGAATTAAAATTAAAAGTGAATGGGTCTAATAATATATTTGGTACATCGTTCTTTAAAGATACAAATGTCGATAACCATCTGTCCAACCTCCATGACAAATATGTTGTTGTTCCAGCAAATACAGCCCAAAAGAACATCTTTTTTGTTTGTAAATCGCATAACATAAACAACTCGATACAGGATTTAGGTATCGACAATTCACTTAAAATTTAGCATATACCCCCACGGCACTTACTGAGGAGGAAAATACTTGATAATAATAGATCTGTTCTAATTTCCTTTATCATTCCAACTAACTATGAAGAACTGTATTAGATACATAAACACGTTGTCTTTACAAACCACGTTATGTTGATTGGTCTTTCGAATGCTCTACGAAGCCTCTGTCTATATGATTAACAGTTTTTTTGAAACTACCTACTCTAACTCCAACGATATGTCAGAATACACAATTATAATCTTAGTCTCTTTCCTCTTGCAATAGTTATTAGTAGCTATTAGTATATAGATATTGTCTTATCACTAAATAATTCAAAGCTTGGTGACTTTGTAGAACGCATTTATCCAATCAAACAGGAAATTCGACATTACTTTACGAATATTTCCATCTTGTTTGGTGCAATATCAAAGAAAAATAGTAATATCAAATACCCTGTTCATGAAAATCTACTTAAAGAAGTCGTCCCCTTTAAGATTTGTAAAACATTCTTTGTTTTTCTGTTATCGTTAATCTATTTTTATTCACTTATATGGTCTTTGTATCGGAATTAAACACATTTATTTTAAAAACCAGTTGTTGGCATGACACGGGTGATGTTCTTCTCACATATTTTATGATGGTATAATACTAAACCCCAACGTTAGGGATTGTGCCTAATATTCATATGATGAGGACATAATCTTCCAATCAGTTTAATTGAGGTCTGGAGCTGGCATGACAGTAACTGCTAGAACTCTGTTGTTATTATGTATTATTGTCATTTTGTTTATTGTCTTTTGTTACCTCTTCTGAAATCGGACTCGGACTTCTCTTGAACTGAATTTTACTGTGCGTATTGTTATGCGTTTACTCTTCTACATTGGCTAGATGTATAGGAGTTGGGTTGAGATCTCAAAAACATGTTTAACCCCGTAGCATTTTGCGCCTGTAACAAGTCTGGAGCTTCTGGCCTTTTTTTTTTTAGTCTTGTATGATTTTTAATTTTAGTTTCTTGTGTATAATTCGGAGTTCAGTATGACGTCTATTATCACTGAACTAGTATGGATATTTGCTCTCTGCGTTAAAGACCCATTGATAACCTTCTGTTGTTGTCTATTCTATGATCGGGTTGTTGTCTCTTTGACACATTCTCCATTACCATTATCAATTTTAGTAAATGTTAAAAATGCAAAACTCGAAATATTTCTATTATCTAAAAATATAAATGACTCCGGTTTAAAGATTCTAAAGGTTTCTAGACTGCCTTTTCAAAAAATATATTTATATAATGTATTTAAGTGTTTAAAAAACTTTGCAATAATTGATATACATATCTTCACAATGCTGATAACAGACAAATTCACATAAGTGGTCTTATTGATGCAATATCAACAATATAAATGGTTGAAACAGTTATCATGACAAGTTGGCGTCAATATAATGGCTTTTTTCTTGATAAGAGAGTATTTCCTTCAGGCAAAGGAGAAACATTTCTATAAAACAGTAGAGTATTGCCTGTGATCACGAGTACGGATGCTATACATGTACTTTGGGATCATATTGTAGACCAAACAATGTATACTATTTGCCTCGTCGTGTATATCGTACACTGGAAAGCTGATAAATTCATATGGGGAGAAATTGATGAAACACAGTTTAAAAGCGGGACTATGGGGCAACTGAAGACGATCGATCTCGACGTTGTCAGTTACTAGGAGCACATCTTTTGACTATAACTCAAAATATTGAATTAATTTTTTATTTTGGTGGCGTCAAGAAATAAAGCGACATAACTAAGGGGGGAACTGGGGGAGGGGGATGTGGGTTAAAGGGATAATTTACCTTATCAAATCCAGAAATTGGTTGAAAGGAAAAAAAATAAAAGTTTTCATTTTGATTTGTTTTCTCTCGCTGATTTGATACTACCGAATTTCAGTTGGTGATGACGCACAGCAATAATTACTGCTATTATTCGAACAGATATAGTCCCACAACACTGTAATAGAAACATAGAAAAATTTACAAATTGATAGGCAACTTACTTTTATCAAACCAAACAATAATGTAAAGTTTTAAGGAAATGTATCAAGACTATATGGAGTAAGTCCGTGATATGTGAAAAACAAATTCTTTCAAACGTTGGTATCACTCAAGTTCTGAAGCTCTAAAACGACAAAGATAACAATCAAAATCGAAAGAAATATTTCTTCCGACAAACCTCATGAAGTGTTGGAAAAGCTTGAGAGTTGGTGGAAGCGAATTTAAGATATCATATGAAGTGCTGACGGTCGAATGACATTACAGACATTGGTAGAACATAAAAGCCCTGCATTCGACTGGAATATATAAACAAAAAAATGATAGAAAAGACAAACAAATTTAAAGTTCACAATTCAATACGTATAAATCTAAAGACTGGGCAGCATAACCCATCAATAACCAAATAATGAGAATATTGTAAAAACATTTATTTGAAGAAACTTTTAGCAGTATAAAGAATTTGTTTTGGTTGTATTAAAACATTTTATAATCACGATTTTTTTTAATGCATATACATCTTATATTAGAAATATGATGATTTTTTAAGGATTTGATTTTGAAGAACACTTTCCTTATCTGTACTTCTCCGCTGTTTACGTTTTGTTTCGTGTAATTCGTCTGCTAAAAGTAAACAAGTAAACATAATTAATTACAAATAAAATCAGACATCTAGAGGTCAAACATACGGTCTTCAACAATACACAACTGTATACAAATGGTAGGCATTCAATCGCACAGAGTTTTAACAAAATTTGATTATTTGTACTAGCAAACTTTCAAAAATTTGCTAACAACAAAAAATTCCCAAATCGATAATCGAAACTTAATATAATAAACTTCTATATTGATAACAATGCCTTATCAACTATTGATGGTATGTTACACAGTAGCTTCCTATTATCGAAAATATTTTTTTAATCCCTTTGTTGTTTTTTAATACAACCGAAGTTGTTGTTAAGCGTCGGTAATTATCAGACAGGCTATACAATTAGTTTTGAGGTAAGCAGTTTATATATGGAATCAAACAGACAGATATGAAAATAGTTAATTCCAGATATTATTTTGAATGGCACGGAGTAGACTAATTGAATTTACCGACATTCAGGAATGTTACTGATGCAGCGATAATTTAGCATTTTAGAATTAAAGCACCACTAAGCATTTCTTTCGCAGACGATGTATCGTAATATGTGTATCAATCTATCAATCTTTTGAATGAAAATCATCAAAATGCCTTACATCGCCGGCAAATCTACAACAATATTTTCTTTTGCTGTGAGGACTTGGTGACCTTTCCGTTTTCTTCCTTATAAAAGTTCTTTGGGGTCATTTGTCAATTTTCAACTGATGTTTACTTTAGACCTCATTTTTTTGGCATAAAAACACCTCATTTGACGTGATTGTTTGATTGCTGGTATAGAAGTCATAGAGACTACAACTCAACGACACAATTAACCAAAAGACAAAACTGTAACTGAGGCCAATCTAAGAATAAAGCAACAGTGAAAACTTTTAATTTGACATTCATTTATTTTAGCCGTTAATGTTGGATTTCCAATATAACAAGTTGTAGTAGTTTTACCAATTCTTTATTCGATAACGATTAAAAAAATACTGTTTTTAACATTTTAATAAAAGTTTTAATTTTCAAAAGTACAAAACTGCCATAACAAGTGTAAGCGCTATAAGTTTGTCAGTTTATAAAATTTATGAAAACAACATATTTGTCAAAAATACGCGTTTCAAAAAATATATGCGTTACGGTTTTTGAAATGTTATAAAATTCTTCTGTGTACACACCGAGTTGGGAAAAAAGTGAAAACACTTTATTCCTCTTGTTGGGCAAATCTTTCCCGACTTAAAGATACCAGGTTACATACGATTGAGTGATCACTTTGCATGTGTCTGTCCCAAACCTGTCTGTAATCTAGTGGTTGTCGTTGGTCCCTGTCAAACGTATTTGTTTTTGTAATTGTTGTAGTGATAGTCAGGCGGCCGTTGTTTTTGTAATTTTAATTGCTTAACATTTTGTCATTCAAATATTTTTTTTAACTTACTTATTACTATATAGGTTTTGCTCATAGTTATATAAATTACAGTGACCTGTAATTGTGCGCATCTTTCTCGTGATTTTTACAAAGATTTACATTTATTCTCATTCCTCACCAGATATTCTTTAAATAAAAAGATATGACAGATCAAGTGAAAACAAAACATACAAAACATATTAAACATTTCTTCGTCCTGTTTAGCTTCTGGCATCCTGTATTCAAATTCAGTGTTGCGTGCAATATTCCTATCCATTCACAAACAGAGGTACATGTTCCCCTGCTTACTAGATTCACTGCTGAGTGCAACATGCTGACATCTTAACAAGGGCTTTAGACGTTAGACATTTTGCGATCTTGACTAAATTCGCTGCTGAGTGCAATATACGGTACTGATACCTTCACAAGCCAAGGGACATGTTGCTCTGTTTAACGGTTTACTGCTCAATGATAATTTAAAACGGACAGTGCATTATCAAAAGGTAAAATAAGAAGCTTAATGAATGGAAAACAACCGTCATCTTCCTGACTTTGTACATACATTTCCATGGGTATAAAATGTTGAATTAAACAAGGTGTTATAGATTGCTAAATCTCTCACTGGTGCTACAGTCTTAACAAATTCCATTGTAATGGCAACAATGTGTGAGCACAACAAACTGACAAAATCAGTAAAAATGCTCAACAAAAAAAAATTGATATAGAACTAATCATTGTGTTAAAATCTTTAAGTGTAAACCCAACATTGTATTTACCCTATTAGTCTTTATTAAAGGAGTAGGTCCGGTAAGGACCGATTTTGGCCTCAAATTTCAGGTTCATCTGACGAAAGATTTTGACCACTTTTTAAACACTTAAGTGTCTATTTTATTTGAATTAATTAGTTTATGTGAAAGATTTTAACAGATTTAGTCATTAAAAACGATCGGATTCAAGCTCAAATATGAAAAATCTACCTTATATGCCGAAAAATGTCACTTTTCAGATGGTTTTTGGTAAAAATGAAAATGGCCACATCCGTGTTCATCCTCAACCTTTATATATGTTAGAATGAAATTCATAACAGTGTAGCTATGGCCATTCATTGACTGGGGAAAATTAGGTGAACGTTCGTCTGTAATGCCCACTGCTCACGACGTACTTATCATAGAAGTTTAAACTGTGAGGTCACCAAAGGTTCTAAACGCCTAAATAATATAATTAAAAATACTAATCAGGAATAACCTTTGTAATTTGAAAATAAATAAAAATGGCCTTCAACACGGAGTCTTGGCTCACACATGAACAGCAAGCTATAAAGGTTGAATACTTAAAATTCTTTACTTGATATTTTGTTATGGTTTGACCATCAATTTTCCTAATATGATATCGCACGTTCTTTCAGATTATTTTTTTTACTTAATTGGCTTTAAAAGTTACAATGCATGATGTCGTCTGTTTATGTAGTTCATATGTGTTTTTCGTTTCTCGTTGGTTTTCCCGTTTAAATGGTTTTACACTAGTAGTTTTGGGGCCCTCTATAACTTGCTGTTCGGTGTGAGCCAAGGCTCCGTGTTGCAGGTCGTACCTTGACCTATTATGGTTTACTTTTATGAATTATTACTTGGGAGGAGAGTTGTCTCATTGGCACTCATACCACATCTTCCTATATCTATCTATATCTATACATTTTTTTTAAACAAAAGAATACATCTCAAGAATATAAGTTTTGTAAGAAACGTGAGAAATTGTGTTGGACTTGAAGATAAGGCAAAGTGACAAATATTTGAAAGAATGAATCGTTTTATGGTATTAAACAAAGAAATCAAATGATTTTTTAATTATCCAGAACTCTTCACAAACAAAACCCACATGTATACGCATTGAATAAATAGTAGGCCATTCTTAAATGATCACACCGTAGAAGTAGTTGTGCTCTTAATCAATGAGATATTTTGTGAATTAACCCCATCAACTTAATAGTTTTTTTTTTACAATGGATAAACCTTTTTTTTTTATTATTATTAAATAATATCATCTCTGAACATTATTATTCTTATAAATGACACGGTTGTATGTGATGATTATAATAAATATTTAAAACAAATTCCTTTCAAGCTTTGTAAAAAGAAAGTTTCATTTTATGTATCGGAATGTGTAACAAGTGAATATTTCAATCCCCACTGGAAGGCCTCTAACAGACTGGGTGAGCATAAAATCACAGCCGTTGACAAACAAGTTACAACCTACAAACGTTTTACTGTCGACCACACTGTTATGCAATTAATTCTATGTATTATCATAAAATACAACTTACATTTCAATATTAAGGATGAACACGAATGCGGCCACTTTCGTTTTACACGAAAACCGTCTAAAATTTAACTAAAATGCTAGAATTATGAGGATTTCAGTAATTTAGCATGACTTAATGGTGCTAGTACCGGATATATGTGCATTGTATTGTAAAAAACAGCCCATATTTATGTAGCAGAAGCATTCTACTGTCCAAAAAATAACCAAAGGTTTACATTTTAACAATTTCGTAAAACTGCTATATTTTGGCGCCAAAAAGGGGTCTTACTGAACCTACTCCTTTGCACTTTTCAAACAATTTTGCAGAATTTATCTTTGTTTCGCTTAAAGAAATATTTGGCATGAGTAAAGGTTTATCCTGTCCATACTGCATACAAAATTTCATTGCATGTAAGAAATTATCCATCACTGGAAGTCAGCTTTAGTAATCATGTAACCTTAAGTTTACAAAATGTCAAATAGGAACACGAAATAAAAAAGTAAGGTGCTTTAAAACACCCTAGATATATTTTTGTTACTCAGAATTTTTTTGTTGCAATTAAATGAAGGATTTATTTCCTACAACTGTCAAGCGTAATAAAACGGACGTGACGTACTATTATTCTGTGGTACTTCATCTTTATCACTATAAGAATAAACAACTATGTCATCAAAGACAAACTAAATTGCATAAAGATATAAAAAAAGAAGATGTGGTATGATTGCCAATGAGACGACTCTTCACAAGAGACCAAATGACACAGAAATTAACAACTATAGGTCACCTTCCGGCCTGCAAAAAGCTCATACCGCATAGTCAGCCATTAAAGGCACAGAAATGACAAATGTAAAACAAATCAAACGAGAAAGCTAACGACCATGTACAAAAAAATGAACGAAAAACAAATTTGTAACTAATCAACAAACAACAACCATTGAATTACAGGCTTCTGACTTCAGACAGGCACATACATACAGAATGTGGCGGGGTAAAACATGTTAACGGCATCCCAAACCTCCCCTAACCTGGGACAGTGGTGTAACAATACAAAATAAGACACCCTTTAGACAGAGGACATAAGGAAAAATTACATTAAAAAAATTCAACAGACAAAAAAAGAAACATAACCCAATGACACAATGGCGGGATGTAAGAATAATAATAATAAAAATTCCATATGCAGGTGAAGTTGATATGTTGGTATTTTGCTGCAAGGATGGGAATGGGGATTTATAACTTCAAAATGAAAATTGTCTCTTTTGTCATATATACAATGTAGATTCTGATACTGAGGTGACCGTTTATGTCAAATTCTAGGTATAAATCTCAACATTAGTCGGAGATATCTGTGTTTCTTTAATTTCTAGTTCTGGAAGCTATATATCAATAGAAAAAATTCCGAAAAAGTACTTTATAACTCACACAGAAGTGGTAAATGAAACTATCGTTATTGTATGGTAAACAGACAATTTTAATATTTAATGCACAAACATCATCATTATATCTGAATGTGAAGTTAAATGATATGGCCTATTTGGTCGTTTGCTTTTGACTGATGTGTAAAGGAACTCCGACTCATATGAAAAGAGAAAGAGGTCGGCATGGAGAAACGACCAGTTAGTTTCCTGATGAATGCTGACAATTTGATGAAAAAGTCAACCTTCATATTTAATAAGTATTTATAAGGATGTTATTTCCTAGTGAAATGATAGTATAGAGATTATCATACAGATAATTTATACAACTTTTCAGGAATTCGATGGTTTCAATCAAAGTTCCAGAAACAAACGCTTTTCACATTTTGATTTTCTTTACATTCATTAACTTGCCCTGTCATGACTGAAATGTCAAAAATCATGCACAGCATTTTCAGCAGTTTTCGAATCGATGCTCAATACGTTTCCATATTCATGATTCAATACATATCTCTTTCAGACATATTAGGGACACATTCTCTCTGCAGATGTCGATTTATCTAAATTGCTACAGGCCTTTGGAGGAAATTAGTTTGCCATGCATTTGCATTTATTTCCTTAAAGATTTAAAAACCTTATCAGTAGTATAATGTTTCAATAAAATTACCCGTGTGGATGTAAGTACACTATAAAATCATTTATCTTGTTTGATTTACGAGTTTGTACCAAATGCAACGTTCACTTGATAACAAATAATCTGTAATATACAGTGGAAGAACCCTCCATAAATGAAATAAAGTTATAAGAAAGTGATTAAGCTTTGTCTCGCTGCTGTTAACTTAAGTCAATTGGTTTTAATTTGTAATGACTGGACGGTTTTATTCGACTTTTGAACATACATAGGTTATAAATATACAAGATAAGTTTAGGTAAGATTTCCTGGTCTGGTAGGCGACAGAAATGTATTCTCACCAGTACTGTTGGTCAAATATTCCTTCTGAACATGTTTTAACTGTATTGGTATCCCGAATATACATAAAAATGGCGACGCAAACATTCGATTTGCATTGCCATTGCTCTTGTCGCTATTTGAAAAAAAGACGTCTTGTTTATCGGAGTACTTAGACAATTAAAGCATGATCAAATCCAAAATACTTGTTTAAGATGTAAATTAAATGAAATGCAGATGTCATATTGTTTTCCCACTATCACAGATTCCAATTCCTTTCTCGAATTTTTAAAGCAAGGATGTATAAGGGGGTGGAGGTACTCGTCACATCTATCGAAGGATGCTTGTAAATGCTGTGAAATTATTTAATATAATTTTTATTAGTACGTTATCATCCGTTTTCTTAGTTTTAACATATTAATTGTCGTTTACGGATTTGCTAACCAGGCCAATAAATGTGGATATCTCAAGTTCAGCATTATTGTTGCAAGCACGATAAATCGAAATAATAAATAGATAAAATTAAGATACGCTTTGAAAGGAGTAGTTGATGATAATATAACATAACTATATTTGGGTTGATTGTCGACGAGGCAACTATCCATAAAGAACAAAAGGAAAACTTCTTTAGTTTTCTATGTTGTGTCGTGTGTACTATTGTTTTTCTGTTTGTCTTTTTTATTTTTAGCCATGGCGTTGTCAGTTTGTTTTAGATTTATGAGTTTGACTGTCCCTTTGGTATCTTTCGTCCCTCTTTTATAAAAATTATTTACCGTACTGTCTTTATCGATTTAAAAACCCTAAACCATGGAATAAGCTATAACGACCCAGGGAAGAATACGTCAACAATGAGTACAGCAGTTCTAGACGTTATGACGTGGGTTAAGCAACTCAAACTTAAATATATTAAGTACAGGACAAAGACATGGCATAAATATTCTTTTAAAACATAGTAGAGAAAATAATTTAATTCACAGGAGTATGATAACGAGATAAAATGGAGAACAGATATGTAACCAGCAACTAACAAAACGCAGTAAAATATATATGCTTACGCCTCAAGCACCTGGATAAAATATGTAAACTTGGTTTATACTGTTAATCAAGCTGTGCAGAAGCTTTTAAAAAGACGGCCACATTTAATTCATATATTTAAAAGTATACATCTAGAATCAAGACAACAGACAACTTATTTAGCTTTTTTTTAACGTTTTTGTATTCGAGCGTCACTGATGAGTCTTTTGAAGACCTAATGCGCGTTTGGCGAAAATACAAATTAAAATCCTGGTATCAATGATGAGTTTATTTACAAAGACTTTGAAGTAAATTGGGTATATATTTCTTACATTTGATCTGCCAAAAACTATGTGTGATATACCATTTCAGGTTCAAAATGTCAGCTTGAACATACTGTCAGCACAGTGATGTAACAAATGACATTTCTGCACAAAAAAAGAAAATATCATATCATCGTATTCCATTACACATACAATCAGCATAATTTTGAAAGATTTATGAGGTTTGTACTTTTGCAAATACAAAGGTTAATCTATGGCTTTTGTTGTGCTTCTTTGCCTTTTTCTTTATCAACAGTACATCAAACATTTTCCTCTTATAAAGGATTGAAAACCACGCGACGTTTAGCGCGGCATATATAACTTTTCTTTAAGTGAACATATCATTCACAACCCATTTCATACAAAATAAAGCCGACTAAAATAATACCATAACGGAATAATCTTTATTTCTCTTTGTGAACATTTTTATATTTATCATTTTTCGAATTGTACATGCATTTTTTTTATCCAGTTAGAATATCGTATTCGGCATGTTCTATGATGCTAAGGATATTATAGCCCAGGAATAGATTACATTTATTAGTCTTGTAAGATTTTTTATTTTAATTTCTTTAATATATTTCTGAGTTAAGTATGATGATCCGTTACATTCCTCTTATAGTTGATATGTTTCCCTGTTTTAGTTTTTTTCCCCAATTTTGTTTTGCTGGGTCGAAATATGACTATTGAACAGCAATTTGCTACTGTTATTTATTATACCTTTATTTGCAAAATTGACCACTGAGATATTTTCTTGATAAGAACCTTCATCAAGTTAAAATATTGGGTTACAGTTAAACAATTTACGTATTTTCTTAAGACAGAATACCGCTGCTGATGTAATAGCATTTCGCTGAAATTAACATCGACTCAGTAGTCATGCTTCCGTACTGACATGATTCTTATGATAACATAAATGTATCTTTCTGAAAATGTCCGTTTATAAATTAAGCAATTATAAGGAAACTAAGGTGATATCTTCCTCATGCAAAGCTATATGACGTTGTTCATTTGTATCAAGTACTGTAAACGTTTGTCATAAGGACACTCTAAACAAATTGTATCTTACTGTATTCATAGGAATCATTAAGATAATCAATTAATTTATTCCAGTGACTTCATGTGTACTGGTTGATTTTGGACTCAAGAAAGTGTATCTTTTAAAATTATAACAGATAATTTATGTATTTATCCAATCCTTTTCTTGTTTATTTATCATTTTGTGCAGATTTATACCGCAAATAGATGCATTCGATTGATAGAAACAAAATAAACAGATTTATTCCATGTAAGAGTCAAGATTAACTAAGCACAAATTAATTTTTACCGTTGTCGTGGATCAGCTAAATAAAAAGAGATAATGTTTACAAACTATTTTTTCTTTATCGGATTTATATCATCGAGAAATTGAAAACAAATGCTGAATCAATCACATAATAAATATTCCTGGTCAAATATACAAATTGTTTTACTAAATTTTATGTTATCTATCCTTCACAATTTCAAAAGGGGAAATAATAGATAACAAAATTTCCAATCATCTAAATGATGACTATACAAAAATTCGTGTACTGAAATTCATTTAGATTTATTTATTATTATTATGTGGTATCATTGCCAAACTTTCTCCTACAATGTAAGAGCAAGAACTAATACAATGTCCTTTCAAATTTTATTGTTTAAAAGATCCAGATAAGCATTAGAGCTTTAAATGAAGACATTATCTGTAATGTCATGTATGATAATCAAACACTGGCTGAAATGTTGGTCTTAACTTAGCAGTTGCGATCTAATCAAACGAGACAAAATAAATATATTTGTTGAGGAAGCCGGAGTGCCTGGAGAAAACCACCGACCTTCGATAGGAAAATCCTAGTTAATTAAGATTGGAGTCGAGTGCATCCGCACGACCGGGGTTCGAACTCAATTATATGGTCATTTTTTATGAATTTTCTGTTTGCAAAAGCATCAATTATTCGAAATACTAAGGGTATTTTCTAATCTAAGGCATATATTGTCTTAGCTGTATTTAGCACAACTTTTTTGAATTTTAGGACATCAATGCTCTTCAACTTTGTACTTGTTTGGCTTTATAACTATTTTATCTAAGCGTCACTGATGGTTATGGATACGAAACTCGCATCTGGCGTATCAAAGTATAAGCCTGGTATCTTTGATAACTATGTACAGCACCATGGCGAAACAAAAATACAAAAATAACTTGGCCAAGGCAAATAATAGTCCACATAACACCATACAGAAAACTAATGATAGATAATTTTCTTGAAAATAAGCTCGAGTAGTTAAACGACTAGTTAGGTTTTCATTTGGTCATCGTTATATTCATCGTTATATTATGTAAATATATCAATTTGTCATTAGGTAGTACAATTGTAGATAAATATATGTATAATTGTTCTATTGCGTCTTTGAAAAGCTACAAGTTATCAGTTCGTTAGCTTTGTAAGATGATGCATTGTCAATAAGTTAATGGGAATGTCAGTAAATAATATCCTGAACCATAATTGTCTTCGGATGATTTTATATTAGATAAAATTGAAAACAAATACTTAGACAATTAAAGAGAAAATGGATGAATATAGTATGAGACATATCTAGTACAGACAAAGAAAGGAAAGGGGGGGGGGTCACATAAAATATGACCAGATAATTTTGTTCTTCGATTTCGCCACGTGCTACACGTTTATTTATTTGCTACATTTATCAGAAATACTCCATATCTAAGACGGATTCCCTTAAAGAAACCAACTGTTTTTATACGTATTAGTAAACAAATTGGATTTTTCGTTATATTAGGATCTTTTTTCGTCAAACTATATCTAAATAAATCAAATTAAATTTCTCATAAGGTGAATAGATATAACAGTTCTCCTATTAAAGCTCAACTCATTAATCAAGATTGACACCTGAAATAGCCAAGCATGGTATCGTCCTAAAAACCGGAATGATTTGTATCGTATGTTCGTATAATTAATATTGTATCGACAATAGTTGGAAGCTGCTTAAAGGCCCACTTTTTTTACCCATATTTCTTCAAACATCGGAACTATACTTCTTTTGTTTAAAATTGTTGAGTTTCTGTTTTCTTTTTCAGATAATAAAAAATGTATCAAAGAACTGCATTTCTAATTATTAACTTTCATGCAATTTTAATTTGCTTCTTAAGAACAACGCATTCTTCTTCGGGTTACATGATGAAATTCCGTGACAGGTTCAGAAAACCAATTTAAAACAATAATGTTTGATGAGCAAAATAAAGTACGCGTTATGTTTTATCCCTTATTTCAATAAAGGGAAAGGCTGTTTGATTGTTTGTAGAAAAGAACATTAGATTGTCCTGATGATATCGACATTGTGGTCCATATCTCTGTGGAACAGTAATATCACTACGGTTAATTCTTCCAATAAAACAACATATTCTCATTACATGGATTAGTTTGATGCATTTATATAAACGTACTGGACACACATCAATTAAATAGTGTTAAAAGCAGAGGACGCCAAGCAAAATGGAAACTGTTTATCAAAAATGTGTTTCAAGCACATTCATTTAACTTTAAAACATATTTTAAAGACCCGTTTGAAATATTTTTGAGATTTAAGTTTCCTAGTGTTATTTGCACTCCATATATTAAATTGAATCCACCACCAGGAAAACATGACAATTTCAGAATTCGCTTTCAGATTTTATTATCAGCAAGAAAAACTGTCATCGTCCATATATACAAATTCAGTTATTTAAAGTAGCACTAGCTACATGATATACAAAAACAAATATGAATTATTTTTGTTCAATTATTAATGAAAGTGAAATAGTGATGTAAAAACTCGTATTAAGCAACCAGTTTGGTTCTGTTTTGTCAAGATGAGCAAAGAAACATTGCTAATGAAATTTTCACTTGGATTTGAATATTTCTTCCTCATTACAATTGTATCAATGTGAACATTAATTGAAACCTCTTAGCTAGAGATGCGAATTCGCATGATCAGCTAATAAAAGGAAAGGTATGCTAACACTGAAAGTAAAACAAGTTTAACCCTTTGGTTGACGGTAAGGGTGTGGTACTTACGCAAACAACCCCTACTAGCGGTATAAGGGAGAACGAATGAAGTCGACCTACGTAAGTTTTGCGATGATAATCACCAATTGTGTGCCAAAAATGATATATCTGTATCGCAACACACTACCGACATGATTTCACAGTTTAATATCTTAGTCATGTATTTGGTTTTGATGTTATATTTGTTATTCTCGTCGGATTTTGTCTGATGCTTGGTCCGTTTCTGTGTGTGTTAGTTACATTGTAGTGTTGTGTCGTTGTTCTCCTCTTATATTTATGCGTTTCCGTCAGTTTTAGTTTGTTACCCCGATTTTGTTTTTTTGTCCATGGATTTATGAGTTTGAACATCGGTATACTACTGTATACTACCAGAATAGTCGTTTAAACTGTATTTTGTCGATTGCGCCGTATTTTAGATTAAACATTAGTAAAATACTGTCGCCTTTAACATTATGAATAAGTCATGATTCTCATTACATGGTGGATGATGCATGCAAAGCTGGGGACTCTTATCCTATTTGATTCTTGCATCCAAATACGCTCCTATTGAAGTTCGTGTGATTCCCTTGGTTTATTTACCTTGATATGTCGTCTATTCGCTGCTGGGTTTTAATGATTTGAAAATTGGTACACTACTCCGTTTTATTCGACATTTTGTCTAAATTTAAATTCCTTTTGCATGGCTGGGTATTAATAGATTGCAGGAGATGCCTATATTTTCTAATTCTCATTTTTGAATGTTCTTCAGTTTTTGTTTGTTGCTTTGAGTTTTTTACTGATTTATGAGATTTTAAAATCAGTAAACTACTTTAGCTGTCATTTGAAGGTACTGTTAAGTTATATTAATGTTAATCGGAGTATCATCACATTATTTAAGTGTTGTAACGACAGTCTATATATTGAGGTTTAGGACGGACTGAACACATTGGTCTGACTTTGTATTTCAAAGTAGAATAGAAAGCGTTGCTTTAATTTTAGACAGCATTATTTGGGGTGTCTTGTATAATAAGAATTTGTTGATTCGTCAAGGTGCTGTACTTCCTATTGGAACCAACTGTGCTCCTCTTGTCGACTTGATACTTATGCATATGAGGCTTACTTAATACAGTTAGTTCTTAGGAGGGGTAAAGATAATAAAAAAGTTAAACAACTTAAAAGCAAACTAATGGTCTGATTTTTCTAAAACTGTCATCAAAAAAGAAATATGACAGACAACAACTAAAGAAGAACACTGAGTTACAGTCTCCTGACTGATTTCAAGCCACATACAGAATGTTTCCTGTCATAATTTCCGTAATCAAGGGTTGCTGCCAACATTGCAGCGTTTGAGCTAAAGGTTTCAAATGGTAATGGTGAAGTCATTCTTTCAAAGATTAAGCCACCTTTATAATCTGGTAGACTATTGTAGAATATTGGAGGTATATATCATCCCATATATGTGCTTTACTTGCCGACTTGTTTCTTTATTATTATGAGGCTGACTTCATGCAGGAACTTCTTAGGAAGAAAGATAAGAAGTTAGCAATATCCTTTAACTCTACTTTCCGCTATATAGATGACGTTCTTTCACTAAACAATTCAAAATTTGATGACTATGTGGAACGCATCTATCCCATCGAATTGGAGATAAAGGAAACTACAGATACAGTTAAGTCGGCTTCATATCTTGACTTACATCTAGAAATTGACAATGAGGGTCGGTTGAAAACAAAACTTTACGACAAAAGAGATGATTTCAGATTTCCAATTGTGAACTTTCCATTTCTAAGTAGCAACATTCCAGCAGCACCTTTATACGGGGTATATATCTCCCAATTGATACGATATTCCCGTGCTTGCATTTCCTATCATGATTTTCTTGATAGAGGGTTACTGCTCACAAGGAAGCTATTAAACCAAGAGTTCCAAATGGTGAAGTTGAAATCATCCCTTCGTAAATTTTACGGACGCCATCACGAGTTGGTTGACCGTTATGGAATAACCGTTTCACAAATGATATCGGATATGTTCCTTACGTCGTAACTATAATCCCCTTCCCTTTCATGAATGTGACCTACCGAATAAGACTATTTACCGGATTTGTAATCACATAAGCAACACGACGGGTGCCACATGTGGAGCAGGATCTGCTTACCCTTCCGGAGCACCTGAGATCACCCCTAGTTTTTGGTGGGGTTCGTGTTAATTATTCTTTAGTTTTCTATGTTGTGTCATGTGTACTATTGTTTTTCTGTTTGTCTTTTTCATTTTTAGCCATGGCGTTGTCAGTTTGTTTTAGATTTATGAGTTTGACTGTCCCTTTGGTATCTGTCGTCCCTCTTTTAAAATTGGATAGCAGAAACATGTATTTTACGTAAAGTTCGAATCAGTTTCATTTGAGTATAACATTGCAAAAAGAAGGTAGAAAATACTATTCAATCTTTTCAGGGATAATTTTGGGTTGTAAATCTACAAGTTTAGTGAAAAAGTATAACAACTTCCTAATATTCAACTTCCCAAATTCTTTTCATTTCAGGAAATTATGGGCATAGCTTATCTTAGATATTCTGTTATACACACTTTGTTTAAGTTATTCAGGTGTTTGGACGTTTAAGTTTAAGAAGCATTCAGTTTGTTCATGATAAAAGGAAATGAGGTAGATATTACAATACAATAACATAATACTACAGATATATTCAACTCAGTATGATTTTTCGGCGTATCAAATTATAAGCCTGATACCTTTGATAACTAATTGAACAAAAGACCAGTGACAACATCTAAAAATTAATTTAAACCATCCGAGTTAAAGAAAACATTGCGAAAGGTTATAACTGATCTGGCATCAACCTGAATTCTATAAAAATGTGTCGAGATAGTAATGACTATCAAATTGGAGCAGGCAATAATTATGTTAAACTTTTGTATTTGGGATTCACATCAATCCAAAAATCATAACATTTATCAAAGGTCAAATGTAAATCTACAAGTCAGTGTAGGAATGTTATATTGATTATGTACAAAACTTTTATAGTTATAGAAGATGAGAGGGACGACTGAGTATTGTCCATAAAATTGTGCATAGAAATCAAATTCTAATATTGTTTGTTTTGGCTATGTGGTTATTAGTCTTTCCATTCCTGTCTGGACACTAGCTAATCAAATAATAAAGCCTTTATGTAACTTTATGTGAGATTGATTGGAAATTACGGCGTTTTATAGACGTTTTCATACCATACGCTTCAAATCGACAAAATATCTAGCACTAAATTGAATGTAATAAAGCATTAACAAATTGCGACATCACATAAATTTCTTTGATTGAACCAACAAACGGCTTTACGCAGATGGAAAATGTAACCTTCAAATATTTTATAATTGCATCAAATGAAACAGTTTGTTTTTAAGTACTCTCTTGTCCCTACTTGCACTATTTTACTGTTTGGAAACTTTAAACGGTTAATCCCATTAAGGCTGTTTTGAAGGTACATTGTAGCAACTGGAACTTATTGACGTGTTTCTTTACTCGTAGTTTATTGCAAATTGTTTCATTGCATACTACTTTATGCTGTTGATATCTGAATAGCATCGTTTCCTGCAATTAAAAATATTGTATTAGATCACAAAAAAGACGAGGACAGGACTGTATGAATCACAATTTAGTTCTGATATCTTTTCAGTACTTAAAGAATCGTATATTTTAAGAATTGTAGAACTTTATTACTTTTAGAATTTCAGAGACCAAATAATTAATGTGAACCATCCAAATTGTGTCAGTTATATTGCATGGACAATGGGGTGTATTGTTCTCTTAAGAACTGATAACTCACCATCAGCGGTACCACTCTCACTACAAACCATTAAAGTCTGAAATGGCCTATATCTGTACTCGACTGTACTGATTTTTACTCTGAATTGGCCTGACTTTTACTTGACATTACTCGACCCCAGTCTGAACCATACTTGACTGTACTGAATCGTACTTGATCCTTATCTTTGCCGTTGAAAATAGTCTGAACTATTACTTGACCAGTCTGAAACAATCTTAACCCATTCTCGACATGTACTCTACCTATTTTCCAGTCTAAACCATACTTAACCAAAGGTCTGAACAGTACTCGACCAGTCTGAACCATACTAGACTTAAATAACTCTACTTTTTTAACTGTTAAAATAAATTACTTTTTAACTGACATATGTAACAACAGTCAACAAATTTCAAATTTTTTTTAACCTTATATTAGAAATATATATATGATTATATTTAGGATGAAAAAAAAATATAATATATATAACTTATATCAAAAAGAGATAAAATTAAATAAATAAATACAATTGTTTTTCTGATTAGTAGTGAAATATAAAGAATAACCTCTGCTTAGGGGAAAACTCATAAATAATATCACACCTGGTCAGAGGTATTAAATTTTAAATAACATTGATTCAAAATTGCAACATCCTGTTTAAGTTAAATAACAAGGCCTTACGAATATACATGTATGTACTAGATAGGTTATACACGAATTTAAGAAAATAGGGCTTTTATTTTACCTGTAAAACACACATGTACTGAGGTAAATAGAATATATTAAAGTGCTTTATGTATGCCATGTTAATTTGACCAAAAAATTACTTAAATTAATTGAAATAAATTTTTACTGTTACTTTGGAATACATTTCCATTTTTGAAAAGGTTATGAAAGATTGCTATGGAAATTATATTTTCATGATTACATTAAATTCTTGGTTTAATAAAACAAAACAATTAAGCTCTCATTTTTTAAAATTTATTAAGTTTTTTTATATACTATTTTATATATACATTAATAAAAAACAAAACATTCACTGCATTATTAATTAACTCAACTAAATCTATACTAGGCTTAAGTTAATGGTGAAAATAGTCCAGTTACCATAAAATACTTCCGAAATATTCATTAAATTTTGAATAAATATTGAAAATATTAGTCATTCGTTAGTCACAATTCATTTTTTTAGATTATTTGATCAGCTTGTTTTATTTATATTCAAAAAGTAGATATATTATTACCTGAGTGTTGATTAATATTGTGTTGAAGTTATATTATGATTGATTATTGTGAAATTTTAATTTCAATACTGTATTGAATACATTTTTAATTTCAAGTTGTTGTTAAAATTTCAATTTTATTAAAAAAAATCCTAAATTGATAAAATTCAGTTGATAGATACAAAGAATAGGTCTAGGTTGGTTAAGACTTGGTCGAGTATGGTTCAGACTAGGTCGAGTATGGTTCAGACTAGGTCGAGTACGGTTCAGACTAGTATAAAATGGTTAAGAACGAGTCAAGTACACATTCAGACTGTTAAGTATGGTTCAGACTACAGTCGAGTATTATCAAGTAAAACTCAGACGAATTCAGACTGGTCGAGTAAACATCAGTACAGTCGAGTACAGATATAGGCCATTTCAGACTTTTAATAGTTTGTAGTGTCTGGTGATAACATTCATCTATTCTGTATACACTCGAGTCCAAAACCTTCACGAGCAAACAAACTAAAAGGTCCAAAACAATATGGACGATACCGTTTAAGGTCAACACAGTTTGTAAAAGAGAAAACATCGGATTCAGTAAAAGTGTTTGACTGATAAACTAAAAATTTACATACAAAATGTTGTTTGTTAATCATGCTAGCATCAACCAACACACAAACTGCTTGGTGGGTGATACATCCGCGTTAACAGAAGGGACCGACCCGCGGTAATAAAACTTATGATACTGATTTTCTTCCGAAAATATTGCTTCTCGTATAATTCTCGTCAGCAAAACTTGCATAACATTTGGAAAAAAAATATTTTAGATGGACATTCCTTAGATGAAAGTCTATTGAAACCAAATCACTTTATTCCGTGTTAACATTGACATTTTATGATCCTTGTTACAAGAATCATTGCGAGCCAAATTATTACCATGTTCAATAAGAACATAAAGCTAGCATTTCCTGCTTAATTTCCAGTCTGTTATCATTGGCTTGACTACTTATTCAATACATTTTATTAAAGTACGAATCATTGCTTTTTTCAGCAGATCATGATACCATACAATATTCGTACTTTAACGTTCCAAAAAGATGTAAACAAAAAATATCGTATAATTGTCAATGACACTTAAAGTTGCTAACGAACGAGGATGTGAACAACTTAAAAGACTGCAATACGGCCTTCAACAATGAAGAAAAACAATGCCAGAGAGTTAGCTTAAACAGAAAGTACAAACACCGCAACTAGAATATATTAAAAATGACAAAATGATCATATCAACGAATACTCGGTAGTTCTATACCAATTTTAATTTATATAATAACCTTGTTTTCCCGAGATCAGATAACACTTCATAACGTTTATGCGTCTGACGCGCATTCTTGGATTTACCTTCATCAGGGCTATTAAAAGCCAAAGCGTTCAATCCAAGGACGTTTCAGACCAGTTGTATAGAGTAATATGACCAAATAAATCCTAAAAGTAATAACCGAAATCATCTAAGGATAAAGTTGCCCGAGAGTTGAAATCTTAGTTTCATAATAATTTCTAAATTTATCAATTGCGAATGAAAATTTTATGATTGAATACTAGTAGCTACAAATGAAATGTTCGATATAATTAGAAAGTTTTTAATTTGAAACAGTTACCAACCTGCAGGCCTTTAAAATTGAACTAATAGAGAATGTTTTCTACTTCACATAACAATTTTCTACCATCTGTGACTAATGTACATCGATTTAAACTTTCAATGACTTTGTAGGAAATCATTATTAAACAGTTTAGAAGATTAAGACTTTAAAAATCAGATATTCCATTTTCAAATTATCACTGATTATTTTCGCCAAGAGTTCAGTTAATTAATAAGACCTATAAATGAAATTTAAACTACAAAGTTAAACAAAAGGTTATATTTGTTATTCTCGTAGGATTTTGTCTGATGCTTGGTCCGTTTCTGTGTGTGTTACATTGTAGTGTTGTGTCGTTGTTCTCCTCGTATATTTATGCGTTTCCCTCAGTTTTAGTTTGTTACCCCGATTTTGTTTTTTGTCCATGGATTTATGAGTTTGAACAGCGGTATACTACTGTTGCCTTTATTTACGGAAAAGCAAAACCAAACTGACGAACACATATACACAGACACATTTCATTCTTGCTTATACCTAACAGAGAACGTATTTTAGAATATACATTTCGTAAAAAAAATATCAATCAAAAGAATCTAACCACAATTAACGAACAATATGAGTAATATCACTCCTGAAAATATTGCATGTCCATACAAAAATGTATTTTATCCATTTCTCTGCCGATTGGAATTAGAAATGGTTTTATTCAATGTTTATTTTTTTCTTAAACATAACTACACTGCCTGTTATCGATCAATTATACACGTATTTTTTTATTTGGAAGATAGGTTTATAAAGTTTGTTGATGTTGAAAAGATTAGCTCTAAACTAACCAATCATATATATCAATGTACCAGACTAAGCGTTATTTAACTGTTCTTTTGTCTGTCATTGTTTTAGTGTAGACGGTTTGTATTGTCCAGTTTATCTATGGACGTCCATATATTAGACACTTTCCAAGGATATACTGGCATTTATCTAAATTAACTCAAAGTATTCAAGTCTTTATTGTTCCCTTAGGCTTTCATATTGGTGAAGTATTTATTAAGATAGCTTTCCGTTATTATTGGTGCAAAATTCTATGTAAGGTTCATTTAAGGAACATTCTCCTCTTGTATTTGATGCGTTTCTCGGTTTTAGTTGTAACCCGGATTTGTTATTTTCTATCGATTTATGAGTTTTGAACAGCGGTACACTACTGTTGCCTTTAATTTAAACTATTAAAGTTTTCTGCGTAGTGTTTTGAAGACATTCTCCATATTTCGGCAATTTTTCTGTCTGTCTTTATTCGATTTATAACTTTTCAATGCACTTTGAGTGCTTATGTATTGTTATTGTCATGTTCCTATTCAAAAACTCCATCAAATACCAGACTAATGATTTAGTACGCCAGACGCACCTTCAGTAAACAGCATACTCATTTGTGGCGCTCTTACTTTTGTATGACTCAAATACTACAAAGCACCTGTAATAACAAATATTAAACATTGCTCCCAAAGATAATGCCTCAAATAACTAGTTTTTGTGTAAATCATATTATTATACTGCTTGATAGATAAATTAGGTATAGACAATTTTTTTTGAAAACCCAACATGCATCGTCCGACCATTATTAAGAATAAATCCTGGTTAACTATGGTTCTGTGTTCGTTTGGATTTTCAACCAAAGATAAAGGACCGGAATATCCTTCACTATATTGGATGAATAAATTACATTTCACTAAACTGCTCGATAGATAAATTAGGTATTGACGTTTCTTTTGAAAACCCAACATATACCTGTAGACACTCTTAACGAATAAATCCTGGAAAATTAAAGGTCTGTTTTGTGTTCCTTTGGAATTTCAACCAAAAATGAAGGACCGGAATTACCGTCACTGTATTGGAAAAATTTATTACATGAGTGTTTTCCACGTGCTTCACGAAACGTCTTTCTTGCAACAGCAATCAAAACTTGGCTTCAAGTAATCTATTGTATCAGTTCTAGCTAGGCGCGAAATAGGTGTTCATACTTCAATATTCAAAAGATTTGTTAGGGTAAATAAGAATACAAGACTTTTTTTGTATGACTTACAATTGTACTTGAAACAAAGAGTATACGTTTTATTGATAAAGAAGAATGACCAATGTAGATACAATCATCTAGTCTTAGGGTAGGGAGAAATCATATACTTTGTAAAATATTACTCGGATTCAAACAAACAATTCTCTGAAACTTACAATACCAAAATGCTTAATTTCTTGATTGCCAACATACTGGTTACGTTCTTGATTGCCACCATATTTGTAACGATAGGAGAACTTTTTTCAGCAAACAATCGGCATTCCCATGGAAAACAAGGTTTTGTCTTGTTCCTTTATTAATATGAGCCTGACTTTATAGAGAAGTTTTTTTTCGAAGAATGAAAATAAGCTAACATTTTTTATTAACTTCACTTTCCACCATATATATATACTCACACCACATCTTCCTATTATCTATATGATGTCATGTTACTAAATTATTCTAATATTGGTGACGATATTGAACGCATCTCTCCCACCAAACTTGAAATCAACATAAGGCAGATGCAGTTACATGTAACTTTGCCTCATATATTTACTTACATCTAGAAATAGATACGAAATCGCTTTAGAACATAACTTTACGACAATAAAGATGATTTCAGCATCCAAATTGTGAGCTTTCCGTTTCTATGTATGAACATTCCAGTAGAACCATCATATGGGTAATATATTTCCAAGCTAATACAATATTCCATAGCTTACATTGCTTATCTTCATTTCCGTGATATAGGGTTTTTGATCACAAGGAAGCTATAAGACCAAGAGTTCCAAGAGATCTATTAAAAACTTTCAGGGACCTCTATGGAACATCTGTTTCACATATGAGGACGGATATGTTCAAAATATCGTAACCATAATCCCGTCTTCTTTTCCTCGAATATGACCCACAAAACAAGACCTATCACAGAATCATACTTACATGAGCAACCCCTTGTGTTCCAATAGTGAACCTGTGATCATTACTCTTTTCCTGTTCAAGTCGGGTCTCTGTTTTGCTACATTTTCACAAAATTTATAAACTAGTTAAAATCTAATGATAAGAGCTTGACATATTCTACAGACAACGGTCGGTTGACGAAAGCTGCATGTTGCTATTTACGCGTATTTCTTATTTAATTTATTATTAAATATATGCACAAATGGAAATAGTATTACATTTTGTACTTTAAAACAAAGCTGTGGAGATGATTTCAATATGCTTATATGAGTCAGTTATCTCATTTTATTGAACTGATATTATTTGTATAACTAATGTTATAAATAATTATCTATGTATGAAGGTTTCCTTAACGAGAAAACTGATGAGAGGTTACAACCATCACCAACTGGTAAATCATACTTCAAAGTCTTGTTTTCTTTGTTCATTCACATGAAATCACAATATCATGCTAAACACAGAAATACCAAGATATTAATCAATATAATTGAATTTAAATAGAAGACTTTGTTGGCTTATTAGAGAGATTTCACCTTATCATGCAAGTTATAATATGACTTTTAATAAAGACATGAAACTAATTAGCTTATAACCTGAAATTAAGTCAGTCGTCCCGGAAATGAAAACGGCAGTATTTATACATAATCAAGATTTAGTTATATTAGATAATTATCATCCCCTATTATTTTCCATACTGTTTCGAATTTTAAATGTATACTATTTAATCTACAGATTTTCTATAGAAAATAAAGTAAAAAAAGATTCACGAAAGCCCTTTTGGATAATTGATATAAAAGTACAGATTGCCCAAATTAATCTTTTGCTTTTAAAACCTAAAATAAAACATCAGTTGTTCATGATTGTTTGTCAGTTTATCATTTGAAATCTCTGTTAGTTCATTAACTTTAAAATGTGTCTTCTTGAGACATACGTTTAGAGGTGTACATTTACGGTTATCAAATTTTTTTAATTTTAAAAGGTTCTCAATGGTTATTTAAATGATTTCTTATTTTTTGATTGTCGAATATGTTTTGGCAGCATTTGTTCAAATTTTAGTCATTTGGGCCCCATAACCCCGTTTGAATTGTTTTGCCCTTATGGGGAAGCCTTTTTAATGATATCTGTATAATATGAATATAACGATTAAGATAGGCAAACGTCATACGATGGAAGCAGACTATTTTTTACCTGATGAGAAATGAGAGGTGGCCAATGAGAAATGAGCGTGTAAATGGTTTGTCAGAGAAGTGAATTCGTATTTTGAAGTCATATAGGATTACCATTTTTAGCTGCAGAAAAAAAAATAATCTAGTTACAGGATGATCTTTTTATCAATAGTAACTTACCATTATCCGGTTTCCTAACTTTAGGAAATTAGAAGTTTTCGTATATGAGCTTGCATGTTTGCATGTGTAGTGAAAAGGATATATCAATCGTTATTAATACTTTGCTCTGCAAAGGTTTTAACTTAGGGTTGGTTGCTTATTTATTCTATCCAATAGCAGAATAAAGGTGTTTTTTTTTATATCTTAATCAAATATGCTATTCAATTTGTTGTTCTAAATTTTCCGTTTGAAAACGTTTGCTTGCAAATCCCGATTTTAATGAGATATAAATTTGCCATCACGATCTTTCATACTGAACTGTGTCATGGCTTGTAAGCCATTCCGTTACTAATTTGAAATATAAAATCGAATCTCAATGGACACTAAAATTTGTAGCCTTGAATATAACATTGGAAAACCCAAAGAACATTCTTATTTGGTTTGTCGGTCAATTACGTACATGTATAAGACTTTTACTATGGTATCTAAGTTTTATCTAATATTTTGTTATCAACAGTTCTTTCAAACAGCTTTAGAGAGTCGGATTGGATTCCCTTCCTGATCATTTTCAAGGAAACCATAAACTGTAAATATATCTAAGGATTCTTTATCGAACAAAATATGTTCTAAATAAACTCATCATAGATACCAGGATTGCAATTTCATATTTGCGACAGACGCGTGTTTCGTCTACAAACAACTCATCAGTGACGCTCGAATAAATAAATGTTAAATAGGCCAAAATAAAGTAAGAAGTTGAAGATCATTGACGACCAAAAATTCCTAGAAGTTTTGCCAAGTACAGCTGTGGTAGAAAAGATATCGCATACTATGTCAAATATATTTTGGGCATTTGGCCGGCAGTAAAACATTTGCCGAAGTGTGGCATTTTGGCTATGCGGGATGTATAAATATCCAGACACGTCCCTCATGTAGAGAATATCATCCTTTCTATACATTAACATACATTGCAACAAAACTATGATGAATCTGTAGATTTCCTATTGAAAGGCTTAGTTCTGTCTCCATTCAATATACTGACGTTCCAAAATTCCGCCCTCCACTCTGGTCGACCCCCATTGTAGGATGTAGCTATTGTATTCATTGTTAGTTTGATTTTATCCTGAACGATCATGAAATGTATGCCACTGACCGTTTAACAAACAAAAATTTGATCAAATTTTGTTAGTATGTTTCACTTGAAAACGAAGAAGTCTAAATCACTCAACAATGGATGGTGTGTCATTTTGCTTGATATCGTACCCTTTTTAACACGATGTTAACACCGAACTAGACTGTGTTGCTCTGTAATACAATGTAATGAAAAATACGTTTTTTTCTAAAAATAGGCTTATTGGTAATGGTTGGTATTGAAAAACACGAGGGAAAGTGTCATCGCAAGAAAAAATTGTAATACATCATAGATGTAATACAGTAGAGTTTATGAAAATATTCCACTGATCTAATATTGCTATAGAATCGAAAGACTAAAACTATGTTAATCTGTTTGAAAGAGGCCTGTTCCTATTTCTATCGTCAATGTTTTGTCATTAATTTGCTTCACATTATTTGTTGAATGTAAGCTAGGAACAAAGAACCCTTTTATTATCAGTTGCACGTATATTCTATCAGCACAAATGAATTATATGTGTTGTGAGCAGCTGTTATAGGGTTTTCAACAATAATGAGTATGTAGATTGGTGTTCGTAAGGTTTTGAGAGTCATGTAATGAATAAATATTAAACTTAACAATGCTACTACAAAGATATCATGTAAACAAATCGTGTGTTTGAACTATGAATCATCTCATGTATTCAATACATGGAATATATCAGTTGTCTGGGTCATATATTACCATTTATTTAATGAAAGGCAAGCATCATTTTTCGTAGATATAGCAAGATTCCTTTAGTTAACTTAACAACGTATCTCCTTTTCAATAATGTCAATTACCATTTCAAAACCAGACACGACTTTATGATAAGAAACTAATGTAAACAAGCAATAGCGAATATCACCGCAAACTTGCAGTTCCCATGCTAACAATGGTCAATTTGAAACTTTTCAAACTGTAACTTCACGCATGCATAACAGCTCGCATTTCTGTAACGTTTAAATTCGTTAAGATTGCACCATTTTACAACTTGTTACAATTTTGCTAAAAGTATTATAAAATAACCATTTCATTGTTCTCAAATAATGTCATGTACATGAAGCACAGTCCATAAAGTTTCATTCAGCGTAGTCTAAGTAAATGCTTCGTAAATATACGGTCTCAAAATGTTGCAAGTATAAAAAAATTGTATGCGTTTCCATGATTGGAACACTTTTGCAAATTTTAAAATGACTGATCAAATTATGTTAATTTTCAATAAGATTAGAACATGTTTAAATTTTTCTTATTTTTGCGGTTTCCTTTATGAAAATATAAATTCAGATGTCACATTTTTTGTTGTTGTTAATTCTATAATATTGTTTAAATTTTCACATTTATGCTGTGTTAATGTCGAATCGTTCGAGGTGCATTGAGGTAAACGATTTATATGCCTTAATTTAAAAGAGGGACGAAAGATACCAGAGGGACAATCAAACTCATAAATCGAAAATGACCTGACAACGCCATGGCTAAAAATGAAAAAAAAGACAAACAGACAAACAATAGTAAAATTGACACAACATAGAAAACTCAAGAGAATAAGCAACACGAGCCCCAACAAAAACTAGGGGTGATCTCAGGTATTCCGAAGGGGTAAGCAGATCCTGCTCCACATGTGGCAAAAATAAATGGTCTTTTAAGGGTTATAATCCCAAGAACAGTCTGCTAATTATTTTAGCAAAAATAATACTCATCTGTAGATCTTGTCTTGCTAATCAGTTATGCTATTTAAGTAAGCTATTTAACCATAAAATTTTTCAAGATAAGAGTTATAACACTATAGAACAGGTAATTAAAGAGCAACAACTCCAAAGAGGAGTTTACTTGCTATTTTGGCCTGTAATTATTCAGATATTATGTAACAACAAAACACATTAGTAAAAGCATTGAAGGGTTACCAGCTCTATTAAAGGGGCACTAGCTGCCAAATTCATGTCCATCGATTTGACTCAAATTCTCATACCTTATTTATAACAATGTAAAACATTTTTCAAAACTATCAAAAGTATAAAATAAAGAATTTACAGGACACGGTCTCAATAAGATGTAGTTTCGTTTTGTGTGAATTTTAGCCAAGACGCCATCTAATTAACTATCGAGTTGAACTTTTATGACCATATAAGCGATGTAAACATTAACAGAGATATAAATATATTAAGCAAATCGTGCAATTAGATTTTTATAGGTCTGTTAAATTTTGTATTATAGATTAAAAATTTATTTCTATCATCGATTTAATCTTTATAAAGATGTTTATTTGTGGATCGAATCAGTTAATCAAATTATTTACATAAATAACCGTACACGGACAATGCATGCGTTATTCTATCTCTTTCTACGGGATTAAATTGGAGTTCACATGAATACGGATTTAATGAGGTCGAGTTATTCACTTGCAAGTGAATAAGTCATTATCAATGTTTATTAGCCTAATTTGATAAAATTGAACCATTTTAGCTGATAAAAGCAAATTATTATTTCATTATTTCACTTTCATTAATGATTGAACAAAACAATCATACTTTAGATTTTTTATATATCTCGTAGCTAGTGCCCCTTTGAGAGATTGGAGCTATATGAGGAAAAGGGATATCCGCTGTAACCAATGTTTCTTGATAATTTCTAAATAAAACATAATATGCTGCATTCGATTAGAGTTTTCATTTCATAAGATGTTGTTAAAAGCTTCAGAAGCCCTGTCATGTTCGGTTAAGTATTGTGAGTAAGCTAGTGGTTGGCGTTAGACAATCAAGCCTGGATTGGCCTATCACTAGTTTACAGATGAATCAATTTATTATATTTCCTTCCTAAATAGACATCGAAGTCAAGTATTTGTTCCTATTATAACAGATTGATTTTTCTGCAATGACAATATGTTCAAATTCTTTTTTTATTCACAAATATATATAAATGTACATTTAAATCAGTGTAGGCTAATGAACTAATAGAAAAAGCCTTATCACTAGCAGGTGCTTGGTTATAGTTATATGGAAATATGGTTTAAGGCAAAGTGAAATTGAAATCTGATAATAATGCAGAGCATTCCATCGGGAATACATAACTGGTTCCTGTCACGATAAAACAATGGATTATCACTAATAATTAAATGCTTCTATCAGGGCAAGTTCTATATTGGATTAAACTTAGAATCTGCTATGTAAAAGACTCTCTGATATGTTATGTCATTCGGATAACAATATATGCATAAAGTTTGAGTAATGCATTGCAACAGATATGATATCAATAAAGGACGATGATAAATGAGGAAGTTGTATCAATATTTAACGGAACATTTTATTACAAGACTGTTTGAATTTTAATATCATAAATGCTTTCAGAACCATTTAATATTTTATATTTTGTGTTTAGCCATGTTTGGCCATAGATTTTGGATTTTTACTGACTGGTATGGCACCGATGGTGATAATTCCTCTAGTTTTCTTGGTTTATTTTCCTTTAATATTTACTGTCTTTCTGTGTATATATTTGCATTGCAGAAATACTGATTTAAACCTAGATAATGATATGACATAATATGTTAGTTATATGACAATAATTAAATACAAGAAACCCACAAAAATAGACGCGCTAAAGGATATACCAAAGAAATTGTGTTCATTCCTAAGGAGTATTCTATACATATATTTACTTGGAAAACACTTTTTATTCATGGAAGAACGAGACTTTCCGACAGATTGTTAACCTGAAAACTTAGTGTAAAAGTAGACAAACTAATTTTAATGTTTCTGTGAGTTTTGTGAATGAATTATTTGTTAAACAGATAGTTAAACACAATGCAATTATTCCCCTATATTTTATATGCTGCTATGGAGAGGAGGTTTGTTTTAAGGTATGAATTATAAATGTTTAAAATCAAGCTACAGTGTGTTACTTTTACTTAACTTTGTTGTCATTCAAAATATTTAAAAACAAAATTAGAAACAAAAAGAAAACAACTATAAGAAAAAATAATATTGAAGAAAAAAAATAACAAAGATCAGCAATATGCGATAATAAACCAATAAATCGTAATACATTTTACAAATAGATTGCCGAAATTAATTTGATATTATTTGATATTTTTTCGAGGAGCTAGTTGCAGGTGATGAATTCTCTTTAATACCACAAAGAATTGAGAATGGAAATGAGGAACATGTCAATGAGAAAACAATCCGACCAAAAACAAGAATGAGTAGAGTTTAAATTTTATAGATATTGATGTATTGCAATTTTGGGTAACCGTTAAATATAAAAAAGAAAAAAGAAAAAAAAGGAGACGTGGTATGGTTGTCAAGGAAACAACGATTCTAAATTGCGTAGATTTGAGCAAATATATGTCACACTGCGACGTTTAACAATGAGGAAACCTATACAGCTGAGAGACATTTTTTGAAGGAATTCAAACCAAAAGTAAATGAAAAATGAATATAACAGACACCAACCCCGTAAATCATTGAATAACAAACTGACTTTTCACATTTCTATTTTCAATTATAAAACTGTCAAAAATATTTAAAAAATGATGTATTCTACTATTGTGACTTGATCGAGTTTCTTATTTACAATATTGTTTGAATTTTTAATTAAACTGTGCCCTTTATATGGCCCAAACATGTTTACACTTCAACAACAGCAAAAAAATCCACAAAAATTTACCATGAGACTGAACCTCAGTACAATTTCGTTAATCTGATCAAATAATCTACAATCATGCAAGACTTTCCTATATATACGATAGCGATGTGTTATGTTGAACTTCTTTTTCATAATTATAAAGAAAATATGAATAAGATGAGATGTAGGGTAAACATCAATTAGACAGCCATTCAGCAACAGAACAAAACTTACGGATATCTGAAGTTCAACATAAGGTCTCGGAGTCGGTCTCCTACCATAGACAGACATTTGAACTCCGGATTATAGTTGTCTCATTGGCAGTCATACCGCATCTCCTTTTTTTTTTAATAAGTAGTTAATTTTAAGTATGATTTTCAATTTTTCCCCCAACATAACATTGTCTACCTTCATTTTTTCATCGGATGAACGTGAGGATATTCCGGTGTCTTGCTGTCGCCTAGATTTCCATTACGTTAATTTCGTGTTTGAATTGTAACCAATCTATAAACATGATAAATACACGGACATTATCGAGTGCAAAATAACCTTCCTTATCGCTTGTTATAAATTCATTTTATTCAATGGCTACTTCTAAAAATATTTTTTTTAGAACATAAATTAACAATATGAACATGGTTTGTCGTAAGAAATATAAACATAATAAGTTAAAAAAAAATAACATAATTATATGCACACGTACAAAAAGGTGTGTTAACGCATGCGGAAGAATATCTCAAGAACGTTTGTAATCTCCCATGCATAGTTATCGGTCGTTGCTCTCTCTCAAGGACCGATAACTCTGCATGGGACATTGAACGTTTTGGGGGAAAATATGAATTCCTTCTCAAATACAATCTATTAGAAAAATCGATATATTATAGAAGAATCTTCACCATGCACTTGCACTGCACTATTATTGATATATTAAAATAGAATGATATACAAATGGATGAAAGTTATGTATACATGCAACTGCACTATACAAATATTAATATAATATATGAGACAATATCTAAAAAAAGTCTAATTTTTGGCAATAAGAAAAAAAAAATAAAAAATGTCTTAAGACACGGTATTTTAATAGCACAAATCGGAGAACACACATTAAGGATCTAGGAACTGTTATCTGTAATTCAAACAATTGTTAAATGTGGCAACAATGTCAATTTCAAAAATCCAGTTCTTTCCTGCTACCAAAGTGAATTCATTTTTAAAAGTTTCTAATGGGAATAAGGAATTAGTCTATGTGGTTTACTAGTACATCCTGCAATAATTTGTAAAAATCGGAAGGCTGTTTACTTAATTTAAATATTCTTTGAATGATTTAATTTTCAGAAAATAACAGGGGACAACATGATTTTTTTTTTTTGGGGGGGGGGGGGAAGTTGACGAAATATCTAAAATAATGTTTAATTGGTTGCAGTTGGTGCATTTATATACTCGAGTTAATACTGAAACTTAAAATTTTCCAAAAAGATGCCTGAATAAAAAAATAATTGCTGGTGAAAGATGGGGCATGGAAATTTATTTTTTTCAGATATTGTCTCATATAACAACAAACCAGAGTATACTGATGTGTATCACTACAATATAATAGTTATAACGATGAGGTTGAATTTATCATCCACACACGAACTTGTCTCAGAAAAAAATATATATCTGTACTTTAACCTCACCTTCAGGTACAGAGATGTGATTCTTTATGAGACAAGTGTTTGTGACCATCAACAAGAACTTGCGGTCATTCGATGTTCAGTACTTCAGTACTTTGGTTAGTCTTGTTCAATGGATAAATGAACGGTAAACAGAAGACCGAACTTTTTAAATAAATGACTTAATTCAATCTAACGATTATATACAACATAAAATAAATACGTCCTAAGCTCTAATATCGGCGGGTGTAATTACGAGTAGCGAGAATTCAAACAGTAACGACAAAAAGACGGCAAGAAAGCACTATCTTTAAATGCTAAAGTACATTTTGTGCAGCCCAAAAAAGTTAATCATTTTATTCTTGTGACCAACTATAAACAAGTTCAGTAATTATAGTATTCCAACAAAATAACAGACTTGATGATTATACAACAACAGTGCAGCCATAAACTTCTATCAATAGGTCTGTTAAAACAAATAAGATTTGAAAGATGCTCCCTAAAGGTTTTTTTCTCTTCCTCTATCTATGATATACGGTTGTTAATGTTGTTTTTCTAATAACAAACAAGTGAATTTTCCTTCTTTGGTTTATTTCTTGTCTCCCTGATGACAACGTTCAATTAGCTCCACCTAGTGAAGTTTGAATACCTTGAAATGTATTTTTGATCGTGAAGACAGTAACATCTCAAATTTCAATGATGATATATTTCCCCTTAATAACCATAAGTTATCCTCTTAAAAACTGTGCGATGTCTGTATATTATAATGCAATGTAAATATGTTGGATTTTTTATACATCTTTTGTCATATTTAAAACAAAATCTGTTTTATACAGAAATTTCCTGGGAGCTATTTACAGCTTGTCTTAGCTTATTGCAAGGTCATTTTTTTAATATTTATATATAAAATAAAGAGATTGCTATTGCATGAAAGTTTATCTTAGATCTTCTTATATCGATTCAACAGTGCAACAACAAGAGTGAAACAAAACAAAAATAATGGGGGAAAAAAGAAAATATTTCTGGGTTG
The DNA here is from genome assembly GCF_963676685.1 of Mytilus edulis. Taxonomy (NCBI): domain Eukaryota; kingdom Metazoa; phylum Mollusca; class Bivalvia; order Mytilida; family Mytilidae; genus Mytilus; species Mytilus edulis. Next base: position 103,210,822 of record NC_092344.1, on the reverse strand, counting down.
TTATTTTAAAGATTAAAATAGAAAAGTCTCCAACAATAAAGAATTTATTAAATTGCTACTAGTAAAATTGAGAATGGAAATGGGGAATGTGTCAAAGAGACAACAACCTGACCATAGAGCAGACAACAGACGAAGGCCACCAATGGGTTTTCAATGCAGCGAGAAACTCCTGCACCATAAGGCGTCCTTCAGCTGGCCCCTAAACAAATACATGTATGCATACTAGTTCAGTAATAATGGATGTCATACTCAACTCCGAATTATACACAAACAACTAAAACTGCATTTGCATTCTTTTATACATTGATGAAAGTAGGGAAAACTCGAAACAATGCAATTAGCCCGTTGCTTTTTAATACCTACTCAGACTTGTGTTTCCGTTAAAAACCTTCTTTCCATCAACCCTGACATTCCCAAGTATAACGGTATATACTGGTATCATATAGAATATGATATTATGTATTACAAAATTGTCACCCGGTAAAGTTGGTACAGTTACCTGAACGCTACAATCATTTCATATTTGGTGGTGTGTTAACTAATAATTCATTTATTTTATGACACTTTTGGCTGAATGCTTACGCAGGGGTTGTCATTTTTATCAGTATCATTGCACCAACCTCTAAACTTTTATATTTTTTACTTAACAATTTAATATCATATACGATATTTGGTGGTGTGTTAATTAATAATTCATTTATCTTATGACACTTTTGACCGAATGCTTTCGAAGGGGTTGTGAACTTTATCTTTATCTCTAAACTTTTATTTTTTCTAGAATAACTTATAATTGAATATTATATACGATAAACCTCTTTACTGGGGATAAACAGAAACACGTTCTAACACGTTTTATATTATATTGTTTTAGTCTTGAATTTAATTTCAAGCATACGATTACAAATTATTGTCATTCTCTGATCCAGCTCAAGCTCGATTTGCACGAAAGGTTGACTTAGGTATAGAACATTGATCCTCTCTTGAGTAATTCTGCGCAGCATTTGGTATTGATGATACAGTGTGGGATGTATGGATACGCAGCATCAGTTGTCTTAATGTCTTTGTGTAGCTCAACCTTCAAATGTCTCCCCATATCATTTTCCAGTAGCATTCCATTTCTCCTCTTTCAAACCGACAGACATACCTGGTATTAAATTCTTACTTTTTTTCTCGTCCTGAATAGGAATGAATAAGTTGAAATTGGACGTTTAACAAAAAAATAAACACTCAAAATCAAGCTGTAGCGACTTTTACAACAACACCATCTGCAATTTGTTCAGCACCCAAGAGTACACAAGATCATCTCGCCTGCAAAACAAAATTTAAACGTCGATACTTTATTACAGGAAATGCCAAATTTGCATATCTAACCATCATTAAAAAATGGAAACTGTCCTTACCGGAACAGGAAATGATAAAATGCCCGAGTTCATCCGGGTTTTGATTTGGGTTTTTAAAACGCAAAAGTTTGTTTCTGTGCAGTGTTTATAAATTTAAGGAACATTTAGTTGAATTTTTGTCGCTTAATTTTCTTTTCTTTTAATTTGATTTCTCTTCATTAGACTTCTTATAGTAACTGATGTCCTCCCTAAGCATTCTGCAGCGTCTTGAATTGAGTGATGCGCTACCTCTAGTTTTGTTATAGAATTTATATCTTTAAATGAATTCTCACAAAAACTTACTTAAGCCTGCACATATTTTGATTTGAGTACAACTGATGAGTGTTTTGTAGACACTATATATATTCAGGTACCTGTCCGAAGCCAAAATCTAGTGTCAGTTGTTGTTTTATGTTAGATTGCAATGCCTTTGTAATATGGAGAATTAATATGCCATTGATAAAAGTTCTTTGATAATTTCTGTTTTATCATTCATTACGATACCGTTTATATTGTGTGCGATTTATACACTGTATTGCCCTTTCAACATTAGATATTTTTGTTCTTATGTTGCTTTTTCGATCCCGTATATTCCAAATCTTCTGTATTCATAACATGCATTTCTTCTCTCTTTTAGTGGCCAACAGGGGACGTTTAGCTTCATCGTAGCAATGATATTTATCTTAATTCTCTATGTAGATCTGGTGCAAAATTCATTTCTCCACTAACTTTGCAATCAATCCTGTAATATAATCTTTGGTTTACTCTTTAAGTAAATATTGAAAATATCAGATTCAACTTTGATATGACACTTTGAAATGTGTTATTAAAGTTAGTTTATGGGAGATAAAAAGCAATTCCCGGAGTATTATGACACCGCTGGGAATGGCAAACTAACAGTTAGATATCCTTATAGTATGGTCAATATAATGTCAGAAAGAGTGAATCACATATTTATAATTATGGAAATTATACATTGCAATTACAGTCTTGTAAAATCTAGAACACATGTGTCTTTAATGGTAGTAAAGCAAAGTATAAGGCACGTGTCTGTTTCTATACCAGAACTGCAATTACAGTATAAGAAATACGGTTTGTTGTTGCCAAATGTCAGGATAAGTAAGCCTCGGTTACACCTTACCGGATAGCACAAACGGACGCCTAACGGATGAAAATAAAAGTTGTCCGATGACAAAATTGTTATCCGTAGGAGTCCGTTGGTGTACTGACCGAATAAAACGGACGTGTAACGAATGCATAACGGACACACACCGGATAGGCAACGAACGAGAAACGGAAACGTACCGGACAAAACGGATGTCGAACGTACATCCAACGGACGAGTACCGCATAAAACGGACACCTAACGGAAGCGTACCGGATAAAACGGATGAAAAATTAAAGGTTTCAATAATAACACATGTAAATCGCATACATATTCAAATGTTTCTGTGTAACTGGTTTTGGTTTGTTCTTCAAAATGCCACCAAAGGGCAGTGTCTAGCCTGAATAAGAGCTGCTTGATTGTGAAGACGTGCCCTTACTCTATAAAATTGATTATGAATAATAAGAATTCATGAACCTTAAGAAATCTTACATACCAATAATTAGCATTTCTGACGCAAAATTTTCAATTAGCATTTATCCGTTTCAAATCCGTTCATCATCCGTTTTATCCGTTATACGTCCGATAGAAGTCCGTTTCTCATTCGTTCAACATCCGTTTTATCCGTTAAACGTCCGGTAGAAGTCCGTTGGTGAATTTATCCTCCAGACCTTTAACGGATGTATAACGGACACGTAACGTAACGGAAACGAAACGGACGAGTACCGTACAAAACGGCCGCCTAACGGACGTTCAACGGACATTATATCCGTTGGACGTCCGTTCATAGTTTTGAACATGCTCAAAAGTTTCCACCGGACAGAACGGACGTCGACGGATAAAACGTACGCTTAACGGACATGCAACGGATATGGACGGACGTTTAACGGATAAGAACGGACGTCTTACGGACATGAACGGATTGAAAAAAGTTATCCGTTAGGCGTCCGTTCGAGCTATCCGGTAAGGTATGACTGATGCTTAACGTTCAAACACTGTGCTGCAACAACCTGTTCACAGTATAATTTGAAAATTTATCATTTTGAATAAGTTTATTTGCCTTTTTCTATTTATTATTCTCTGATAAACTGATCAGGACATAACAATAAAAACTCAAATTAAAAGCTTCAAAAGTAATGGAGTATCCCCTTCCAGATGTCAAAATTTATGTTGATTTTATTTTTTTCAACTTTGAATTTTACCATTTTCGATTGTGAAATAATAAAAATTTCAACAATAAAGCAAATATCCAAAAAATGTACTTGTCTCATTGATAATACTTTACTGTGCAACTGAGAAGTTAGTACTGATATTACTAAATTGAATTATAATGTATTTTGTTTGGAGTATTTGATCAAGTGGCGAAAAAAATCTATCACAAAATGCATCACTTTAGTACTAACGAACAAAAGTTTATTTTATCATCAACCTCAATTATCATTAAAGTTGTATTTACTAATCAATTTTCCCCCATGAATAGTACATTTTATAACTTATGATTCTTAAACGTTCATTTGGTTATATATCGGTCATACGAAACATGCATGCGAGTATAATAAAGATGTCTATCTATGGAAAACATGAGGGGCCTGTTACCGGTGTGTCCTTACCTTCAAGTAGTCAGTACTTCTGTGTTGACATGATGTATCATTCATAATTATAAATCAACTGTTAACAAAACTTTGAACTTTTAAGATACTAAGGCTTTTCTCCCACAGGCGTAGATTACCTTAGCCGTACTTGCCAAACTATTAAACAATGTTTGTTCCTATGCTCATCAACTTCGTACTTTATTTGGCCTTTTAACTATTTTATCAGAGCGTTACTGTTGAGTCTTTTGTAGACAAAACGCGCGTCTGGCGCAAATACAAAATTTCACTTCTGGTTTCTATGATGAAATTATTTGAAACTATACAAGACTCAACTCCATACAACTTCATTATTCTCATGAAATAACCTGCAATTTTTTTAACAAAACAATCAAGAGTTTCCCCAATATACAAAAGAGATATATCGTATTAAACTTCTTTTTCCTAAATCTTAAGTAAATATAAATACAATGACAAGTACAATAAAATTCAATAAGACAGAACGAAACATAAGGATATCTGTAGGTCAACATAAGTTCATCTTCAATAGAAAGACATTCTCTGGTTGGTAGTTGTCTCATTGGCAGTCATACCGCATCTCATTATTTTTATAAGTAGTGATGTTTAGTATGATATTCAAATCTACCCTAACATAACATTATATTAAGAGCTAAAGCATTATATTACGAGTAAACACAACCATGATAGATGAAAATTCTGTTTCCAGACAGGAACTCAACACGTTGAAGGGTTAAACTAAGTTTGACCTTCACTTTTAGTCTTATTCATTGGAATAACCAACGGTAAACAGAAAACAGAACTTTGTTTAGATAAATGACTTAATTCACTCTAACGGTATTTAATACAACATAAGATAAACACGCCCTACACTCTTATATTGGCAGTTGTAATATTTAATAGATTTTAAACAGTAACGACATAAAGAGGACAAGAAAATGCAATCTTGTGGAATGCTTTAAGATAATTGTGTAGAAAAAAATAGAATCATTTCAATCTTGAGACCAACTATGAACAGGTTGCGTAATAGTATTCCAACAAATAACACACTTGATGATTTGCCAGCAACAGTGCAGCCATTAACTTCTATCAATAAGTGTATTGAAACAAATAAGATTTGAAGGATGATCCCTAAAGGTTTTTTCTCTTCCTTTATGTATGATTATACTGTTGTTAATGTTGATTTCCTAATAACAAACAGGAATGAAATTTCCTTCTTTGGCTAATGTCTTCTCCCCTGGATAACAACGTTCAATAAGCTCCACCTAGTACTGTAGTTAGAAAACCTAGAAATGATTTTTTGATCGTGAAGACAGAAACAAATGATGATATTCTTCATTAATAATCGTATGACATTATCTTACAAACTGTACGATGTCTGTACGTTTAAAAAGTAAAATCACAAAAATACTGAACTCAGAGGAAGATCCAATCGGAAAGTCCATTATCACATGGCAAAATCAATGACAAAACATATCAAAAACGAATGAACAAGAACTGTCATATTCCTGACTTGGTACAGGCATTTTCAAATGTAGAAAATGGTGGATTATATTCCGTTATATTTACAATGATGCGTGAACTAAACATACATAATAAAGAAAATTGTCAAAATATGGGTACAGCAGTTAAATCGTGTAACAATTTTAAAAGGAACAATTCAACAGAACACAAAAACATCTATCTACAAACACATTCATTGAATCTCGTGTCTGACGTCAGAAAATACACCAATGCAATGTAAATATGTTGGGTTTTTTTTTTACATCTTTTGTCATATTTTAAAACATTTTTATAAAGAAATTCTCTCAGAGCTTTATACAACTTGTCTAGTAAGCTTATTGCAAGGATCGATCTTTATCAATATCTTAATATAAAAATAAAGAGATTGCTATTGCATAAAATTTTGTCTTAGATCTTCTTATATCTATTCAACAATACAACACCAAAGAGTAAAACAAAATAAAAATAATGGGGAAGAAGAGAAAAAATTCCTGGGTTGCTATTTTAAGGATTAAAAAACACCAACGATAAAGTACTAGTAAACCGCATTTGCATTCTTTTATACATTGGTGAAGCTATGAAAACATCAAAACGATTCAGTTTGATAATAACTATTGCCTCAGAATTGTACATCCGTTGGAAATCGTTTTTTAACAAATCTGACATTCCAAAATTAAAGGAATATAAAACACATACTGGTATTATGAAGAATATCATATGTATGTCCAAATTGTCACCCAGAGAAGTTGGTACAGTTCAAGCTATAACCAAACATTCCAAATTTGGTGGTATGTTAACTGATGATGCATTTATCGTATGACGATTTTGACCGATTGCTTTTGCAGGAATTGTGAAATGTATCAGTATCATTGCACCAATCTCTAAACTTTTATATTTTCTACCCAACAATTAAGCATTATATACGATAAACCTCTTTACTGGGGATAAATTATACACTTTCGAACACGTTTTATTTATATGTTTGAATTTTGAATTCAATTTCAAGCTTACGATAATCATTGCTAATTCTTGACATTCTTTGATACAGTTCAAGGTCAATTTGCCCCAAAGGTTGACTTGGGTATAGAACATTTGACATCTCTGGACTTATTCTGCCCAGCAGTTGATAACACCATAGTTACCCGTTTTGGCTGTGTGGGATGTATGAATACGAAGCCACGGCTGGTCTTAATCTCGTTGTGTAGCTCAACCATCAAAGTCTCCCCTTATCATTTTCCAGTAGCATTCCATTTTTCCTCTTTTAACCTGTTAGACATAACTTGCGGACACTACCTATTGTATTAAATTGTTATTTTTTTCTCGTCCTGAATATGAATAAATGAATGTCATTGGCCGTTATAAAAAACAGCAAACAAACGAAATCAAGCTCTAGCGACATTTACAGCAACATAGTCTGCATTGTGTTCAGAACCCTAGATCACACTTGTCTGTTTGATTGGGTTTTTAAAACGCAAAATTTAATTTCTATTCACGGATAATAATTTTACGGACTATTGTTTGAATTTTAATTGCCTTTCTTTTTTTTTTTTTTTTTTTTTTTTTATAATAGACTTGTTATAGTAATTGATGCCCTACCTGTACATTCTCCAAAGTCTTTTATTAAGTGATGCGCTACCTTTTTTTCTGTTATTTTTATATCTTTAAATGATATCTAACAAAAACAAGTTAAACAGCCTACATATATTTTGATTCGATTACAACTTTTTTTTTTATCTATGTGTTTTTCAACAGTCAGGATTTAACATACATGTACCTCTAGGGTATCACGTGGTTACATATAGAAAATAATTCAGTATACAGTATATATCGATTTATGAGTTTGACTGTCCCTCTGGTATCTTCGTCCCTCTTTTATAAAAAATCATATTTCGAGTACAACTGATGAGTGTTTTGAAGACGCTATATATATATATATATATATGCAGGTACCTGTCCAAAGCTTAAACTTAGTGTCAGTGATTGTTTTATGTTAAATCGTAATGCCTTTGTAATTTGTAATTTCGGAGTATTATATTCCATTGATAAAAGGTCTTTGATATATAGTTTCTCTTTAATTATTCATTACAATATATATTGTGAGCGATTTATACACTGTGTTGCCCTTTTAACCTTACTTATTTTTGTTCTCAGGTAGCATTCCCGATACCGATGTTCCAAATCTCTTTTATTCATAATATACATATTTCGTCTCTCTTTTAGTGGGCAACAAGGGACCTTTGGCAACATTGCAGAAATGAGATTTATTATAATTCTCTGTGCAAATCTAGTGCAAATTTCATTATCATCACTAACTTTGCAATAAATCATGTAATATAATCTTTGTTTACTCTTTTCGTAAACAACGAAAATATCAGATTCAACTTTGATATGGCACCTTGAAATGTGTTATTTTAGTTATTTTATGGTAGATTTAAAGCAATTCCCGGAGTATTATGACACCATTGGGAATGGCAAACTAGTAACAGTTTGATAACCTAATAGTATGGTCAATATAATGTCAGAAAGAGAGATTAACATATTTATTACTATGGAAAATTATACATTGCAATTACTGTCTTGTGAACGAAGGCCTAACAACTCTAAAATAATATGACAAGAAATTCAGGACCTGTCTGCTTTTCATGGCCAATATAATTCTGAAATCTAGAACACATGTGTCTTTAATGATAGCAAAACAAAGTAAAAGAAACACTTACCTATGCTGTTTATATACCAGAAATATTTGATATGCTCGGTCATATTTAAAAAACAATAGTCACAGTAATAGTAAAATATAACTTTCCATAATATTTTTATTATTGCAGAATCCGGGTTTTCTTAATGCAGACAATAAGACACTTTGGTTGGGTTTTTTTTTGGTTTGCGTTCACAGACTTAGATATACGATTTGTTGTAACTAATTGTCAGGATAAGTAAAGTTCAAACACTATGTTGCGACAACCTGTTCACCATATTACTCGAAAATGTTATCATTTGAGTTTAGTTTATCTGTCTTTTTCTATTTATCATTCTCTGATAAACTGACCAGGAATACACGCAGTAAAGCTTCAAATTTAAAGCTCTCAATGGAGTAGAGTTTTTACTGCCATATGTCATGTTGATTTTATTTTTTCATTTTTGTATTTACTATTGTCGATTGTGGAAAATTTCAACAATAAAGCAAATATTCAAAAAATGTACTTATCTCAACGACAATGCTTCACCATACAGCCGAGTAGTTAGTACTTATATTACACGTTGAATCATAATGTATTTTGTTTAGAGTATATGATGAAGTGGTGAAAAATTCTATCACAAAATGCATCACTTTAGCACTAACGAACTTTACTTTATTTGTTCATCATCAACCTCAATGATCATCAAAGTTGTATTTACTAATCAATATTTCCCAATAAATAGTATACTTTATAGCTTATGGTTCATTTGGTTATATATCGGTCAATCTAGGCGTAATCCCTTAAAAGTTTTAGTAATACGGCATACGAAACATGAATGCGAGTATAATAAAGGTGTCGATCTTTGACATTAGGACCTTGTAACTAGTGTATCTTGACCTAGATGACTAAAAGGGGTGCATTCTTATAAATAAAACAAACGAATATATTAAAATGCAAGGCTTAAAAAATACTTTTCAAGAAACTTATAACGCTTGATTATTTTTCTGCATGTCTGCTCACAATAGACATAAAAAACTTGCCCTAACCAAACCTTGAAACGACAAATTCCCAAGGCTTACTTTTGAACAGTACACGTAGTAAATATTCTCTTGATTCATAAGCAATTAATGCAATGTGCTTAATTGTCTAATATAGGTGGCATATCACACTCTTCTGTTTTGTTTTATCATTACTTCCTTGTCGTTTGAACATTGGTGGATAGTTGTTGCATTGATATGTAGTTGTTGGCATGACACGGGTTATGTTCTTCTCATATATGTTATGATGGTATGATACTAAAACCCTAACGGGAAGGATTGTGCCTGATGTTCATATGATGAAATCATAATCTTTCAGTCAGTTTAATTGAAGTCTGGAGCTGGAATGTCAGTTAACTGCTAGTAGTCTGTTGTTATTTATGTATTATTGTCATTTTGTTTATTTTCTTTGGTTACATCTTCTGACATCAGACTCGGACTTCTTTTGAACTGAATTTTAATATGCGCTTTGTTATGCGTTTACTTTTCTAAATTGGCTAGAGGTATAGGGGGAGGGTTGAGATCTCACAAACATGTTTAACCCCGCCGCATTTTTGCGCCTGTCCCAAGTCAGGAGCATCTGGCCTTTGTTAGTCTTGTATTATTTTGATTTTAGTTTCTTGTGTACAAGTTGGAAATTAGTATGGCGTTCATTATCACTGAACTTGTATATATTTGTTTAGGTTCCAGCTGAAGGACGCCTCCGGGTGAGGGAATTTCTCGCTACATTGAAGACCTGTTGGTGACCTTCTGCTGTTGATTTTTTTTTCTATGGTCGGGTTGTTGTCTCTTTGGCACATTCCCCATTTCCATTCTCAATTTGATACCAATGTTATTGTTATAAAGATACAATATTGACTGGCACATTCCTTAACTCAGATAAAATCCACGTATTGGTCTTTTGTGAAATCTTATTCTAAAGGATTTGAATATTGTATTTAACGGTACTATAGATAGTTTTAATGAATAAATTATTGTAAGAATAGAACTGAATATGTAAAGAATGACAGAAATAAACATTTAAGATCCATCATACATCTTGTCGATATCTATATTTTGTTATTGAATCACTAGGTCATGTTTTCTGACTTTTTATGACATAACACTAAATCCATTGGATAGGTATTGATCTCAGTATTAGAAACATTATTTATCAATCAGTTCTAATTGGCTTTAACTAGATTACAAAACAATGCAAGAACTCTGAAATAATATGCTTTATATCGTATCTATGATGAGTTTATTTACAACCACTGGGTCGATGCCACTGCTGGTGGAGATTTATTTCCCCGAGGGTATCACAAGCCCAGTAGTCAGCACTTTTTGTGCTGACATGAATTATCATTGATATTGTTATATTTATAAATTAACTGTTTACAAAATTTTGAATTTTTTGAAATACTAAGGCTTTTCTACCTCAGGCATAGATTACCTTAGCTGTATTTGGCAACACTTTTAGGAATTTTGGATCTCAATGCTCTTCAACTTCGTACTTTATTTGGCTTTTTTACCTTTTTTGCATTCGAGCGTCACTGATGAGTCTTTTGTAGACGAAACGCGCGTCTGGCGTATATATAAAATTTAATCCTGGTATCTATGATGAGTTTATTTACAACCACTGGGTCGATACCACTGCTGGTGGAGATTTATTTCCCCGAGGGTATCACAAGCCCAGTAGTCAGCACTTTTTGTGCTGACATGAATTATCATTGATATTGTTATATTTATAAATTAACTGTTTACAAAATTTTGAATTGTTTGAAATACTAAGGCTTTTCTACCTCAGGCATAGATTACCTTAGCTGTATTTGGCAACACTTTTAGGAATTTTGGATCTCAATGCTCTTCAACTTCGTACTTTATTTGGCTTTTTTACCTTTTTTGCATTCGAGCGTCACTGATGAGTCTTTTGTAGACGAAACGCGCGTCTGGCGTATATATAAAATTTAATCCTGGTATCTATGATGAGTTTATTTACTCTATGTGCCTTCACTCTCTGTGTCTTCTCTCAATGTATCTTTGCTATACGTGTCTTTACTATATTTATGTCTTTACTCTTTGTGTCTTCTCTATATGTGTCTTTACAATTGTACATTTGTGTCTTTGTTTTATATGTTTCTGCTTTGTGTGTCTTTTCTCTGTATGTCGTTCCTCTTTGTGCTAGGATTTATTGTGTTTTGCATCTTTACTCTTTATATTATTATTTTTGTGCTTTATGTTGTTTTTCTGTGTGTTAGGTTGGTTTTTTTATGCTTTTGAGTCTTTACTCTGTGTTAGGTGTTTTTTGTGCTTTGTGTCTATTCTCTTTGTGTTAGTACATTTTGGGTTTTGTTTCTTCACTCTTAGTGTAAGTATTTTGTGATTTATGTCTTTGTTCTTTGTGTTAGTATTTTGGACTTTGTGTCCTTACTCTTTGTGTAAGTATATTTTGGGTTTGGTGTCTTTGCTCTTTGTTTTAACCCTTTTCAATTAATTTATACAAATTGTTTTATGTTGTGCAGTGATGATATTGAACGGCTATTTTATAGTTATTCGGAATACAAGCAATAAGACCGAACACATTATCCAACCGAAACCATATAAGAAACATAAGAAATAAATACATGAATGATGGATGTACATAATACCGAGACACGTCGTAGAGCAATGCAAATTTACACTCGGTATAACAGTCACGATCGGGTCTTAGCTGAATTTCTGTAATACCAAATATTTAGAAAGCTTTGAACTTAAAATGTACCGAAACCTTTCTGTTATTTAATATTCAAGAGTGTCAAACCTTTAGTTTAGGCTATGTAAGTATTCATAAAACGTTTTGTTTTTGAAAATAAACCGTCAATATATGTATGGGAGGATTAGGTTTTCTTTGAAACTAAGTTGAGCACATTCTGACATGCGTCTGTAGCAAGTAGGGCTATGTATGTATTTTAATAATGGTCATGGTCCACACTCTGTTTGTCCTACACAGTTGTACTTATTTGAAATGTTTGGCATTTCCAGTTAGCCATGCGTTTTTTCAGGACGATGGACCAATTGATTGGAAAACACGATTTCAAACCATTAATGTCAACTTAGCAAAGACAGCTTATTAGTTAGCAACTTATCAATTGTCATTTTACGAGGCATGTAGGATGGGTATCGATTGTATAACAGATGGTATCTATCTTAATCATTTTATACCAAATATTTTGAATTGAATCCTTCATTATTTACTAGACTAGGTAATATGATCTACTTAATCAATTGATGCTTTGTAGTAATCATAGTGGCACGTTAGCAGTTACTCATGAAACTTTAACCAGTTTCTAGTTGAATAATTGTATAAAATTATGAGACAATGCAAAGGCAAAGCATAGCGAAAATGTATAGATGTGTTAACTCAGTAGAATGATGTTGCGCAAAGAATTCTACTAGGTAAAACGCATATACAACATTGGTCGAGAAAAGAGGCGAAAGATACCAAAGGAAAATTCACACTCTTAGTCGAAAATAATCTGAAAACGCCGTGACAAAAAAAAATGAAAAAGAACAAAACACAACGAAGAAAAATAAAGATTCATTAACACGAACCCAACCAAATACTCGAGACTATCATGTTAAGTTTGGACTGTATCAAAACCGGGTTTTGCACTTTAAATGGGGATAAATGATCTAGACACAGAAAAGAAACAAAAGTCTTATTTATACGAATTAAGTGAAAGGATAGATGTATTGAATTATGTAATGGAAATTAACAAAATTATAAATATTACAAGCTTACTTCTTTTTTATCTGATTTAAATTTATTTATGTACATGTATCAAATTATGTGGTCCACCTTCATAACTTAGTGTTATGTTTATTAACATACGTTAATAGAAACAAAGGCTGTATATACTGTAGAAAAAAAGTTAAGGCAAAACTGACATAGAACTAATTGTGCATAAGAAGCACTCTAATTTGAAAGTCGCCCACCACTATTTCGGTGCAATTACACAACACATACTAACTTTTGAATCTAACCGAAATCCATACAGAACGCCAATATTAAAATGTCAATTTTAGAATTTATTCTCATCGCTGTACTTGGCATATGATAGATTTGGTTTTCACAAAACAGATGATTAATGTATTGACTCGTTTCATATCCATTCTTTTAATTAATTTTATAAAGAATCAAAGGTATAACCTACAGTTCTGAGCGCCTACTAAATCATATTTATGTCGAGACTGGAGGAAATAAAACAACGGATTCGTTTTCTATGTCTGTGTGCTATATCAATATGCTTTATATTAACAGGAATTATTATATGAAATTTCAAGACAATTTTAAATGATAAAAGTCAATATCAAAAAGGTGACAAGAGTGAGTGAGCATTTTAAACCTTAATGTGTTTATTTGTTTCATTGTCTTTTGGGTATCAAGTGTACACCAACTACAATATATACAATTCAATTGTTCAGCAACGGACTTTCATTACGAACATAACCTGAGAAGCAAGATCTTCATACCATCCAAAAAGCACATGAGATGACAATAGTTTTGTTTGAAAGTGGTTCGCATTGCTCTTACTTTGGATTTATTGTTGTTCTTTGTGCTGTGTTTTTCTTATTTTTCAATGTATTTGTTGTGTATACCGATAACAGTCTTGTCTATCCCTCGTCATAAAAACCCTGTGTTTTTATTTGATAAATGGCTAAAAGAAAAAAAGAAACAAAGATCATTTCACAAACACTACACAAGAAATCGAGAGATTCATAAAGACGAATCCTTTCAAAACTACACTGGAGGTACACTCATTTTTTTTCAGAAAGGTTGGTAATTCCTGGCCCACTCTTTCACTAGTTAAAACCTCATTAATTTAATCAGACACTTTCAGAAATGATGTAATCATTAATTTAATTTAATGGTACAAATGACAAAGTAATTGTAATTTAATCAATTACATTGAAAGTAATCGGACCCATCTCTGGTTACAACACATGTAAGTTAGAAAGTTTCAAAAGAAAACTATTTGTAAAGTCTCCATATGAAATAAGAAAAAAAGTAATTCGTTTCAGTTTTTACCTTATGACATAAACCTGGATCAATGAGAATATTTTAGAAAACAGTGATTTTTACCAGAAATACAAATCTGTCCGACAGTAATAAAGCTAAACAGACTCTAGTTTTTATTGATACAAGTAGAAAGTAGACTAACAAACAAACCGAACTCATTACAAAACTGAAAATCCGTAATCAAATAACAAAATTAAAAACACAAACACATCAAAGGAATGGATAACAACTGAGTGTCATGTTCTATTTTGGAAATGGTGGATTATACCTGCTTTTATAGCTAGCTAAACCTCTCACTTGTATGACAGTCGCATAAAATTCCATTTTATTGACAACAATGTGTGAAAACAAGAAGACTACTATATAAGCCTATGTGATAAGTTAGATATAATTTAAGTTATTACACAGAAAAACAATATCGGTCTATGTGAGTTCTGTTTATATGTCGTTGTAATTGGTCATCTTTATAGGTACATTACCCTGGATTCAATAACTTCAAACTTCACCTCTTGGAACAGGAAAATAGTTTACAATATCATAAATAATACACTATAACATCAATAAAAACTAAACGCCAACGTATGTCTCACGACAGAATAAGAAATCACAAAAACACCTTATTAAACCCACATTGTCTTAGTTTACAGTAGATATACTTCTACTAAATTATCTATCCTTCTGACCAGTGCAATTTTCTACCACGAAAATATCTTTTTATTCAATATTGCAATTAAGTCTATCATAACACAGAAGTCAATTAATTTCGAAGTATAAACATTATATTCTGGAGAGGTCGCAAAAATAACTGAATTGTATTTATCGTACAAAATCTCTGCTAGAACATTTTGATTTTCTACCTGATACTTTACTCTTTCACATAATCTGTTTTAAACTAAATTTAGATAGCTAAAATAATGGGTTTTTGATACAGCAGGTCTTGGATTGGCCTGTTGTTTTAAAGATCTTCTTCATTTTATAAAATATAAACGATATAAAATCATTGTTCCTGGACATGCATGCGGCAAAAATAGCTTTAACAGAACTATAGACACGACAGATATTTTAATAACTTCAAAAAATCAGTTTCATATCTGTTAATCTAATGTATCTCGTACTAAATTGTACAGTACTATTAGGAATTTTCAAATTACATTTTATTGTATTGTCGTTAATAAACGAAAACACAAAAACATGTTCGAAATTGGATATGTTTCTTACATTTTCAACAGCAAGGAAAGCAGGTGTGTTATATTCACTATTTCAGTTGAAATTTTTCGTTCCTTCGGTGATCTGGTGATTTAAGATAATTCATAGTTTCTCACAAATACTGCAGATTTTTATTAGACCTTCTGAAACCTAGCTGTAAATGGTGACTTTTGTTTTTAATTGTTTGCTTTATTGAAGAGTAATATCTTATCCACATACCTTAAGTTTGTTAGCTTCCTTAAATAGCATGTACACTTTTACGCTGCTCACCAAATCATGTGTCATTTAATATTTCCTTGTAAAAGTGAGTTCTCATTTTTTTAGTAACTGCAACGTGCATGGTTTTTAGTATGTATTTCGGGTTTACGACTTTGCTCTATATACATAAAGGGGGATATTGTGTGCACGTAAAACTGGTTTAACCAGACAATAGGTTGTGTCTGAATAAAGTCAGACGTCTGCATGTGTCGTTTGGTATTGTTTTATTGGTTTATAAGTCATTTGTTATGTACTAAAAGGATCGAGGAAGATTGTAATTGATGTAATCTGTTGTGAGTTCCATTTTTAGTGATTCTCGTTGTCCTCTTTAAGCCCTGCGAGGTAAATGACTTAAAAGATATCATCAAAGATCTGCCAATCAAGTTTCTTGCCTTGGGAAAAAGTAAAATAACAAAGATACCGAACTTCAATGAAAATTCAAATCAGAGAGTCCCTTATCAACGGGCAAAATCAAAAGCTTAAAAAAACAAATAGAAAACAAATGTTATATTTCTGACATAGGACAGGTATTTCCTTATGTATAAATAAAGGCCACATTAGTATATCGCTGTTTGAAATTCATAAATCGATTGAGGAAAAAACAAATCCGGATTACAAACTAAACTGAGGGAAACACATCAAATATAAGAGGAGAACAACGACAAAACAGAAACACAACACTAAAATACAACGCACAAAATGATAGATAAAACCTAATTTATGGTACTTTGACAAGCCCTTTTATATGTGACAGAGCACTTGTACATATGTAGGAGTTGAAGGGTTCTTTGAAAAAAAGCTATAATGTTTGTTGAGTACATTCACTCGTTTAATATCGATTATTTACAAAAGATAAGTTACAATCAAAGTCAGTTCAAACATAACACTTAGATATATCATTTCATAGTATCGAGTTCGAGGCTTACCAACGCTCTTACCAAGCGTGTGTGAGCATAAATATTAAAATGCTTTAAATCTTTTCAAGTATTTGTCTTCTCAAAACTGTTGCCTCAATCTTACCTAACAGAGGCATTTTCATAGTGATACTCTACGTCATGGCCTGATTTCGCATTGAATTGACTTAATTTAAAGAGGAAAATATGTCCATCTATGTTAAAGTAGAAATCGTGTCTCTCCTGGTTTGACATTTGATTTTAAAGTCTTCATTGTTTCAAAATACATGGTATCCGTGACCGTTTATATATTGTATTGTACATAAAGATTGACAGGAAAGGCTTATCGTTTCGACATATCCGTTTGTTACTTATTCGATACTTTTTAACATCCATTATACATTTGTTAATCAATAGGAAATTTGAACTCGGCAATATTTAAGGTATTGTTTTATTTAATGGTTATTCTGGAACAAACTTACACTGAAACGATTGTGATTTATAGTTTTTGATCCATAATAAAACATTAGATGACACTAATCTCATCTTCCTAGTGTTGTAACATAATCTGCAATATAATTTTATTTAACGCTTTACGGAACAGGTGCTAAAATATTTTAACACAACGATAACGTCATCTCTAGAATTAACAGAACTCAACACGAACGAGTCTTATTTTAACAGTCATAATAATGATATTTTACAACTGTTGATTGAGAAATACATCAAAACTAACAAAGTAATAAGGCTATTGTTTTATGACACTATCGTTGATGAATTGTCCTTTGTGAATTAAGTCAGACGTTTTGTGTAGGCTTATTACTGATATAATGCTTCGTTGTTCAATAAAATGATGGAAGATACGAAGGGGACTTTAAAAACTCGAAAGTCGGTGAGAAACTGACAACGACATGGCAAACTAAAACAACGAAAACCGACCATAAGACAAACAGGTTTATAAAACACATTTAAAAAAATCAACCAATAAAACAGGGGTGATTGATATCAGGTACTCTGGAAGGGTGAACACAATTAATTCTGTTTTGACATTCTTAACTCATAAGTCGTGATAAGGCAACAATCAAAAAGCTAATCAAGTTAAACGTTGCTTGTCTGTTCATTTAATTTTAATTATACGCCATTGTATTTCCTGAATTATGATTTTAATTATTTGCCATTGTATTTCCTGAATTATGATTTTAATTATTTGCCATTGTATTCCTGAATTATGATTTTTGCTTTGGTATCTTTTGTCTCTCTGTTTGTTATACAACATAGTAGACTTATTTGCTCATTTTTCTTTCTCCTTTTTCTTCGGTTGTGTTTACTTTCCAGATGTTATTTATTCTATGTATAATACTAAACTTTTTCATTATTTACGCCTCCATCAAATAATAGTATCCGCAAAATGTTCTCTGTGCTGTTTTTCTGCTCTTTATTGGGTTATTGTCTTATAGGTAAATTCCCAATTTCCATTCTTAATTTTATTTATCTTCGTTTTCTCCATCCCCTCAATTATTATTTGTTAGTGTGTGTCATAAAGTGGCAATAAGAAACAAACATCGAAAGCAAGTAAACCAAATTATAATATTGTATTGAACTATTCGTCAGTCATTTTGTACATGTATACTTTTTAGACGACCATTTAATTCGTGTATTCTATTTGTGATGTTATATTCAGTTCTTTGTATAACGACGTAAAATGTATCTTATTAAAATATAGATATTTGTCAATGTGAAAGGATTGTCAATTAGACAACTATCCCCCAAAGACCAATGGACAAGAATGTATCTTTTGACACGGTTTGGGAAATGAAAAAGGCATTTTTATAGCTTTTTCAGATGTTTTTAAACGTGAAGATTGAATTATTTGTCACTGACACATGTTTAATAATAAGAATACCACCGTAGTTCATTTGATTTTGCTGTAACAGACACATGGTTAGACATAAGAATACCACCGTATATCATTTGAGTTTACTGTAACAGACACATGTTTAGACATAAGAATACCACCGTATTTCATTTGATTTTACTGTAACAGACACATGTTTAGACATAAGAATACCATCGTATTTCATTTGATTTTACTGTAACAGACACATGTTTAGACATAAGAATACCACCGTATTTATTTGTCATTGACACATGTTTAGACATAAGAATACCATCGTATTTCATTTGATTTAACTGTAACAGACACATGTTTAGACATAAGAATACCATCGTATTTCATTTGATTTTACTGTAACTGACACATGTTTAGACATAAGAATACCACCGTATTTATTTGTCATTGACACATGTTAAGACATAAGAATACCACCGTATTTCATTTGATTTTACTGTAACAGACACATGTTTAAACATAAGAATACCATCGTATTTCATTTGATTTTACTGTAACAGACACATGTTTAGACATAAGAATACCACCGTATTTATTTGTCATTGACACATGTTTAGACATAAGAATACCATCGTATTTCATTTGATTTCACTGTAACTAACACATGTTTAGACCTAAGAATACCACCGTATTTATTTGTCATTGACACATGTTTAGACATAAGAATACCATCGTATTTCATTTGAACTTACTGTAACAGACACATGTTTAGACATAAGAATACCACCGTATTTCATTTGATTAAACTGTAACAGACACATGTTTAGACATAAGAATACCACCGTATTTCATTTGATTTTACTGTAACTGACACATGTTTAGACATAAGAATACCACCGTATTTATTTGTCATTGACACATGTTTAGACATAAGAAAACCACCGTATATCATATGATTTTACTGTAACAGACACATGTTTAGACATAAGAATACCACCGTATTTCATTTGATTTTACTGTAACTGACACATGTTTAGACATAAGAATACCACCTTATTTCATTTTATTTTACTGTAACAGACACATGTTTAGACATAAGAATACCATCGTATTTCATTTGATTATACTGTAACTGACACATTGTTAGACATAAGAATACCACCGTATTTATTTTTTTTCATTGACACATGTTTAGACATAAGAATACCATCGTATTTCATGTGATTTTACTGTAACTGACACATGTTTAGACATAAGAATACCACCATATTTATTTGTCATTGACACATGTTTAGACATAAGAAAACCACCGTATATCATATGATTTTACTGTAACAGACACATGTTTAGACATAAGAATACCACCGTATTTCATTTGATTTTACTGTAACTGACACATGTTTAGACATAAGAATACCACCGTATTTCATTTTATTTTACTGTAACAGACACATGTTTAGACATAAGAATACCACCGTATTTCATTTGAGTTTACTGTAACACTCAAAAAACCTTTTACTGATCTCGCTTACCATTTGTACAGAATAATCATTGCCAAGTTAGAAAATGTAGACGAAAACATGTACACGTATGGACTGTTGTTGAAGACTAAACATTACACAAGAGTTTCATATAAAATACGACCTATGATGACTCATTGTTATCTAAAATATTTTTTAAACTGGTAAAGACTTGTTATAATACCTATGTTTCCTTAAACTATGTTAAGTGTGTTGTGGGATTGAGGTTTTATTAACCAGTCTGTCAGAGGTTTTCCAGTGGGGAATTGAATAGAATAAAAGAGTAAAGTACATGCACGAGTAGAAAAAAATAATTTAAGTATTCAACATTTAAATCAACACACAACTTTTAGTCCTCTGCTAGTTATTCGTATGATTTGATTTAGGCGTGTAGAACCTTTGGCAACCCACAGTTTAAATGTCTATAACACGTACGATAAGACAAGGTGGGCGTTACCGACTAATGTTTACCTAATTTGACCAAGTCAATTGATAACCTGAGCGTGCCAAGAAATCGTCTTGTCAACGCTGTTATGAAAATGATTCTTATATTACTGTCTCATGATTATGTAATCTTCTTATATTTCTTGCTCTCTATTTTGTTCATGATTGCACGAGTTGGTTGTTAGTTGTTGCAAGTGATTGCAGTGCTGTTTGATGGGTGTCACATGTGGAGGCAGGATATGCTGTGATAGTGAGGTTCGTGTTGATCATTCTTTAGTTTTCTATTGGATTTTTTTCGTAATGTTGTTTGTTTTTTTGTTGTTCTTATTTTTGCCATGGCATTGTCGGTTTGTTTTAGTTCATGAGTTGAAATATTTTTTCGCCTCACTGTTTTATATGTTTTTGTATTTCCTGCTATATTTTTGTTGTATGAATGATTGGTAGAACAGAAGGTACTATACGTGGTTATAACATATCACAAAACAAAAGTCTAAATGTATACGAGTTACTGGAGATTAGGTATATACAGCAATCCAAACCGACACGAAAAATACATTCACACTTTGCTTAAAAAAAATCAAATCTATTGTCCAGATCCTATTTTACAAATATTTTATTTTTTGAAGTTATCGATTACAAATTATAATGTAAGATCGCATTCTATTCGTTGTCCGTGTCAATTCTATCAGGATCAAATACGCGTCGTCTTTCACTATCATTACCGACTCTGTGCTCTATTCGCGGAAGGAACTCAATTATTATCGAGGTTCTATCATTGGTTTCACTATTAATGTAAGAACCTATCATTTCTGTTCCTGCTATTTCAAATTCGACGTAACCACGGACTATCTGTGGCCACTGACCTTTAGGTGGCTGGACTATTATCATTGCATGCTTCCTACAACCTTCATCTGTAATAAATGTTGGATCTTCTTTGTCTGATATAACGATGTCAACTCTGAGTGGCTCCTCCCTCCTATGTTGGACTTCAGGTTTAAGAAAAGTATCATTCAGTTCTATTTGTTTTTTATCGCCGATATTGACAACGGTGTCAATTTTATAACTGACTTCAAACATATCGCGACACCACAGTTCTCCATCGTGTTCATAGCATTTGTCCATAGGCATGACGTCGGCTTTAAATGGTTTACTCACTGCAATACCATATGTATAATTACAGATACGAGATGATACGATTTGTGGTGTATGTCCGTAAATAACCGCACCCCTAAGAACCGATAGACCACCTTCATGCGGTACAAAAACCTCTTTTTGTGGGAATGTTTGTGTTACAGTTTTTCTAAGTAATTCACATTCTGCAAAACCACCAACTAACATAACTGCCGATACATCAGCACATCTTTTGTGCTCAAGAACCTCTTGCATGTCAATCACTAATTCATTTAATGAATGCTCGAAAAATTCTTTAAAAAGTGTAAGATTTATTAAAAGTTTATCCCTCTTGACGCGAAGTTCACCGGCGTACTGTGAACTATTGATGATTTCATGAATATTGCATTCACTGTCTTCCTCGCTGATTTCTAGCAGTGGAGCTGCTATCATTGTAGAAACAGTTTTGTCGTCTGGTTTTATTGGTCTGATTTTTGTTCTCTCAAAAGACCTCATCATTTCCATATAATCTATTGGATATTCTTTCTTAAATTTTAATAGACTTGGGCCTGAGAACAGTCGAAATAACATTTGCCTGAACGCCATATTGACCGTATTACCACCGTAGTCTCCTCCTCTGACTTTGTGTATTATTTTCAGATCATTTCCATCCAGCACCTGTTGCGCAGATATATCAACTGTTCCACCTAAAATATAAAACTAGATAAATAATAATAATAACAGAAAACGTACACAATTGAATTAATTAATTATCTATTTAGATTGCATACCATGTGTATCATGATTAAAATATCAGTTACAAAAGATTGGATATCCTTACATGAATTCAACTCTACTGAAACTCAAGTCTGCAGTTTACCATTAAATCTATCATCATTAGAAAATACAAGGTGATAAAGTGAAAAGATACCAAGTAGAAAATAACTGTATGATGTCAAGAAAGACCGGCTAACCATGGCAAAACGACAAACAACATGAGAACATTACATTGAAAAGTACAGTAACATTGACCATCATGAACTTCATCAGACTACGGAGTGTACCTTGTATGTTCTGAAAAGGTTAGCAGGTTCTCTTCCACTGTGAGCTAGGTCATATTAATCAAGTGAAAGTATAAAAGCTATCAATAATTATCAATTAGTTACATTCAAGGAGTTAATAAACGTTGAAATAATAACTATAACTGTTGTTCATGCAAATGTTGTCATCAGTTACATTAATTATACGTGACAAGTAAATAAATCATGATGTCATCCATAAAACGTCCTTAGATATGACGTCACCCTAACCATTCACACCCGTCCTTGTCAGTATCAACCTTTTATTCAGGAAATCCTAATAGGAAACGTTATGAAGCAGTGGAGTTAAAGTATTAACTAAGCCTTAGATGTATAACCCCATACATATATAGTGTAGGTTACTAAAAAGTTTATTTTACAAGCCCAGATATTCAGTCTCAGTGAAATAGTTTAAAGAAGAGCTGATTTGGTTTCCATTGAAATATAAACTGTTTTTGTCAGTATATATCCAAAGTTTTTCCAATTCACATCTGTTTTATAGAAACATTAATTTTATATTCAATATTGATGGGCTTACTTACCACCAGCATCTACAACGAGTAATTTGGTTCCTGGTTGGAACGTCTTTAGAATAGTTTGATTTTGTCCGGCGTCAACTTTATTAATCTGTAGAAACCTAGCATAGATAGAGGCTGCTTCTGGTTCATAAACAAGTGAAAATTGTTTTCCCGGTATACCTGCCTATACATGCAAAAAAAGAAAAGATTTGTGTAAAACCGGAGAATAATGTCATCTTAAAACATGAAAAAAAGATTTATAACATTTGGGCTTTAATAAAAGCATGAAGGTTGAACAATGCTTGTCAACGGAAAGTACAATCACTGACAGAGTTTTAAAATGAGTTAATATTAGTTGCTTTTATTTAATTAGGGACTTTTCATTTTGAATTTTCCGCGGAGTTCAGTATTTTTGTGGTTTTATTTTTTATTTACTTTGTTTCTACTGAGGAGAATTCTCTTTTGGTAAGAACAATACTTGCCCCAATAAAAAAAAGAGGGACAAAAGATACTGAAGGGACGTTCAAAACAACATTTCCAACAAAGTAGACATTTACTAGAAAGAAAGTGGTCTACTAGATAGAATACAAATTTGATGAGTTGGTAGGGCATTACGATGTATGCTGCTTGGTTGTAAAATGTTTGTGTTTGTACTCTAAATATTTCAGGTATTAAATAAGAAGAACCATATGTGGTAAAATAATTCGATCACGTAAAAAGAGAGGTTGTACTATCGAAATCCAGATTAATAAAAAGTAGTTAATACAAAATTCGTATGTGTATCAGCTATTTACAAACCCAACTTAAAGTTTTGCAATAAATGCATAACAAAAAATACAATAACGGATTAAGAAAGATAACTGTAATTGTTTCCTTTTTTTGTTTTCCGGCAGTTGTCATGTGAATGTAAACTCTTCCACAGGGTTTTACCAATATTTGTTTGTGAATGATTGGATTTCAATTCAAATTTGTATTTACCAGTTATGGTGTACCTCTGATAAAATCAAAATTGTCATTTTTGGATTGCCTTAACTTCTAATATAAAAGGTCTACTTTTCTTTCATCGCATAAATAAATCAAACGTTTGCAGAGGTATTTATATATTTATAACGCTTTTGTTTGTTTTGTTTATATTCGAGAATTTTGACTTACCCGTACAGATTTGTGTCAAAATGGTCTGGTAACTTCAAGGGACAAATAATTGAGGGAAATAAAAAAAAAATCAAATCAGATTGGTTCTCTTCAAATTAAATAATTTGGTTTTCAAACAAACGCAGCGTTGATCTATGCCAGATTGATTTACACTGAAACAGTACAAACTTAGTAATTATTACAGCAAGTGAGTTGAAAGGATTGTAAAATTGTTTTAATTAGCTTGAAAATTTATTTTGCTTTAATGGTATAAATCGTTGTAGTAAATAAAGTTGCAAAAGAAAACACATTATGTTACTGACCATTATCGCTGATTCTCGCATGAACTGTTTACATGAATCTGTCCATATAGCAGGTACGGATATAATCCAATGTATTTTTTCTCTCTGAAAACCAAGATTGTTTTCCTGCACTTCTGTCAAAAAATGGTCATAAAAGTATTTGATAGCAGAGGAAAATACCGTTTTAGCTGACACTGCCTTACCACTCATCTCTTTTATACTAAAGTCGTCTCTAATATCCTGCAAAAGAAATGAGCAAACTCATATTAAAACTTGTTTCTCGTTTCTCGTTTTGTTAATATAGATTAGACCGTTGGTTTTCCCGTTTGAATGGTTTTACACTAGTAATTTTGGGGCCCTTTATAGCTTGTTGTTCGGTGTGAGCTAAGGCTCCGTGTTGAAGGCCGTACTTTAACCTATAATGGTTTACTTTTTAAATTGTTATTTGTATGGAGAGTTGTCTCATTGGCACTCACACCACATCTTCCTATATCTATTTGCACTTATTTTTCGAATACTTCCACTAACCTCTACATGTATTATGTCACAAAAACAAAACTAATATTTATAGAATCAAACAAAGGACGTGTGAATTATAACTGTTGTATCTGATAAAACAATTCCACCTTTTTGATCAAAACCTTCTACTGTTACTTTAAGATGAATATATTTAGTTTTTTGTAATTGTTAGTTCAATTAAACCGCGTACATGTAAAGGTATATGTCATTTACCGTACGGCAATTCATTTATTAAGGAATGTGTATAATGTGTGTTTCGTATTGAACATATGAAAAATGAAACATGTTAGATTTGTCTGTAAGGTGTTGTTCATCTTTACATTTCAATAACATTTACCTCTCCGGATTCAACTGCAGAATACAATGCCATTTTGAAACCTTCTATGTAATACCAATTGTTTTTATCACTGGATTCCAGTATGGTGATATATTTTTCCTGTGCATTGTAGCCAAAAGAAACAAACTCTTGTTTTGAGTCGAATAGAATGGCTGCAGGAGTTTTCAGAGATGTAAATTTACCAACTTCTGCAAACCATCTATAAGTTGACACATCACACGGATTGTTACAAAAAGTGTAGTCTGCAGAGAATGCATATCCACACCCGGAACTTCCTATATCTATGGCAACCACACACTGTGGAGGCTCATTCATCGCAGTAGATCTATCTTTATTATGTTCAGTTTTTATTTTTTCAGTTCCATTTAAATATTCAAAGATAGAGTAAATCCCCACGTTGATGCAAACGTATGTACCAGGATGTCTTCCTTGTACGCCATAACATTGTATGATTAAATCAGTAATTACACATTAATGTGTCCATTGTTTAATGTTAAATCTTTAATATTTGAACGTGGTCTTTAAACGTATGTTTTGAATGCATAAAGATATACATTTTGATATAAGTCCACATGATCGTTGATTGTAACTTGATAATGATGATATATGTTAAAGAGAACGAAGAACGTATAAGACGCTATAAAAAAACACTACCATTTCTTTTTTAAATTGTGTTAAAAACAATGTTATTTAGGCATTATATGTGCATGATGTAATGACATTTGATTGTATCAAAAACATAAAATGTAGAAAAAATATGGCAAATCATGAAAGTTATAGCAGAATCTCCCAAAATGTTGCTTTTATCGAGACAATTTGACATCAAACGTAAATACACGTAAAAACAAACACTTGCAGCATAATGATAAAAAAAACATGGAACACAGAAATAAAATATGTGACATCATTTAGAAAGCATGGTCACAATGTACGTGGAATAACTTGTAAGGTGTGTCTCAATTGTTCTGGATTGTAAATACCACTGTACGGCCCAACTAAGAATGTGCCCATCCAAAAGCAGGAGCATTTAATTCATTGGTTGTCGATACTTCTTTTTTGGCATATTGTTTTTTTTTTTTTAAATTTGTATTGTTATAAATAGGCTGTAAGTGTTCTCGTTTTAGTTGTTGCACATTTTTTATGTCAATCCTTTAAGCTTACTATGCGGTAATGATTTTTCCATTGATGAAGGCCGTTTAATAGCCTATAATTGCCTTCATCCACGTCATTTGAAATCTGTTGATAGCTAACATATTGTCAATCATACCAATTTTTAAAAAATACCAAAAATATGATATAATGTTTTAATAAGATTAGTAAGTAATTGCCAAATACTACTAGTAACCAAATTTGTCTGTCTATGAAGAAATTTAGTAATAATTTTAAGTTATTTGTATTTACGAATCTCTTACTAAATACTTTATCAATGATGCGTGGAGTAAGTTCGTTAAAATCTATGGCATCACTACATGCATAGACATAACGAAAGAGTTGGGAAATATACACACCGTACGATGGATCCAAAGGAACATCGCCCTCTAAAAAGGAAAAAATACAATAGGGAATGAAGTATCGTCTCTTTTATCGTGAATTTTAGTATATAGTTTCCCTCTAGAAATTGAAATATCATAATCTAGAAATGGACAAGTACTGCTGTTTTCGTTTGATTTATTCAGCTTGTATGTTTAAAAACAACAAAAAGGAAGATACAAAGTTGTATTGCAAATGTTTATTCAGGTGTATCATAGTGTTTCTAAATATTTTTAAACAATTAATTTTAGGTTATTGGCAGATTATCGATTATATATATACTATGATAATCCTGGCTCTAACAGAAAACCATAGTCCTGTAGTTTGTGATCCCTAAACAAATATATGTTGAAAGGTAATGATGTTTTCTATTATAGATAAGAATATTTTAAAATAAGGTTTCTAATGATAAAACCAATACCTTTTATGGTACAACAACACAAAGCATGCATCCGAAAATATGGAGCCTTAGCATATAGCATCCGTACGTATATCTTATTTTAAGAACTTTTAAAAAGATATGTCTTGTAAACAGTAACACACTTTTTAAAACTGTAGAGGTTGTGATTTTTTTCTTTCTTGTTAAACACTGTATTCCGATACATAAGTATTATCTATGGATATAATACAAAGGGGGGGGGGGGATCTATGAATCACAAAAAGTCATTTTCCAGGCCAATATGACAACAAAAAGGTCAGTGAATTTTTATATAATGAGTTTTGAGGTCATCACAATACTTATATGTTTCACGTAGTTTGATATTTATATCAAAAAAGAAATATCTCCTGCAAATTCAGGACAAAGACAAATTTAAAGGAAGTTACTTTAACGTTTATAGGAAGAAGAGGGTATATACTGGTAGCATCGGAAGTTTTGGTTTTGAATGTGGTACAGAAAATGTGATATGAATTAGATGTTGCGCAGGAATCCGTTGGATCAAATTTTTTATTCAACAGAAAATCTTTCAGAAATGGAGACTTCTGGCCTGGTGATTACATCAGGACAAAACATCCATGAGAGTCGCCATTAACTCAGTGGTAATAAAAAAAATCAAACTAGGATAATAGTTAGGTACGCTAGACGCGAATAAGAAATTAGAACAAAAGACCAGATAGGTATAAAAGTGGTAATGAAACCTACACTGAGAGAGATATTGGGTGTTTTGGAAGAATACGCATTTAGTATTTTGCAAATCTTATCAATCTTATTAACCAATGGCAAAAGCCAGCAGTGAATCGTTTCGCATTTTCGAAGGAAAATTGTGTACATAATGATTCACATAATTATTCACATTGTGGTAAAATCTGAGGTCTCGATAGGTACTTTCAACATATTTATACGAATCGTTGGATAGAATTTTTGCAGATAACAGAAAGGTTCTTCACCAAGAATCGTCAGAGATTTGTCCGCATCAGAACAAATAACTTGCAATAGATAAATAAGTTTGGTAAATGTACGACATAAATTCCGCTATAAGAATTTTTTTTACCAAGTTATTGAAAACAACGAAGATTTGTTGTTGCGCAATTGGTTATGTCTGTCAGGGATAGCAGCAATTAGTAACGGTCTATTACCTCGTCATGAAGACCGTTAAAGTACTCAAGTAAAGTTTTATTTAGTAGAAAAATCAAAAGTGTTGTTACATGTGTTCACCTTGTAGAAGTTCTTGATAAATCTTTGTTAAATGGTTTAATTTAAGAATTAAATTATTAAATTAACAAAGCAGTGAAACATATTTTTACACATCAGTGATCACACTGGTTCAAACTAAATTTTGTTAGTACATACTCTTGCACGAAAATCTACTCATTAGATTATTTCGCTCGTTTTATTGGATATAAAACATTTCCCCTATTGTAAATTGTTTATTTATACTATTACTAAGTTTAATTTTTACTTTTTTGAATTTGATTTTATGTTGAAATACTTAGACTTTTTGATTTGTTTCTGAGTTTAATTTTGTCAGACTATTGATTTTGTAAGGGAGAACCTTTTGATAATTTACTCTATAGTATGTCTCAGATAGAATGTATAGAGCAAATTTTACACCTAATTAAACATTTTCTTCTTTTATGTGGTTAGGATGTTTACACTAATTAGAGATTTATGAGAGAATGGAATACCATAGAGACAATCTGAGACACTTTTTTGAAGCCCATGATGTGTTGATTAAGATTTCGTTAAGATTTTCTGTATAGTTAAAGAGATGATAGAGCTAAATTCATTCAAGTGAACTTACCCAGATGTTGCCACTAATTACATAATGATTGCATAATAAAAATATTGCATTCATTTAAAAGATTAATCTTTTATCTATCTATATATACCTCTTTATTATATTCTTTGCATTCATAAGAAAGTTACAGCATTTCAAATGTTAGTGATTGGAAGTAAACAAATCTGTATTGTGCTACCTTAAGAGAGTCAATAATTGGCAAACTTCATTCTGTTGTCTGTTAGTTTTTTGTTGAACTAGCTTCGTAGTGTATTCGTTTCAAATGCTTTTGCGAAGAGTACTTATAAAAAATCAGTAAGAATCATATTTTATGTTTTGTATATATTTTGAACTAAATCCTGTCACTGTAGAAGTTCAGGGTTTGACAATAAATGCACCATTTCTTAGTAGATTTTCTTCTGTTGACTCTATCAAGAGGTATATGAGTTCAGTAAAATATGTGCATTAACTGTTATATTTAGAATATCCACAGATTAAAGCTTTTAATTTGAGATTAGATTTAAGAAGTTTACGCAAAATTAAGGAACATTTTCTAAAACAGGCCTTGCGAATTACTCCTCAAATTTTGCTTGAAATTAACAATAAGATAGATATGAATAGTGCGCATGATGCTACTAAATGGTGTTTAGTTTTACATAGTTTTTTATGTTTAGAAAATCTTATTTTAGTCTGTGTGGTTATCGATTATTGTCAAGAAATATCTATACGTCATTTTAATGCACACAGTACGGTATGACACGTTAAGTGTGTGTCACAAAAAATTCGTAATGAAATAGTAACAGTTTATTCATTGGTATTGATAATGGTAATGATATATTGGTGCAAATCATAGACATGTGTTTAAACAACAAAACTCTAAAGCAAATAGGTCATCGGATAATTTATGGTCGTACCTATAACACATATAACTTTATGAATACTAGTATAAAACACCATATAACAACAAGTATGTTAAAAGAGCGGACATAAACTAGTTTTGAAATGAATATCCATTGAAAAAGAGGGACGAAGGATACCAGAGGGACAGTCAAACTCATAGATTGAAAATAAACTGACAACGCCATGCCTTAAAATAAAAAAAACAAACAGACAAATAATAGCACAGAAGACAAAACTAGACACAACATAGAAAACTAAAGACTTAGCAACACGAACCCGACCAAAAACTTGGGATGATCTCAGATGCTCCGGAAGGTAGGCATATCCTGCTCCACATCATGTTGCTTATGTTATTACAAATTCGGTAAATAGTTACCAGGATTATAATTTAGTACGCCAGACGAGCGTTTCGTCTACATAAGACTCATTACTGACGCTCATATCAAAATATTTAAAAGCCAAACAAGTACAACATTGAAGAGCATTTAGGATCCAAAATTTCAAAAAGTTGTGCCAAATAAGGCTAAAGTAATCTATGCCTGGGATAAGAAAATCCTTAGTTATCCGAAAAATTCAAAGTTTTGAAAACAGGAAATAATTAAAAATGACCACATTATTGGGCTGGTGATATCCTCGTAAAAAGTGTAATGCGGTAGGTCATATTCGTGAAAAGGGAAAGGTATTGTAGTTACGACATCAGGAACATATTCGATATCATCTGTGAAACGGTATACTTCTGTTGCCTTTATTCCATAATGGTTAACAACTTTGTGATGGTGTCTGTAAAATTTGCGAAGGGATGATTTCATCTTCATCCTTTGGAACTCTATTAATTGGGAGATATATTTTTTGTAAAGTTTTGTTCTGAACCGACCCTCATTGTCAATTTCTAGATGTAAGTCAAGACATGAGACATACTAACTGTATCTGTAGTATCCTTTATCTCTATTTCGATTGGATTGATTCGTTAAACATGGTCACCAAATTTGTATAATTTAGTGACAGAATATCATCTATATAGCGGAATGTAAAGTTAAAAAATATTGCTAACTTCTTATCTTTCTTCCTAAGAAGTTCCTATATGAAGTCAGGCTCATAATAATATAGAAACAAGTCGACAAGAAGAGGGGCACAATTGGTTTCCATTGGAATTCCAACAGTCTGTTGAAAAACACGTCCTTCAAACACATATATTGTGAAACAAGAAATCAAGCATCTTGATAATGTCAGTTTCGGAGAATTTTTTGTTTGAAGCAGAGTGATTCTTTACAAAGTAGGATTTATCCATCCCAAAGACGAGATAATTGTGTCTACGTTCGCCATGCTTTTTAATGAAACAAAGTAAAACCAACTCTTTCACTTTGTCTTTTAGTTTGGATTTGAGAATACTTTAAAATGTAGAAAAGTCAAATGTTTTAATACTATTGCAAGATGAGAGAGTTTTATATTGTTTGTACTCCAAAAGAACTTTTGGAATTTTTTAGTTTCCACATTTGACTTACGCCACCTCTAGAATAGGCAGTTTTACAATAACTTTGGATGCCGGCTTTGATTGCTGATAAAATCGATTTTAATAATTTAAAAAGAGGTTTTGTGGAGCACTTGGAATAGACCCATACATTTTTTGTAAGGACACTTATGTAGTTTAGGTATCCAATACGGTGATTGAAGTTCCAGTTCAACATCTTTGGTTGAAATTCCAATGGAACATAGAACAGACCTATGATTATCTATTGATTGATTTAACTTTCTGAATTTTATACACATAACAAGATGTTAAAAGTTGATTATACAAGTAGTTTTTATTAATGTATTTCATCGATAATTTATTTCGAATTTTGTATTCATATCATGCTCTCAACCTTTCTTTAATATTTAGTTGTGCAAGCTTTCAGATGACGCATACCTAGTATCTCCCTTTGTTCACATTCACTTGAGTTTTCGTAGTCTTTAATATGAAAAATCTTTAAGTATTCTTGCTTTTATTCAGTGTGTATTTTGTGATTGGGTTCAAAAGAAAATGTAAAAACTTTAAATGTAATTAAAAATGTTTATCAAGTTTTCCCTGACTCATTGATTTTATGGTATACTTTTGAATTGACAAAATAATTGACATTGGGAAATATTTGCCTGATTGTTCAGATTAAAAAGTTTATTACAACAAAATTGTGTATATGCACAGAAAATATTTCATTTTCGTTTTAGAAATACATGTTGGTAAGTAGTAATATCAGTTTTAAAAAGTTCCCTTTTGTTAAACTGAAATGTACATTAAAATACACAAAAAAACACGTCATTGTGTAACAAAACTAAAGACAATTTTTGAAAACGGATGGCATCGTTTGATCATCAAGACACAAAAAGTGAATATATCAAACGCTATTTTCCTTCCAGATGGCAGACATGGACTCTGCCCCGCAGTGTGTAGTCGCCATAGATATAGGAAGTGATGGATGTGGATATGCTTTCTCCATGGATTATCAATTCAAAACAAACCCGTGTGATGTACATGTACCTAGATGGTCACCTAGCACTG
The DNA here is from genome assembly GCF_963676685.1 of Mytilus edulis. NCBI lineage: Eukaryota > Metazoa > Mollusca > Bivalvia > Mytilida > Mytilidae > Mytilus > Mytilus edulis. The sequence goes on along the minus strand of NC_092344.1, from coordinate 103,178,127 downwards.
GTTCAATGACATCATTGAAGGCCCCTGCTGCTATACTGTTTGACTCAGACAAGACGTTTTCTGCATTTGGGTATGATGCTCAAGATAAAATGGACGAAATTCTTAATTGTGGAGACCAAAACAATTGGTACTATGTAGAACGGTTTAAAATGGCATTGTATACCGCAGTGGAAGAAGGAGAGGTTAGTTTTTTTTTTAAATCTATTGTGAGTTTCGTCTTACTATGCAGCTAGTACATATCACACCACGTATTTGAAAAACAAAAAAAAACGAAATAGATCGATATCATGGGAAGAGATTAAAGTATACATCTGTGAAGTCACATGACCTTTGGTACTATTAATGGTTCTATGTTCAGAATTCAATGGTTACAATAATTATGCAATGGTTACTCGAAAAACAGGTTTTTTGGTTCATATGATCATAAACCAAAAATGATTGAAAATGCATTTGGCACCAATCACATTGCATTCAACAGTGCAAATTCAAATATATTACATCTTCCAATCTTATATTAATCGAAATTGATATTAATAAAGAGAAATTAATTATTTAAGCATTGTATATTTTGAAATCAGATTTTTTACCGTTTTAGCTCCGAAAACCCTTATGAGAAGAATAATATTATCTCCGGCTAGTTCACATTTTAACATCGATAGCAAATAACTAATAAAATTGAGAATGAAAATGGGGAATGTGTCAAAGAGACAACAACCCGACCATAGAGAAGACAACAGCAGAAGGTCACCAACAGGTCTTCAATGCAGCGAGAAATTCCCGCAACCGGAGGCGTCCTTCAGCTGGCCCCTAAACAAATATATATACTATTTCAGTGATAATGAACGCCATACTAAACTCCAAATTGTACAGAAAAAACTAAAATTAAAAATAGTACAAGACTAGCAAAGGCCAAAGGCTCCTGACTTGGGACAGGCGCAAATATGCGGCGGGGATAAACATGTTTATGAGATCTCAGCCCCCCCCCCCCCCTATACCTCTAGCCAATGCAGAAAAGTAAACGCATAACAATATGCACATTAAAATTCAGTTCAAGAGAAGTCCGAGTCTGATGTCAGAAGATGTAACCAAAGAAAATAAACAAAATGACAATAATACATAAATAACATCAGACTACTAGCAGTTAACTGACATGGCAGCTCCAGACTTTAATTAAACTGATTGAAAGATTATGTCTTCATCATATAAATATCAGGCATAATCCTTCCCGTGAGGGGTTAAGTATCATACCATAACATAAATGAGAAGAACATAACCCGTGTCATGCCAACAATTTGTTTTTAAATAAATGTGTTTAGTTCCGATGCAAAGACCCTATAAGTGAATCATTAACGCAAAAAATTACAATCTTTAATGACCAGACAACAGTATCGTAACTATATCCCTTCTTAATAAGTCTATTTAAAGGTTTTGTTAGCTTCTGGTGTGAATACTGACATTTCTGTCCTTTATAAAGAATATTTCCATAAAATATCGGATGTGAAATACCTGAACGTATAAGAAGTCTGCATGTTGAGCTATATTTACGAATGATGTCCTTATACCGATGATAAAATTTAGTAAATGTTTTGACTAGTTTGTGATATCGAAAACTCTGGTGTAATAATGTTTCAGTAATACATAAATTTCTCTCGTTAAAATCAAAAACATTGTTACATACACGAGCGAATCGTACAAGTTGAGATATATAAATACCGTAAGGTGGTGACAAGGGAACGTCACCATCTAACAATGGATAATTAACGATAAGAAATGAGAAATCATCTCTTTTTCATAAATTTTAGTATTAAGCTTTCCGTTAATGATATAGATATCAAGATCGAGAAAAGGGCAGTGGTCATTGTAAGTATCAACTTTATTCAAAGTAAGTTCAACAGGATACATTTCTTTAGTATAAATACTGAAGTCGTCATTATTTAGAGCCAAAATATCATCCTAATATCTAAAAGTATTATTAAATTTGTGTATCAGATGTTGTTTCGATTGGCCTTTGCTGATTTTTGTCATAAATTGTAACTCATAGCAATACAAAAACAAGTCCACAATAAGTGGTGCATAGTTAGTCCTCATTGGAATTCCGACAACCTGGCGATATACAGAATCTCCAAAATGAACAAACATGTTATCTAGTAAAAAATCAAGGGCAGATACAGTACCAAAGCATGTCCAATTGACATAGTTTTTTTGTTTATTGCTACTTAAAAATGACCTAAAAGAGTTTGAACATATATATTCACATTCTGACTTTTTAAATGCCCATTTAATTAGGTGTGTGATTTTTTTCTAAATGGGAATTTGAGACAATGTGGTATATAGGGTAGAAAAATCAAAACTTTGAACATATTCAAAATCACCAATATAAGCATGCAATTTATCAAGTACTTCCAACGAGTTTTTGGCACTCCAAAAGTAATTAATTCCACTATGTTCGAAGGCCTTATTTGAACAATGTATTATCAGGTTTTTGATCGCACCAAATGTACGGGTAAGAAGAATAGATAATTTAGTAATGGAACAATGGCTTGAAGACGAAATAAATCTATATTTGTACGGTGTTTTGTGTAGCTTCGGAAGCCAATACATAGTTGGGACTTTCATTGTTTTTGGTTCTGCTTGTAAAGCGGTAGCTAAAAGTTTAAGTTTGTTACAGATGTCGTTTTCTGAAAATGGAGTCAGTTGGAATGTTGGTGAATTGGTGATTTCCTTTTGTAGAACCTCAATGTAAAATTTACGTCAAACAATTATAATATTATTAGCAGCTTTATCCGCCGGGACAAAAAAAAAATCCTTGGCTAGTTCTGTTAGTTTATGTTTGATACGCGAAATAGGTTTATTGTGGTTATTGTTAAGAGTAAAATGTTCTTTAAAATGTTGAATACGTATATCAACTATGTTCATTACTGAATTAAAAAAGAGTCCAAAGATTTTTTGTCAGCTTTTTCCCGTTTTATCCATTTCAAACAGTAAGTACGGAGTGAGTCGTGGATGATATTACGACACTAATTCCAATTAATAATTGACGGGGGACGGTATTTAGGTCCTTTACTGCGGAATGATTTTAACTCTCGGTCTTGAACGATGTTAAGACCTTCTGTTATAACATGGGAAATGGGTCCATAAATGTATTCGGAATTACTGCAATTACATGAAGTAGGTGTATTTTCACTGATATTAACATCTTTACACAATTGGCTATAAATCAAACCCAAATTTCTGGGTAGATTTATTGTTAATATAACAAATAAGAGGGAGCTCAGTGTTATCAAATTATCCAGGAATTTGTTCTCTAACAGAATGGTCGTTAAAAATACCGGCAATATTTACAAAATCAAAACCTTTATTGACATACTTTATTTTAATAAAATGTTTTTTATGATCTTCAGGGCGATCACTTTTTGGAAACAGTTCAGAATAACAGTATGCGATTATAATTTGAACGATTTTAGACTTAGGACGGCTATATGAAATTGTGTTGCAATCCTCTAAAATTTTATTTAACTTATTAATCGGTAACGAACAGAGCTTTGATAACAGATAATGTCTGCCGTTGCTTTTTGAAATAGAAATTAGGTCCGAAATATTGGTATGATTGGTCCTACTACCATCTTTCTATTAATAACTCTTTGTTGTAATATTTGTAGGATGTTAGAATGGATTTCTTGATAAAAGAGAAGGGTGGCAAAGAAATATCAGCTAAACTTTTGTTTTCGTCTTGCATCAAGTATTTAAAAGAGCATTTCAGGAAAACAATTGATGAAAGGCAGATAGGAGTTCAAGAAGACAAAATAAAATGGATTATAACTGTACCTGCGATATGGAATGACTCTTGTAAACAGTTTATGCGAGAGTCGGCTTCTGAGGTATGGTTAAATATATCAATTGACAGTCAGCTACAAATGAAATATACATTTATTACACAGGACACCTAAAGCTGTAAATTTATGTTTCGTTTTGTTTCTTTTAGAGAGTTGTCTCTTTGGCAATCATTCCACATCTTCTTTTTTTTTATATCGGTGACCTAAAAGGGCACACACACAGTTATAATCCTGGTATCTTTGATAACTATACACAGTCATTAAATTCTAAAATTTGTATGTAACGTGATTGGGTCCCCATCTTAAGTTTACTGAATGTGACAGTATAAAAGATATAAAAGATACAAGAGGGACATGCAATCCCATAGATCTCAAATAAACTGACAACGACATGGCAAAAAAAGAGAAAGACGAACAGATAAACAAAAGTACATCAGACACAACATAGACAACTAAAAAAAAGCACGAACCCCACCAAAATCTCGGGATGATCTCGTGTGCTTTGGAAAAGTAAGCATATCCTGCTCCATATGTGGCAACCGTCGTGTTGCTCATGTTATTACAAACCTGGTAAATAAGTAGTCAAATTCGGTAGGTTACATTCGTGAAAAGGTATAGGTTGTAGTTACGTCATAAGGAACATATCCGTTATTATCCGTGAAACGGATATTCAATAACGGTAAACCAACTCGGGATGGCGTCCGAAAAATTTACAAAGGGATGATTTCATCTTCACCATTTGAAAGTCTTGGTTTAATAGCTTCCCTCTATCAAAGAGTTCATGATAGGAAATACTAGCCTGGGAATATCGTATCAAGTGGGAGATATATACTGCGTATGCAAGCGCTGCTGGATTTCTACATAGAAATGGAAGCTGAAATCATCTCTTTTGTCGTCAATTTTTTTTCAACCAATCCTCATTGTCAATTTGTTGATGTAACTCAAGATATGAGGCATACTGAACTGTGTTTGTTGTATCCTTTATCTCTAGTTCGATTGGATAGATGCGTTCAACATAGTCACCAAATTATCAATTATTTAGTGAGAGAACATCATCTATATAGCGTAAAATAAAGTTAAAGGATATTACTAAGTTCGGGTTTTTTCTTCATGAGAAGTTCCTGTATGAAGCCAGCCTCATAAAGTAACAAATTGATGGTAATAATTTAGAAAGAGGTTTCATAGAGTACTGTTACGACCTATCAAAATATAACGCTGTATGTAGAGTCACTTATGTAATTAGGGAAACAAGATTCAAATTTCCATCTTTGGTTGAAATTCAAAAGAACATAAAACATACCTAAAATTATTCACAAAATGTTCTCCTTGGTTAGTGAAGTTTAAATATACTTCGAATTAATTGCCAATATCCGAATCCTTTGTCCTGAAATTTATGTGTTGTGACTTACACACAAAATCGATGTTTTGGTATTTTATCAGCAGGGACAACACAATAATTAATATTGAGGTAATACTGATGTTTAGCATTATTTGGGTCCTTATTTATCGATGTAGCATGTGCTTTCAATATTAATAAGAAGATGTGGTATCAGTGCCAATGAGGACAACTCTCCAACCAAGTCACTACGTATAGGTATTAAATAATTCTTTAATTATAAAAACACCTTCTTTACATCCTAAAAAAAATTGATTTGATAAATATTTTTACTTGCATAAATTGAACATATTTAATTGTCAAAAGTCATTAACTATGTAAATCTACAACACCGATTTGACATTAAACAACTTGTTTTGAAACAAGGAGGACCCGGATTTGATATTATCATAACTTTGCTCATTTAAAAGAAGTGATTATGTTAGCGGGAAAATGTGTTGATAGACACCAAAAAAAAATTACAAAAATATGGTGATCCTGTTTCATGAAGATGCGAGTAAATAAAAGTAAGTAGAAGATGATTGAGCCGTAAAGTTTCAAGCAAATTAAGTTTATGGGGGTTGATTGTACAGAAAAAGAAAAGCGGTTTGTTTTCATCTAATGTTTTCCTTTCGTGTCCTTTTTATACCGTGCTTAAAATTAAGCAGATTGTTTCATTTACATTTTAATTAAGATGACGGGCTAGATTAAATATGAATCATTTACTAAACGATTTTAAAGGTTTCGTTTAATCATAAGATAAACGACAGAAAAAAAATATATATCTCTTTTACTTTAATTTTATCACCCAGTTAAATTGAAAGCAATTTGAAAAATGAACAACAAAGAGAAAAAGAAAATATTATAAACTATGGCAATAATTATCAAGATAAGTTCTACTTAAACGTTTTACATAAACTATATCACCTTATTTTACATTGAATTATGAGTATTTTTGTTGATCATTTATACAAATCGAATCAGACAGTAACATTTTACTAACTTCTAAACTATCCTGATACCGATATTACACTAGATATGCAAAAGAAACATTCTAAACATTTTTAAAAATATGCTAACAGAACATTGTTATACTATTAATAGATAAGGTTTTCATTTTTTTTCCAAACAGGCAGGTATTCTAGGAGACCAGTTTACACTTGTGTTTGAACCAGAGGCAGCCTCTGTCTGTGCTCGATTTCTTCAGGTAGATAAGACTGAGAATGATCAACATACAATAATCCTAAAAACCTTCCAGCCTGGTACAAAGCTATTGGTTGTTGATGCTGGAGGTAATTTATTGTATTGTTATACAGTTGACCGAACCAAATCTGTTCACCATATACTATTATGCTGTTGGGCCCCAGCTGTATAACCATGTGTTATACGATGAAAACTCTCTCTCAGAACGATGTCATATTTATAGACGTGTATAATTAAAAAAAAAACGATTTTTTGGCATGGTAATTAACACTATCATTCTTTTAAGACAGAAAAAGTAGCTGATCTGTAAAGGTATACCATATTCTGACACTATGCATCATGTCCGAGATAAAGCAAACGAGAAAATGCACTACATCGACCACCGAAAGATATATGTTAATGTTGCATGGGTGGTCGAGTGGTCTAGGGCGCAGGAAACGGTGAATACAGAAGTTAAGATTAGAATCCCGCTGAGGGGAGAACAGATATTTTCTAACGCATATTTGAAGAGCTAACATAGTTGGGCAAAATTTGAGACAGATTATATATAATATAAATATTTCTCTTACTGCATTGCATTGTTTAGAATTATATCTATACAGAATGTGTTTCTTGGCCTTGTATTGCCATCACTGGTGATACGATGAGTGACATCTTTGGTGGAGTTGTCAGTGGTTCAGGCGTACTTATAGAATAGTTATTCCTGTGACTGTATCGTATATTAATGTGTAAGATGCTCTACTAGTGATAATTGAGCTTATTTGTAAAAATTCTATCTTCGTGTCATATATGTTATGTACTGTGTAACGACGCTAGATTAAAATTGACGAGGACAGATAGCACCCGGCTAGCGAACAGACTTGGGGTCAATTACATTGGAATGTATTTAATTAAATTACACATTACATTGCAAAAATGGTCAATTACACTAATTACACATTACACGGTTTTTGAAATGTAATTAATTAAATTACAATTACTTTACTAAAGTAATTAATTAAATTACACATTACATTTCATCACGGTTTTTTTTAACAATATTTTACATGTTTATATAATGATAATAATATAAAATATTCATGTAAGCATATGTAGTTGAAGCGTTGCATTTGAAAAATCATTCAATATAGTTATTTTAATGTTTTGTCAATTAGTCTGAATCTTGTGGTCTGAAAACAGCAGTTGTAAATAGTCTTTCTACAGGAGCTAATGTTGTGCAAGATATTGCTTGATCAGGACATGGAAGTTTTATGATTAGAAGATCATTATATTGATAGGAGAGGGAATTTGTTCCTATTAACTTGCCAATACATCAAGGGGTATTTTGACATCTCAGAAATGAACTCCTTTGAATTAAACATAATATGAATAAAGAAATTATAAATAAATTTAAAATATTTTTTTTATTTTACTTTAAAAGTATTAAAAAGTGTGCTTGTCACAATATTGAAAATAATTTTTAGTACAAACAATGTATATAATGTCTAAATATAAGCAATATTTTGCTAATTAGATAAAATATCAGTAATAGTGGCATTGCCCCCTGGACATTTTTATCTGGTTAATTGCTGTTTGTTTTTTCAGCTGTTAATTTTGAATTCTATAATCCTTTTGTGTATACTAATTTGACAAAATGATTGTATGCAGTGATTTTAAATTCTAAATGAACTGTTTCAGAAAGATGTTTCACAGTGACACATTTTATTGTTTTTGTTTAACAAGGTGTTTATTACTTATCAATCTATTTAGTTAAAGATCTTTCTTAAAAACTGAACAACCCTTATATATGATTATAACATTTTTTAAATTATAAGACTATTCAAAAAAAAAATCTGTAGGTCAAATAAATGATATAAAAACTTCAGAACAAAAAGAATTGATATTAGTATTTGAAAAATATATATAATTTTACAATTTATATTATTAAACACAAATCCTTAACTGTAACACCAAAAAAAGTACATGCAATTGAAATGTAATTCAAAAGTAATTGAGCATTACATGCTTTTTTCAATGTAATTAATTAAATTACCATTACATGTAATTAAAAAAATGCTCAATTACACATTACTTTCAATTACATGGAAAATTGTAATGCATTACACTTAATTACCATTACATTTTTAATTACCCCATCCCTGCTAGCGAAAGCTTTATTATTGTAGAACCTAGGTGGTCTAGTGGTCTAGCGCGTCGGGCACAGTGCAAGCAATTTTTTGTGCCACGATATCTCAGAAGCATGAGTTCAAATCCCGGCCAGGGAAGAACAAATAATTTGCTTCTGAAAATTTACAGTTCTTACATACATTGTTGGGCTGTTATTTAAACAAAATATATGTATACATCATCCAGTTACAACTCTACAACAAATTGTATCCATCGGATCACCAGTGATGGTGATACAAGGCTGAAAACACTTCTGTATATATAATTTGTCTAAATTGATAACAGCACAACAATGTTAGATCTGTTATATATACATTACTACTCTAAATATCAGCACAATAATATTAAATCTGCAAATGTTTGTTCTTTCCTCGCCGGGATTCAAGCTCGAGACTATTGTGATATCGATATAACACCGTCTGCACCACCTGTGCTGTTTCCAACGATCTAGACCACACAGCCACCTAGACAAAACTAATAAATAAGATGTCGTTGCCTAGTGTTACCTTTCCTAGTCAGTTGAATCTTAAGTTATTACACAGTGCATGTTATGTTATGCATGAAGATGGAATTGATTGCAGATTAGCTTAATATATATCTTAAAGGATATAATTATAGATGGTCTTTGTAGTAATTTTGGAGTAGGGTACATTTACGCGAATTTGCTCTTTTAACTCTTATTCTATTTTATGGATAAATCCATACTTCATTTCTTAATCATTTCCAATTTTAGGTGGAACAGTTGATATATCTGCCCAAGAGGTACTACCTGATAATTGTTTGAACATAATCCACAAGGTCCGTGGTGGGGATTACGGTGGAAATTCGGTTAATATGGCGTATAGGTCGATGATGGTCCGTCTATTCTCTGGCCCGTGTATAATAGCTTTCAAGAAGAATCATCCAATTGATTATATGGATATGATGAGATCATTTGAAGGAAAGAAAAAAACATTTAAGTCTGGGGATACCAAGATTAGTAGCAGAATTGCAGCAACATTGTTGGAAATTAGCGAGGAAAATTGTCAAAGTAGCTTTGAAGATATTGCAAGCAATTCGCAATATTCAGGAAGAGTTCACATTAAGAGAGATAAACTGTTTATTGATGTTAAAATATTTCTTGAATTTTTCAATAACTCACTATCAAAACTTGTCAAAGACATAAGTGAAATCTTACAGCATGACAGGTGTCAAGATGTCAGTGCAATCATGTTAGTTGGAGGATATGCTGAATGTGCATTATTGTTAAATGCAGTGAAAAAAGCTTTTCCAGATAAAGATGTGTTTGTGCCTCACGAAGGCAGTCTGTCAGTTCTAACAGGGGCTGTTATTTATGGTCATATACCTAAAATTGTATCTTCCCGTGTGTGCAATTTCACTTACGGTATTGCCCTTTACGTACCATTTGAACCTGGCATGCCACAAGATAAGATGTTTAGGTACGACGGACGATTATGGTGTAATGACGTTTTTAGGATTAGCTACAAAATAGACACTATAGTGAACGTAGGCGATACAAAAAGGATAACTGTCAGTAAGACGTTCTTGACTCCAGAGGTTCAGCATTTGCGGAAAGAACCATTAGAAATCCCTGTTTACATATCTGACAAAGAAAATCCAAAATATGTCACAGATCATGGATGCATTAAACATTGCGTTTTTTATGTACCCCCATTAAAGGGTGAATGGCCACATGTAGCCGAGGGACATATTGATTTTGAAATAGCTGGTACGGAAATGATTGGAACTTTTGTAGATAAAGACACCGGCGATATTATCACATCGGTGAAAATTGAATTCCTGCCAAAAACTGAAAATACCACCTCAGATGACAGTAGGCGACGTATTTATGATCCGGAAATTTGTCGTTCGGATAATGATATCCAATAGTAAGTGAAGACTCTGCTGACCATTTGCGACATCTTTATGAACTGGAATTTCATTCGTATAGTCACATGCAGTAAAGAATTACATTCGTTCTTCTACAACAAAACCTCAAAGAAAACGCTTGGTTTACCGTAGCACAGCACTTTAGAAACATTCCTTTGATTCTATAATTTTTCTTATAAAAATGTTACCTACAATAAACATTTCCCATTTATTTCAATAATACATGTAGTGAAATATATTTCATTGCGTCCAAAGGAAATAAAATCATCACAGATACTCGGATTAAATTCAAACACTTTTTTGCAGAAAAATATAAGCCTTTAAAACAACGAAAAATAATATAATTCAGCACCTACAGAACGGATGTCGAACGTACATCTAACGGACGAGTAACACATAAAACGGACACATAACGGACGAGTACCACATAAAACGGACACATAACGGAAGCGTACCGGATAAGACGGATGAACAAGATATACGGAAAAATCAAAGGCGACAATAATAATGCATGTAAATCGCATATATATTCAAAATGTTTCTGTGTAACTGGTTTTGGTTTATTCTTCAAAATTCCGCCACAGGGCAGTGTCTGGCTTGAGTAAGAACTGCTTGATTGTGAAGACGTGCCTATACACTAAGATCGATTATGAATAATAAGAATTCATGAACCTTAAGAAATCTGACATACCAATAATTGGCATTTCTGACACGAAATTTTCAATTGGCATTTATCCGTTTCAGATCCGACATCATCCGTTTTATCGTTATACGTCCGGTAGAAGTCCGTTTCTCATTCGTTCAACATTCGTTTTATCCGTTAAACGTCCGGTAGAAGTACGTTGGTGAATTTGTCTTCCAGACCTCCAACGGATGTATAACGGACAGGTAACGGATACAAAACGGAAACGAAACGGACGAGTACCGTACAAAACGGACGCCTAACGGACGTTCAACGGACATTTTATCCGTTGGACGTCCGTTCAAAGTTTTGAACATGCTCAAAATTTTCCACCGAACAGAACGGACGCCGACGGATAAAACGTACGCTTAACGGACATGCAACGGATATGGACGGACGTCTAACGGATAAGAACGGACGTCTAACGGACATGAACGGATTGAAAACAATTTATCCGTTAGGCGTCCGTTCGAGCTATCCGGTAAGGTGTGACCGATGCTTAAGCAATTTAATATTATCTCACGGCCTTCAAAGACTGGAAACCCCTAATCGTAAAGTAAGGTAAAAAGGCACCGAAAAGAAAATTAAAAACATAACACACCATCTTGATTAAGTCATTTATAACACATAAAGGTGCACCAGCAATGATCAAATCCCTTCAATCCAAAATGAAGCTACAAATCGAAATTATGAATTAAAACTAGAACAAGACCGGTTGTATTTACAGGTTCCGACAATGAATAACAACACATATAACAGAAGTACTTTTAACTAGCTTTCAGTACTCTCAAATCTTCCTTTCGTGTTAATTTGAATGTTGATACATCTATAATGGGTTTTTTGTCATTTAAGGTTTACTTTTTTAAAGTTATATCTCGTCTCTTTATTTCTAATATATAGATATAGGAAGTTGTGGTGTGAGTGCCAATGAGACAACTCTCCATCCAAATAACAATTTAAAAAAAGTAAACAATTATAGGTCAATGTACGGCCTCCAACACGGAGCCTTGGCTCACACCGAACAACAAGCTACAAAGGGCCCCAAAATTATTAGTGTAAACCATTCAAACGGGAAAACCAACGGTCTAATATACCATCTTTGATGAATGTTTGTTATGACTAAAAATGTTTACTCCTGTTCTCGTACTATGAACAGCAAAATTATTTATTTTGTAAAAAATATTTCCGTTCTCCATTACAGTACAAAGTTTTAACAAAAAATTAGAGTCAAGTTTAGCCCGTCATGAATTTCTCTACTATTCCATACATATTTGTAGGAAATAGTTAGCATTGGGATATCTAATTTCATGAATTGCTCAAGGTAAATTTCTGACCACTTCAGACTGGTCGATAAAAATCAGAACATTCGAGTACAGATATAAGCCATTTCAGACTTTTACTGGTTTGTAGTGTGTGTGTTAATATATGTAAATCATTCTAATCAATGTTCATGAAAGTTTTTGTATTTGTTTGTTATAAAGTATTGAAAGTTTTCCTACTTTTATCAAAAGATATAAGAAGATGTGGTATGAATGCCAAATGAGACAACTCTTCATCCAAGTCACAAACAATTTGTAATAGTAAACCCTTATAGATTGAAGTACGACCTTCAACATGGAGCTTTTGTTCTCATCGAGTTTTAAGATTCAATATTTTATTATAATCTCACCACGTACAATTACATATATTTACACAATAACATGTTGTACATAAAACCTACAAGCATAACAACAAGCTTTAAATTAACACTGTGTGTGCCAATCTTAAAAGATTTATGAAAGACAGTACAAGCAATATAAAAAAAATATATATTGTACACGTTATATATAATATAAATTTTCTTTAGAATATCATTAAAATACACCATAATCAATTATATTAAAAAACATTTTCTGCCGATCTATATACTAAAGTTAACGAGGCCGGGATAAGGTACCGGTACTGTATATATCTATAACAAATGTAAAATGCAAATAGAATTATACATAATCTAAAAAAAATATACTGAAAGCTACTAGTACAATGTTGAATTTTTCAATTTGAAGGAACTTATTGTTTTCCAATACGTATTGAAACATTATCAAGGCCATTCTGAGTTGTCGAGAAGCTTACATGTATTCTAGTTTCGATCATCACTGACAAAACCTGCAAAGAGAGACGAAAGGTACCAAAGGGATATTCAAAGTCATAATTCGAAAACAAATTGACAACGCCATGACAATCAACAACAGTATACAAAACACAATAAATGCAATTAAATACTGAACAACACGAACCTGACCAAAAGCCGGGGATGATCTCCGGTTCATGGTAAGGGTAAGCAAACCCTGATCCACATGTAGCCCATATCGTGTTGCTCATGTACAGCAAAAAAGAGGGCGGGATTGAGGTACGACGATTGCAACACATCTGTTGTCATTTGTGAAACAGATAGCCCGTTACGATGAACCAACTCGTGAAGTCATAAAAATAAATTAACATCCTACAACTATAGGTAGATCAGAGAATAAGGCGACTGTGCAATGCTAGGCGGAGTTGTAATAAAAGTGATAATTAAAAGTACAGGTTACAGCCTGGTTGGGTAGGAAATAAAGAATCAGATTTATTCTAACATTGTTAAGTTTAGTTTCTATGTATTTTATGTATAGACGGATTATTTAATTTTACATTTTACAGGTACCTATTTATCCTGCAATCAGCTAACCATCGTACAAACAACAGATACACAAATAAACGTCTGAAAGTATAAATAAAGTGTGCTGTATCTGCTCTCCTACAATATTGATTAAACGCATATAATGTAAATATTTCTTTCCAATTGAAATTGAATTTCAGTCAGAGAGAAAAACAAACTGTATTTAAAAATAGTATTGGTATTACGGGGATCGAAAGAAAACATTAATGTATCTAAATATATGATAATTTAAAAGCTAAAAACATATAAAGTATAAATATGAATAACTTTAGATATAACAGGTCAGAAAGTGCTGAGTTGTATTATACATGTTTGTTCAAGCTTTTCAATATCTCCTTTGTCTGAATCTTTTTTAATAAATTAGATATACACAGTTTTGGCAGTTGTCTATGTTACATCAGAGATTTGACAATTATACGTTAAGAAAATATTAAATCTTTTAAAAATTCCTACAAGCAGGTTCTGGTATACTGATCTAAATATTTCAAAAGGTAAGCGTGTCTTTATTATATTATCATAAATCACTTTAAATATTTTTTAAAGCATAATAGCATATGTACAATTATAAAATGTTGATAAGACAATTAACGTTGATTCGCTTATAAGGCTTATTGTAGAAGAGAAGCAAAAGTTAACAAATTCTACAAAACAAGGATAAAAGAAAAAAATCAGGTTCAATATTTTGTATATAACCCTGTTACGTGTCCCAATTTTTTTCCCTCAGACTTTATACCCTTCAAGGAAGTTTTAGTTTTTGATAAAAAAAAAAATCTGAAACTTTAGAATAATGAAGTTTTTAATTATGTATCAAAAGGTTATACAATTCTGTTGCAGACATTATTGTTGTGTTGATACTTCTTTAAGGTCGGATCCGTAATGACATTTTTTTTTTGGCATGGCAGTAAATTAAATGTTATTTATATTTAACTAATATGATCAAAACCGCAGCGCAAGTTGGAGAATCCAAAGGGAATAATTGATCTCCTGATGGGAAAAGGAAATACTCTATTCCGGCATAAGATAAACACAACATAATTATTTATCTTCATATATCGTGCACATTAATAAAATGCTTACTGCTATCGGTTCTGCCGCAAAAGTTTATTTTCTACAATATTTCTTTTGTATAAATGTTCGTTTAGTGCTTGCATTTCCTATCATGATTTTCTTGATAGAGGGTTGCTGCTCACAAGGAAGCTATTAAACCAAGAGTTCCAAATGGTGAAGTTGAAATCATCCCTTCGTAAATTTTACGGACGCCATCACGAGTTGGTTGACCGTTATGGAATAACCGTTTCACAAATGATATCGGATATGTTCCTTACGTCGTAACTACAATCCCACTCCCTTTCATGAATGTGACCTACCGAATTAGACTATTTACCGGATTTGATATCACATAAGCAACACGACGGGTGCCACATGTGGAGCAGGATCTGCTAACCCTTCCGGAGCACCTGAGATCACCCCTAGTTTTTTGGTGGGGTTCGTGTTGTTGATTCTTTAGTTTTCTATGTTGTGTCGTGTGTGCTGTTGTTTGTTGGTTTTTTTTTTTCTTTTTAACCATGGCGTTGTCAGTTTGTTTTAGATTTATGAGTTTGACTGTCCCTTTGGTATCTTTCGTCCCTCTTTTAGACTACTATTGCAATATTTTAAGGTTTCAGAAAACATTATTGTTATCAAAAACCAAAATTTCAATCAAAGTTGAAAAAACTACTACTGCAGTACAAAAGAAAATTGCCTGCTGCTCATAATTTCAATGCTGCCTTCTGATTACCTTGACACCGAACATACTGAATAAACCATGTATTTTATAACGCTAATGAAATGCTATACCAAAAACAAATAATAAATACGTTGAACAGTTTCGCAAAACAAACCAAAAAAAAACCCAGACTTTTTATTTTAAAACAAAAGACAGAAGATTTAAGATAATTATATGCACTCCTGGTTGTCCAATGCTTGTGAATCTTGTTCATTGTACACACCAAAACAATATTTGTGTTCACTAAAAAACTGACACATTAAATCGCATTTGTTTGCCTCCTTTCAATTGTATTTTTTTATGTAATTGTTTTTTAGCAATAAACTCCATTTTTTAAAGTCTTTAGTTTCACGCAAAGTTAAACCTTACAACATCCTGCATTAAATGCCAGTTCGGTACAAAAAAAAATACCGAGGAGGTTCAAGATGCATTTTGAATGCTAAATCGTGCATTTCAGAATAGCTTTGTAATAACGCATATAAAGCCTTGTTTAAACCCAATAATAATGACAATGTGTTTATGTTTTATACAAATGTATCCATGCTATGAACAAAATCGAGATTTGTAGACAGAATAACACTGCAAGTTACTGGCAGATCTTACAACATATGAATATTACAGAAAGATAAGTGCTGTTTTTCATATATCTTGATGTACATCATAGGCATTGAAGAAGGAATTGGTGATCATATAAAAAGGTTAATTTAGAACTAAGATATCTGTTTTTAAATCATTCAATTTAAAAAACAAATAGAGTATGTACTAAGAAAAATGTTTTACACAATACCATATGAATATATTTTTTGTGGAATTTATGGTACCGGTATTAGTAAAAAGAAGTACCCTGCCCAATGTATGCCCACAGAATTTATTCAAACTCAGATTTGATTTATTTAACAATTGAATGCTTCTTTTTTTGTAAATTCATAAGGGTTTTTAAAAAGTTGGTCGAAGTACATTTTGTATGAAACATGAAAGCGCTTCATTGTAAATGTGCACACGGTCAACGCTTTAACAATCATATGAATTTTACAAAAAGAAGCATTCAATAAAACATAATTCTGAACTAAAAAAAAAAATTAAATCATAAAATGTCTATTATTGTTAAAAAGTATCAATAGTGCGATGACAGAATATAAAAAAGTCGAATATTAAAAGAGTTTATTTTTAATTCATAGTACACGGCTAAAAATTTGCACAGTCCTTGAAAAATACTTGTTCTTGAATATAAGATATTTCGTCAAAAAGTCAAATTGAGCAGTTTCTTATTTTATTTTAGTGTCAAATGCAGATAATTGGCGGCATACATTGCAGTTTTGCTATATAACCAACAGCTGCACTAAAGTATATTTCCTTATCTTTTTTTTTATTAAAACACCCCACGTAATGTAGATATACATTACGCGAAAAAAAGGCTAATCATGACAGCCTTTTATGACAAAAGAGGGGCGAAAGGTTACAGTGGGACATTCAAACTCATAGATTGAAAATAAACTGACAATACCATGGCTACAAATGAAAAAGACAAACAGAAAAATAATAGTACACAAGACACAACATAGAAAACTAAAGACTTAGCAACACGAACCCCACCAAAATCTGGGGATGATCCCAGGTGCTCTAGAAGGGTAGGCAGATCCTCCTCCACATGTGGCACACCCGTCGTGTTGCTCGTGTTATTACAAACTCGGTAATAGTCTAATTTGGTAGGTCAATTTCATGAAAAAGGAAAAGGGTTGTAGTAACGACGTCAGGAACATATCCAATATGATCCGACAAATGATGAAGGTATAAATTACTGAAAACCGGAGACATTTTGTGTTTCACCGGATTCTAACATCAAGCAAAAAAGCACTGATTTAAAATACCTTATTCCGGACCTACTCTAAATTAATAAAACTGCAACATTTCTTTACATATAAAAAAGTTTTTATGAGGTAAGATTATTACGAAGTTTGTTAAACTTTCAATATCTCTACTATTAAATCATCAACTTACAAAAAATTCCGAAATTTCTGTCACGTTCCTGATTGGGCTGTATACATAGTTTTCCTCAAAGATTTTACGACCTTTGATTTAACTTGTTTTAGTCGATGTTTTATTGTTTCATTGATTTATAAGGGTGTTCGTAATTCCTTTTTGAGGTTGTGTTGATATAGTTTTATTCATATAATAGGAAAAAATCATAGTTTGTTTGGAGACTATAACATGTAGGTAAAAGAATTAAAAGTATGAACATCCTACTGAACTGACTTTAAATAAAGCTAATACAAACAATGAACACTGTCTTTTCCTGGATCTACATCTTTAACGGGAAGCTTAAAATAAAAATTTATGATTAAAGAGACGATTTTCACTTCCTATTGTTATTTATCCATTTTTATCTTTGATCTTTTATATCTGGGCGTCACTGGTGAGTCTTGGGTGGACGAGGCGCGTTTTTGGCGTATTGAATTTTAAACCTGATGCTTTTTGTTATCCATTAATCATGTGTTTCTTTGTCTAATACGTTCTCCTATTTATTTGTATTGTAGTCCTGTAATATTATGTTGTCATTTCATTGTTATATTTAACATTGCCATTAAAGTGCGAGGTTTGGCATGCCACAAAACCAGGTTCAACACACCATTTTTATCTTAAAATGCCCTGTACCAATGGCCATTGTTATATTATAGTTCGTTTCTTTGTGTGTTACATTTAAATGTTGTGTTTCTGTCGTGTCGTAGATCTCTTATATTTGATGCGTTTCCCTCAGTTTTAATTTGTTTTTCGGATTTGTTTTTTCTCCATCGATTTATGAATTTCGAACAGCGGTATACTAATGTTGCCTTTATTTATGATGATATTCTTTACAACACACAAAAATGTCGGCATTCACCTCGAAATCTAACCAAACCTTTAAACAGACTTATTCAGAAGAGTTACTGTAAACCAACTAAATTTCGCGCGCGATTTATTTTCGCGATTTTCGCGAGTAGAAAAATAACGCGAAATTAAATCGCCGTGAAATTGACTAGCTGGGGATACACGCGAAATAAAGTATCCGCGAAAATAAGTTGGTTTACAGTAATAATTACGATACTGTTGTCAGGTCATTAACTATGGCATATTTTGTATTAATATTGATTTACTCATAGGGTCTTTGCATCGGAAATAAACGCATTTATTCTAAAACCAGTTGTTTGCAAGATACGGGATATGTTCTTCTAATATATTTTATGATACTAAAGACCTAACGGGAAGGATTGTGCTTGGTTTTAATATGATGAACAAATAATATTTCAATAAGTTTAGTAAGGGTCTGTAGCTGGCGTGTCAGTAACTGCTAGTAGTCCTTTGTTAATTTATGTATCATTGTCATTCTGTTTAGTTTCTTAAAAAAAATTCCTTTGTTACCTATTCTGACATCGGACTCGGACTTATTTTAAACTTAGTTTTACTATGCGTATTGCTGTGTATTTTGTTATTCTACATTGGCTAGAGGTATAGGGAAGGGTTGAGTAAGGTGAAACTAGCCTTTTGTTCTTTTAAAAATTTTAGTTCAATTTATGCTTTTAGAGTTTAGTATGACATCCTTTTTTACTAAACTAGTACACATTTTATTTAGGGGGCAGATGAAGCCCGCCCCAGGTGCGGGATTTTCCCGCTGTGTTAAAGGCCCATTGGTTGACTTTGGCTGGTATCTGCCCTTTTCTAGAGTTTTTACCTTTTTGACATATTCCCCATTTCCAATCTCAATTTTATGTGTCAATGAAACAACACAAACTGATCAAATTCGTTAGCATAATTAGAATGCATATGAGGAAACAAATAAAAACAGATTTGTTATTCTGCAAAATGCAGAAATTGGCAAATTTCCTAACTGTTTGTGTGCAGCGTTCATTGCTGTTAAAACCAACAGACAATTGTGGTGGAAAACAGAGTGTCAGCAAAGACACAGAAGAAGTAACAGTTTGAGAAAGAAAATATATAAATACTTTCAAATAATGGTGTACCATCGAGGTGTTTTGAGACTTGATAGATATCAGTGGATCTAAAATTAAGACAATGAATTTTTTAACATGTAAGAACAATATAACAAACATTGGCAATTTTTTCATTAACTTTTACATAGATGAGGTACAATTTGTAGTTATCTTTAGCTGTATACATAATAATATTTACCATAAAATAAACATTAACGAAAACATCTTTTTCTTCAAGATGACACAAGCCAATTTCGTTCCGCAGTGTGTAGTCGCCTTAGATATAGGAAGCGATGGATGTGGATATGCTTTCTCCATGGATTATCAATTCAAAACAGACCTGTGTGATATACAGATACCAATATGGTCACCTAGCACTGGATCAATGACATCGTTGAAAGCGCCCTCTGCTATTTTGTTTGATTCGGACAAAAAGTTTAAAGCAGTTGGCTTCGATCCTCAAGACAAAATAGACGAAATCTTGAATTCTGGAGATCAAAATAACTGGTATTATGTAGAATGTTTCAAAATGGCTTTGTATAATGCAGTGGAAAAAGGAGAGGTAATTGAGTAACATTAAGACTAGATTTGTTTTTTAATAAAGATTTTCAAATTTAACTTTATATGAATATTTTAAATATTTATTGTTCAAACAAACTGTCATTTTTATTTCAAAAGAACTGACATAAAAGGCTTCCGAAGAACCAAATAAGTGATTAAGATTATAACACTATAGTCACTGCTGTACCCCTATTTTTGACTTTTTCACCTAGTATGTCTGTTCTTTTGTTCACACATCGGTGTCAATATAAATGGAATTTGATGCAACTGTCATACAGGTGAGTGGTTTAGCTAGCTATAAAATCAGGTTTAATCCACCAATTGCCTGTACTAGGTCAGGGATAGGACAGTTGTTATCCATTCGTTTGATGGGTTTGACCTTTGCGTTTGCCAGATTTTGATCAGGAACTTTCCTTTTTGAATTTTCCTAAGAGTTCAGTAGTTTTGTGATATAACTTTTTCACTGACAACTGTTTAAGTATTATTATTTTAACAGCTATCATCTTAGTTTTAAGCGTAACCCGACTTTACTTTAAAATTTTACAAGCGCTTTTGTATTTCAGGATATAAGGAAAGATTTCCTGATTAGAGAAAAAGAAGGCAAAGAAATATCAGCTAAATTTTTATTTTCATCATCCATAAAGTTTCTAAAAGATCATTTCTTGAAGGCAGTTTTTGATAGGCAGATAAGTTTTCAAGAAGACAAAATAAAGTGGATATCAACTGTACCTGCTATATGGACGGACTCATGTAAACAATTTATGCGTGAGTCTGCAACAGAGGTAAGCCAATATTATTAACAGACGAAGAATGTAGTTCAAGAACATCTTTCATACAAATAATGCACAGACCGGAATTTGGAAATAAACCCAACAGTTTTATAATTTTAAGTCCGACAACGGGATTTAAACTGACCGTGACCTTTGATAGACTACAACACCAATCGATTAGCCTCATTCCACGCGCTCTAGACCACTCGACCACATCCTCGATATAAATAATATAACTTCGTATGACCTTATCACGTATGACGAACCTAGACATAGACACAATATATTTTTATTTGTCAGCAATCTAACTCAACAATTTTTAAATAACGAAATATATGCTGACAACTTTTTGTCCCTCGTCGGGATCTAAGCTTACACATTTGATACGCTATACCACCAGTGCCCGTTTGCATAAAACATCTTCACTTAAGAGCTTGTCTTACAGACAACCATTAAAACTGAAAAATCGTTCAGGTCGATGGTCAATATTTTCTGGTCAATTTAGACTTTTAGGATATATGGTATAAAAGAAAGAAAAAAACATTTTTAACGCCTCTTATTAACATCTATATTAAGTAACAGCCTTATTTGCATATTTAACTGAAATGAATTGTAACAAAAAAATCTGTACAGTTGAAGATAAAATTGAGAATGGAAATGGGGAATATGTATGTCATACATATTCAAAATATTAAAATGGACTATTTGAAAAAAAACCATACGAGACTAACATAATGTTAGTTGTGATAATGTTATGATCATAACTATAATAAATAGATCATTGTTTACACTTTTATGAAATGTTTTGCTCTTTAAACGGTTTTACAAAACCTAAATTTTTATATGTTGTTTTATTACAAAGCTCGAGTCAGTGGTTCCAAAAGAAGTGGAGATTGATATTCCTGAAATCAACTTTATTGTAAATATCGTTCATAATTTTATAAAATATAATCCACCAAAGGTGAATAAATGGAAACTAATGTTAACTTCATTGAAAATGTTGACTCTTGCATAAATAACAAAATCAAACGCACATGTTCAAAATAAACAAGATTTTGAAATAATATATAAATATATCTTAAAGAGTTCTTCCCCTTGTTAAAATCTCCTCAGAAAAAGAATGAAAGGACAATATAACGATTGTATCCTCTGAAGCTCAGTCATATTGGCAATTTTGCAAATTTTGGCATTTCTGATTGTTTAGCTAGCAGTACATTAATCAATCAATATAATTGTTATTAAGATACATCCTACCAGTTTGGCATTTGTTATGACACTGTAGTTGGTTACATATCTTTGAATTTAAACACACCAACATCAATTTAAACCCAATAACAGTATATATAGTGTTCAATCAATGTAAATAATCAAACAAGCTTCTGCACGGATGAGTATATGCGATGAGCTAACATCAGAGGCGGATTTAGATTTCAAATGATACGAATTTCATCACGCACACACATCTACGCATGTTCATGAATTAAAACAATACATTGCAACAGCAATTGGGGCTATTATCAAATTATTAGAAAAGTGTATATATTAAAGATTTAGTTGAAAAGAAAAAAAAGCTCTCTTATTTATTTCAACAGCCTCTGTCTGTGCTCGATTTCTTCAGGTAGATAAGTGTGAAATAGAACAACGTCGAATCATTCTTAAAACTTTTCAACCTGGAACAAAGTTATTAGTCGTTGGTGCTGGAGGTAAATAATGTTCTCCTTTTTTTCATGGAGATTGTATTTCATTTAATATTATTTGTTTTTACTTTAAGGTTCTGTGCTGTGCATAACACTTTCTATTACAAAGTAGATAGTACATTTTCAATGAATGTGCTGTGCCGCGCACAACACTATCTATATAAAATACATTATATGAGAAGTGTTATGAACCGCTCAAAACATTATAATACCAAATAAACATGGATTTTTTAAAAGTTCAAGCACAAGTTGTACGATTAAATATAATTCGAAGTTCAAATAATAGCCTGTTCTATACTTAATTTTTAATGCAGCAGGCTTATTCATGATTATATCATGTCCCATTTGCCTTCGGCACGTTTATCATCTGTGTTATGATGGTGTTTGTTTAGTCGACAAGTATTTGAAGTCAATGTCTTATTCTTCATATTGTTAGCAATACTAGAATTACGGAATATCTTCCGAGAAAACAATATTAGATGAAAACAAGAAAAACATTTTAAAAAGTTTTAAAACAGTTGCTATCAAGCGTCTGTGTTCTATGATTTTCTTGATAGAGTTTGGTTTTCAAGAAATTAAGGGGTCATAAGTAATAAAGTTGGAGTCAGTTTAACTTGGATGAATCACATAAAAAAAAGGTTACAAGGAAAACATTAGCACAGGATATTGTAATAGTGGTGGTTAAGGGTAGCTATTGTGATGATTGATAATCTATCAGCCTATTTTCTTTGATGAGTTTATATAAAATCATCGAAGGATGAAAAGGAATATAAAACTACTACAACTAGTATGTGTTGTACTTGTTTAGATATCATAGTCAGATATCTCTGATTACTTTTATTTTAAGAAACCATATATTTTCGATAATATACTATTGTCATGGTGCAGATACTCAATTCTGAAATTCAATTTATACCTCTTGTATATCGCTATTTTTTAATGGCAACAATTATTAGTTTCATCAAAACATGAGTCTGAATTTTTATCCTTGCTTAGCTTATCGATCTATTCGAAATTGAAATAAAGGATACAACAGTTTTATTTAATTCAGCCTTGTATCTTGACCTACATCTAAAATTGTATTGTAAAACACACTTGGTTAAGAACAAAACTGAATAACCAAAGAGATCAAAGAGGTTATTTAAGAATTTCAGTTTTAAATTTTTTATAAGTATGTTGCAAATAAACAACAACACCTGAATTTAGAGTATATAACCCTAGTTGATAAAATGTCCAAGAGCTTGCATTTTCTAGTATGATATTTTTGTAAGATGGTTGCTACTTACAAGGATGATAGTAGCCATCGGTTCCCAGTGTTAAGCGTATTCCTTCGTAGATTTTCCGGACGCTACTTCTAGTTGGTTAACTGTTATGACTGTCCCTCTGGTATCTTTTATCCCTCTTTCATGGAATATCTGTTTTACAGATCACGACGGATTAATATTAAAATTGTCGTTACCACAATCACATCCTTTTTCTTCAAATGCCATCTAGTGAATTTGTACTGGCATGAAAAACACGAAGGGTGACACATCGGGACGGCGGAGCATGATCTGTTTATCTTTCTGGAGCCTAGTTTTTGACGGGTTTCATGATGCTCAGTCTGTAGGTTCCGTTGGTTGATATTGTTTGATTTTGTCGATTTCTATAGTCTTAACCTCTGTGAATTTTCCTTGGAGCTCGGTATTTTTGTTATATTTTTTTACATGCTATCGGTTCCATTGTTGTACAATTGGAGAAAATATTTTGTATAACGGCAAATAGTTGTTGATATCAATTAACATGAACCAATAAATAATTTAGTATCTAGAAGACATGGCGCGGATTAAATAAAGGCAACAGTAGTATACCGATGTTCAAACTCATAAATCCATGGACAAAAATAAAATTGGGGTAACAAACTAAAACTGAGGGAAACGCATTAAATATAAGAGGAGAACAACGACACAACACTACAATGTAACACACACAGAAACGGACCAAGCAACAAACAAAATCCCACGAGAATAACAAATATAACATCAAAACCAAATACATGAATTTGGGATAGACAAGTACCGTGACAAGTCTTATCGCAATGAGAATTTACAATTAAAAATAAGAGAAAACAAACGACGCAACGTTAAAATGTAACACATACAGAAACGAACTATAATATAACAATGGCCATATTCCTGACTTGGTACAGGACATTTTTAAAGAAAAAATTGGCGGGTTGAACCTGGTCTTGTGGCATGCCAAACCTCCCCTTTTATAGCCATGTGAAATATAACATTAAGATGACAACTTAACACTACAGGACTACAATATAAATAAATTGGAGAATACAATTGACAAAGAAACACACGAACAACAGCCAACAAAAGGCA
The DNA here is from genome assembly GCF_963676685.1 of Mytilus edulis. Taxonomy (NCBI): domain Eukaryota; kingdom Metazoa; phylum Mollusca; class Bivalvia; order Mytilida; family Mytilidae; genus Mytilus; species Mytilus edulis. The sequence continues at coordinate 103,153,156 of NC_092344.1, read as the reverse complement.
ACAAGTTGAACATTTTAATACGCCAGAAGTGCATTTTATCCACACATGATCTACTAGTGATGCCCAGATACAAAAGTTTGAAAGTCGAAACAAGCACAAAAACGAACAGCATCGAGGACCAAAAGATCAAAAAAGTTGTGCCAAAAACGGCCAGGGTTGTCTGTTAGTTACCAGAACATCCTTATCATTTAGAATAATTCATACTTTTGCAAACAGTAAATTTATAAAATTAATAAACAAAAGCTGAACATGATAAAACTGAAATATTAACTAATTACAGGAAACAACTGAAATACATTACATAACCAGACAGTTGCAACACAATATGTAGACACATCCGAATATGTTTAAACCTCAACGCCAAGTGACGTCAGATTTGAAATTATTAAGACAGGGGTGCACCGGTGCGCGGTCCCCTAAAAGACAAAACAAACTGTATTTTAAAGGTGAAATTCAGGCAAATTACACAGATATTGTCTTATTCCTGAAGACGAAAGGACAATATTATGGCAAAAAATTGGAACAAGGAAAAAAAGACCAACAACAGTCTTTAAAACAAACAGAAAACTACAGAACATACAGACAAACATTAGTTCACAAAGCACTTCACTAAAAACAAAATAAGAACACAACAGCAAACTATCGAGTTTTTAGTGAATTTTGGGTGTTTCAGAGGGATAGACTTATTTTTCTTTTTTTTTTTAGGATACCAGTTTTAATAACAAATAAATTGATGTAGTCAGTACACCTTTTCACAATTTTTAAAAATCATTTAGCGTCACTGTTGAGTATTATGTAGACGAAACGCGCGTCTGGCATATTGTATTATAATCCTGATACCTTTGATCACTATTTACGCATGTAATATAACGCTTATAAAGTTAAAAAAAAGTTTGATGTATTCCTCTCATTTGAATTTGATATTTTGTCTAAGACTTTGAGATGAAATATTTCAGTTTTATAACAAAAATGAAAATGCTATGATAAGGAAAACAATGTCATACTTATGTCAGTCGTGGAAATTAAAATGCAAAGAAAAGTATAGATTCATACGCAATGATACACGAAATAATGGTAAACCTCTGAATATATGTTTTCTTATAAATAAGACCTACATTTTCTCACGTATTTGGAATTAATCAAAGATACGAAACAGTTTTCATTTAATATATATGCCTCGTGTGCAATCAACCAATCTATTGCTTTATTTTAATATATGCCTCATGTGCGATCAACCCCTTTCTCGAATAATATTATAATAGTTTCTACTTTTATATTCAGAGATAAATATAATAAACAAAGAATTTGGAATGATATGACCACAGTATGATTTTTTCGCGCAGACAAGATAAGGCAAGATGAACGTACAAACTATTATTTTTGGCAAGCATGTGCTTCACTGGTTGGCAATGAAAGCTCCAATCCTCTACGTCAATTGCTTTTAAATAGTGATATCGTACGGAAAATGAGCCCCGATACGCAGCAAACATTCTACTTGTATTTTTGTCCATCTGATGAGTTAAGTCTTTTTCAACTGATTTTTATAGTTCGTTCTTTTGTTGTACTGTTATACCACTGTCCAAGGTTAGGGGAGGGTTGGGCTCCCGCTAACATGTTTAACCCCGCCACAATATTTATGTATGTGCCTGTCCCAAGTCAGGAGCCTGTAATTCAGTGGTTGTCGTTTGTTTATGTGTTACATATTATTTTTTCCCCATAAATAAGGCCGTTAGTTTTCTCGTTTGAATTGTTTAACATTGTCTTATCGGGGCCTATTATAGCTGACTATGCGGTATGGGCTTTGCTCATTGTTGAAGGCCGTACGGTGACCTATAGTTATTAATGTCTGTGTCATTTTGATCTTTTATAGATAGTTGTCTCATTGGCAATCATACCACATCTTCTTTTTTATATTCCCCAAAGAAAGCTTTGGTTTACATTTGCAGCTTATCAAAATTCAAAGAGAACACCTGAGCTCCGAACCTGAGCTCCACAATTCAGGAACCGGTCTCTATGGCACATTAAAAGAAGACACAAGCTAAACTATATGGGAACACAGAAGAGAACCCCAAATATAAGTTAGCGAACAATGTCGGGACATGTTTCATTTTTATCTTGCCATGGGGCATACCCCCTCACTGCCAAAATTTTCCTTCCGAAAGCCCACTGAAACTTATTGGCACCACCCTTAACGAGTTCACTTGCTTATCACTATCAGTTTACAACAGCTTTATATATTCTAGACGTGGAACAATAAGTGGTCCTACGGGTGTCGGGAACCTTTCTGGCTCTGTACTTATACATCCCGTCATTTTGTTATTGTCCTACAAATTTTGTATTGTTATCTATCCTTTTTGTTAATATGCTTTGTCTCTATGCCTTCTTGTGTTCCTTTTTTCATATGACGTGGTGCTGTGCTTATACAGTCCCGTCATTGTGTTAATATGCCATGATAAATATCTATTGATATATTTGTTTGTTTATATTGAATATGATAATAACACAATGTTGACTGCTGTTTTATTTTTTTCATTTTTACTGATTATGTCTATTTGTTTTTTTCACACATCGTTGTCAATATAATGGAAGTTGATTCGACTGTCATACAAGTGAGAGGTTATCTAGCTTTAAAATTAGTTTCAATCCACTATTTTTTACATAAGAAAATGCATGTACCAAATCAGGAATTTGACAGTTGTTATCGATTCGTTTGGTGTGTTTTAGATATGAATTTGCCATTTGATTAGAGACTTTCTTTTTTAAATTTTCCACGGATATCAGTGTTTTTCTGATTTTACTTTTAACACATACAAATGAATATGTCAAGGCCTTAAAATTTTAATAGAAAAATAAACTGCAAAAACTAACAATTCTGCATGATTTTCAAAACGATTTTTTTAAGTCTATTTGCTTATTTTTTAATTTAAATTTAACTGCTTCATTTTGTTACTAGAATATAGCGGTTAAACGCGATAAGTTAATCGCATATGTACATTTAGAGTCAGATCCTTTATCACATCATACATTTTAAGAAAAAAGACAATGTTCTTGCTGGAAAAAAACAACGCGATATTACTTAAAATTTTAAAGTTTAGTTTGTTGAAGTTTTAAAAAGATTTCTTCATAAGACGGTGGAGAATCCAAAGATTTCATTGAATGAATTTCGAGAGATAATGCCTCGTTGTAACAAGGTAAGGCATCGTCATCTTCGTCCTCCGTGTCAACAATGCCAGTTACAATTATTGTAGGTGTCCTTTCTTGATCATCAGTACCGTGTCTGCGCACATAATTCTGAATCCTATTGGCTAGAGATGATACCCATCTGTTAGTAAAATAAACATTTACATGTGGTGCTTCCCTCTGCGTAGAACTTTGTTCCGATGATTCTGATAAGTGTCTCTCCTGCTCTGTGTGATCGATTTCAGATGTCCGTTCAATTTCATCTTCTCTTGAAGTTTTTCTACATTTGGGAAAGGTACATGTGCAATCTTTATAACATATGTACCCAATAAGAAGAAATGTCAGAAAAATATGTAAACCTATCGCTACAATAATAACAAATAGCATAAAATCATCCATTTGATATCTGTTGAACCAGACGCTGTTTTATATGGTCCATGAGTTAGTTGGATTTCTGAAAGCAAAACAATAAAATGTTAGAACATAAAATAAAGTCTTATCCATTTATATTTTTATAATCAATTTTCATGATATAGAAAAAAAATTTTTTTAGCATTACTAGTCAGAGACATTCACGAAGGTAAACCAAGATCTACTACTTTTTCTTTATATTTTGTTTCATCAGCTTGGTGTATCAAATGGCAATTGTAGTCATTCTTTATAATTTGCAGAAACATATACACTAGTATATTAAACGATATGTGTAAAATGTTACTGCAAATGCAATGTATGAAAACGTTTTGTACTTTTTAATGTCATAGTGAACCAATCTGCACAAATAATAGACACCCGAGGATTTATAAAAAAAAACATAGTTGCCATAGTTTTATACCGAGAACAACTTGACATGCATCCGCATATTGTCAACTTTGGCTTATTTCTTATTTTTGTACTTTTTAAAAGTAGGAGATAGCACAAAGCTGCAATTAAAACCAGTCGTATATAAGTTGAATAAGAAGAAAGTATCACATAACGACAGTCAAAACCGTAAGCCAAAGAAAAAGAAAAAGAAAAGACCATGAAAAAATGAAAATGAAAAAGACTAATTATAATTCTCCAATTACTACACAAATAATTACACGGAAAACTAAAAATTGATCAATATGAACCAAAACAAAACAATACATGAGACCTTCAATACAAAATACCATAACATTTTCGACCCAATGTTCGAACACACACATTCTTACAATTTTATCTTTCATTTGAGTGTATCAGTGGCTTTTTTGTCTTAAGTTCTATTTACTATGAACACACCTTTCACTCTGGTATTTTATAATGCTAAAAGTTAAATGGTGACAAATTCAATTTCAAATTCCGCGCGATCATTTTCAAATAGACCAAAGATATATATAATTAAACTGTCAATTGTTCTTGAACAATTGAGAGGTCTTTCCTTTTTTAATGTAAAATACATGTTCCAAGAGACGTAGAATGTATTGAAAAGGTCAAGGTCAACCTTAAAAAGCGCGAAAACACACTAAAAATCCTTTAAATAAGGTTAAAAACACTAAATTCGCTATCTGGGACATGACCTTGACCTTTGACCTTTTGACCTTTGTCAAGGTCATTGGTCCCCAATGCCATTACTGAAGACCCCAAGGGTCTAGGACCTTTGGTTGTATAGAAAAAGCTGATTTTGTCTTTTCAGAAACCTAAAACAGGCTTTATGCCCCTTAAAAAAAAGGTCAAATCTCTTTGGTCAAAACGTAACAAAGTTGCGCGGTAATGACCCAAACATTTTCCACTATTTAAAACTTCTGTAAGTATAATGGTTGCTGAGATTATTCCATAACAAGGTGTAAGGTCAAAGGTCAAGGTCAACATACAAATTTGACCTTGAGATATTTTTCGAAGATACATGAATTGATGATGAATGGTGAAGATCCTAGGTCTCTACGACTTACGGTTTCTGAGTTTTGGTGGTCAACCGACACCGGTTAATTTTCAGTGGGGCATAACCCTACCAATGAGTTGTTGAATCTTTTCGATCCAAATGTAACGAAGAACCGGGGTCTGGTCCTGAACAAATTTCACCCTTTGTTTTTTTTCTACCTATTATGGTTACGGTGTTGGAACGATAACAAGGTTTTTTGGTTTCGGAGGGATTACTCCGAACCGACAAAATATTTCGACTAACAGGGTGAGTTCCAGATAGGTATTCATGACACCGATACAAAGTGTGAACATGAAAGCGACACGTCTTACGGTTTAGGCTGCTAACTTCTTCAAAGTTTGGCGGAAGAATAATAATAATAATAATAATAATAATAATAATAATAATAATAATAATAAACAGAAGAAATACAGTAAGGTCTTTCCCTTTTGTAAAAGGAAAGACCTTAACTATTCAGTATATGTACAGTCACATGCTATATACGAACTAACCTTCATCGTTGTTTACGTTCACGTTGATAACGAGTTGTAAATACATCAGTGGCGGATCCAGGGGGGTCCGGCGGTTGGAACCCCCTTTTTTTGGCCGATCAATGCATTTGAATGGGAGCATATACTCTGGGTTGGGAATCCCCCCTTTTTAAAATGGCTGGATCCGCGCCTGTACATCCTCGACTATTTGTCTGACGGGTAGATGCCTCATTGGCAAAACATACTACATATTCTTCTCGTTTACACAGTACCTAAACCAAAGTGAGGAACCTAACTCTATCATTTCTTGTTTGGCAAATTTATTATTGTTTTGCATTTCTCTATTTTTCTATTCTTGTCTTTTTTCAATTTGGTAATATTCACAGTCTATTATCATAATGATATAGGTTGAATTTGACAGATTGTATTTAAAAATTCCACTAGACTTGCATTCCTATATTTGCAAACAGACCAAATGTATATATATTTAACTTTTCAGTATAGGTAATGTATATGTTATATATGAACTGACCTTCATCGTAAGAACGATGAGATAGCAGTCTTCTTTCTAGTGCATTTACACCGTTACCTTGTATAAGCCCTGGACTACAAAGTTATTTAAATATTTGATTTTAGCTGAATAAAAAGACATACAAGCTCGTGTAAAAACGATATGATAGAAATGTATTTTCATAAAAGTTTTTCAATTGTGTAACTTGAGTTAGATACCACTGAGCAATTACTATCCTTTGTCTTGAAAATGTCAGTTTTGACCATAGATAGAGGAGCCAGTCTCTGTTAAGAGAATCCAAAATTGATGAGTAATTTTCCCTGCCAGTCTACCAATTTCGATGTTTCGAGAGAATGTGTCATAATCTTATTTCAAATGCTAATAGAAAAAAAATACTACAAATGTTCTCCTTTGGTCAATGGAATTTAATTATCAACATTATGTATGTTATTTTAAATACTTAACTCCACAAGTCGTATTGATAAGACATGAAGGTTAGAAAGGACCATCTTTAAATAACATGAACCGTATATACATGATTAAATAAAACAAACAAATAATTGATTATGTAAGTTCAGAAAGATTTCATTTTAAAATAGTTTCTTTTTTTAATCTAATTTGTATTGATTAAAAGAAAATTATTAGCACTAAATGCTTACCTTACTGATTTGTTCGTCTGAATTTCTGATATATCAAAATCTTGTTTGTTAAAAGATATGTGCTCTTCCGGACACAACACGAAAAGATAACAAAGTATTCGTCGTCAGTGTTTACATTCGACTTATCTCCCAGTCTAAACATATCACAAGGGTTTTTCCACATTATTACTGCAGACATTTCATAATCTTAATTTCACTTTAAAGTAAAACGAAATTATAGATTGTCCTGCTTTTATTCATAGAACTTTAAAATATTCTATATTGAACGTTGACAGGAGAGTTAATATTGGTGAGTAGAGCGTGATCCTTCATACTTCAAATAAAGAAAGCAGAGTTACAGGGAAAAAGGCTGAAATCGACACAACCATATCAGTCACCGTATAGCTAATACGACGACACGTTCTTTGACATACCCTTGATTCATCAAGGTGACGTTTTACAAAGTCTGAGTAGGAGCTGCAAGCTCTTGAATATCGAATAAGTTTGGTTAAGTTGTTATTTTGCTACTAAGATGAAAAGACTGACTTGATGTTATTTCGTTAAGGAAGAAATTAGTCACAAGGCAGACCAAATTATATGAACAGGTGCAATCCAAAAGTTAAGACCTCTTTTCTTCTATGTTTAGATATTGGAGTGCGTGCGTATACTTTCACTCCCAGAATAGGATAAGAATTATTTTTTGGGAGAAAACTTAATTTTGAAAATTTCCATTTATACCATTTCTACAAATCAACCCTGCATTAAATAAGTATATAAATAATTTCTGAACAAAGTTATTATAGAATGGTCAATTTGTTGTGTCATTATCAGACTTATATGACGAGGACTACACACATGAATTCAATGTTAACATCTATCAAAAAACAAAAACAAACATTCTCTAAATGAAGAACTTTAATTTTTTCTGGTATCCTTTCTATGCTATGGTACTAGAATTGATTATATTACCTTTGGGTTTCAGTGTTATTCATTCTTTACTTAATATAGACTTGTCTTTAACCCCGCCGCATTTTTTGCGCGTGTCCCAAGTTAAGAGCCTCTGGTCTTTGTTAGTCTTGTATCATTTTTAATTTTAGTTTCTTGTGTATAACTAAGAGTTTAGTATGACGTCCATTATCACTGAACTAGTATAGATATTTGTTAAGGGGCCAGCTGAAAGACGACTCCGGGTGCGGGAGTTTCTCGCTGCACTGAAGACCTATTGGTGACCTTCTGCTGTTGTTAGCTCTATGGTCGGGTTGTTGTCTCTTTGACACATTCCCCATTTCCATTCTCAATGTTATTGTCATTATGATCAACTGTGATGTCACTCGTTGTCATTCTTTGGGTTTTTCTTGATTGTATATTGTTCGTTTGATTGTCAAATTTGACTAATTTTGTTCTTTGGTCTCATTATATGAGAGCAGATCACTTTAAATTCTTTGTTTGTTGAAAGGTTCTTATTTAAAATCGTGATCTTGCTAAATCAACATATTTTCACACATTGCTTGATCTTTTTTTTTCAAATTTCTATTAACTTCATAAGCAATGTGTATAATAAAAAAATGCCATTGTGTTTTTAATTACATTAAGTTTTGTGAATTGTTGAACACAGAAGGTAGCTTTTAATAATTCTAATTGTAAGCATACTGGTTTATTAGAAAAAATATTAAATAACGGAATGTATGGAAAAAAGTAAAATAAAAAAATTACTGAACTCCATGGAAAATTTAAAACGGGAAGTCCCTAAACAAATGACAAAATCCAAATGATAAAACACATCAAACGAATGGACCACAACTGTCATATTCCTGACTTGGTACAGGCATTTTCCAATGTAGAAAATGGGGGATTGGAAAGGACACTATTTGCACCGTGTATGTGTCTTTCAAACAAAGTTCGTCACAAGACATCTGTCTTTCTGTCCTTATGAATAATACATATGAGTCATGATTAAATTCATTTCAGACGATCAAGTGTATGGCAAAAACTATCAAAACTGCGTGATTCGTGATTTTCAAGAGAAAACATTTAAAAGTCTTTTGCTGTACTTTAATGTAGATTTAACTGCTTCTATAAGCAAGAGTTGAAACAAATTATTCGCATTTGTATTAATCCTTTATCATATACAAAGTTTAAGAAAAACATAAACATAACAAGCATCGAAAAAACAAACAAACATAACTACAGTTTAACATTAGTTTGATCATCACATTACTTCATATATTAAAGTTTAGTTTGTTGAAGTTTTACGAAGATTTCTTCATAAGACGGTGGAGAATCCAAAGATTTCATTGAATGAATTGCGAGAGATAATGCATTGTTGTAACAAGGTAAAGCATCGTCTTCTGTGTCAACAATGTCGGTAACTACTACGGTAGGTGTCCTTTCTTGATCATCAGTACTGCGTCTGCGCACATAATTCTGAATCATATTGGCTAGAGATGATACCCATCTGTTAGTAAAATAAACATTGACACGCGGTGCTTCCCTTTGCGCAGAACTTTGTTCCGATGGTTCTGATAGGTTTATCTCCTGCTCGTTGTCATCGATTTCAGAAGTCCTTTCAATTTCATCTTCTCTTGCAGTTTTTCTACATTTTGGAAAGGCACATGTGCAATCTTTATAACATATGCACCAAATAATGAGAAATATTAGAAAAATATGTACACCTATCACTACAATAATAACAAACAGAGTAAAATTGTCCATTTGACATCTGTTGAACCAGACGCTGTGTTATATGGTCAATAAGTTCGTTGGATTTCTGAAAGCAAAAAACATATCACGTTAGTATCATAAAAGAAGTTTTTAACTATTTCTATATTTGTAGTAAATTGTTAAGATGTAAAAACCATTGTAAGCATTACTATGTAGAAACATTGACGAAGGTAAATACAGCTCTAATGTATTATCTTTATTTTTAGTTTAATAAGCTTGATGTATCAATAAACTCATCATCGATACCAGGACTAAATTTTGTATATACGCCAGACGCACGTTTCGTCAAATGGCAATTCTAATCATCATTATTAATTGGCAGAAACATAAAATTATACTAATATCAAAAAAGTTATTTGTATAAATGTCACTGTAAAAGTAATTTTGAAAAAATTCATTGTACTTTTTAATGTCATAATGGTCAATTTTATTCATGATCAAAACCAATGTGCAAAAATAATAGACACCCGATGATTCATTAACAAACATCATTATTTTTGTGTTATATCAAGAACATCTTGTGATGTATTTGCATATTTTCAATTTGACTTCATTATTATTTTGTATGAAAACTGGTTAAGTAAAAAAAAAACATAAAGGCCAAAGAAAACAAGACAAGACCAAAGAACTTGAAATGAAGAAAGACAAATATCAATCCACCTAATACTACACACAAATCATCCCAGGGAAAACTAAAAAAAATATCAATATGAACACAACTAAAATGAATTGAGACTTCAATACATAATTCCATAAAGATGGAAAAATGGAAAATATTTGTAATATTTTCCTATCCAATGTTCGAACACACGAATTAGTTTATGCTTTAAAAAGCGTTTTACCTTGAATTTATTTATACGTTCTTTTCACAGAAATTCTCATTAAAAAAAACGGTTCTGCAATACGCTGATTATTTAAAAAAAATGATGGCCAATTGTAAGTTGTGAATATTTGGGTCTTTTTTTTTTCTTTTTTTTTTTTTGTCCATTTGAAGAGTTTCGCTCTGGTATTTCATAATGCTAAAAGTTTGATGTTGACAAATTCAATTTCAAAATTCCGCGCGATCATTTGCAAATACACTATAAAGTATGTTTATCTTTTCGGTATAGGTACACATGCAATATATGAACTAATCTGTATTGTTGTTTACATTCACGTTGATAACGAATTGTTTACATCCTCGTATGTAAGTCTGACGGTTAGATGTCTCATTGGCAAATCATACTGCATATTGTTCTCTTTGATACAATATCTTTAAAAAGTGAGAAACACAATTCTATCATAACTTGTCTAACAACTTTATCTTTGTTTTGTGTTCCTGTATTTTATTTCATTTTTTTTTCCATTTTGTAATGTGGATAAATCTATTATAATATAAGTTGATTTTGACAAATTTTATTTTGAAAACTCCACTAGATATGCAAATAGACCAAAGGTATGTTTAACTCTTCAGTATATGTATATGTTTAAAGAAAATAGCAAATGAAAAAATTCAAATATTGTATAAAATTTAAACAACAACTTTAATTTAAAAACCGATAAATTATTAGTAAATAATAAAAGGTAATGAATAATTTTATTTTATAATTGTACATTTAAACTCTTTGAAACAAAACATAAGTAAAAAAAAATATAACCAAGTTTTATATTAGAATTGAACAAACTAATAGGAAAAAGTTAAAATTGGAAATTGGTGTGAGCAAAATATCATATCTTAATTTTGTCTACTTTTGACCTGTTCAAACAAGCTCAATAAGTGAAGAGTACAAGTTTTCAAATAAATGTTATAATTATTCTATAGAATCTCCTCTTTTTTTTATTGGATATAATCACTTTTTTTTATAAATCTTTATAATATTTTTTAATACCACAAAAACATGAAAATAGTGCGAGTTAATTCTGTTTTTTAACTGCTAAAATTACTAATTAAACTCATTTAACTTGATGTTATGTCAAATGAATGTATACATGTAATATTAGAAATATAATTAAGAGACCAAATATGCATAGATACCAGAGTTAACTTACAGCCTAAAACTATGTACGGCAATAGGATGAATAAACATCATCATTTTTCAGGAAATAAGCTTAATGCCTATAGGCGTTAGCTTTCTGCCTAGGATTTAAGCTTAATGTGTAATTTCACTTATCGCTAACATATATAAGTTATATATGAACTTACCTTCATCGTAAGTACGATGAGATTGCAGCCTTTTTTCTAGTGCATTTACATCGTTACCTTGTAGAAGCACTGGACTACAAAGTTATTCCAATATTTGAGTTTAGCTGTATAAAAAGACATGAACGCTCGTATAAAAATAATATTATAGACAATTTATTTTTCTTAAAAGCTATCAAATTCAGCAACTTCAATTGGAATCGACTGAGTAACTATTACTCTTTAAATGCAGTTTTGACCTTCGAAAGATGAGCCAGTCCCTTTCAAGAGAATTCCAAATTGATGAGTTATTTTCTCTGTCACTCTTCCAATTTCGATGTTTCGAAAGTATATGACGTCACCATTTTATTTCAATTGCTAATAGGAACACATACTACAAATGGTGTCCTTTGGTCGATGGAATTTTATTAACAGTGTATGTTTTTAAATACTAGGTCCTTAACTCCACAAGTCGTATTAATAAGGCACGAAGGTTAGAAAGGACTATTTTTAAATAACATGAACCGTATATACAGGTTTGAATAAACAAAAAATGATGGATAATATAAGTTCTTCGTGAAGATTAAATTTTAAATAGTTTCTTTTTTAAATCTGATATCTAACGTTATATATATACTGATTAAAAGAAAATTAATAGCACTAAGTGCCTTACCTTACTGATTTATCGTCTGAATTTCTGATATCAAAATCATGTTTTTTTAAAAGATATGTGCTTATCCAGCGTGACATAGCAGCACTTAGATACAGCATCCGGGCATCACTGTAGGGACGCTTTTCCATCGATACGCGGATCATCCTATAGGAAACCCATCCTATACTCCGAGGGGTACTTGAAATAATAGAGCCTGTTAATTATTGGCAATAAACATTTGTTATCAGGTGACAAGGTGTGAAAAAGATAAAAAAAAAAAAAATCTTTTATCTTTGTCAATTGTCAATCTGAATTAACTATTTTAATTTTGATTAATATTTTTTACTACATTGAAGTTTTATGAATGAAGCACTGATGAAGTCGATGCATAACAGTCATTCCCAAAAAATGGGTACAATTCGAATGTAGACACTGTTAAAAAATAAATTTCAACTCAGCAGAGAGAGAGTGCTGTTTTCTTCTGTGTCTATATCTAGTCTGTCATTTTTTAAATTTTTACTTACACCATTTTTGTTGTTTTCAAGTTTTAGCATTTTTTGTAAGACAAGGTAAGTATGAACGTATCGGAGGTTAGTGTTGTATAAAGTCATCTTAAAAATTGCATTAGAGAAAAACACAAGATTGAAATCCAGGCTCATGTGAAATGGGTTACATTAACCACCATATCAAACTGATGTCTACGTATTATTCTGTATATATTGAAAGCAAATACCAATTTTAAGGTCTGAATCAATATAGTGTTTAAAAAATAATTCAAATTAGTAGTTTTCACAACTTATTTAGTAATGAATTTGAACTAATGAAATGTTATGCTGTACAATATTTTAGTTTCATAATACAGCTTTCCATGAAAAACCCTATTATATATGTTTTGAATCACTTGTATGTATTTTTTATGCTTGTATTAATCCACACCCCATCTTTGTTACGGAGGTTAATATCAAACCAGTATCTAAATGCTGATACAAAGTAACACTTAACTCTTTAATGCTAGCTTTTCTAAACAATTTATTGACATTACAAACTAAAAAACTGTTTTCTATCAAGTTATATGTTTCTTTTAGTCAAATGGACTTGTTCTTGTCAAAATCTCCGTAACGATTCATGAACTTTCACTCAAAAATATGTTTTACCTAAACCGAATACTGTTCAACTTAATTTTATTAGCTCTATACATATAATGTCATCTTCCTTCACACTATAATGTATATATTATACTCAACTATGAAGTTTTGGGGTCAAAATAATTTCATTTCGAAAATTTCTATCCTCCGTAACGACATTTAAAACCTCCATAACGGACAATTCCAGTTCTTACCAACAGCAAACATATAAATGAATGTAAATATTGGAATTAATGACAAACAAGACAACAGAATTAAAAAAAATTTCTTAGTAAATCCTTATCGAAAAAGAGTAAAGTCCTGTTAGAGAAAAAAACTTTTTTTCCCTTAAATTTCTATCCTCCGTAACGTAAATCAATGATATCGGTTATGATTTACATCACCTTTTGATATTTATTAGTGATAATTGATGGACTGATTTGGTATCTATAACAATGTACAAGAATTTCAATTGGTATTATCGTGTTTACATGCATGTTTAGATTTTTTTTAATTTGTATAACCTCCGTTACATTGATGAGTCCTAAATGATCTTGAAAGTGTTTGCCATTAACCGCTGTTAAAGTTATGATTGTCGTCGTAATTACACAAGTTGTGTTGTAGACTATTTTACATCTGAGAAAATGGCTGATATAACGTTTATTAAACGTTATAATGTTGCTCACATAAAAGGAAAAAAAAGTTAACCCACCTTTCTCAAAACAACATTGTTTTTCTCAAAATCTGTATTTTGTTTGTCTGTTTCCTTTATAATAAATGCTGTCTGCTACAAAAATGACTTTCGGCAGTGTCAGCAGCCGCTGATACTGATAAAAAAGTCTGACAACTTAACTGTAAATAACTACGTCACGGAGGTTATTCAAACGGAGGTTAGATTTATTTACATTATACATGGAAATATGTAACAATATTGTTGAGTTGCTTTCTCAAAACTGATTATTGAGAAGCTTTATGGGTGATTTCAATGAAATAATCATCAAATTGATTTGTTCTTGGTTAGTACGTTCCAAAATACGCGTTACGTAGGTTGGATTCTTATATGCGACAATCGAAAAAAAGAGAAAAAGAAGATTTTTTTTAATTTTTCGTTTCATTGCAATAAAAGTTAAAGGCAGGATTTTAAAATTTGATGTATCAACTTTGCTTAAAGTCACTTTGGGCATGATTTCCAATCATATAAATATGTTTTGACTGTACCTAAAGATACGTTACGGTAGGTTATACGTTTATCGGCGACATTGGTTTAATGGGTAAATCTAAGTGTATATTATAACTTTTGATTCTAAAATATTTTTGTGGATAAAAATCAATATAGTTTCAAATAAAAAAAGCAAATCTAATCATGATTTAGATGAAATAAAGTATTTTAATTCACACCGATATTTGGAGTTTTTCTTGGCGACATTCGGAATTCGTGTGATACCCGTATATTAAATAGAAAATCACACAAATATATTTAAGATATACATCACAAAAGAATATAATTTTATTTTAGTATACATATTAATCACTTAGAACAAGAAAAAGATTATCTGTGACATATGTTAAGCTTGCATTTTGTGGTTATTTGCCGGCGACACTGTAATTTTGTAATTGTACCCATTTTTTGGGAATGACTGATATGTATATTTTTATATTTATCGAAAATTGAGTTAATCTGATTCAAATTTTATCAAAACCTGGGACTATTACTCTAACCATATGATGTCCCAGATTAAAATAAACTTTATATATTATATAGTATTATATGTCATTTTAGAAATATTTCGAAACTTTGGTAATTAAATATCTTTCACATTCCGGGTAGTCTGTGTACAAGGCAAGCCGTTTATACAATTACTTGTATATGTATTGTACATTTAGAGTGAACCTTTAAAAACATTTACTTGTAATGAATTTTCAATATAAAGTGTCATATTTTGACCGATAGATTAATTTAATACAGAAACTGTAGAAAAATTGATGCAACGCCACCATTACTGACCGGCTATAAACAGTTACGTTGGAAAACAAGCCTTGAATTGCCACGTACCTGCACGCACTGACTGAAATAGAACTCACTGCATGTTTATGAGGCGCCGTTTTACTATTTATTCCTTATTTTCTGATATCAAAAAATATTTCTTGATATCAAAAAATTGAATTTCTGATATCAAAAAATTGAATTTCTGATATCAGAATTCAATTTTTTGATATCAAGAAATCCATTTTTTGATATCAGGAATTTTGATTTCTTGATATCAAAAAATAATCTTTATTTCTTGATATCAATAGTTCGATTTTTTGATATCAGAAAATCATTTTTTTATATCAAAATATCCATTTTATGATACCAAGAAATAGATTTTCTGATATCAAATAATACTGACGATTATTTGATATCAAGAAATACATTTCCTGATATCAGAAAATGATTTTTTGATATCAAAAATTTGAATTCCTGATATCAAGAAATGATTTTTTTAATATCAGAAAATAAAAAAAATAAGGAAAACAGTATAATAAGCTCATATTTCGTACAGATGCCCATTGCAAATTTTATGAAGAAATGGGTGCTGTTACAGGCATAGGTGACACAGGAAAAGTTGCTTTATATTTATTTTCTTTGTTCCACCACTATACATCGCGATTCAACACCAATTTCGCACTTTTTTTTACTTTAAAATCATATTGCATTTCCCCCCTTTTTAACTCTTTGAGATGCTATAAGCAATGAAGAAAAACGGTGCCGGGTAGGTTGCTTCTGCTCGCGACATGCATATACATTATGTAGATATATAAGTAGAATAAATAATAAGATGTATATGATATATATGCCATGTAGAATGATTTTATAATTAAAAAAAAATCACCAACCCATGAGAAAAATTATCTTATTTCTCCGTCCGAGTGTTATGTGTATTCCTTTCGACAGTAACCAAATTATATTCAAAAATAAGTTTTTCTGTGGGTTAATGTTTTTAAAATTTAACAAGGCAAAGATGTGTTATTGTATTCTCACTCGGTAAGTCGTCGCGATTCTACAACTGAGTTGAAAGAAAGAAAAATGAATGAAGTAATAAGAATGATTTTAATTAATTTTTCTGCAGATTATAAATTAATTATATACAAGAGAGTGAAAGAATTGACTTTAGCGGAAATTTGTAGACTAGCTGCATTTCAAAGTTAGTGTTAACGATTAATAATTATTTCAGCTTTTCAAGTTACGATTTTAACAAACCTACCGTCACAACTGACAAGTACACGAAAAAAAACATACATATTAATTCACATTAATTCACGATGAAATTTTATTAACACGATAAGCATACTATTATATTCAAATAGTTGTCAAAAAAACAACACAGTCCCACTTGTCTGAAAAGAACATTAATTTACCGTAAAATCAAAATAAAAATGGAAATCGGCGTGGGAGGAATGTGATAGATCAAGATACTTACAACAACCCGATCGAGGGGCAGAGAAGTATATTTTTTTTTATTTGTAAGTGATACAAGAGACATGAATTGCACAACTGTACAAAACTTAAGGTGAGTGTCTGGAATTTCACGAAATATCACTCTGTCTGAGTGAATTTAAAAACTTACGTTTTTCAACAGAGTCCATTCCGAATACGGTTTTATTTATAACGTCTTGTAGACTTCCTGTGTAAGTCAACATTTTATTTGTTGTAAATTTCCATAATTCTTTGTGTTACCTTGATAGTTTTTAGTTCTGTTTCTAAAATTTTGAGTATATTTAAAACGGGATCGATTGCACATGATTGGATTTTTTCTTTTCAAAATCACATGAACAGATGAATCAAACTTCCACTCTTTGCCTTTGTCTGTTTGTATTGATAATAATTTTTGATTGCAGCATGAACAAAAAGACCTATGTAATATATTAACAGTGCAGTTATAAAACTATTAAACCACATCTTTGCTGTTCCAACCATTTAATGAATGATTGAATAGTGCTTGCTAAACATTCAGTGCACGTGCCAGTGGCAAGTATTTCATGGAATCGTGCATGCATATCATATCATATCCAGAATTCAACGCCACTTTGCTTATTTGAATATTATACTAAAGGAATCGGATAAGGGTCACGGAAATTACATTAAAATGATAGGGAATTTTGAAAAAATGTCTGTTTTAATTTTAATGTAAGTGATAGACAGGTTGCCGGGGCAGAAAATGAATATACATAACAATATACACATTTAACCCTCTTGCTGCCGACCGTTTTTCAAGGTTGCATTTCATATGCCGGAAAATACGACAGCTCAACGTCTGTGACGTAACATGCCAAACAACAACGTCATTCGATATATGACGTCACGACAAAATGACCACTACATTTGGGACCAATTGGAGAAAAACATAACCCTGTTTATTCTTCCGTATTTTAATTGAAAGAGATACAGCATTGATAAGAAGCTTGCATAAATTTATCCATGGACATATGTGTCCCTCCGGCACTGCCGGTTTGGACATATGTGTCCCTCCGGCAGCAAGAGGGTTAAACGAAACATAATGACTGTTGTTGTA
The DNA here is from genome assembly GCF_963676685.1 of Mytilus edulis. Lineage (NCBI taxonomy): Eukaryota > Metazoa > Mollusca > Bivalvia > Mytilida > Mytilidae > Mytilus > Mytilus edulis. Next base: position 103,135,252 of record NC_092344.1, on the reverse strand, counting down.
AAAATACAGGTTCCTGAGCTATTTTAAAAATCGAAGCGAGAGGCTTTTAACATTGCAGTGTAAAATACAGGCTAAAATGGCTGAAACGTCAAATTTGCAAACTTCGTGTTGAAAATTGGCTTACAAGATCATTACAAAAACAGGTTGCCGGGGTGAAATATGAAACTTGAATTTCCAAAGAATAAGTAAGTCCAAACCTTGTATGTGTAGTCGTTGAACTCTAGGTTCCCACATAAAATTAAAATGTAACTATTTCAAGAAGAATAAACTCACAAAAGCACGAAAAATTCACTAAATTCGCGTTCATTGTTTTGATTTTGACCGCCTGACAACTTTACGGAAATATCAAAGTGATTGTAAATAAGGACTCTGTGACGGGCAACTTATAATATCCGTGTTTTAAAGATTTTAATGATATCAAGCCTATCAAGCCAGTCTAGTTCAAAGTACTATCACGTGGTACAATTCTCATTTACATATTATGAATATTAATTAGCAAAACCACTACTAATTTCTGGCTATGTCAATTATTTAATAGGACCACCCATTCAACTGTTTTGTCAGTAGTTGTTCAAGACTTTCAATAAATGCTACTGCTTTAAATTTCTATTAATATTAATGAGGTGGGTCTCATTGGGGTCTAAGCGTGACGCATGATTGCCGATTTTTTGGTAAGAGTGACACGTGAAATTATTGTGCTGTGAAAACGGGAAATTTAGTGTAGCGGGACACTGGAAATTACAAAAGAATGAGAATTTCTTATGTACATAGTGTAAGCCGGATACAGGAATCTGACAAAACAGTAAGCGGGATCCGGGATCAGAACCCCCCAATGAGACCCCAATGAGGTTTGCCAAAACCTTTAATACATGAATACTGAGGACGTCCTTGGTCAGATGGTTATGGATTTTTTTACTAAAAACATTTTCTGATCATCAATTTGATGGGGGAAAAAATATTCTACATCCTGAATTTGCCCTGTACAGTGTTAAATTTAGAAAATATATTTTGATTAGATTGTGTCAAAAAACTATAAAAGAATTTCTGACATTACATCCCCTTGAAGGTAAATGGTGCTCCCTAATGAATTCTGATAAATCTCTATATTTTAAGGGATATCAATGTTAAACTGTGCCTAGAGGTAGTAGGAAATGCATCATCATTGATCATCATATTAATGTTATGGAACAAAAGTTGTATTTTCCATATATGGTATAATTGTATTGTTATTCTTTTTTCATGTTCTAAATACATGTAGTAGCTGAAAAAGATGTGGTATGATTGCAATTTGTTTGGTTTGTTTTCAGTTGTTCATCTTATAATTTGAATTGTTTCATATTTTTTGATGTCATGTGAGGGCATTGTATAGCTCATTATAGAGTATGGGTCTTGCTTATGGTTGAATCCCATATGATTACCTATAGTTGTATGTATCAACCTCTGTTGTTCATTGTTGTTTGTTTTGATTTGTGTTTTGCTATCAAAAAGTTACATCACTCTGAGTGTTTAGTTTTTCTCAATTTATTTTTAGATAGATAATCATAAACAACATGTAAATATAAAAAAAGAAAATGTGGTATGATTGCTAATGAGACAACTCTCCACTTAGAGACCAAAATGAAACAGAAATCAACAACTATAGGTCACCATATGGCCTTCAACAATGAGCAAAGCCCATACCACATAGTCAGCTATAAAAAGCCCAAAAATAACAATGTAAAACAATCAATACCAGAAAACTAACAGCCTAATTTACAGAAAATTAACGAAAAACAAATATGTAACACTTAAACAAACTACAACCACTGAATTACAGGCTCGTGACCTCGGACAGGCACATACATACAGAATGTGGCAGGGTTAAACATGTTAGCGGGATCCCAACCCTCCCCTAACCTGGGACAGTGGTATAACAGTACAACATTAGAACGAACTATAAAAATCAGTTGAAAAAGGATTAACTCATCAGATGGACAAAAATACAAGTGGACGTGGCTGGGACTACTTGTACATCCCAACAACCAAAAGACACTTAGGTACAGATCTGAGAGTACTCACAGTTAACTGACAGCTAGTTCAAAGCCAATAACAACTAATAAAAAAATCATGCATCTAAGACTAAATTATCAATCCATACATGCCATACAAATCTAACATCTGATTTAGTGTAAGAATAAGAATAAGAATAAGAATTTTATTAGTTTAAAATCCAAACAATAGGATTGTTACTAAAATATACAGCAAAAAACAAACAAACAGACAGTGGCATATTAAATACAAAACGATAGTCATTAAACACTACAAACATGTAGCATTGAAAGAAAAACAAAAACATAGATTATTAGTATTAATTATAATACTATTTTTGACAGCATGCCTCCTCTTTAAAATTATCAATTAAAATATTATGCTTATGTTATAAAAAATATGTTATAATATATATAACATTATAAGTTGAGCCATCAATTACACAGTTCATATATTGACATTATAATTGTTTCTTTCATTATACATTTCACTTATGTAGTTAACAATGATAAGTAAAATATCACATTCTTCGCAGGAAAATATAAAATCAAATTTGTTTTCTTCACTCATTGAATTAAAACAGGGGACAATACTAGATATTTCATCAAACATTTTGATCCTAGTTTTATTAATTTCTGAACATGTTATGATAAAATGAAATTCATCTTCCACCTCTTTATGGCATAAAGGACATATTCTATTTTCTAAAGCTGTTTTGTTGTATCTACCACGTTCAACAGCCAGCATACTATTACTTATTCTTATTTTAGCATAATTTTTTGTAACATTTTTATCTAAATTCAATAAAAGGTACTTTTCTAGTTCATACTTTACTTTAAATTTTCTGTAGGTTCTTAGTTTATTTCCATTTATTGAATTATCATCATTAAAGAGACAATTTCTCCAAAATATAATGTAATTTTCATTGAGCTTCTTCACGATGTCTAAAAGTAATCTTTTTTTAGAGAAGGTACATTGATTTTCCCAAACATGAGTGAAATTCAATTTTGAAAGTAGCATTTTAACTTTTGAAGCAAATCCATCATTTAACTGCTTGTTAGCTTTATAAACATTATATAATAATCATTTTCATTTGACTTTAAAATATGTAACCAAAATCCTACAGAAGACTTAAGGGCCTGTATACCAATAGGGTACATTCCCAATTCAGCTAATACAGCTGTATTTACTGCCTTTGAATTAACATTTAGAAGACCTTTCGCAAATTTTATTTGGAGTTTTACTGATTCCATAGATAAATATTGAGATTCAAGAGTTTTGTTGTTCTTCACAATATTTAGCGACCATATCTCACTACAATACAGTAATATTGGGCTAACACAAGAATTAAATAGTTTCATATGGGAAAAAACATCCATCTTATCTGAGTAGAGTATTTTTTTTATACAAAACAATGCCTTAGAAGCTTTTTTACATAGGAGATTTACTGCATTAGTGAAAATTCCTGATGGCTTGAATAGTATGCCTAAATATTTATATTCTGTGCAACATTCAATTACTTCATTATTCAATACAAACTTGTCTTTAGTAAGTTTTTTACCACTTTTATTAAATATCATTGTTTTTGTCTTGTCAAGATTGACAGTCAAGTTCCATTTTTCACAATAAGTATTTAACTTGTTTAGACAATTTTGTAAACCTTCTGAGGATTCTGATATTAATACTAAGTCATCAGCATATAAAAGACTAGACAATTTTATGTCATGTAATGTTACAGGATCACATGTGTTATCAAACATTGAGGTTAAATCATTTATATAAAAAGAAAATAAGGTAGGACTTAGAATGCAGCCTTGTTTTACTCCAACTGTGGAAGGGAACATATTAGTAATGCCTTCAGTGACTTTAACTGCAAATAAAACTTCTTTGTACATATCTTTTAGAATATTAAAGAATGGTCCATTTATGTTATATTCAGCAAGTTTGTGCAACAGAGCCTCTCTATTTATAGTGTCAAAAGCTTTTTTAAAATCAATAAAACATGCATATATTCTTTTGTTTGATTTAAAAGCCTTATCAATAATAGTTTTTAAAGTAAGAATGTGATCACTAGTTCTGCATCCTTTTTTGAATCCAATCTGTTCATGACAGATAATATTATTATTTTCTGAATACTTTTCTAAACGGTTATACAAAACTCTTGAGAAAAATTTTCCTAAGCAGCTAGAAAGTGCTATACCTCTGTAGTTTGAGGGGTTATTAAAACACCCTCCTTTGAATACTGGTTTAATGTAATTTTCTCTCCATTTAGAAGGATATATGCCAGTAAAAAGAATTAAGTTAAATAATTTTACATACATGTTGACATTCATAGTACAAGATATTTTCAACATTTCATTAGTTAATCCATCAGAACCACATGATTTCTTATTTTTCAAGGCTTTCAGAGCAAGAAGCACTTCCTCTGCAGTTATCCTAACATTTAAATTTTTGTTGCAATTATTCAAAAATTTATCATCAGTGCATGATTTGAAATCAGAATTTTTGTCATGGGTAGTATTCATTAGATTTTTGAAGTATTCAAACCATTCTTTAGCTTGAATGTTTGAACTAGGATCATTCAATTCTTTTTTCTTTAAAGTTTTAACAGTTTTCCAAAACTCATCTGAAGAATTATTTGATTCCAAAATTTTTGTCAGCATTTTATTTCTAAATTGTCTATAGTTTTTCCTTATTAATTTATTAAGTACCTTTTTTTTGGACATAACTTCTAATCTTAGTTGTTTATTCCATGGTTCTTTACACAATTTCCTAGTATGGTGTTTTAAAGCTCTAAATTGTGCTTCACATTCATTATTATAGTAAGGTTTTTTAACTTTTCGGAATTTACTTTTGTTATTCCTGAATGTAAAGACGTCATAAACAGTCATGCAGATATAAACATGACCTTGTGCAATGCCATTACTTGAACACAAAATTTATTATCACCTGTGTGCAATATGAGGATCAAAATTTGAGATAAGAGAGTGAAACAGATAATCACAATGTATATATAAACCAAAGAGATTTTCAGGCACACTTGACTGAATTTTTATAAACAGCTCTGAAAATCAGTACCAAATATTGATTTTCTTGTTCTCTGTACTTCAGTAAATTATTTGTCTGAAGTATTTGTGTTAAAGTCCAAAATTATTAATTACTCCCATATACACTAACATCCAATGACATAAATAAAATAAAAGAAAGAAAATCTTATTTTTCTTTTTCTGTTTTGCTAATTCTATGTATAGCTATAAAAGAGTTAAAGCATCTTAATGTTATATATTTTTTTTTAAATGTGTTAAAATATTTTAATTACAGATGTGCAGTTGCATAAAAGAGGAGAACATTGAATTTGGTTTCTTTGATTATTGTACTTCAGTTAAGAGTTACCACAGTAAACAAGACAGACTTATACACGTATATAGTTCATATTGAATTTAACAGAATTAGAGAAAGGCATGGAGATTGGAAAGATAGGACATTCATCTCAGAATGAATCACTCTGATAAATGGATTAATCAGTTGATAGAAGTTGTTGCAACAATAGCTTTTGAAAATACTAATAAAAATCTAACAGTATGGAAAACGCATCAGCTAATGTAAGTGAAAAAGATGGATCAGTTAATAAGAGTGAAAATAGTTTAAATTCAGCAGATGAATCAGTCAGCCTTAGTGTGGCAGATGAATCAGCAACCCTCAGTTTGACAAATGAATCAGCAACCCTCAGTTTGGCAGAGGAATCAGCAAGCCTCAGTTTGGCAAATGAATCAGACAGTACAGATTCAGCTGATGAGTCAGAGGAAAAGAATAACATTGATGACATTAGAGAGGAAATGGATCATGAGAAAGATCTTCCTCTCATGTCAAATGTAAAAGATATACATATTTCTCATTACATTTTACAATTAAAATGCCTGATAGACACGAGAGAACTGATGGGTCATGTGACATTATTAAGATGTTGTGATCAAGCTAGATGTAGAGAGTGTACTAAAAATAGAACTTTGAACCAGAAGATAACAGTTAAATCTAAATGTTCAAAAATTAAAGAAAGTCAGGAGAAGGAAAGCAAATTTAATATTCAAAGAATAGAATCTGAGCACAACTATATTGACGTTTTTAGTGAAACTTCTATAGTACCAAGTCAAGTTAAAACGGAATCATTATCAGATCATTCCTATAATTGTGAAGACATGATTTGTGCACAACAGTCTTCATCCCTGAATGCTAAGAACAGCTCCACATTCTGCAACAACACTTCTAATGTGTCATCAATGAATGCTGTAAATGTTACAGATCATGCAATCTCATTAGATGGCACTTTAGAAAATTCTCCAAATGATTTTAAAATGATTTTAGACTGTTGTGATATAGAAGTAGACTATGTTGAAGAATTAGATCTGTCTCTGTACATGTTTAAGGATTTAGTTGAGAATAATTACAATAAAGATCTAAATGAAAATCTTACATTGGTAACTAAAGCCCTTGGGAGATTGAAGTGGGAGTATGGGAAACATTCAGTATCAGTGTGGAAGGAGGGTGTGAAAACTGAGAGCCATTTTCCTAGTGTCATTAGAATTCATTATAGGACAAAGCCAACTGGACAGTCATTGAAGTGGACTCTTGACCAGGACGAAAAGTAAGTCGCTGATAAAAAAAACATAATTGTGCAAACACATCATATAAGGGTCTGGGTGTTAGGGTATTCATTTCTGTATTTTTAAATCTTTATGGCATTTTTTTTAATTATTTATTTTTTACCATTTTAGTTGATCAGTATTTCTCTATTTTTGTTGTATTTACACAGTGTTCTTTTTTCTGTGAATCCAATTCAGACTCTCATATACAATGTATGTACATGTTTTGAGGATACATAAAAGATTGTTTAATTGTTGCTTATGACATATTTTTAAAGGATAAGAATATGTAATATGGCACGTACCAGTGTGGAATAGAGGAAATATAAAGATAATTTTATACTGCTACAACTGAAAACCTTTTCATTTACAAATATGAAAAAAAACATGATAAAGAAAATGTGAGGTATGGGTCAAGGTGTCAGCAACCCAAACATTTTGTTTGTTTAAACATGTATGGATAACAAATTTATTATTTAATCTGGCATATTTATAGCTGGTGTGTATTTACACATGGACACTGGATCAACAACAGGTCCTTTTTCCCTTCCCAGGATTCACCTACAGCCATGGCTACGTGGCAAGCTGAAATTGAGGTTCAGAAACATCTATCCGTTGTAATGGGTGGTGATAACCACGAAATGGTTGCAAAAAGTGATGAAGATGGTATGTTTTAAGTTATACACCACATGTGGTTTTGGAACAGTCAATTCAGAATTTAATTTGTGAATCTATTAGTGCATATTATCTTGGACAACTGACAATAATAAAACAAATTAAAAAACTCTTTTAAACCACAACTGAGCCTAGAAAGATGCGTAATGAAATTTTATAACTTGCAAGCACATTGAGGGGCTAGGAAATAAAGATCATATGGTTTAACTTAGTATCAAGTCAGATAGTTTATTTATTAGGGCAAACGTAATGTTATAAAGATTTAATCTCATTATCATGCTTATTATATACTATTGCATATGCCTCTGGTTTAAAAAAAAATAATGAAAAGTTATCTAGATATAGGGGCCAATGCTGCAATAGTTTTCCTTAACAAATTTTGAGTGGTCTTATGGCAATTTTCTTGACCATCCAACTCTTTTAGATTAGATTCAGATTGAAGCCATCTAGGACTTTTTTTTAGGATGGAAGAAAGAATATTTTAACAGTAGGATGGAGATGCCTAGTTCCACTATATCGTTAGCCATTGGATACTGGAGTTTTGTCACTATACCATTGAAGTAAGAAAAATTGAATACTTTACTGTAATTTATAATGATCTTGAAATGTTTGCCTATTAATAGATGTTGGACTGCAAATTTAACTCCATGCAAATAATAGGTTGTACAATTAAACACATTGTACAAAGCCATGAAACTTGATAAATGAACACAGAAAAAATTTAGCGGTCCTATATATGGCTAAAAATGTCAAAATTTTATTATTAAAATAACTGTATATCTTATGATGCCTGCATAGTCAAACAATAGATGTTCAACAGCAAGAGAAGTATATTGAGAGAACCTTTGAAGTTACTAGCTATCTAAATAGCTAAATAGCTGCTAGTTGGTACTCGTTATGACCTGAGATTTCATTCTTCTATGCAGGTCATCGTCGTAGGTTGACAGTTATGAAATAGCCTTTTTCTTGAACATTTACTTTTTAGAATGGCCGGTGGTTTAGACTTTGAAGAAAAACATTGATGATTAGATTTTATGCAGCTGGTATGATTCTATTTAAGGTATAATAAAGGAGAGTTGTATAGGAAACCTTGTCGAGTAGCAGGTCCAAAATCAATACTGTGTCAGTCAATAACAGAACTACGAGATTATATTCCTGTCTGTTTAGGAGAAGTTAATAACATATTAGGACCATACCCATTCCCAAGACTTGACGTATTGATAGTTCCACCATGCTTTGACAGTCTTGGAATGGCAAGGTGAGTTACTTAACATATTATTACAAAAGAAATAAAACCTTTCCACAGAATCAGTTCCTCTGATTACAGGTATTGAAGTTTTTTACATTAGTTCACCCTTCCCATTGTATGAATACAGTAGCTATGTTCTCTGTGGATATAAAAAAGAAGATGTGCTATGATTGCTAATGAGACAACACTCAACAATTAGAAGAAACCAAATGACACAGAAATTAACAACTATATATAGGTCACTGTACGGCCTTCAACTTTGAGCAAAGCCCCTACCACATAGTCAGCTATAAAAGGCACCGAAATGACAAATGTAAATCAATTCAAACGAGAAAACTAACGGCCTAATTTATGGACAAAAAATAAAAAACAAAATATATATGTTACACATCAACAAAAGACAATAGAGTTTATTTGATGGGACTTTTAAATTTCATCTGGAAATTAAAGAATAATAAAATAATACATTTCCATTACTTTTTCTTTGTTTTTCTATTGTAAATATTATGCATGTTAACTATTTTTTCAAGTGTAATTTAGCTTATTTTTGATAAAACGATCATTCTAAAAAGGTAAAAGGTTCATTTCTTTTGCTTACCTGCAGTTTTTTTAGTTGACTGATTTTTACTTTTGCTTTTGTTCTATCTGTAGTCCCTGTGTAATATACATAGCCCAGTCATTGTTAGCAGGAGACTGTTCAATGTTTGTCAGAATAGCACATGAGATCTGTCATTCATGGTTTGGTCTAGTTATAGGTCCTAAGGATTGGACTGAAGAATGGTTGACTGAAGGATTTTGTACCTATATAGAGGATATCCTCCATCTTAATGTTGTACAGGTAAGGATTTTGTACCTTTATAGAGGATATACTCTATCTTAATGTTATACAGGTAAAGATTCTGTACCTATATATAGAGGATATCCTCCATCTTAATGTTATACAGGTAAGCATTTTGTACCTTTATAGAGGATATACTCTATCTTAATGTTATACAGGTAAGGATTATGTACCTATATAGAGGATATCCTCCATCTTAATGTTATACAGGTAAGCATTTTGTACCTTTATAGAGGATATACTCCATCTTAAAGTTATACAGGTAATGATTCTCTACCTATATAGAGGATATACTCCATCTTAATGTTATACAGGTAATGATTCTGTACCTATATAGAGGATATCCTCCATCTTAAATTTATACAGGTAATGATTCTCTACCTATGTAGAGGATATCCTCCATCTTAATGTTATACAGGTAAGGATTCTGTACCTATTTAGAGGATATACTCTATCTTAATGTTATACAGGTAACAATTATGTACTTATATAGAGGATATCCTCCATCTTAATGTTATACAGGTAAGGATTCTGTACCTATATAGAGGATATTCTCCATCTTAATGTTATACAGGTAAGGATTCTCTACCTATATAGAGGATATTCTCCATCTTAATGTTATACAGGTAAGGATTCTGTACCTAAAAGAGGATATTCTCCATCTTAATGTTATACAGGTAAGGATTCTGTACCTATATAGAGGATATCCTCCATCTTAATGTTATACAGGTAAGCATTCTGTACCTATATAGAGGATATCCTCCATCTTAATGTTATACAGGTAAGGATTCTGTACCTATTTAGAGGATATACTCTATCTTAATGTTATACAGGTAACGATTATGTACTTATATAGAGGATATCCTCCATCTTAATGTTATACAGGTAAGGATTCTGTACCTATATAGAGGATATTCTCCATCTTAATGTTATACAGGTAAGGATTCTGTACCTATATAGAGGATATTCTCCATCTTAATGTTATACAGGTAAGGATTCTGTACCTAAAAGAGGATATTCTCCATCTTAATGTTATACAGGTAAGGATTCTGTACCTATATAGAGGATATCCTCCATCTTAATGTTATACAGGTAAGCATTCTGTACCTATATAGAGGATATCCTCCATCTTAATGTTATACAGGTAATGATTCTATACCTATATAGAGGATAGCTTTCATCTTAATGTTATACAGGTGAGGATTCTGTACCTATATAGAGGATATCCTCCATCTTAATGTTATACAGGTAAGGATTCTGTACCTATATAGAGGATATCCTCCATCTTAATGTTATACAGGTAAGGATTCTGTACCTATATAGAGGATATTCTCCATCTTAATGTTATACAGGTAAGGATTCTGTACCTATATAGAGGATATCCTCCATCTTAATGTTATACAGGTAAGGATTCTGTACCTATATAGAGGATATCCTCCATCTTAATGTTATACAGGTAAGGATTCTGTACCTATATAGAGGATATCCTCCATCTTAATGTTATACAGGTAAGGATTCTGTACCTATATAGAGGATATCCTCCATCTTAATGTTACATACAGGTAATGATAAATGATAAGGATTTTGTACCTATATAGAGAATATCCTCAATCTTAATGTTATACAGGTAATGATAAATGATAAGGATTTTGTACCTATATAGAGAATATACTCAATCTTAATGTTATACAGGTAATGATAAATGATAAGGATTCTGTACCTATATAGAGAATATCCTCAATCTTAATGTTATACAGGTAATGATAAATGATAAGGATTCTGTACCTATATAGAGGATATACTCCATCTTAATGTTATACAGGTAACGATTATGTACCTTTATAGAGGATTTCCTCCATCTTAATGTTATACAGGTAAGGATTTTGTACCTATATAGAGGATATACTCTATCTTAATGTTATACAGGTAAGGATTCTGTACCTATATAGAGGATATCCTCCATTTTAATGTTATACAGGTAAGGATTCTGTATATATATATAGAGAATATCCTCCATCTTAATGTTATACAGGTAAGGATTCTGTACCTATATAGAGAATATCCTCCATCTTAATGTTATACAGGTAAGGATTCTGTACCTATATAGAGGATATCCTCCATCTTAATGTTATACAGATAAGGATTCTGTACCTATATAGAGGATATACTCCATCTTAATGTTATAGAGGTAAGTATAATGTACCTATATATAGGATATTCTTCATCTTAATGTTATACAGGTAAGGATTCTGTATCTATATAGAGGATATACTCCATCTTAATGTTATACAGGTAAGGATTATGTACCTATATAGAGGATATACTCCATCTTAATGTTATACAGGTAAGGATTCTCTACCTATATAGAGGATATTCTCCATCTTAATGTTATACAGGTAAGGATTCTGTACCTATATAGAGGATATACTCTATCTTAATGTTATACAGGTAAGGATTCTGTACCTATATAGAGGATATCCTCCATCTTAATGTTATACAGGTAAGGATTATGTACCTATATAGAGGATATCCTCCATCTTAATGTTATACAGGTAAGGATTCTCTACCTATATAGAGGATATTCTCCACCTTAATGTTATACAGGTAAGGATTCTGTACCTATATAGAGGATATACTCCACCTTAATGTTATACAGGTAAGGATTCTGTACCTATATAGAGGATATTCTCCATCTTAATGTTATACAGGTAAGGATTCTCTACCTATATAGAGGATATTCTCCATCTTAATGTTATACAGCTATGGATTCTGTACCTATATAGAGGATATCCTCCATCTTAATGTTATACAGGTAAGGATTCTCTACCTAAAAGAGGATATTCTCCATCTTAATGTGATACAGGTATGGATTCTGTACCTATATAGAGGATAAACTCCATCTTAATGTTATAGAGGTATGTATTATGTACCTAAATAGAGGATATTCTCCATCTTAATGTTACATACAGGTAATGATAAATGATAAGGATTCTGTACCTATATAGAGAATATCCTCAATCTTAATGTTATACAGGTAATGATAAATGATAAGGATTCTGTACCTATATAGAGAATATCCTCCATCTTAATGTTATACAGGTAAGGATTCTGTACCTATATAGAGGATATACTCTATCTTAATGTTATACATGTAAGGATTCTGTACCTATATAGAGAATATCCTCCATCTTAATGTTATACAGGTAAGGATTATGTACCTACATAGAGGCTATCCTCCATCTTAATGTTATACAGGTAAGGATTATGTACCTATATAGAGGATATACTCCATCTTAATGTTATACAGGTAATGGTGAGTAATAAGGATTCTGTACCTATATAGAGGATATCCTCCATCTTAATGTTGTACAGGTAAGGATTATGTATCTCTATAGATGATATCCTCCATCTTAATGTTATACAGGTAAGGATTCTGTGGCTATATAGAGGATATACTCCATCTTAATGTTATACAGGTAATGATAAATAATAAGAAATTATATATAAAAGGGAAGTATAGGTTATTGATTCTCTTACAATTTATGGTAGAAATTTCAATGTCCTCTACTTGCATGAAAATGATTTGTGTTGATAAAAAATAACAAAATTTGAATTTGTCAGCAAGGATCGATTTTAGATATGCTTTATGGTGCAGACATTATTTTCACAGTGTTAGGGTTAGTTTAAATGTTTTATGTATCAAAAGAATATTTTTAACAGTTCACACTACTATAATATATGTCTGAATTTGGTGTTAAGAATTAGAAAAAAGTCAGGCAAAAATCAACAGCCTAGACTTTATTAATTTTCTTTTGATCATGTTTATCTTGGTTCTGTATCTAACAATTATTATTCAATTATCTACACAGGCAAATGGTTTATGTGATCAATCAGAAGCCATTGCAGAGAAGCAGTTGAGAATGTATCTGAAGTATAAAACATTACAGAATGAACTTCTAACTACCAGTGCAGACCTACAAATGTTAAGGTTGGTATAACAACAAAAATAATCCAAATCATCTTCATTTTAATGTAAGAAGAGACCAGAGGCCACTAACATTTTGAATTCATTATTACTTATAAGGTACTTAGTATTGTGGATTTCATAGGAGAGGTGAAGCAGATATTCAAAAAATGTTCAAAAAAAAAAGATCCAAACACTGACAAGCATAATTTATGTTTATGTAAGCAACTTATTATTATGATGGAAGAATTTTGAAATAAAACATGTTGTTGGTTGCAATATCAGATTTCTGGGCAAATGTCAATTTGTTTTTCACTGTGAAACATGAATTTTCTATAATTTCTAGAAGTGTAACTGTCACAAAATTTTAAAAACAACAACCTGCTACTGCAGAAACATTTCTCATTTCCTTAAGAACTTTAGTTGCAGTAAGTTGCAGAAAGCTCGACATAGGGATAGTGACCCGGCGGGTACGGCCACAACGACGGCGGCGTTAGCTAACTTCTTAAAAGCTTTATATTTTAGAAGGTGGAAGACCTGGATGCTTCATACTTTGTATATAGATGCCTCATGTTATGAACTTTTCATCAGTCACATATCCAATGTCCTTGACCTCATTTTCATGGTTCAGTGACTACTTGAAAAAAAATAAGATTTTATGTAATTTTAAATTCTCACTTGACTTCGACCTCATTTCATGGATCAGTGAAAAAGGTTAAGTTTTGGTGGTCAAGTCTCAGATACTATAAGCAATAGGTCTAGTATATTCGGTGTGTGTAAGGACTGTAAGGTGTACATGTCCAACTGGCAGGTGTTATCTGACCTTGGCCTCATTTTCATGGTTCAGTGGTTATAGTTTTAAAGTTTTTGTGTTTTGGTCTGTTTTTCTTGTACTATATGCAAAAGGTCTACTATATTTGTTGTATGGAATGATAGTAAGGTGTACATGTCTAGCCGACAGATGTCATCTGATCTTGACCTCATTTTCATGGTTCAGTGGTCAAAGTTAAGATTTTGAGTTTTGGTCTATTTTCTAATACTGTATGCAATAGGTCAACTATATTTAGTGTATAGAAATATTTTATGATCTATATGTCAGTTGCGCATGTTTTATTTGACCTTGACCTCATTTTCACGTTTCATAATTAAGTGTTCAGTATTTGTGTTTTGGACTGTTTTTCTTAATTTATAAGCAATAGGTCAACTGTATTTGTTGCATGAAAGAATTGTTAGCTGTACATGTCGGCCTGGCATGGTTCCACTGACTTTGACCTCATTTTCATGGTTCATTGATCAATGTTTAGTTTTCTTGGTTAATGTTGAGTTTATGTGACAGTTGAAATAAAGGACTATCAACATAATATCAATGATTAGTAAAGAAGGCGAGACATTTCAGCGTGTGCACTGTTGTTTAAATGTGAATAAAAAATTTCCTTTGTAGACCTAACAAAAATAATACTGAATCATCAACCAATTATGTTAAAGATGGGATGAATCCAGACAAAAGATTTCTACAGGTTCACTATTTAAAGGTAAAGCACAAATGTACATAGACCTATAGATTAAAAACCAAGAATTTGGTAATAATTATCTTCATACTGATGAAATTAAATCTCCCTATCTAAATTATTGAAACAATTTCAAAGTCACACATTAAGAAGGATTCTTACAGCTTTATATCCCAGTAAGACTTAAATGTGCCATTATTAGATAAATCAGCCCACATATGGATAAATCAGCAATCAGCATGTGCAAATATGCATGATAATGTTGTCCTACTGATGTTATACAGCTTTTTGAGAGATGGCCAAATACAGAACAAAGCTCTATTTGGCCATGGACTAATAAGGGATATTCACTGTTTTTGTTGCTAGCTATATATAGACTGCTATAATGCATCGCCTTATAGCATAGATTTTAAATAACAAAGTACTTAATGAGTATTCTCATTATTTTATTTCCTTATTTGCATAATGTTTGATTTCTGATTCACTTACAGACCTGAAATCTTTCAATAAAGGTGTCATGAGCTGGCTAATTGTATTGGTCTTAGAATCATTTTTTTATCAGCTGTGTTGACCTTTGACTCTTCTTATCTGAGGTTCCATACAGCTAACCTCTAATTTATACCGGGGCCAATACAAAAACAGCCAATTAATAACAGTTATAGTATTGAGTTATAGGTTACAAAAGCAGAGATTGGTTTGCAACAAAAGAGTAAGAAAAAAATAGATGAAAAGTAACAAGACGGAAATGCAAGATCACGGTTACCAAAAAATGATTTTCTTTCAACAAACTGTACAAGATTTATCCTTTTTTATGACTTGTTGAATTTATAAATCAATAGGGTTAAAGATTTGTATAACTGCTTCAGGACAACAAATATAACCTATGTATTTTTATTTCAGGGATACTTCCTGTTGTGTTATCTAGAATCATTTGTAGGATTAGATAAGTTTCTAAGAATGTTACACTCTTACGTCATCACCTTTTATAAAGAACTTGTGTCATCAAAGGTAGGTGTCTACAATATTTTCAGAAGTTCAGGTCCATTTCCACATACGGCAAAGTACTCGTATTTCTGGAATACAAGTTACCACATTAAGTAATCAACATTTTTGTGTTTGCAAATATTTTTTTCTTTTCACTTTTGTACATTCTCATCTCCCTTGTATATGGTGTTTAGACAAAGCATGTCATCCATAATTCCACTAATGCACCATATTGTTTTAATTTAGGGGTATATGATTAACAATGAAAAAATAAAGACAAAGATGTGTACAATAATATTTGAAATATCTTTGTGAGCACTCATGCCTCCCCTGACCTCTGACATTGGTGTAACAGCATAACATAAGATCAAACTGTAAAAATCAGTTGGAAAGAGCTTGAGTCATCAGGTACTTACAATAGAAACAAAAGACAAATACAAACTATTCAAAAGTGCTTACAATGATTGAAAGCTAGTTTACAGCCTAATTCCAACTTATGAATTAATATAAAAATAAATTGTGGCAATGAGACAACTCTCCATATACATGTTTAAAAGTTGCTATTTTATAAATGAAAAAGAGCTGTAAGGTTAATTGGTATTTAAATTTTGCCTATGACAAAAGAGTACTTGTTCTTTTCATGCTGTATTCCATTATGGACTTACACAACTATTGCTATTTTACAGGATGTGATCTCATTCATCTTTAATGTCTTGCCAGAATTAAAGTGAGTATAAATATATGTTTTGACAAGTATATTTTCATCTACTGAGGATTCACTAATAATTGATTAGAAATCAATTTTCAATGTTTTTGAGGGTACAGGGGAACCACAAATTTAAAAGTTAAACCAATTACAAACTTTTACTGGGTGTATATGCAGACTTTGACAAAACCATAAAAACCACAAAAATGCAAGTTTTCAGAAAATTTGTACCAAAGAAAATAAACAAATCTATAGTATTCGTTGAGGTAAGATTATTAAAATTGAGAATGGAAAGGGGGAATATTTCATAGAGACTAAAAAGCAAATAACAGTTGAAGGCCATCAATAGGTCTTCAACGCAGTAAGAAAATCCTGCACCCAGATTAGGGCCTCACATGGCCCCTAAAGATAGAATATATACTAGTTCATTGAAAATCTACTTCATGCTCAACTTGAAAACATATAAATGAACTAAAATTTATAAAACATTCAAAATTTACAAAAGCTGGAGGCTCCTGACTTGGGATACGTGAAAAAAATGTGGCGGGGTTGAACATGTTTTGTGAAAAAAACTTCTTTGTTGTAGTTAAGAGAGAATTAGATGGTAGGGGTTATTCTTCAAATTAACAGTATCGAAAACTTTTGAAGAAATGATGCAATTGTTAAGCTTAGCAAAATATTTTTGTTAACAAAAAAAATACTTGTAGTTTCACTAAGTCTTAATGTTTTATTGGTCATGTCTATTATTTTCAGAGATAATGGTTTAACAGAAGAGAAGATATTGGAAGACTGGTTAGATAAACCTGGTATGCCAGAGGTATATAACATGTATTATTTATTTCTTACATATGGAGGTACATGATCTTTTTCTTTTTTTCTTGCCATTTGAACATATTAGGAAATGAAGTTATCCAGTTATTACGTCTATAAAGTTATCTACTTTTGGAAAAAACGTCTAAGATTATTTGATTTGTGAATAAATCTAGCTCTAATGTTCTAGTGTGTTTCTTAAGTATTTATTAAAAAAAAAAGGATATTTGAAATTGTACACACTGATTGATTTATTCAATTATTTGTTTTGTCTTTCCATTTGCATTTAAAAAAAAATATGGTACCAACCAATAAAACTACATGTTCAGTTGGGTGCTCATTTAACACTCTTGTGCTTTGCTAAGTATCTGGTAACATTCTATGGATTTGGGATTTTCCATGTAACAAAGTTGCTTCTTTTCTATCTTCTAGTTCTTATAATGGGTATTGCATTTACAAGAGAAAAAATGTTCGAAAAATTAATTGGCTCTTTCTGTAATTTAGCTGTTCTTTCTTTTAACAGGCATTGGAAGTTTATGGACTCAGTGACGGAAATGTTCAACTTCAACAAGTTAAGAAACAGGTATTGGTAATTTTTGTGTATAGTATACTTAAGCTTATATTTCTGAAAGAAAGGGATGAACCATTTCTTTTCATGTAAATATCAATTACATGTAAATATCAATTATTTTATGAATACAGTAATCTTCCCTTTTGAGTTGTGTAATTATGTCTCACTGTAGGCATTAGGGCATTTACTGTTAATTGACTGCCAATCTATCTGTCTGGTCCATTTTCGTTTCTGCCCTAAAACTTATAAGTTTGCCTCATCCAAACTTTATGAAACTCATTCCCAATGTTAAAAATTCTAACACATGTAACAGAGTTCAACTTTGTATTCTATAACGACCTTTTCTTGTTTATAGTTGTTGGTGGGTTTTTTTTTGCAATGTTATGTTTGCAATTATGTTTTATTGATTAAAATGTATTAAGGGGTATAAAAATAAAAATTTCAGAAAAAAATAAACATTTATTTTTCATTACAAATTTTATAAATTACCTTTAGCAGTTGTTACTTTATCATATGGTTCAAAAATAATTCAAAAAAATCAATTCGTGTTGGCCCCAGATGAATTTTAAGATGTAGATATCATTGAAAAGGCTCCAAATTATCTCCCTTTGGTACAAAAATGCCATTTTTTGGCATTAGAATTGAAATATCTTTTTTCACTCATCGGTTACCTATATTTTTATGCCCCACCTACGATAGTAGAGGGGCATTATGTTTTCTGGTCTGTGCCTCCGTTCGTCCGTGCGTCCGTCCGTCCGTCCGTCTGTTCGTCCCACTTCAGGTTAAAGTTTTTGGTCAAGGTAGTTTTTGATGAAGCTGAAGTCCAATCAACTTAAAACTTAGTACACATGTTCCTTATGATATGATCTTTCTTATTTTAAAACAAAATTAAACTTTTGACCCCATTTTCATGGTCCACTGAACATAGAAATTAAAAAGATAATACAACCGCACCCGCAACCGCACCCGCTCCTACTACGATAACCATCCAAGAGAAAAACTTAGCCCACTTTAGAACCTTACGGAAAATTGAACATTAAATTCATCCGCAGCATACCTAAGTACACATAGTCAAAGTAATTCGGAATACCAGGCATTTTACTTAAAGAAAAAGGGAAGGAACCAGAACCAGGATGAACCACATAAACCACAAACCTAATTTACAAAGAAAAGCCTGATCCACGGACATTTTATTATCAAAGTTAATTTTTATGAACATATCTACCAAGATTTACAATTCCCAAAATTGCGGCAATCATACACTTCACCCTTTACTACCTCAATGGAAGCAGTACCTCCCTCGGAGCGAAGCCAGTTGAATTGGTACGGGATGGCCAATGGGGTGTTGTCCTATTTGGAAATGAACTGACATTTTATAAACCACTATGAGGACCTCTACACAGACGTGCAAGAATAGCAGCTAACCACATCGTTAATAGCTTTATTGACTAACTTTCACTTTTAACTATACTAGATTCTTATTTTAATTTCACTTTCACTTTCTATTTATATATGAACCTCAATCACAGTGACTACGGAACATACCAGTCAAGATAAACATTTGTTTTTATTTCTATTTTTAACTTTTATTCTTGCTACATTATGAACACTATTTTACATTTTCACTTTCACTTTTATTCTTTTACGTCATAATTAATACAACCACATTATATACACTTTATGAACATGTAAACTCTGTAATATTGTCCTGATGATGCCGCATTAGCGGCGAAACATGTCGACTCAATAAAACTATCACCTTGCGGTAACCCAGATGTTGTTGTCTCTACATATTATAGAAATTAAAAGTGCGAGTTTCAGGTTAAAGTTTTTGGTCAAGGTAGTTTTTGATGAAGCTGAAGACCAATCAACTTGAAACTTAGTACACATGTTCCCTTTTGGTTGATCTTTTTACTTTTAAGGCCAAATTAGATTTTTTACCCAATTTCAAGGTCCATTGAACATGGAAAATGATAATGCGAGTGGGGCATCTGTGTGCTTTGGACACATTCTTGTTTATTATTATTTTCAATTAATTAGCTGTACTTAAACTAAACTATTTTAAAATTTTAGCAATTCCTGTAATTAAGTTTCTTTTTTTATATCGAAATAACCTCTATTTCTCCTATTAGATTAACAGAAAAAAGGTACCTTTACAAAAATGTATGCTTCTTTCGAAGACAGATTGTGAGCGTAAATGAACGGTGACCCCATTTTTTTATTTTATTTTTCTATAAAGTATAAGATAAAGTTCATTTATAGAAAAATATAGCGATATCCTATATAAAATTAAAAAATCGATTTAGACCCACGATATGCTAAATTTATAAGATATTCAAAAAGTTTATGATAATTTCACTTTGTAAATATAGATGGTTCACAAACCATTTATCTTTAATGGAAATACTTAGCATGCTTAAGATATTTTGTTATATTAAACTTTTTGTTAACAAAAAAGGAAAATAAAATATGTTCATACTTTTGAAAATTTCTATGACAGGTTTCTCTATTGAGAATGTCCTATCCAACAGCAGGCAGTAGAAAGAGGAAGAGGAAACTAAATATGAAACCTAAATTGGAGGATGTAAGTCATTCAAGAATAAGTATTACCTTCACAAAGACCTACTTTTATCCATTGAACTCCAAGCAGCTTATGATTTTATTTCAAATTTATTATCAAAAGTTTTATGATTTTGCAGAAAAAACATTATACACTCAAAATCATGATAATAACACATTGCATGCAAGACTGATTTGCTTGTTAACATGCTAGCTTACATGATAACTTTCTGAAGGAAGACATGTCACCATTACTGAAAGTATAAATATAACCATGAGCTGACCAGTCTTCCTCCTTCCACTAAATGTTTCATCCTAAGTGCATAGCAACAAATACAAATTGTAAATTATTTGGTTGTTTCTCCTTGGGCTCAACAAAAATCCAACCTGTTAAGGCAAGCAGCTCATTACTACTTTGGCAATCATGATTATTGAAAAAACTATTGACAAAATTCTATTAAATTTCTCCTAATTATAAAGACCTGCAAACATGTTGAAGGAGAATGAGGCCATATTCACTTTCGTCATTTCTAATTGTAGTGGCAATTGCTTATAAATACAAAATTTCTTGACTTTTTCAGTTATCTCCCTTACAGCTGGTTTTATTTCTTGAGATGTTGTTGGAGGATGAGAAAATACCAGCCATTCAACTGGTTAACATTAGGACTAGATATCATATGATGTCACAGAATGCTGATGTAAGTATTAGCCTACCATATTAGGGCCATATGTTCTATGTTATTTGATATATTAAAAAAGACATGTCTTACTGCACATATGTTGTAGGGCTTGATTTCAGCTACGATTGTTACCTGATCACCTAAGTGTTTGACATTATTGCTGAATGATTTGAAGGCTGAACCTCTTAACTGATTTAGGGTAATTGTAACACAAATTAATTTGAAAATTTGAACTGAAACATGCACTGCTATAATCTTTGCCATGAATTTAATGTTCTGTAAGCGATTACAAATTTTACAAAAATCAGAATATCAATTGAAATACATGCTGGCAGCTTCTTTCTCTCTTCTTATTAGGTTATTTTTATGCTATGTCAAACAAATATAGGCAACTTCCAGACAAACAAAGTTATTTGAATTGACTGAAACATATAAGCAAAGTTGGTATATGTTTGTATTATCTCATCTCATCTCTGGTTGAACTAAATTGTGTCCAGTTTAATAAAGTGATCAACTTTAGATCCAGGTTATTTTATTGAAAAAATGTATATGTATATGTATACATATGAATCTGAAGACAAAAAATGTCTGCTGTTTACTTATCAAAAGGGGGAAAAAAGATTTGATAGACTGATCCAGTCTTTCATGTCACAGAATATACGTTAATGTAATAGAAAAAGCAGTACATACTGTGTTAGCAATAAGTAAGAGTTTGAACTATGTGTAAAGCTCTAAATTATGGTGTGGTTAGACATAGGGTGAATTGATTTGACACTTTATTTAGATTACATCATATGAAAAAGAGGTACTCTTATAAAATAATTAACATTTTTATGAATATGAAACAAGCCAGTGCATGATTATGAATATATTAATCAATCTATCTATAGTGATATCCAGTTAGATAACTTTGAGGCTTATTTTACCTCAGGTGTTCTTATCTTTAATGAGTTATACTAAACTTACTCTAACTCATTCCTAATGCTAACACCAGCTCTTATCCTAACCCTAATTAGAACAAACCTGAAACTAAAGCACAGGTACTCCTAATGTTTAAAATGGCATACACATCAGTGTTTAGGGTAATAGAAAATTATTTGAAGAGAATTTTTCATGCAAATATCTGAAGATATTGATTTAAAATTTCTTTCAGGTAGTTATCATACCCCCACTTTAAAAAGTGGGGGGTATACTGTTTTACCTCTGTCTGCCCATCAGTCCATCCGTCCATCAGTCTATCCATCCGTCCATCTGTCTATCTATCCATCAATCCGTCCCATGAATATTTTGGGCACATATCTTTCTCAAGAAGTACATAACAAGGATTTCTGAAATTTGATTTCAGGGTTTATATAAGTCAGCTATACAGTGTGATAGGTTTTGAGATTCATCACTCAACAATTTCCTGTTAACCGATCACTTGTATCATTTTACACATGATAGCCAAGTTGAAAATTTTCGTTACATTTTTCTTAGGAACTACAATATAAGGATTTCTGAAATTTGGTTTTGGGGTTTATATAAGTCAGCTATACGGTGTGATGCCTTTTAAGATTCAACACTTAACAACTTCCTGTTTACCAAAACACTTGTATCATTTTACACAAGATAGCCAAGTTGGAAATTTTCATCACATTTTTCTCAGAAACTACAATACAAGAATTTCTAAAACTTGGTTTTGGGATTAATATAAGTCAGCTATAATAATAATAATAATTCTTTATTTAAAGAGGGTTACACAGTTAGCTGTAAAGCTAATCTTCCCTGAGGCCCTCATAAAATACAATGAAATATAACAAACAAATACAAAATATCAAACAGACACACATACATGAATAATGAAATAAAAAATTGTTATGAAATATACAATTTTCAAAACAGGTAAAAGTTACAAATTCATATATGACATGTATAGTATTGGCATCAACAATATCATAAGTTTGAGTAAGTGTGTGAAAATTATTATGCATATAAAAAACGCACAGCTTCTTAATGTTCCATCAAGTAATTTTTTAAATCTTTTTTGAATGAGCTTGTACTTGAGGTTGATCTTTTCAGGGATATTGGTAAGTTATTCCATAAAATAGAACCTGAATATATAAAAGATTTCTTATAAAGCTCTGTTTTGGCTTTTGGAACTTGTAAATTTTTGCAAGAGGCATTTCTCAAACAATTTTGGTTTATTTCTGGCATTTCTTGATAACTTATACACTTTGATGCCTTTTCAAACTCACCACTCAGGAACTACAATACAAGGATCTGACATTTGGTTTTTGGGTTTACATAAGTCAGTTTTACTGTGTGATGCATTTTCAGATTCTTGCTCAACATCTTCCTGTTTACTGAAATGTCTGCGCAGGGATATCATCAGTGAGCAATAGCTTGCAGTTTCACTTGTTTCATTTGATTTTTATTATGTTATTCCTTATTTAAAACTACAATTCATATCTGAGAAGAAAAATATCAGCAATAAGATGGACACAAGTAATTGTCACAGGTGACCTGGAATAGTTTTGGCTACTTTTTTGGTTTTAATGCTTTGTAATGTTTTATATATTTGGATTCTCCAACATTTGGTCTCAGACCGGATGGAAGATATTTGAGACACAATTTGATTAAAAGGTTTTAGTTGATTAGTTATTTATATGTACAAAATCTAAGGTTGAGAGGCAATCCTATTATAAGATTACAATTTTGTTTTACAGGTACAACATAGATGGTGTGAGTTAGTCATAAAACATAAAGTACAAAAATTTTATCAAGATCTGAAAAAATTTCTCTTGAATCATCAGGTAAGTGTATTTCCACCTTTCTTTTATATTCTTTTGTTACTGAAGCAACGATAACTTTCAATTGAATTCTGCATTTTGAACTCTTAAAGATACTAAAATGTGTTTAATGCAAATTTAAATGATATGTTGATTAAGGAATTAATTGTAATTATATTAATTTTTTTTATACATATTTTTCATTCATTGTGATCTTTTTATATTTCTTATCTTTTGAAATTTAATTGTTAGATCTTAAGGTAAGATATGTCCTTATGGAAAATCCAATTTTCGCCATTGAAAATACAAGTCTTATCTTTAAAAAAGTTTTCAGGAATTAAGCATGAAAGATCATCAAATGCATTAATCATTTTGTTGTAATCTGATGAAAAATTTGAGACAAACACTCTTTCTGATTGTAATTACATGACCAGTTGGAACTATCGTCCGCAAATATAAATACATTTTATGAGATGATATTTTAAAATGTATTTTGATTAAGGCTATGGGTGTTTATCTGTATGGAGAAATGGTATTATCAGGCTGTAAACAACAAAAGAAGCTAGCTGAAGAATGTTTCAATACTTTAAAAGATCATATGGAACCAGATCCTTACTCAACTGTTAAAGCTATGGTCTATGGTACATAATCAGGAAATTAAAATGAACTAGACCCTTACTCAACTGTCAAAGCTATGGTCTATGGTACCTAATCATGAAGTTACTCAACTGTCAAAGCTATGGTCTATGGTACCTAATCATGAAGTTACTCAACTGTCAAAGCTATGTTCTATGGTACCTTATCATGAAGTTAAAATGAACATGATTCATTAACGTTTATTCAAAGTGCCGATTTCTGTAGAAAACAATATCTGAGATGAACAAAGATTTATCAGAACAAATGATTTAGAACAGTCAAAAAAAGGATGGGATTTTCATCTATAGAGGTTTGAACTTCCCAGTTTAATAATTCTATGAAATTATTAAAAAGTTGTGTTGGTAAAGATGTAAATAAACTTATTATAGATACCAGGATTAAATTTTGTATATACGCCAGACTCCCATTTCATCTACAAAAAACTCATCAGTGACGCTCAAATCCAAAAGAGTTAAAAAGGCCAAATAAAGTACAAATTTGAAGAGCACTGAAGACCAAAATTCCTAAAAGTTTTGCAAAATACAGCTAAGGTAATCTATTCCTGAGGTAGAAAAGCCTTAGTATTTCAAAATTTCAAAAGTTTTGTGAACAATTGATTATAAATATGACCATAGCAATGATAAATCATGTCAGAAAAGAAGTGCTGACTATTGGGCTGGTGATACCCTCGGGGAATTAAAACTCCACCAGCAGTGGTATCGACCCAGTGGTTGTAAATAAACTCATCATAGATACCAGGATTAAATTTTGTATTTATGCCAGATTAGTGATTTATCTACAAAGACTCATCAGTGATGATCGAATCCAAAAAAGTTAAAAAGGCGAAAACAAGTACGAAGTAGAAAAGCATTGAGGACCATAATTCCTAAAAGTGTTCCCAAACACAGCTAAGGTTACCTATTCCTGAGGTAGAAAAGCCTTAGTATTTCAAAAATCCAAAGTTTTGTACACAGTTAATTTACAAATATGACCATAAAACACAATCAACAAAGAAGCTTTAAAACAAATAATTATGTCATTTTTTGTTATCGTACTTATTTATTTTTGTTATAAAGACAAGATTTCTTATGAAATCTTACCATGTGAGATTTGTAGGTGCTCAAGTCACACAGTTTCTTGTATACCCAGTACCCAATGTGATTGATTGGAAACAAAAGGTGTCCTCTTCTATAGTATGTATAATACAGAAGGTGGACATTGATTGTAGAAGAACACCTGTTAACAAACCCAATTTAAAAAGATGAACAATATTTTTTCAGTCTTAAAACCTAAACCCATACTGCATAGTCGACTAAGAAAGGCCCCATCAAGATAAATATGAAACAATTCAATTGATATAACAGCCTAATTAATAGCAAAACAATTTAAGTGAAAAATTAAAAAGACATGCACAAACCAACGATAACCACTGAACTACAGTCACATAAAATATGTGGCAGGGTTAAATACTTATGTTAGTTCTCAACATTTCCCTAATCTAGGACCATGGTGTAACAGCAGAACAGAGTTAAAGGCAATAATAGTATACCTCTGTTTAAAAGTGATAAATCTATAAGAACATATAATAACAATCAGTTGGAAAAGGCTTAAACAAAGCATATGTGTTGGATTAAAGCAGTGGGTACTAGATATCAAACAAGCATGACACAGAAACTAGGATATTGACAGATAATTGCTTCAGGTTTTTGTTCTCTTAGAAATCTACTCAAAATTAGAAGGGTGTAGGATAAATAAAAACTGCTCTGTAAATTGAATACTCAAAACTTATAACTGTAAGTGGCTGTTTCAGTGTAAAAAAAAAAAGGTTGATTGTGTATGTGTCAAATTTTGCTCTCTGATTATATTGAAATTTCAAAGATCCAGGCTATATAAAGGCAACACTAGTATACCACTGTTCAATAGTCATAAATCAATTAAACAAATACAAATCTGGGTTATAAACTAAAACCCAGGAAAACACATCAACTACAAGAGGAAAAGTCTTTCTTGACAAATATTTTTTCATCAGAGAAGTTTTCTACATTTGAGGCAACAGTAATTTACCCAATGTTCAAATCACTTAAATTAATTTACAATATACAATATACAAATCAAAGTAAAAAAAAAAGCAGAGGGAATCACAGCAATGTACATGTAAACAAGACCAATGGATCCATTCATTTGCATTTATCCCATTTTGTAAGTGGTAAACTCCATTATTACTACTAGTTCATTACTTAATCCATATGATAGGTCCTGATTTGATAAGCAATTGGGTTTTTTTAAAGAGAGATTGCTGAATTGTCATTCAGCTTTGAGAGTTCCTGATAAAGGTATATCCAAAAATGTGCTCTGGATGCATGGAATCTATAAAGTGGTTTTTTTTTCATTTGTGTACAAACATTCAGTACTGTTTCAGTAACACCAAGTGTGCTCCTGATTCTTTTTCTTGTACACCATGAGACTTGAAATAAGATTTTATCGAAATGTCAACTGGTGTAGTTTTCTAGAAATAGCAACAATCCTGTTTATGACATCAACAAAATGGGCAGTTTCTACGAATTTTAACTTTACATCGTTATGAATTGTGTCCTTACTGGAGGACAATAAGGCGTACCCGTTACGAAAACTTTTGTTCACCGAAGATTGTGTTGGATATTTTATTATTGTTCAATCAATCTTTAAAATGTAAAATATCAAAAACAGGAAAATTCAAAACGGAAGTCTCTTATCAAATGGCAAAATCAAAACCTCGGAACACATCGAACGAATGGATAAAAATGTCATATTCCTGACTTGTTTCAGGCATTTCATTATGTAGAAAATGTTGGATTAAACCTCCCACTTGTATGACATGTGCATCAAAATTTCATTATATTGACAACGATTTGTGAACAAAACGAACATATATAATAGGTAAAAAGTCAAACATAGGGTTACATCAGTCAACATTAAGTTAAATCTTAATCACTACAAAAACAAATAAATATTTAACAAAGAAGCACAAAAAGCGTATAGAAAAAGTACATTAGCAAAAATGAAAGACAAGCATACCAAAATTTACAATAGCACAATAACATAATGATGGGATGTATAAGTACAAAGCCACGTCATATGTATAAAAAAAAAACGCACAAAAGGGCATATAGAAAAGGCTTTCTATAAAGTGTTTCGTTGACTTGTTCTATTTTAAAAGTTTATATTTTGAGGCTGTGGTGTTGTCAGTCTTTCTTTCATGTATGGTTTTTAATAGGCATTTTCTCATGTTCTGCTATATACCAGTGTAGGTGGCCAAGTGGTCTATGACCGCTGGACACAGTACAGGTGGTGCAATAGCACGAGATCGAATCCCAACGATTGAAGAACAAAAATCTGCTTTACTTCCGTAAATTTGAAGATTTAACATTGTTGTGCTGATATTTATAGTAATTATGATTATGGTATGTGTTTTAGTCGTGTAGCAACATCACTGGTGATCAAATGGATGGATCTGTTGTAGAGATGTCACTTGTCACTTGTTTAGACGTACTTATATATAAATGTATATATAAGAATAAGGAGATGTGGAATGATTGCCAATGACACAAGTGGCTTGGATTTGGACAAGAAATGGTAGTAAGCTGTGAAAAGCTCCAACCTGTCGGAATGAAAAGGAAATCGAAGGAGGAAACCACCAGCCTGATTTATGATGAAAGAGATTACAGACAGCAATCAGCGACAAACACTTAGATACTGGCTTCCTACTAAAAAATCGAGACCAGGATATCATAAAACATTTATCAGTTATACAAATATATTGAAAAAATGTTGTCATAATTAAAACTGCTACATTCTTATGATGAACATAGATGTTTGGTGGTTGATGAAGATACACGTTTCGTTTGAGTTTTAGGGAGGAAGGGTGATAAGTAAATTTAGATGGAAAAAAAATGATAAGAAAAGGATAGATATATTATTTATCTACTTAAAGAAACAGACGGTTATATAATTTATCATATGCAACAGTTTTAATTCTTCTATGGAATTTAATAAAAATCACTTCAATTAAAAATAAGATAACAGGACAAATAAAATAAACTGTAGAACTTCAAGTCCGTTTTATTTTGATAAAAAGCATTTGATATTTAATATTTGAAAAACAAACAAAATAAAGTTGTTTTTTCTCAATTGCCAATTACTGCGTATGTTATCTGGAATTCAGCACATGTCAGAATGTGAAGAAATGAAAAGTTAAGTATTGGTGATAGTTACACTAAAGCATTGCCATTTGTTCATCTTTTCAGTTGTCACTTCTGACTAGGAAAAAAACGGAGATGTCAGGGTGCATGTTAACTTATGTTTCAACTCGCGTGTGCAAATTTGACCTTTGGTGGGATTTTCTATTATTTGTAGGTTATTTTTGGTTTTTATATATCCTTGGCTTCCTTATCTACGGCTTTGTGAGTTCTCAGAAAGTGTATTCCGTATATTTTTACTCAAAGCTAAAACATGGTTTCTGCTTACCCTTCCGGAGCACCTGAGATCACCCCTAGTTTTTGGTGGGGTTCGTGTTGTTTATTCTTTAGTTTTCTATGTTTTGTCATGTGTGCTATTGTTTGTCTGTTTGTCCTTTTCATTTTTAGCCATGGGGTTGTCAGTTTATTTTCGATTTATGAGTTTGACTGTCCCTCTGGTATCTTTCGTCCCTCTTTGATCCTTAATGTTAGTTGTCTTCGACTTTTACACCTCCCGTGATAAAAATGCGAAGTTAATGAACTATGGCTATGGAAACGCCTCATATGCTAAAGCATGCTCAAACAAAGCTTGGTATTACATTTCAACTGTCAATATTTATAACAATACACTGATATATTTTTATTCATAGCGGCTGTGTATTCAACTTTTTCACAGGAGTTACAAATAAGATATTCATTTTGCTACCAAGCTTCAACCTAACTCATGTTAAGTGTGGAACCCGCCGCATTTTTTTCTGTCCTAAGATAACGGCCTTTTGCCTTTATTGGTCTTGTATGATTTTGATATTCAGTTTATTTATATCTTAACGGAGTTTAGTATGACGTCAATTATCACTGAACTAGTACGCAATTTTTAAAGGGCCAGCTGAAGCAAGCTCTCGGTGCAGTATTTTCTCGCTGTGTCGAAGACCAGTTGGTGGCCTTCTGCTGTTTTCTGCTCTTTGGTCGTGTAATGGTCTTTTTGACACAATCCCCATTTCCATTCTCAGTTTTATAAATCGATTCAGAAAAAACAAATTTGGGTTACAAATCAAAACCGAGGGAACACATCAACTATAACGGGAAAAACAAAGGCATAGCAGGAACACCGACAAACGCCAACACACTTAGAAACGAACTATTCGAATAACTGCCATATTTTGTATTTGTTACAGGGCATTTTAAGAAAAAAATAGTGGATTTGATGGCATGCCAAACCTCCGTGTTATGTTAAAAATATCGCTAAAACAGAAATAACAGAGAAACGCACAAACAAATCATACCATTTTAACCTAATTTAAAAAACAGATACAAATCTATTTGCCAATGTTTTATTGTCTTAACATGCATGTTTGACTGGGTAATTCAAGCATGTTTGAGACGCTTGTCCTGTCGATACAATCGGTCTAGCTCTGATTTCCCTCCGTTTTGTTCGTTATTTGATGCATGCCAGTACTTTATTTGGTCTTTTACATTTTTTTATTGGACCGTCATTGCTGAGATTTACGTAGACGAAATTCGCATATGATGTACATAATATAAGCTAGGACGATGCCGCTGCCGTTGGAGGCTTTTCTTCCATACAGGTTGCACTTTGTAAATACAGCTGTTTCTCAAAACACGCCTCTTTTGGGGAGTAATTGAATATTCATAGAAAATTCATTTTGTTTACATACTGGTTCCCAGTTATGCTCTCTGTGTTCCATATCGCAGAGACAGAACTTGGGAATGTTACCAGTAAATAAACACGTGCATATTGTTTACATTGAAATCTGTGGTAACCTTTCATTCGAGGTAGGGGTAGTTAAGAAAATTAGTGTAAGTTTAAACTCTGAGAAGTTCAGGGCATATAAACGTTGAAAATATGCCGCACAGCCCTATATTTTGACCTTTGAAAAAAATTGTGGTGCATATGAACTTTCAATTCTAGGATAAGATTTTTTTCAAAACTTCATAGTAAAAGTGGTACAGTTTTAGCCGTAAAAGGAGTTCTTATGGGAAATTGCATTGTCAATATTTACAGAAATGCAACCTACAGTATCTTAGCTTATTAATCTTTTTTGTGTTGACATGAATTTTCATTGATATGTTTATAATTATGAATTAATTGCTAACATTACTTTGAATTTGTTCAAATTACTAAGGATTTTCTTCATCAATACAATATTACTTTAGCTGTATTTGGCAAAATATTTCGGAATTTTAGGTTCTTCAGTGTTCTTCAGTTTCGTATTTCATTTTGCACTTAGAGTCTTTTATAGACGAAACAATCGTCTGGTGTACAGAGTTTTAAGCCTGTTATATATCATGAGTTAGTTCAAACTGTTTATAAAATGTTGATTTATTCTAAACAATTAAGTTTTTTTTCTCCAAGGCATAGCTTGCACTTACACGTATTTGGCACAGATTTTCTAATTTTTTTATTGTTATACTTTAACTTCGTGTTTGAATTTCAACTGTTTTGATTCGAGTGCCACTGATCTGTCTTATGTTACCACTTTCATTAGTTTTGAAATAGCGGTGAGGTCAATACGCCACAGCGAACTAATCTTGTACCAGTTGCAGTTCAAATTTCCAACAATGCATCTCGTTCAACTCCCTTTGCACTAATTGATGTATTTTTTTAGTTGAACTCCTCCTTTATCTGTATAAAATACTTCCTTTTGGTGTGAAGAATGAAACATTCGACCGATGAAAAAGAGTTAATCAAAACTTAATGAATTGTCAATAAAAAAACACATAGAAAAAAAACGAAACTTTTTAATGGTTGCATAGTTTTAAAATCAACATATTACATGTATCAGTCAACAATATTTGGATTTTCCCGTTGCTAAATCTATTTCGTAAATTATTACGATCGCATATATAAACAGTTGTCTGAACATAGAATAATTACATCAATAAAAAAATAACTAGAATAGTTTACCAACTTATACTGATTTTACTCTTAAAGATATCAGTTTAAATTCTGGCAGTCTGGTAATTTCCAAATTGTAATTTCAGTAAAGAGTAACAAATGACTGTAACAGTAACGCGTGTTTTGTTTTCATTAAGCACTGAGTCGATATCACATGCTTCAGGACTATAGGTCCAATATGGTATAATCAGCTCGGTTATCAGTGGTTTGGTACTGGCATGATTAAAACATACCTTTCTAAAATTGGCCGATAAAAATAGAAAATATTTAGATTCAACATGCAAAGTAAACCTTAAATGGATTTAGCTGTTATTATTATTAAAGTTCATTTTAATCAATCAGCTCTTCATATGTTTCTATTCTTAAACCTCGTTTGCTTTCCAATATTTGGTTTTTAGCGTTCCTGTTAAAGTTAAGTCTAGAAAAGAACTTTGGACAAATAAAATAAAGAAAGTGTTATTTTCATTTTTATCATCAGTTACATCCAATTATAACATCTGGCACCTTTTTTTAAAAGGTTTTATGAGATGAAATTACAGAAAATATTCAATATATTCAAGTTCATTTTATAAATAATTAGCAACTTTCAAGTTGAACAAGGTAAGGGCATTGATTACGGATGGTTGAAATTTTAAAAGAAATAAATAAGTAAAGCGAACACTTTTTTTCTCATTATGTATCATTTGATCACATCGTCAAAGACACATATTTTATAAAGATTGCTGTAAGATAATTACATTTAAAAGTTAATCCCAATATTTTTTATTACATGATTTGATCATTTATGACGTAACAACACAATGAAATATTCATGCTATGTTTTCCTTATTTTATAGACAGTTTTGGAAGAATAAACATAATGATCCCAATTTTGAACGTTTTCCTTTGTCTATGACCCTTCAATAGAAATCCTTGAAGAATTTCAACTACAAAACTGAACTCTTTAGATATTAAATAATATTTTACGTCATAATTTACGTCATAATTTAACATTAGATTTTGTCTTGGTTTTTACGTTAGTTCAGAACAGAACAAATGTTTTAAACAAACAAATAACAATATGAATTCATACAAATAATGTTTTCAATAACCGTTTCATGTGCAGTAATTCTTAGAAAAATAATAAAATATAAAAAGTGACGTCAGGTGAGTGAATGCGAGAGCGACTAACGAGTCAAAACTTACTTGTCTTTACAATACTGCAACCTCTAATATTCGCCCAAGACCAGAAACTAAGCGGATATTAAAAATGTTTTATTATTATTTCTATCAATTGTTTCCTTCAAAGAAACACGCAAATACTTCATTCTTTTGAATTTAAATTTCTTACTCATTGAAATATATAAGAACATAAAATACATGTAATAGTATTTTATGTAAAACGTTAGGAAACTGTTTCTATGAACTTGTATAGGTACATTCAGAGCCAAAAAATAAGAAAAAAAGGGCAAAATATTGAAATGTCACCTGAATAAATATAAAAGACGGAAGAAAGATTAAACGTTTCATACAATACCACAAAAAAAACCAGTAAAGTATACAACTATTGTGAAGTGTGAATTTATGTACTAAAAGTGCAATCGGATCAGATTCACATCAGAATTTTTGTTTTTGCAATATTTTATAGTAAAAAACGCTCGTAAACCAGGTGTGGAAGAATAAAGTATTTACACGTCAGCCTAACGATCACTAATGTAAGCTTAAAACCTTTAATAATTTGACTTTAATGTTATATATATATCAGTAACAAACAAATTGGTTTATCATAGTTTTTTTTTAATTTACAGTCTTGTCACTACTTAGTTGTTACATGTTTTATAATAGACTGAGGTTAATTTCGCATTTAGAGGATTGAGTAATAAAAAAATATAGTGTACCAAGACACCATGTTATCGTCTCTCCCAAAAGGCAGGAAGCTGTTGAGTGCTTGTCACCTCTTAACATATGTTGTCGTTATAACTGTGTTTAATTCATTACTATCTTATAAAGACCTCGTTTTACTTACGATTTAGTCGTTAATCTATTTTGTGCTCACTTATCCATGATCTTATTGGTTATGTTCTTAGAATGCTGTTAAAATCAGTTACTCACATACACATCTCATTTTACTCATAAGACTTCAATTGTAATACATTTTTGTCGGTTTTTTAGGTATCAAAATATAATTGCTGAAAACTTGAACCAACACTTTATGGTTTGACTGGAATTCGAAATGTTAAATGTATCTTATTGCTTTTTAGAATTGTATTTTTCGGCCCTATAGCTATGAAAGCAATCAACAAAACTAAATTCGGCATTCATGGGAACATCTTAAGCCGAATAGTTTGAACTCATTATTGTTGTGCAGAATCCTAATTAAAAGAGCTTCAGTTATATAATAGTATATTTTATAAATCTTGTAACCCTTTAAAGGTTTTTTCTGCTACATAAGCATTTTTAAATGGAGGAAACAACACATAGTGGAAACAACATATAGTGGTGTCATGAGTTTCAAAAATTTAAACTTACAAGTCATAATTTCATACAAAAATGACTACAATATGTACAATAGTTAATAAATTCAAACAAAAATGTTTTTCACACATTGTTTGTTTAAATGCTTCCATTCGCATACGTGTTGCATGTTTTTACATACACATAATACAAACTTCAATTATCCGTTATCAATAGAACACTGGCCTTCTCCTGGTGTTGTGACGGTCAATGAATCCAATAAATCGTAATCTGTTCAAAATATACATAATGTCAAATTATATTCAATGCTAAAACAGTCAAGTTTGCGACCCAATTTTTTATATTACCAATATAAAAATTGTGCACCAATTACCTGTGTGGTGTTGTCTAGATTATTAAAAGTAGACGTTTGCAACATTGAAAGACAAAGTGCATTCTTGCATTCAATCAATCTCTCAAAGCCCAAAGGAACTACAAAATATAGGGTATTTTTTATAAAGAAAATCGAATTAATTGAACAAAAAATTGCCCCTACTTAAATCAGATGATAGCTCTTCAGTCATATTCTGAAGTGAAGTGGTTTCAATTGTAATGGTATATACAAAATTTGTCGATAAACTACCACACAAGTCCTCTATTGAATTTTTTTTGAAAATTCAGATTGATTATCTATACAAATTTCAGCATTGTTATTTATATTGAAGGCATTTTAAAATTTCTACACATTTATCTAAATGTGCTTGCAAATACAGCAAAAGTAGTTGGTTAATCTGCATATGAATGGTTTCATTTAGTTATGCAGTTCTTATAAAGGACTTCCAGTCGAACATTATGTTGCATTGATGCTGAGATTTTCATATAATAATTTCATTTTTTTCATCAGACACGCAATTGTAATAAGAACCATCAAAGGGAACATAATTGACAATCAATGAAGGCTGGTAAGAATGTATTGCATTAGGGAACCACTTTGATTTTACGGATTCATTTGGTAAAGTGATAAAGAAATCGTGAATACTTTTCAGGTGCGACCATTAGTCCAGTAAAGGAATAGAGTTAAGATCATTAAACACGATTCCATTTCCACAAAAAACTTTCCACGCTTCCTTTCGTCGCATTAGTCGCCTTTTTCGCTTATTTTTTAATCGATTTTTCTTTTTATGTCTCTTTTTATCTTTATTTCTTTGTTTTCCTTTTCTTGTTTCATTTTTCTTCTTCCTTTTTCTTAGTTTGTGTCTGTTTTTGTGTTTCCTCCTCTTCCGTCGCCTATACCGACGACGAAGTATTTTTCTGTCGTGTTTTGATAAGGATTTCCACTTTGTAAACTCAGATTGATTGTGAAGAATATCTGCAAGTAAACATTAAATATTGTCTTACTTTAGTTAAAGAATAGAATAATTTCCATGGAAAACTAAAGTCAGAGTCACATCTTAAACATTTTGGTTAAAATAGTTCGACGTTGAATGCTCAGTCTTATTTATAGGTACTAAAACATGTTTCTACCGTCACAATTATAAATTTCGACACAGGCGAACTGATTCAAGAAGTGTTGGTGAAATTTTTAAGCTAGATATGATTTGGGTGTATTTATCATTAAAAGCAATAAAGGAAATTTGAAAGTAGTTCATGGATTTGTTAATTCGACTGACTCACTCAAACCACTAAAAAGTTCATAACATAAAATTCCTCAGACTTAAATGAGTTTGTCATTGAGATACCCAAACAATTATAATCTTCGGACTTTTTGAAGATTGTGAGTCGTTCGAGTTAACACGTCAATAAACTCCTTAGAAATAAACTTTATTACGTATACTATAATAAATTTCAGTAAGTTCATAAAACAGACATCAAGGGCAAAATACCCAATAGCAAAAAAGGTAGAGAAAAAATAGTTCATTCTTAGATCTTTTGCCAAAACATACTACTTTATTCTTATCAGATGACTGTAATACTTTGTTCTCCGATAAAAGGTGTTTGCATATCAAATTTATTATTCTTTAATAACAAAATGCTTTCGGCTGTGTCATACTTTTGTACGAGCATAATTGTCTTTACATATTCAATGTAATGTCTTGTAATGTAAAAAAAAAAACCAGATATGACGTTTCGCATTGTGGAAACTTTTTGAAAATAAGTGTGACTTTGCCTTCAGTACTCTTCATTTTTTATAACTTGTTACAAGTTCTTGGATATTATCACTAAATTCTAAACATGCACATTCCAAAGCCTCTTTACTATATAATTTCATGCTTCAACTGACAGACAATATTTAATGTTATAGAATCTTTTCGGAAGTATCAAGCACTCGTATATATTTAAGCAATTAAGCAATTAATAATATTTTACTTCACAATTATTCAAAGCTTTTATGATATTTCTGAAAAGATTCAAAAGTATAAGGGGTTAATAAATATATTATTAGTAAGCTAAGTGTAAGTAAAAATAAGTGGAGACTGTCTTATATAATCAAAAGAATAAGAAAAAAAAAACGTCAACCACAAAACCTAAATCAGGAAACACAAAATAAAAATTGTGAATATCTTTTTTTTTTATTAACCAGTTACCAGTTTAGATTTAATAAATTAAAATGAGTGGAAAATACATATATTCTCAACAGTCTTATGATTGAAGTACTGTAACTTATGACTACTGCCAATGTAAGAATGTTCATATCCTGGCTAGGCCAGATCGAGCATTTTGGATGGTGTTTTTTTTTTTAATATTTTAATAATGATGTTGCATTAAAACTAATAAAACATAGCATGCTTAACTTTTACAAAACAAAATATATGGCATGCTTAAGTCTTATGGATAAGTCAGTATGCACATTCCAATTTATAACATAACCCTGTTTCAGATGATGAATAGACAAATACAAAACATTGAAACTTTTTATCAGAATGTATTTTCGGATCATTAAAACAGAATTACCTATTTGCAAATTTAAAAAAATATGTAATTTGTAAAAAAAAAAGTATCTAAAATTAATCCTGCAACAGAATGTGAAACTTTACACTTATGTATACAATTGTTGTCCATTCGTTTGATGTGTTTTATCTTTTTGATTTTGCCATTTGATTAGGGGCTTTCCGTTTTGAATTTTCCTCGGAGTTCAGTATTTTTGTGAATTTACTTTTTTCATATATGTATCAGAGTTGAAATATAAATCTGAAAAATATATATGTCTAAATAGACATGTTCACCATAAGCCTATACCGAAACCGAAACCGATACCGAAACCAACAATAGTAGTGAGGTAAATGATAAATGTTCATAATGGTAATTAACTCAACCATTTGAACTCCATTGTATTGTTTGAATTTTGAATACACTAGATGGAGTACTAGTATTACTTCAAAAGTATAAATTATTTGATATACTAAGAATTTTCTTATCCCAGGCAAAAATAACTTAAGTCGTTTTTGGCACAACTTTTTGGAACTTTGGGTCCTCAATGCTCTTCAACTTTATACTTGTTTGTCTTTTTAATTATTCTTATGAAGACGAAACACGCGTCTGGTGTATCAAATTATAATCCTGATACCTTTGATTACTATGTATTTCAGTTCATCAATTCACATGTATCTATCAAAAAAGCAAACTTAAATTCAACCATTATTGGTATCGTCGTAGGGAAACAGCTGCACATAGTTTACAATAGGTGCAATATCGTTCCGACTATGACTACAAAGAGAACCTATTATTTTATAAATTTCCATTCGTCTGATGGAATGTTCTACATTAACTCTTCTTGCACGAATCTTTTCATTGAAACAATTGCGTTTATCTCGGATTTTTTCCTTTTGATTGCGTAGCTGCCTTGCAGTACACCGTATAACAGGTTATTTTCATTGAATAAAGTATACAAAATATTTTGGCGGTTATTGTTTTGGCGGATT
Source organism: Mytilus edulis (assembly GCF_963676685.1). Classification (NCBI taxonomy): domain Eukaryota; kingdom Metazoa; phylum Mollusca; class Bivalvia; order Mytilida; family Mytilidae; genus Mytilus; species Mytilus edulis. The sequence continues at coordinate 103,097,152 of NC_092344.1, read as the reverse complement.
CAAAACTTTCATCAATACCTTTGCATGAACACTTTAAATTTGGCGGAATTTATTTTGGCGATTTTGTTCTTTCCACGAAAATAAGCGAAAATTTGCACCCCGCGAAAATAACCCGCTATACGGTATGATGATGAAATATGATTTTCAGATGGATATCGCCAATTTAGTGACAATCACTAGGAAACAGAAATATCTCGTATGGACCGAATGCATCCATCAACGTGTAAGTCATTGCGTCATTGATATGATCTAGGAAACCAGATTTGATGTATCTTATTTTCTTTTCTATGTCTATTATGACTTGCGTATTAATACAGTGTATATGGCAATGTCCACTATAAAACAATGCCCGTTTTTAGTTGAGCAATTTATTCTTCTGGAGCTGTCATCAATAGATCCAAATACCTCTTCCAATTCTCATTCTTCAGTTGTTATCATTAATCTGAATGCTTCATGAACAATTTCATTGATAGCTTTATGAAATTAAAGTTTTGCTCAAATCAAACATCAAAGCCATTAGTTCAAATGTGACGTAACATCTTAACCAAATCAAAACCATAGAAAGTTTATTTTTCTAGATTATACGTACCGCTCCTTTATTCCTCTGTCTTATTCTCTCATTTTTTATGTATTTTATTAAATTTGAATCCACATCTTAATTGTATATAACTTGCGTTAGTATATTAATATCTAATAGTCGATGAATTTCACTTTGCTTTTTTGATAGATTCATGTAAATTGTTGAATTGAAGTAATACTCCATCAAGTGTATTCAAATTTTATTCATTATATAATGAAGTAACAGGGTTGCATTAATTAAACATTATATATATATATATATATAAACATTTACCATTTACCTCACTACTATTTTTGGTTTCGGTATCGATGGTATCGGTTTCGGTTTCGGTTTCGGTATCGGCTTATGGTGAACATGTCTAATAGTACTAGTCGATCCCTTGCTGAAATATTTCCCTTTCAAAAAAAGTTCAATAAAAAAAATAATAAAAAAATATAGCGCTGTTCTCATTAAATGTCAGATCAAAAGTAAGATATAATCATAAATGTACACCATCCATAATTACAACCAATTAAAACTCTGGCAGGACGTTGATGCATTACTTTTTGTCCCAAAAATGGTCCAAATACTGGTTGTGTACACAAGAAAATCTTTTCAGTGCATAACTTAATCTTTCTAAAACTCTTTTATCAAAAAATTCTTCCGTTCACTGATACCCTAACAGATATGTACTGAACTGTCTGGAACAATCACATTCTCATCTCCTCTTAAACTGTTTAGTCTTTTCAAACTAAAATTGGCATGCATACTGGCTGCATAGAAGGTGCTAAAGCGCCAATAAGTATACAGATGTAGAGTAAGGTACAAAATAACAATAACATACTGTAAAAGTTGCTATTTAAATTTTAAAATTTTAAAAAGGACCATCCAGACACATGCCGGTATAAATACTTAAAATAACTTAACAATGTTCATATTAGTGAATCTGGCATGTGCTCAAATATGGAGATAATGTATGGCAAAGCAACAATTTAACACCGTTTTATAGTAAAACATCTCAAACTTCAAAGTGGCCATTTTTACACTCGATATTTTCACCGAAAAATATGTTATCCAAAAATATTTTTTTAAATCGGGATTTTGCTCAAACTTTCTCTTGTATTACTTGTTTCTTATAGATAAGTTATTGTAATTTCTTAAATAAAACATAGAGCTAAAATACAGCTTCTTTTTTATTAAATGTCAATATGCATTTAAGTAATTTTTCGATAATGTAGAGGTGTCAGCTTTCGCAAAGTGTAACCATAAACGAAGTATCTCAGCCTTTCGCCAAAGAAAATAGTAAAGAGTATTATTACCTGCACAGTGTCTCATTTCCATCCTGCAGCACCTGTTTTCTACAAGTGATGGACATGTTGCTCCATTTGGTGATGGGTGTTCTAGAATCTCACGAGATCTCGTGGTAATACCATATTTATAACCACAAGTTTGACCATTTCTAGCACATGGGGTCCACGACGACCATGGTCCAGCCATACAGTCCACTATACATGAAAAACAAAAGTTTCATGTAAACAAAAGATTCATAGTATCAATTACTAGTAATTCGTTAACAAAATGCATGAAAAGCTTTTATTGTATTAGCAGGGTGATAAACAATAAACAAAAGCAAGCAGTTTAAACGGTTAAGTGTTAACATGCTGTTTAAATATGTGTTTCAAATAATACTCCAGCAAAAACATCATGTGATATCATGGGTTCCATGGCAGGACTTTTTTCAGTGCTATTGCAAATAACTTTAAACAATATTAACCATACGGTGCTATACTCTAACCGTTTAAAATAGTTCCAGTAATTTAATTCATTTGCCAAAATGTATAATTATTATTAGAATGTGTTTTTAATTATTGTTCATAGGGAACGGCATGTTAATTACTTATAAAAAAGATGATAGACAGTAACAGTTAAGATATAAAATAGTACTAGCATTTCCTTGCCTTTCCTTTTCTAGAAAAAAAACTGTTATGCTATTTATATATATAGTTTCTTTTCGTATAAACAACATGTATTCCAATTCTTTTCAGAAAAATCAAAACATCTGTATACTGGCAAATTTTGCAACATCACCAATGAAACTAAAATATTCAAATTCGTCCATGTTTATAATTTTTTCATCAGAACTACATATTACAAGTATAAAAATTACCAAGAAGGCGGCAGTCTTTTGAGTAATTAGCGTAATAAAGTCCATCTGGGCAACTTTCAGTACAACGTCCACGGTATGATATGTAAGGATGTTTACACTGGGTGCAATAGCCATTACTAAAGCATGCATTACAGTGATCTAGCTGACATTCTGAAAAAATAAATATTAATTTCCTTAGGGGTGTAGTTTTGTAGTGCTAGAATATAATAACACACTTACGTTGGCAAGCATAGTGGTCAAAATTGTTTTCTTTTCACGTTTTGCTGGTTTGTTTTGTTTGTTTGGGAATAAGGCGAAAAAAAAATTCCAAAGACAAATTCATGAAAATATCAATATCGGAGTAAATATTTTAAAAACCACCTTTCTTTTATTTATCATACTAGTATTATTATTTTTTTTGCTTAATTCAAACTTATTATTTTGTTAATTGAATGAAAGGATAACTTATTGACAGGTGTATTTATATACCACCAACATTATGATTTTGTTCTACTCGGATCTTTAAACTGCAGTCGAATAATTCATTCAAGGTGGTTTGGATGGTTGTAATAACCAATAAAACAACGGTTGTTTTCATTGGAATATGCAATTGCCAATAAGAACGTAATAACTATATTTATTAGTACATTTTTCGTTGATTTTAGTTGAAATATTTGCCAACTAACTTTTATCGTTCATTTTTTTTTCTAATATTATTTTATATCGAATAAAACCAAATTTGTCCAAGGTGTATTACCTATACTGATTATGTTTGAAAATTTCATTAAAATTAAACTCTTTTAGAAAACATTAAAACTTGTATCTTCATTTTCTATCTAATGTAAAATTTCAAACTGATACTCAGTAAATAACTGTTCCCAGACAGGATTATTTACTAAATACTGATGCTGTTCGCAGTAAACGGGTTTATTTACTCTGAACTTATAATGTTCCAGGTAAAGATTTATATTCAATTGAAACTAAAATTGTTCCCTTAAATATAGATTCTAACATTGATACCAGTGGATTATCGGATTTATTCAATCGGGATAGTGAAATTATCAATTTTAAAGTCCGAGCCTCGCCGAGGACTTTAAAATTTATATAATTTTACTATCAAGATTGGATAAATCCGATAATTCACGAGTAACTTTGTAAGAATCTGTTTCTCTAAAATTAATGATTAAAAAATAAATTTTCTTTTTTTGTTAAACGAAAATCCCCTTCGAGCGCCTTCTACATTCCACGAATTTGTCAATTTCATTAACACCTGTTAGCATATCTTGATTCATCCAGTTAGCTAAAAAGGTTATGACCCTTAAAATCATCCAATGATCTTTTGAGATCACAGGCAGCCCCACGTTGATTATTTTTTTTATACAATGGGTTCGGAAAGGGATAAATTTCCATAGAATTAGAGAAAGGGTTGTATATACTCCATTATGAAATAAGGACATGCGATATGATTGCAAATGAGACAAGTATCCAACATAGTTTAAATATTAGATATTCAGCTATAAAAGCCCCGACTTGACAAAATGAGGAAATTCAAACATAAATATAACAACGAACTGATGCATGGAACAATAAACGAAAACAGAATGAGATACCACAGAAGGCATTTAAAGACGCATAAAGATTATGACCGGGATAAACATGTTTCTGTTGGCTCAATTTAAACTCTAACCTAGGACAATAATGAAACAAAAAACTAATACTACCTTGTATCTCTGAAAATGTTTAAAGTCATTATTACAAATTGGTCAATGTTGATTAGATGGGTGTCAATATCAGGTGAATGTGTCAAAATTTATCTGATGTATCTTTACCAAGGGCGCTCAAAAAGTAAAATCACAAAAATACTGAACTCCGAGGAAAATTCAATCGGAAAGTCCCTAATCACATGTCAAAATCAAATGACAAACACTTCAAACGAATGGACAACAACTGTCATATTCCTGACTTGGAACAGGCAATTTCAAATGTAGAAAATGGTGGATTGAACATGGTACGATTATTTTACTTCATAGAATATGGAATGTTTATTCCTACCAATAAGACAAAAGCAACTTACTTATCATTTGTTTGTGCATGCCGTAAAACCCTGTTCCACATAAGAAATGGGTTTGGATCCAGCAAATACATTTAATTTGCTGCTTATACATGTATACTTAATATACCTGTCCGAAATCAGGAGTCTTTTTTTTTGTTTGCTTATTATCGTTGTTTGCCATAAAAAACATGCCATTAATTTGATGCATATATGTGCATAGGGGTGAAAATATACCACCCATGGGCGCTCTTATAACTTGTTTGTATAACTGTCCATTAAACCCAAATTCATTGTTTCTTAGAAATAATTTAACGAATGCAGTTAAACCTTTTTTGTTGGGAATCTTTAAAGGATATTCTTGTGCATCAAATAATTCTACTGCATTGATAACCGTTTCTTTTAAATTAACCATGATCATATTTGTGTACATTTACGTTACATCATAGGCAATAAGAAAGCATTCACTTTTTATCTTGTGTGTAACTCTACTATTTTATTAATAAAATCCGTTGTATCTAGAATTCATTTCTAAAGTTATGCCTCTTCAATAATGGTTTTATTTTAGGTCAAGTAATTTCTCAATCTTAATCCATCTCGTGAGAGTAACACCTATTGATGTTCGGTCGTAAGGAACATTAATTAATGTACATTGTATCATAAGACGATACAGAGTAATAGACATCAGACTCCAACTACTGAAAGACCGATACCAACAAGGACTCATCAACGTGGTAGATTACTCTGACGCAGCATCCCATTTTTTCTATATTTGAACTGAACAATAACGTGAACTATTGTAAATTGTGACTTTGTAAATATAATGTTTTGCGACTTTTGATGTATATATAAAAGATTGTATTTCTCCTCATTTTACATATTTCCTTATGCAATGCATTTATAAAATTGATTAATGTATTAAATTATGTTTGCAATAAAAGAGATCTTGTATTAATGTCTTTATATCATGAAAATCATTCAGAACTATAAAGTATAAAATTGAGAATGGAAATGGTGAATGTGTCAAAGAGACAACAACCCGACCAAATAAAAAAACAACAGCAGAGGGTCACCAGCAGGTCTTCAATGTAGCGAGAAATTTCCGCACCCGGAGGCGTCCTTCAGCTGGCCCCTTAACAAATATATACTAGTCCAGTGATAATGAACGCCATACTAATTTCCAAATTGTACACAAGAAACTAAAATTAAAATAATACAAGACTAACAAAGGCCAGAGGCTCCTGACTTGGGACAGGCGCAAAATTGCGGCGGGGTTAAACATGTTTGTGAGATCTCAACCCTCCCCCTATACATCTAACCAATGTAGAAAAGTAAACGCATAACTATACGCACATTAAAATTCAGTTCAAGAGAAGTCCGAGTCTGATGTCAGAAGATGTAACCAAAGAAAATAAACAAAATGACAATAATACATAAATAACAACAGACTGGCTACTAGCAGTTAACTGACATGCCAGCTCCAGACTTCAATTAAACTGACTGAAAGATTATGATTTCATCATATGAACATCAGACACAATCCTTCCCGTTAGGGGTTTAGTATCATACCATCATAACATATATGAGAAGAACATAACCCGTGTCATGACAACAACTGTTTTTAGAATAAATGTGTTTAGACATTTTTGTAACTGAATATCATTTGTTTGTTATTTGTTGTGTGCATGTATGTATGTTGAATGAATTTATATTAAATTATTGAGAAAAAATATTTGATTCTTTAAACAATTTTTCTGAAAAAAAACCTGAATATATAGAAAACACTTACAATCTATATACCTAAGTTGGAACAGACTATACAATTGTATGCTCATTAAACCTTTTGTCTTTTTTGTTTTCTTTACTAATAGATAATTGGTAGAATTAAAAGTGGGCAATCCAGGAGTAAACCGTTTGGAAGACTGAGGTACATGTGTCCATGTTTTGAATCATTATTATTCTTTAAAAATTATACGTATGGATAACTATTTCGTTTTTTTTCTATATAGATTTTCAACTATATATTTTATTATCATATAGCATATAAGTGAGTAAGCAGTGTAAAGTTCTTTATTGCCATGTTTTAAATATATTGAATACCCCGTATAGAGGTGGTCTTAATTGCAGGATGCTAATACAGATAAGAAGAAAAACTGTTTCGAATGAACAAAAAGAAAGTTTCCGAATATTCCTCCATAGACCATATGTCTCACTAATAAATATGCGTGAACCCTCAGGGGTTCACGCAATAAAGACAGAAGTACACCGGTGTTCATATATTCGTATGTTAAGGATTTTTGTTAGGATTTTTGTTTGTATTTTTGATTAGATACATCCGTTGGGAGTTATCCCAGATGAGTGTATCTAATTTACACCAAGATATTATTGTCAATGCAGAATGATAGATTTCAATTATCAAGGAGGGGGTATTTCAATTATCAAGGAGGGGGTATTTCAGTAGTTTGACAATATGTTATCGAAAATTATCAATTTTATTAAACGACATCTGGGTACAAGTACGTGTATGTTCTGCCTTGTTTGTCTATGCATTGGTGTGTTTTTTTCTGCTTGTAAGAATTGTAAATCCGGACGAATTTGCAAACGAACCAAAATATGACTTCTGCCTACATGGTCATGTGACTACTTTTACTAATTGGACATATTCAAAAGTAAAATAAAATCATATTTTTTTAAACAAATGTAAACGTTATTTCTATCGTGAGGATTATTTTCGAACACTTGGTTTGATTTTAAGTTATTAATCATTAATGAGTCATTAAATCCAATCCTAGGACGAGGGTTTTTGAGTAAATTCCAAAAACATTTTTCTAAGACTTTTACATTGATAGTTTTAATTACAAAACCTCAAACTTGTATTCAATAAACTGAAATTATAATGGGTTCACTGAAGTGCAGTGTCACATTGTCACGTAGTTATGCAATCACTATATGGAAAATTCGACAACACGATCGTCCTTGGGCATTTCCGAATAACCTGAACTCAGTGTTCTATTATCATAAACAAACATGAATACGTTTTAAATTAACATTCTCCCCTTCTTGTAAAATTTCATGGAAAATGTAAACAGAGGTTAACTATCAAATTGGTTTAATGTTAAAAAAAAAATAGCAATACAATGATACTCTTTGAAAACTTGATAGGAAAATTTGGAAGGAAAATCTGTATTCAAATGGTAATTGACAATAATGCTCGCTCCAAATCCGATATACAATATGACAGTTGTCAATAATGGTGGCCCCGAACCCGGTAAACACTATGACAGTTGTCAATAATGGTGGCACCGAACCCGGTTAATAAAATGACTGTTGTCAATAATGATCGTTCCCTAATCCGGTATACACTATTACAGTTTTCAATAATGATCGCTCTAAATCCGGTAAACACTATAATTGTCAATAATTGTATCCCAAAACCCGATAAATCCTATGACAGTTGTTGATAATGGTAGCCCCGAAACACTGTAAACACTACGACATTTGTCCATAAAACTTGCTCCCAAAGACGAACAATACTATGACAGTTGTGAAATTGTATCGCAAAACACTATGACAGTTGTCATAATAGTTGCTTCAAAACCTGATAGTCCTAGGACAGTTATTGATAATGATATCCCATAACACCATAACAGTTGTTATAATAGTTGTTTCAAACCCGATAAATCCTAGGACAGTTGTTGATGATGGTATCCCAAAACACTATGACATTTGCTAAAATAGTTGTTTCAAAACCCGATAAATACTATGACAGTTGTTGATAATGGTATCCACAAACACGGTAAACACTATGATATTTGTCCATATTACTTGCTCCCAAAGACGATGAATACTATGACAGTTGTGAAATTGTATCCCAAAACTCAGTGGTCATAATAGTTGCTCCAAAACCTGATAGTCCTAGGACAGTTCTTGATAATGGTATCCCCAAAACACTAAGACAGTTGTCATAATAGTTGTTTCAAAACCTGATAAATACTATGACAGTTGTTAATAATGGTAACTCCCAAACACAGTTAACATTATGACAGTTGTTGTAATAGTTGTTTAAAAACCCGATAAATAATATGACAGTTGTTGTAATAGTTGTTTAAAAACCCGATAAATACTATGACAGTTGTTGTAATAGTTGTTTAAAAACCCGATAAATACTATGACAGTTGTTGTAATAGTTGTTTAAAAACCCGATAAATACTATGACAGTTGTTGTAATAGTTGTTTAAAAACCCGATAAATACTATGACAGTTGTTGATAATGGTGACTCCCAAACACGGTTAACACTGTGACAGTTGTCAATAAAACTTGCTCCCAAAGACGATAAATACTATGACAGTTGTGAAATTGTATCCAAAACACTATGACAGTTGTCATAATAGTTGCTTCAAAACCTGATAAATACTAGGACAGTTGTGGATAATGGTATCCCCAAACACGGTAAACACTATGAGATTTGTCAATAAAACTTGCTCCCAAAGACGATAAATACTATGACAGTTGTGAAATTGTATCCCAAAACACTATGACAGTTGTCATAATAGTTGTTTCAAAACCCGATTAATACTATGACAGTTGGGGATAATGGTAACTCCCAAACACAGTTAACACAATGACAGTTGACGATAAAACTTGTTCCCAAAGACGATAAATATTATAACAGTTGTGAAATTGTATCCCAAAACACTATGACAGTTGTCATAATAGTTGCTTCAAACCCTGATAAATCCTTGGACAGTTGGGGGAAATGGTATCACCAAACAAGTAAACATTGTGCAGTCTCTTTAAAGGTTTTCATTTTGTTTCAAACTAATCTTAGAAACCATTTGTTTTTTATACTGAAATCGTGTTAAAAGCAATTCGTGCAACAAGCAAACGATGAATAAGTTTAATATAATACAGATTGTATTATCACCAAAAATTTGAAAGTTATGTGATGAAATAATCATAAATTTCTTTTTAGAAATAATAAGACTTTTCTACCTCAGGCATAGATTACCTTAGCTGTATTTGGCAACACTTTTAGGAATTTTGGATCTCAATGCTCTTCAACTTTGTACTTTTTTTGGCTTTTTAACTTTTTTGGATTCGAGCGTCACTGATGAGTCTTTTGTAGACGACACGCGCGTCTGGCGTATATACAAAATTTAGTCCTGGTATCTATGATGAGTTATTAAGTGTTGTTTATGTAAAATGTTTAACATATTTGTAAAACGTTATTTCGAGAGAGAAAAAAACTATATAAATAGCAGCTTTAAACATATTTCAACATGTGGTATAGACACCTGTTCTATCTATTGTTAGAGACTGAATATTGCCGTCACGAAGTTTTTGGACAGTTGTGTCGTTAGGTTGCTGTCTCATTAGTGTATCACCCACATCTCAATTTATTCATATTAATAAAATCTCATTTACTTGTCAATATTTTCGATTTATTGCTTAGTCTGAATGTAAACATTTTTATATCCTCAAAGTTTAATTTTAAACAAATAATTTGTTAGCAGCCTGTGTGATATCAAGAAATATCAGATATTTTAAGAAAGTAATAAATTGGTTATGAAGCTTTGAACAACATCTGCGATTTCATCAACATGTATACTATTGTTGACTTTTATACAAACAATGTATAATATCCATGAAATGTAGAATAACTTGGCCGTCACAAAAGGGTTGAGGCTTTTAAAGTATTTTAGAATTCAGTGGTATACTCATGTATAATGTTTCATGAACAAGCATGCAGTACTAAAAGGGGGAACTAGGTTGGTGTTTTTTTTAGAATTATCATTTCTGCGCTTTTTGGAGAAAATAGACTGTTTTCATTTCCTATAGTTAATTATCCATTTTTAGATGGTGACGTTCCCTTGTCACCATCTTACGGTGTTTATATATCTCAACTTGTACGATTCGCTCGTGTATGTAACAATTTTTTAGATTTTAACGAGAGAAATTTATGTATTACTGAAAAATTATCACACCAGGGTTTTCGATATCACAAACTAGTCAAAACATTTACTAAATTTTATCATCGGTATAAGGACATCATTCGTAAATATAGCTCAACATGCAGACTTCTTATACGTTCAGGTATTTCACATCCAACTTTTTATGGAAATATTCTTTATAAAGCACAAAGGTGTGAGTATTCACCTCAAAAACTAACAAAACCTTTGAATAGACTTATTAAGAAGGGATATAGTTACGATACTGTTGTCAGGTCATTAAAGATTGCATATTTTGGCGTTAATATTGATTCATTTATAGGGTCTTTGCATCGGAACTAAACACATTTATTAAAAAAACAGTTGTTAGCATGACACGGGTTATGTTCTTCTCATATATGTTATGATGGTATGATACTAAACCCCTAAAGGGAAGGATTGTGTCTGATGTTCATATGATGAAATCATAATCTTTCAGTCAGTTTAATTGAAGTCTGGAGCTGGCATGTCAGTTAACTGCTAGTAGTCTGTTGTTATTTATGTATTATTGTCATTTTGTTTATTTTCTTTGGTTACATTTTCTGACATCAGACTCGGACTTCTCTTGAACTGAATTTTAATGTACGTATTGTTATACGTTTACTTTTCTACATTGGCTAGAGGTATAGGGGGAGGGTTGAGTTCTCACAAACATGTTTAAACCCGCCGCATTTTTGCGCCTGTCCCAAGTCAGGAGCCTCTGGCCTTTGTTAGTCTTGTATTATTTTAAACTTAGTTTCTTTTGTACAATTTGGAAATTAGTATGGCGTTCATTATCACTGGACTAGTATATATTTGTTAAGGGGCCAGCTGAAGGACGCCTCCGGGTGCGGGAATTTCTCGCTACATTGAAGACCTGTTGGTGACCTTCTGCTGTTGTTTTTTTTTCTATGGTCGGGTTGTTGTCTCTTTGGTACATTCCCCATTTCCATTCTCAATTTTATGTTAATAAGTGTTATTTGTTTCGGTTCAATAAATATTATCAAAACAAAACATCTATCGTGAAAACTATAAAGAGAAAGAGAAACAACAGACCGAATGAGAGAAACCTGAAAACAACAGAATGGTTCAACACAATCTGATAAGTATATATATTATAATAAAATAATCTTATTTTGAGAAATTGTCATCAAAATATTTAAATATGGACAACATCTTTACCCAGAAAGATATATTGCAACGAGTATAATTATGAGATGATGTATGATTGACAATGGTGCCCATCAGATACCAACTGACGCAGATGTTAGCAGCTAAAGGTCGCTATAGACCTTCTACAGTGAGCATCCATACAGCATAACAAGCAATAATAGCCCGCGACTACACTAAATGTCAAACACTTCAAATGAGAAAACCAACGGCCTGATTGGTGTACATAACAACTAGGTAAAAACAAATAAATGTACAGTAACATACGACAACCACTGAATAACAGGCTCCTGACTTGGGAAAGGTATATTCAGCTTGTGGCTGGTTAAAACATGTTAGGATCGCTCGACCATTCTCCTAATATGGGGACTTGATGTAACAGCACAATATTAGAAAAAAACATTTAAAATCATTGAAAAGGGCTGATCGATACAAAGCAAAACAGACAACTAGTAATTATCAAAAACACTAGACAAAAAGTACCAATAGATATTTTATACAGATGTTATTATGTGTGAATAATCTTTTCGAGTAAGGCTGTTGCTCTTTTCTTTTTTGTTCCAATATATGTATAGATACTTATTTTGGATCAAATATGTTTATTGCAGCACGTGTATGATATCACCTTAAAATGGATCGTTTTATATTTTTAGATACGACAAATTTTTCAGTCATGGAGTGGGATATGTGTTTTCTTCTCCCTCTTGAGTATGTTGGTTTTGCAGAATAAACTTATGACCATTCTTTGATTCCCGTAGATTGTTCATTGTAAATTGTTTAACAGACCAAGGACGATAAAAACAAAGTTATTACATGTGAGCTATGACATATTTTTCTACAAATAACGTAGTAACTTACTATTACAAATACTGTAGTCTTCATGTCGAACCCCAAAATACCCCTTAGGACAACTATGTATGCAATGTCCAGTCTGCCTCATTCCTGTACGGGCCAGGTACAAAAACAATCGTGGTCTACATTTATAACATCCATTCACTTCTGAACACCGTATACATCCACTATTACAACCTGAAATAAATAGAGAATAGGTGAGTTCTTACATGTGTACTGCCTGTTGGCTGGGATAATCGATGATTTCCTACATGTGTACTTTCTGTTGACTAGGGTAATGCGCATTACAAATATTTTTCCAAATACTCCACCTGTTTTACTAGATTCACCATCCGAACACAGAAGCGATCAATTGTACTATTTATATTTGTCTATATATAGTTGGATATCTCTTAATGTTATCTGTCTATCTATTTATATGGTTGGATATCTCTTAATATTTTTTTAACAACGTTAAGCCCACATATCCTTTAATTCATACATGCACATGTGAATAACAAAGGGTATATAGTAAAACGTATGTAGTAAGCATCAACATAGAATAAAAACTCTGCGATATTACAGACGACATGAAAGACGTGTAGGTAAACGTAAAACAATACTTCATAATTACGGGGCGCCGAATGGGACTCTTGTGATTTTGTACTCGAAATTCAATTTTGTACGGACAAAAGTGAGTTTTGTTCAACAAAAATGAGTTCAGCTTAACAAAATTTGTAGCATACTACAAATTTAAAATTTTGTCATACAAAATTATCTCTCAGTGGACAAAAGTTACTTTTGTCATGACAAAATCCAGTTTTGTAACACAGACTTTACTTTTGTTACCTAATTTGAAAATTGGGCGACAAAAGTAAATTTTGTATGCAAATTTGTTTAGTTTGGAATCTGTGAACTAATTTGCATACAAAATCAACTTTTGTGACACAAAATTTACTTTTGTGAGCAAAATTGTCTTTTGTGAGACAAAATTGACATTTGTGAGACAAAATTGACAAAATTGAATTTTGTCTCACAATTGTCTCACAAAATTGAGTTTTGTCTCACAAAAGTCAATTTTGTCTCACAAATGTCAATTTTGTCTCATAAAAGTCAATTTTGTGTCACAAAAGTCGATTTTGTATTCAAATTAGTTCACAGAATCCAAACTAAACAAATTTGCATACAAAATTGACTTTTGTGAGACAAAATTGACTTTTGTCTCGCAAAATTGAATTTTGTCTCACACAATTGACTTTTGTGTTTTAATTTCCAAATCAGGTAACAAAAGTCAATTTTGTATGCAAATAAGTTTATATTTGCATACCTTTTTGACAAAATTGACTTTTGTCATGACAAAAACGAATTTTGTCTACAAAAATGAATTTTGTCTACAAAAATGAATTTTGTCAAGACAAAAATGAATTTTGTCTTCACAAAATTGAAGTTCTCATAAAACAAGTCTGTATCACATAGTTTTGTAAGACAAAAATGATTTTGTTATGACAGAATTGAATGTTGTACAAAACCACAAGAGTCCCATTCGGCGCCCCGTAATAATGCCACATAAAAAAATCTAATACGAGGTTAGCAAAAGCAAGCTTAATGCTTAATATAAATAATATATTTAGAGTAGATTTGTTCAGAATTTCGATAAATGAAGAAAAAAATGTTTTGAATTTTTTTAAAGTCTAAGTTGATAAAAAAAAGGCTCAATTTTCAATATTTAAATTTGTAAAGAAAGCATATTTCAATTTGTTCTATAATATCAAGGAATCAGAAACCATACAGTTCTAATTATTCTGTCTTATTTTGAAATAAATCTCCCAACACGATATTGCTTTTCCTAGTTCAATTTAATTTAATTGAAATACCATTGATTAAAGAAACGAGGTTTAAATGAGCAAAGAATTCAATACATGATTGCCTTGTTACATTTGAGATACAAAGTCTTATGCAATGATGTTTATCGTGTTTAAAACAGATATTTACATCTTTTATTGAATGGTGACACATGGTTTTAATAACGAGCTGCGTGAGGTAGTTTGATCATTTATACCTTTTTTATCTACTTTCTAACACTTTGTATACATAAAAATCAACTATAACTCTGTGGATATTATGTTAGTTTTATCAGGTAGATAATTATTGCTTAGCCACTTATTGTTAACCAAAAGTAAACTAAAGTATAAACAAAAATACCGAACACCATGTAAGTTAATAAAAAGAGGGAAGTCCAGTTTTAGGGGATGTTCATGTTGCTTAGTCATTAGTTTTCTGTGTTTTGTCTTGTGTACCAATTTTTTCTGTTTGTCTTTTTCATTTTAGCCCTAGTGTTGTCAGTTTATTTTCGATCTAGGAGTTTGACTGTCCCTCGTGTATCTTTTGCCCCTCTTCTATAAGCCAGACAAAATAAAACTTTCCAACATTTCAAAAAACGGAACGAATGGAAAACAATTGTCATGTTCCTGGCTTAGTGCAGGAATTTTCTGAAGCAAATGGTAGGATAAATCTGCTTTCAAAGCCAGCTAAAACCTGTAGTTATTTACCGCCGGTATTGCACCATCTAGTGTTATATACATAACTAGAAAATGTGACGTTATGGATGATTTTTCCTTTTTAAAGTTAAGGTACTAAATATAAAAGGATTATTTTATTGCATAAATTCTTTCTAACATTGTACCTCGTAGAACATCAATTGAACCTAGTATATTGCAAGACAACGAAACTACAAATAATGTTAAATGACTCCTCTGTATGTCATGGTTGTTCCTCGCCAACAGGGAAGAACTGAAATACGAGAAAAAACTGCGTATATCAATTCAAGTGGACAATGGTCATTGTAAGGAGGTAGAACAAAAAAAAAAACTTTCGAAAAAACAACACAAGTGTTCATTCTATTCACGAGGGCTTGTCGTCGAATGGAAGACACCTGATAATCAGAAGCATGCCTACAATACGCAAACCAGTACACCGCTTCAGTACCCGTACCCGCTCCCTTTTCCTGGCCCCCCTCCAGCTCATTCTGGATCATATCCGTCATTTAGTTGGCCTCCACCTCCAGTGGCTGATAACAACGTTCTTGGTCATATTATGCAATACATCACAACAATCGATAGCCGACTTAGTAATTTAGAAAATATGGACAAAAAAATCATAAATTGGAAAGTTTTTGTGAAAATATGGAGAACTTGTATATTCGAGTTAAAAAAACTGAAACCGGTATTGAACCCTAACTTCACAGATGACTGAAGTACAAGATATATGCGTTTCTCATAAAATAAAACTTGACGAGTTATGTGTAGAGAAGGATACCATGTGGACAGCTATTGTCGCTTGTGGGGCAGGTAGTCCAGGCAAAGGGTCTAAAATTAAAAAGGAACTAGAACAAATACAAAAACAAAACGAAGAACTGAAATCAACCGTGACAGATCTGCAATGCGAATCTCTGAAACAAAACTTGGTGTTCTACGAAGTCGTTGACCAACCGGGTGAAAACACCGACAGTCTATTAAAAGGATTTATCCATTCTGAAATCAACATAAAAAGTGAAATTAAATTTGTTAATGTTAGACGCATCAACAGCAAATTCAAACCACGTTCCATAATTGCATCGTTTGAAAGTTTGAAAGACCGGGAAAAAGTGCGCCGTTCAGCTTATAAATTAAAGGGAACTCCTTTCAGCCTGAGTGAGCAGTACCCACCAGATATTCTTGTTAAACGGAAAAGGTTAATCCCAATTTTAAAAGAAGCCCGGTAT
Organism: Mytilus edulis; assembly: GCF_963676685.1. Classification (NCBI taxonomy): domain Eukaryota; kingdom Metazoa; phylum Mollusca; class Bivalvia; order Mytilida; family Mytilidae; genus Mytilus; species Mytilus edulis. Next base: position 103,080,669 of record NC_092344.1, on the reverse strand, counting down.
CAAAATGTCAAGGCAGTGTTGCACAAGGACAAGCTTTACATTGATAATGATGTTTTCGACCATTTAAAACACAAACAATTCATAAAGGAGCCAACAGTGGCATTTCCGAGTGGTGCTAGTTCTGGGAATTCGAAGGCGAAGAGCACAGTTGGTAGTAATTTAGACAATGACCCGGACCCCAATAGCAGTATGGCTGAGAAGGAAGACTAGGATAGCGTTGAAGGACTTCCAACTAGTGTTTTATCTAACATTTGTACTGATAGTTTGAAATTTATCTCGTGGAATATTAATGGTAGTTTACAAACAAAACTTGATGATAAAGCATTTGTAAATTTTTTATGTACATATGATCTTGTTTTTCTTACAGAATGTTAGTTTGAAAAAGATTTTTCATTTCATTTACCTGATTATAATTGTCATTTATTCCCTCGATTGATAGCTAAATCTATTCAGGGAGGAGGTAGTGTTATTTTGATTAAAAAATGTTTTTCTACTGTTATTGATATTGAAACTTGTATTTTAGACTCTATTGTATGGTTGAATATTAAGCAGGGTATATTAACCAAAGACAAATCTGTATATATTGCTTGTATTTATATTCCCCCAGACAAATCTAAATACTATAAGTAATATGATTGTGATTTATACAATGAGTTAGAAAATAGCATTGAGTTATACTCTGAACTTGGTCACGTTTTTATTCTTTGGGATTTGAATGGTCGAACTGGGACGTTAGTCGATTTTTTGGAAAATGATGATATTCATTTTACTTTAAAGAACCGAATTTGTGGCGCTTTTGAATATTTATCCGATAGTGTTCTCCCGAAAAGAGTCAATCCTGATTTAAATACAAACAGTTATGGATCTAAATTAATTAGTATGTGTAAATCCTCAGGCTTAAGGATAGTGAATGGTAGACACAAAAACGGATTTTCAAATGACTTTACATATTGTGGCCCTATTGGTATGAGCGTTCTGGATTACTTCATTGTACCTTCGTTTTATTTCCCGAATATAAACCAGTTAATTGTGTCAAACTTTACAACTTATTCGGACCATGCATTTTTACATTTAGAACTGAATCTATTAAACACTATGCGAAACCCAGGCAAATGCTCAGATACCATGGAAGATACAGAACGTCGTGTTAAATACAAATGGAAAGATCAATATAAAGAACAGTGTACTGAGTGTATTCGTATCAATATGGACAATATCATTCGTTTACAGAATCGTATAAACTTTGAAAATCAAAATTTTTTTGATAAATCGTTGAGCAATTTTACATGTATGATAGAGGACATTATGTCGCCTTTCTTTAAAACGATGCCTTATGTTAACAACAAGCCGTATAAAACAGATAATTATTTTGACAAACCTTGGTTCAACACACGATGCAAAGAACTTTATCGATGTTATATCGATTATCTACATGTTTTCAATCGTTCAAAGTCAATTGTAAACCATACAAACTTAACTTGTGCAAAGAGGGAATATGAAGTTATGGAACGTCGTCTTAAGCGAGAATACCAACGTATAGAGGGTAATGCAATGGACTTTTTGAAATATAGTAACCCAAAACTGTTTTATTCTAAATTTAGGAAAAGGACCGAAAAGAAAAATAATGTACCGTTACAATCATTCTATGAACACTTTAAAAAATTGTCTTCTGTTAATATAGACAATACATGTGACGAACATTTATTTAATAACACTGATGGCGATTGTGTATATCCTGAACTTGATGAAGTGATCGAGGTCAGTGATCACAGAGGAGGAGATTTTAAAAGCAATCCGCAATTTAAAGCGCAATAAAAGTCGTGGAGTAGACGGTATATTGAATGAATATTTTATAGAGTATAAAGATGTTTTTATGCCAACATTAGTCAAGGTTTTCAATGGTATTTTACAATCCGGTATATTTCCTACTAGCTGGGCCATTGCTATACTTGTGCCTATTTTCAAGAAAGGAAACGAAGACGATCCAAATAACTATAGAGGTATAAGTCTTGTAAGTAATTTCGCAAAATTATTTACTTTCGTATTAAATCAACGTTTGATGGACTGGTCCGATTCTTTTGATGTCATTACTGACGCCCAGTTCGGCTTTCGCTCAGGTTTTGGAACTGTTTTATTTTTGCCCTAATTTCTGTAATTGTTAAGTCCCTATCAGCAAACAAACGTCCTTTATTGTTGTTTTGTTGATTACACAAAAGCATTCGATACTGTTCAAAGGCTGATGCTATGGTATAAATTATCACAAATTGGTATTCAAGGTAAACTTTTAACTGTAATTAAATCTATGTATACTAATGTGTCTACTTGTGTATGTGTTGATGGTTTTAATTCTAAATACTTTACCAATGAATTGGACTTGATGCAGGTAGAGGTGTTATCTCCCATACTTTTTTCATTATATACAATACAATACAATACAATATTTTATTAACGTCTCACCTTTTACAAAGCAATACATAACACATTGATTAAAACAAATTACACATATGTAAAAGCCATTCATATAGAATTATGAGAGACGATTATTTACACATTAGAAACAAATTTCACAACGCTTAAAACATTAAAAAATAAATAAATATATATATATATAAAAACAAGCAAATACAAAACTATCTACATGTATATAAAAAACTACGTCTCCTATCTAAAATGTCTCTGCAGGTTTTGGCACACAAACGTATATTGTTTACACCACCTAGAATCACAGATAGCTTATCTTGACTAGAAAAATTATCAAAACCATCAATATTTAAAGTATTAAAACAACTGTCCCTAATATCATCATACAGTGGACAAAATAAAAGTACATGTTCTTCGTTTTCAATGGAGTCAGGACAGCAAAAGCAAGTTCGTTCTAGCAATCTTAGATTCTCGTATCTCCCGGTCTCGACGCGGATTGCCGCTACTCCACACCTAAACTTGGCGTAAGCACTTCTGTACGATGTTGGCATGTTCACTTTAAGGTATGACTCAGTCTCAAAAGTGTTTTTAAACTGTCTGTAGATTCGTAGCTTGTTTTGTCCGTTTCCTCTAACAGCGGCAATTCTGTTTAAATCTTCATGCCATTTGGAAATATGTTCATTTAAAACAGAATGACAAATAGTGTCTTTTATTTCGCAAAATTGTAGGTTTTCATCATGAATATCATAACGCTCTAAAATTCCACACGTTTTAAATTTGTCTCTTATTTTGAAATTCCAGTTTTTGGAGTTTGAACAGGCTTGATTGTCAGCCCATACAAAGACCCTTTTATTCAACCGTCCACTATCAAAATTTCGAAGTCTATTCCACTGATTTAGCACAAATTTCCATTGTTTTACTATAACCGGAGTCCAACCAATATCCCCATGTACGGCTGTATTGGGCGAATATCGTCCTACACACATAAAGAAACGAGCTGCTCGATTTTGTACGGCAGCAATACACGGGAAATGTTTTGTACCCCAGATTGAAACACCGTAGTTAATAACACCCCAAACCATTGTATCATATAGTTTTGTGTAACAGTTATACGGGAGTCCACCAAACGTTTTAAACTTTGCTATTACTAATCCAAGTGCTCTACTCGCAGATTTCGCAACATTACTGGTTATTATATGTTAACGATTGTGAAATGGCTTTCATTAATAGTAATGCCATACCATATGAGATGAAATAATTGAATTTATTTTTACTTATGTATGCTGATGATATGGTTATTTTCTCAGAATATGTTTTGGGGTTACAAAATATGCTTGATACATTATATGAGTATACATCAAAATGGTCATTGAGTGTTAATATTGATAAAACTAAAATTGTTGTATTTAGGAAAGGTGGAAGAGTTCATGTTGATGAGAATTGGTATTATGATGATAAGGAAATTGAAGTTGTTGATAATTTTACTTACCTTGGTGTACTTTTAAATTTTAATGGCAAATATAATATGTTACAACAAAAATTGTCAGAACAAGGTAGAAAAGCAATGTTTGCTTTAAGAAGAAATGTGAAAAGTATGTGTTTAAACTATGTCACTTTGTTATCACTGTTTGATACTTATATAAATTCTTTATTGAGTTATGCAAGCGAAATATGGGGTGCACATAAAGCCCCGGCAATAGAGAGAGTCCACATGAACTATTGTAAAAATATACTTGGTGTTAAGTTGTCTACTAACAATGTTATGATATATCAAGAACTAGGTAGATTGCCTCTTATTTTCGCAAGAAAATGTAAGATTTTCAAATATTGGTTTAAATTACTAAATACTTCAAACTGTATATTGAAAAATTGTTATAACTACTTATATTGTGAATTAGAGAGATGTCCAACTAATAATTGTAACTGGTTGTTTTTTATAAAGAACGAACTTTTTCTTATTGGTTTAGGTGATGTATCATGGTATAGTCAAAACCTTATTTGTGACTTGCCTGATGTATATTTTGCTGTCATAAAGCAACGTTTGTACGATTGTCTAAAATAATAACTTGATGCTCAGTTGCATATGTCTCCAAAATGTTCTAATTATAAATATATGTTAGATAATTTTTGTCTGCAATTTTATTTATGCAAACCAATTCCAAATGTTTACAAAAAATGTATAACAAAAATAAGATTAAGTAGCCACAATTAGCTATAGAAAATGGAAGATTTTATGGTATAACAAGAAATAATAGAATATGTACTTTTTGTAAAAATGATATAGAGGATGAGTTTCATTTCATCTTCAAATGTCCACGTTTTCAAGGTTTTAGAACAATTTATATTAAGCCATTTTATTGGAAAAAACCGTCGATGTACAAATTTATTAAACTGATAAGTACTAATAATGTAAAAGAATTGTGTAATTTAGGTAAATTTATATTTAGATCTTTTAAGCTTAGATCCGAAATGTTAAAATAATGTTTGTTTATCATTACAACACCTTCTGCTGTCACATAGTCTGTGTTTATATATGTATTATATGTATTATTGATGTTGATATAATTGTATACCTATAGTTTATATAGACTTTGGTAATACAGATATATATAATTCCCCCAATGTGTTTCATGCACAGGGTCAAAGGTATTTAAATTTCACTGGTAAAGAGTCTATCATATACTATTATTCATATTTTCAACAAAATATTTCATAAAATAAACATGATATTTAGCGCTATGTTTCTGGTGAAGACATTTTGATAAAAAATTTCAAATTATACATATTTTTATCAACGTTCAATCACTAATCAAAATTAATTTATTTGTATCCGAAAGTCAATATTTGAATTTTGAAATTGATTTCGGTTAACGATTTCCTTTTTATATATTTTTGAGATAAATACTCAAAATTTTACAAAATCTGTAAAAATTATAGGTTAAGGCGAGTGGCTGCAATACTGTGAATCTAAGTCAAGATCGAAAGTCATTTTTCATTGGCCCTCGTATAAAATAAATTCAGGTGAAATTGGCACAACCCAGTCTTTTATTCTCAATATCCGAATATGTCAGGACAAAATAGAAGGATTTGTTTTATTTCAGAGTGTACTTTAGCAAATTAAAATTTATCCTCGAAAAAACAAGGATTTAATTCCATAATTCAATTCAGACGTACAACCCTTGTGATCTGTAACATTTAGTCTGATGGAAAAATAAAACTGAGACTGTACACAAAAGTTATAAAATGTTCCTGTCTGAATTCATATTCTTGTAACTCCCTTATAATTGACAAGACAATATCTATGTACGGAATAAAATCACTGCTTCCATACACCTATCTATCTACTAAGGTTGGGTTTTTTTTAAATACCGTATATGTTAATTTAGTTTTCACTTGATTATCATTTTTAAACAACTATCTTTAAAATACAAAATATCGTTCATTACAATCTTAATTAGTTTCTTAAATTCTATTCGTCCAATATAACATCCCAAGCAGTATATATAGATAATCAAGACTTTAACATGCAAATCATATTCGTGATTCATAAAAGTAATCTTAGATAATTATAATGATTGTTACAATAAAATACCAATTTTACACGCTTAAGTATTTCATCGTTAGAATCATTAATTTATTGGTATCTTGCGGTGGTGATAGCATGAAAATCAACTCAAATCACTTAAGTAACGACAGATGATCAAATTATTTCGTCAATTAAGATATCTTTCTTTGTATAACTTCTTCATTTTTACGGAAGTTAAATTATACGTATCGTAGCAAGGAAAATCTAAGCACTCATTACACCGCTCAAGTTAGAAAACAAATAACCAAAATCTCAAACATATTGCCAGACATACTTCAAAGATTCATCACGTATTCGGTTTTTTGCTCTTTTCCCTTGAAAAAAACCTATGACCTTTGGTTCTGTTTTTTATCCTCTGTAAGAATTACCAGGAGTCTATTTACATTTATACCTTTGTTTGTTAATAAAAGATAAAAATCATGATTTGGTTTCATAAAAGATAGTTACATCCATTTATTTTTATATGATTCTTCAGATTTCACGTCTTAAAGACATGAAGCACTCGACATCTTTATACATTTGGTAAACATACTTCTAACAGCTTTAATCTCGTCAGATACATTTTGTTTTCTTATTCTTATCTTTGATGTCTCATAGACTAATACCAATCAATCTAAATTTCATTTTCCTTCGGTATTTTGCATATACAAAATGTTGAAGGAATGCTTTACTGTATATCACAACTTTTTATTGCTAGTGTTTAATCGTCGACTTTTCATTATAAAATAATATAAGATTTCTTCCAGACAAAAATGATGAATAAAGCAAGATTTTAGATATGCATGTTTCTAAAATGAATATAGATTAATATGTTATGATCCATGAACCAATACTTCTGTAAAGTGTTGCAATTGAAATACAAATGTATACAAATATCTTAATATATTCTTCTTTTTCGATTCCTCTATGTGGCGTTTGAAAATTCTAATTCTTTTTCCAAACAGCCATTCTTAAAGGATTAATTTTTCTTCCTTGTGTGCTATTTTTGAGAGAGTCGAATTTTAATTGTAATCCACGATATGACAGGTTGAAAGGGGATTAACTAACCCTCCAGGATCACTAAGTTCAACCTTTGGTTGCTAGTGTGGTTTGTATTTTTTCAATCTACTGTTCTTCCTGTAGTGTTTCGTTATTGTTGTTTGTCTTTTGTCGGTCTTTTTGTAATTAGATTAAACATATTTATTTATAGTGGATTGGGAAACAAGTTTTGCAACTTATATTAATCCCTTTCCACGGTGCGGGTGCGAGTGCTGCCTTGTAGCGGCATTAGCCTGCTCTTTTTCGAAATCTAAAAGGGTGTCTTTAACGTGCAAGAGATATGGCTCTCTTTTAACACGGGTTAGCCATTTATCGTCCCCTTCCGACGGACTATCGTCGTTTCCTCGAGACCATACTCGCAAAATGGTGTTAAGGGAGAGCCGAAAATTGCTGCTTTTGGTATCTTCTCTCTCTTTATAAACTGAAGATATCTTTATTCTCACGAGTAAAAATATGGCTGAAAGTTGTGATAATTATCTATGTAATGTTGCAATTTCTCTTTCGGCCACTAATGTAAAAAAAAAAAACATTGATGGTATCGGACTATCGTTTACTGAGTCTTTATTTGTTCTGTTACAGTTAAAAAAAAATATCCTTGTCCTATAATAAATTATACATTTGCCATGTGCCAGGTGTTTCTGGTAGTTACCAATAGTTCCGGCGACAGGAGTTTCTAAAAGCAACCATTCACTCGTAAGACAGGTATTGCTAGTAGTAACCAATCATTCCAGTGAAAGGTGATAGGCGGTTCTGGTCGTTATAGTAGTTACCAATCACTCCTTAGAAGGTTTGTCTGGTAGTTACCAATCCCTCCTAAGACAGGTGTTTATACTGCCTGTCACATGATTGATTGGTAGCTACTATAAACTCATGTGACAGGTGTGTCTAGTACCTTCCTATAACTACAGTAAAAGGTTTGTCTGGCAGTTACCAGTAGCTTATGTGACAGGTGTTTCTGGAAGTGACCAATCACTTCTGTAACAGATGTGTCTAGTAGTGACTAATCACTCCTGTGACAGGTGTTTCTAGTAGTGACCAATCACTCCTGTGACATGTGTTTCTAGTAGTGACCAATCACTCCTGTGACAGTTGTGTCTAGTAGTGACCAATCACTCCTGTGACAGGTGTTTCTAGTAGTGACCAATCACTCCTGTGACAGGTGTTTCTATTAGTGACCAATCAATCCTGTGACAGATGTGTCTAGTAGTGACCAATCACTCCTGTGACAGGTGTTTCTAGTTGTGACCAATCACTCATGTGACAGATGTGTCTAGTAGTGACCAATCACTCCTGTGACAGATGTTTCTAGTAGCTACGATTAACTCATGTGACAGGTGTTTCTAGTAGTTACCAATCACTCCTATGACAGGTAATTCAGTTCGATTGAAAATTGAATGATTGTCCAACTCTGTCAAAGATCTCGCTGGCAGATTCCTAAACTATGTGTATCTGGTATTAATAGGTTGTTAATGATTCGCTTTAATGTTCTATGCATATATACATTTGTTTATTCTTTTCTACAAATTGTTCTGTTAATGAGCCGTTATTACCTACAAAGCTTATAGTTTCAACAGTTTGTTAAACAGATTTATTGTCGATTTTCAAGTACTTTTTTGTCTTTACAGGAATCCTTTAATTCGTATGTTAGAAGTAGTGAACAGCCATTAAGGCGAAACAGCAAAGAAGACAAGGTTTTGAAAGAAATATGGCAATATAAAAAAAACCATTCATAATCTCACTAGGAGGTATGTCTTATTAATCCTTACGATGTTCACTTTGCAAAAGTATTTAAAAACTATAGAGTGTAGAAATTCCTGTATTCATTGCATTACATGTGAAAAATCACATTGAATATACGCACTTCCTTCAATGGGAAACATCCAAAAGAATAAATGAAATCTATTTATTTTTCTATTTACTTTAAAATACGTTTCTGGAAATTCCAATAAAAAACAAAAAAAATCATATATTTTGTACATGGGTTGGGTTTTTTTCGGAGTAACTTCTGTTTTGAGTTTGATGCTTAAAAAAATTTAAACTGTTAACGTGTATTTTAAAACGTCCAAATTAATCTTTCCACTCGAAAATGCTATCTGGATAATTCGCTACGCAAATAAATTTCTCATTATCAAAAAAGATAGCTACACTGAAACCTTTTCTATTAATGGTACCAATTTGAAAAGTAAGAAGATAATGCATGCAAAAACAATAAGTATTCTTGCATTAACAATTATTAGAAATTAGTTTTTCGTGTACTTTTAATGACCCTGAATTTAACCCCTAAACAAAGGATAGCATATCAGATATGTTGGTACTTATATATTTCCTTTGATCTGAAATCGTGTAATTACTTTTTAAGCGATGTTTCGCAAGACATCCTGCCATTGTTAAGTTATGTTGCGAATAAACAAAAGGGTGTACTTACGTTCTGACAATTCCATTCCACTAGACTACAATATGGATGATTTTTAAAACATACAACGAATTATGCAAACATCAACAATAATTTTCTATAAACCACAAGACTCAAGTACTTCTACAGAATATAGTCCTAAGATTTATGTTCAAAGCCAAAATATATGAGAATCAGAAAGTTTTAACAAAAAGTAAAATCACAAAAAAAATGAACTCCGAGGAAAATTCAAAACGGAAAGTCCCTATGCTGACTGACTGCACCTTAGGAATAACCAATCAGATCGAGCGGTAAATAATTATGAAAGGTAACAGATTCACATTTTCAAACATTAATGTCTCTTCATGTCATTTTTTGCAAATTTTAATATTGCAATTAACAATCCGCAATTAAAACCCGTGAAACAAAAAGAAATGTTCACAACAAAGAAGGTACATATTCACATTAACAAAATGAACGAGTTTAAAATACCCAGATTAAAACTGGGAATAACATTTAAAGTTAAAAAATTCGGAGGATAGTTTTTTGTTGTTAATTCTTGTATACTTCAGTATACAGGAACTCCAAAGTCGTTTATATTGATTGTTACTGCTACAAAAATATCTTGTAGCGGAAATACATAACACGTTCAATAGAACATGAGTGGTCATTAAAGCAAATTTATTTAGCAAGTATTTTGACAGTTGTGTTCTACAAGGCTGCAATCTAGACAAGACTTGTCATATCACTGTCTTCAATGGCAAATGCTCCATCAATTGTAATCATATCATCTATGTACGTCAAAAAATAAACCAATGTGTAATACGTGAGACCTGATTTCAGTTTTTAATATAATTCGCTTCGTAACTTTCTAATATTCTTGAATATGTCATATATGTTATATGAAACTGCAAATTTAACATATTTTATACTGCTAATATTTTCCACATAAAGAACAAAAATATGAAATGATTCGAAGGTTTGAAATTAATGAAATCACATTAAAAATCCTAGTTGGTGGAAATGGCAAATCATGTCCTGCATGCTCTTCGTGCAGCAGCATCTTTGATCCCAATTCGAAGTCATTTGTAGTTGAAAGTTTCACCGAAAAGCAAACAACACCGCTTATTATCAATAATGTGGAATTTAAGACAAAGTAAACATATCAACAGTACTTTTAAACAGTGTTACATGGTTTTGCTATGGTTAATAATGATAATCTAAATTATGAATGTATTTTTTTCCGTAGATCTAGTGTATCGAAGTAGTATAATGTTTTAACGACATTTTAAAACATGGACAAAAACAAAAAAAGCCAATATCATTTAAATACAAATCAAAATAAAGACACATAAAGAGTGCAATATATAGAATATTATTCAATTAGCACTTTTGTTTTGAAATGTTTATTTGTATCTTAATTTTGTAAGACCCTGTGTATAATCTGTAATGTATTTCACACAAATTGTTTATATGCTTTACATATTTATGTTTACCATTTGGTAATTAGGCAGTGAGAAAGATGAACGACGTATTCAATTTGTAAAATCTTAAACTGTAAATTAAAGATAAAAATGTAAGGAATTACTATTGCAAACCACCTCGAAAAAGACGAAAATGCCATACCATAATTAAATCATGATTACAGTTCATCATAGAATCAATCGACATTTGATACTGGCCTTTAAACAATGGATTGTCAGGAGAAAAAAATATCAGTAAGTAACTGTGTTATAAAAGAGGGTAGTAATGCCCTTTACCGTCAGGCGTCAAACGGTCATTTTCAGCAACCGTTAGAGTCAAATTGGTTTAAATCATATCGTGATTCACCAAAATGTCCTTATCGTGATTCACCAAAATGTCCTTATCGTGATATGTCAGAGGTCTTTTAAAAATAATTATCGTTGCCGTCATTTTGGGGGAAAACTTACCGTAATTCGTCAACATCAGTCGATATGTTTATCGTCGAAAAGATTGTGTACATTTTATCGGCATGTACCAAAAATTACCGTTAACGTCATTTGGCAAGAATTTTTACCGTTATTCGTCATGAAGGTACCCACCCTCATAAAACATTATTTTATACACTATGATATAACTTTGTCAGTGTACAACATGTAATATCAACGACTACCAAGTATACTTCCTTTAAAATAGTATTGATTTTTTTATTCTTGTTAGCTTTGGATCCAGTTACAAATATGTCATCCATGTTATGGGCGATTACAAAATTAACAATAAATACAAAATATAGGTTCGTTATCTTGAAGGGTTCACCCTGGCGAGAAATTTTTACTGCCACAGAAAACAAAACAAGTAAATTGAAAGTCAGAACTTTTAAACGAAACATCAGAATAAAAATGTTTGTCTAAAATGGTTATTTGTTCCACAAACAAATGGTGAAAATGCAACCTCTATCTACCAGGTACTGTAAAATTACGCCTGAAATTACGCTGTTTGTCAAGCGCAGGAACATTCATCCTATTGTCTGTGTAAACGGGAGAAATCTGGTTTAAAAAAGTAACTTACTTCTTATTTGAATAAATGTATATAGTTGTCAAATTTCTTAAAATATAAGAAATTAATAAAAGAGGGACGAAAGATGCCAGTCAAACTCATAGATTGAAAATAAACTGACAACGCCATGGCTAAAAATAAAAAGACAAACAAACAAATAATAGTATAAAAGACACAAAATAGAAAACTAAAGACTAAGCAACACGAACCCCACCAAAAACTGTGGGGATCTCAGGTGCTCTGGAAGGGTAAGCAGATCCTGCTCCACATGTGGCACCCGTCGTGTAGCTTATGTTATTACAAATCCGGTAAATAGTTTAATTCGGTAGGTCACATTCGTGAAAAGGGAAGGGTATTGTAGTTACGACATAAAGAACATGTCCGATATCATCTGTGAAACGGTTATTCCATAACGGTCAACCAACTCGTGATGGCGTCTGTAAAATATATGAAGGGATGTTTTCAATTTCACCATTTGGAACTCTTGTTTGAATAACTTCCTTGTGAGCAGCAATCAAGGAAATCATGATAGGAAATAATCTCAGATCTCAGATCTAAAAGTTAACTTCTAGTGCGTTTTCTCCTTTGTTATGGTTTGACGAAGTTAAAATTGAACTTTATTTTTACCACAACTCAGGTGGTTGGTTTCTGTTTGACATTTGTTTGACATTTATTTTTCTAGCACAAATCAGGCTCGGTCGTTTGGTTTCTATCTTAAATGAATTCAAATTTTGGCATAGTAGGGTCTATTGTAGATACTAGTTCACAGTATGGGTTTGTTATCAACGCAGAATGGGGGAAAAAACATCTTCGTGCTCAAACCCTACGGTAAGCTCTATTGTATATGATTATTGCTGATACAATATGATTAATGTTACGCAATAAGATAGTAGCATATGTTTATATATCAATGAAGGAGTAATGAATTTGTTCATCTATAAACTTATCAGCAAAATGGGTAATGAAAGGAACAAATGATTATCATAATAATCTTAAATTCAATTATAATTACTAGTAAATAGAAAATAAATTATGTTTAAAGAATGTACTTATCATTACTTTACCTCAAATTAGAACCAGGTCCAATCTTTATTAAATACATACAGACGTACATCATTGATTAAGTTTAAATTGGATGAAGTTTGTACATTATATGGGGTAGATACTAAAATATATCGAAATAAATATGATTAAGCCGCAATTCATATTTAGATCAACTTTAATAAATCTGACAAAATGTTTAATGGTATAAAAAAAAATCCAAATTCTTGTATTTTAAAAAAAATATTGATCTACAATTTACAGCAAAGCATGTATTTTTGTACACCCTAATATTCATATTGCTCATGAAGACGGATAATTCAAGAAAGGTATAAATCTTGTAAGTCTCGAAGCACGGACTTCAGAACTGATAATACCTACAGAGACTGTAGTTAGCAATAAACCAGCACCAGTATCGACCAAAAGATAGAAGATGAAAATAAAACATTTTATTGTATAGCAATATAATATTTCCCACAGAAAGTAACCAAAAGTTAGCGTGCAATAAATTCCAATATTGCACTAGTGCAATAAATCTTCAAAAATCCATGACGTCATCAACGTCAAAATCTAGTTTAAACCAATTTTTACTTTTAAATATTATATTGCTATACAATAAAAGGGTTATTGCATGAATATTGGGGAATATTGTCCCTGGTAGAACATATATTGCACTCGCAAGCTCGTGCAATATAAGATTCTACTCGGGACAATATTCCCAAATATTCATGCAATAACCCTATATTATTAAATAGTGAATCCGAAGCGTGTTTTTATTCTTGGTAAACCTTCACCAGTAACGCCCAAACCCAAACAACTGAAATCCAAGAATATATCAATATACTTGAATAAGACTGGGACGTTAAATGAATAGTTAAATACACATTAAGTCAACTTTCGCTTTCGGAGTTACATAATAATTTATAATCTCGTTTACGGAGAATTTAGGATATGTATGTTGTATATCATGCTAGTGCAGAAGTACTGACTACTGAGCTACTGAGCGGACCAACACAGTAGCAGTACCAGCAGTAAAGCGTTATGCCAAGCGGTCTTGATTGTTGCTATGACAAGTGCATAGGAGAATGTATCCGCGTTGTCATCATTCTTTAACGGTCAAACAACCGTATACGTATTAGCGTCTCAAAATCTCTCAGACAGTAGTCTCCAGCTTTATACAAATGCAAGCATTAGATTATCGTATTTAATAACACGAGATTTTTTCAGAAATGCAAGTGCTGATAAACTGTTTTTTAAACCCACAAATATGGAAAGCACAAGATGGAAAATAAAAGTCATGACTTTTGTCGTTTTGACTCTATCTATAGAACACGAGCATGATGATGCAAACACCAAAAAATACTGTTTTCATTGAAATCATGATTTTTATTTTAAGTTCCTTCCCTTCCCGATAGTGATAGAACACGTCCAGTATCAACAATATCATTTGAAGTCTTCAAAGGTTAAATATTACTATCGTCAGAGCCAGAGCCGTTGTAAGTATATTATACAGCATTCACTAGACTAATCAATAGTTTATTTATCTATTTGATTATTGGGTTTTTTTTTTTATCATAAACGAATGAACAGTTTAACAAACAGTTAGCTATCAATGGGTATGTGTGCGCGTCACATGTCCTCGAACCCCATCATTACTTCTTCGTTTGTGCAAAACATACTTCATGTAGAAAACCCGTTATCCATATATAGAATAGACAAAATCTTTTCCCGGATTTGCAGTGATTAGGGTTTAAATAAAACAATTGACGACCCACAGTACTGTTATACTTTCTAAAGGGATACATCAAAACTGATTGCGGCAGAAGCAGAAGTATAAACTATAACAACAATTCAATACTTGTTTCTTTGAATGTTGTCTATGTTGGCTAAATATATATTCAACGATATTTGATATTGAGTTTTAAAAAAAACCATATTAAAATCAAAAATCTAGAAAGAAAACAAAAATACTTAGATATAGGAAGATGTAGTATAAGTGCCAATGAAACAAGGCAACTCTCCTTCCAAGTCACAATTTATAAAAGTAAACCATTATATATAGGTCAAGGTACGGTCTTCAACACGGAGCCTTGGCTCACACCGAACAGCAAGCTATAAAGGGCCCAAAAACATACTAATGTAAAACCATTCCAAAGAGAAAATCAACGGTCTAATCTAGTATATAAAAGGCCCGTGTACCAGGTTATTTTTTTCACTTTTGATACAAGCATTTAAATAATTATGTATATTTTTTTCCTGGAAAATGGTATTGGATTTCCCCCATAAAATATATTGAAATAAATTAGTGTTTAACTGTAACAAACATATTATATAAAAGTAAAAGAATTTCTGGACGTGTGATAGCTCGGAAGTGCACTTGAAGTGAAACTTGAGCTTCAAACTGAAATATAATGAGGTTGCCTGAATAAAAGAACAGAGTTCCAATGTTACCCACGTCACACATATTTATTTATCCAAGGTACAAGTGCAATAACTAAAAAAGCACTTTTGTTCTTTAAATTTTTTCCTTAATATCAAGACTTTGGAGAAGTACAATGTGATTTCCACTATGATTATATTTCCAAGGGGTCATAACGTGTTCAAAATATTTGATCAGAACTTATTTTCGAAAGTGACAAAGGCATTGCTGATATATACATCTTACCTCCTATACATTTCCAGGAATATGATTGGTTAAAAGCGTCCGCGTGCAAACCGTGTATATTTGATATTAGGTTAGTAGGGAGGCGGGGCTTATCTCATACACGGTTAGTAGTGGAGTTACGTCCCTTTATATTCCTTATTAGTTAAAAAGGGGGCGGGGCTTATTTCATACATGGTTAGTAATGGTGTTATGTCCCTTTATAAAAAACAAAACGGTACTGAGAAAAAATCTTAAAAGTTCCAACAGACGAAGAAATTGATGATTAAGATTGAAATATATTCATAAAACACATTTAAACCTTACAAGTCGTTATTGTTGGCATCTGTTTTTGTAGGATCAATGGAAGTATTTTCTTAGTGCTAATAGTATTGAAGACTTACTCATTTTGAGAATCACTAGTCTTAATTTCACACGTTAAGATAGTCGGTAAGATAAATTCGTTACATAGTGTGCTAGTGACGTAATACGGTATATATGGGGTCAGTAAATTCCATATGGGGATTCGAGCTTCGCTCTCACCCCATATGGAATTTACTGACCCCATATATACCGTATTAGGTCACTAGCACACTATGTAACTAATAATATGAGAGCGCTAACAATGCGTTTTTCCATATGATAAACCAATATTTCCAAACAGCACAACACTTTTTTAAAAATAATTTATCCGCACTGCTTTTCAAACTCGTCAAAGACAAATGTAATTATATGTACTAATATAAACCTATTTTCAAACTCGTTCAAGACATTGCTGAAATAAACCTATGACAAAATTTCATAAAATGCTGGAAAGAATTGAACACATGAGAGCGCTAACAATACAATTTTCAATATGAATCGATATTTCCTTGGGGAAAAATCTTTCAAAAATAATTGATCCGTCAAAGACATTTTATATATAAACCTATCTTTTAAGTTTCACAAAATTCTAGCAAGAATTGTACGTTAACAATGCAATTGTTCATACAAATAATGTTTCCAAGGGCCATTACTCTTTTAAAAATAATTGATCGGCACTGATTTTCAAACTCGTCCAAGACATTGCCGATACTTAACCTATATATGATATAAGTTCCATAAAAATCTGACAAGAATTGTTCACGTGTTAGCGCTAACAAGACCGGAAGATCGGACGCACAGAAGGACGGTATATTTGTGTCACCCGCACCGCGTTGCGCGGGGAACAATCAGGGCTTTTGATAAGAAGAAAAGAAAGTTTCCTATACTTAATACTCAACATTGTATAGGTTGATATTCAATGCTAGTATACCTCATAAAATTGAGAATGGAAATGGGGAATGTGTCAAAGAGACAACAACCCGACCATAGAGAAGACAACAGCAGAAGGTCACCACTGACAGGTCTTCAATGCAGCGAGAAATTCCCGCACCCGGAGGCGTCCTTCAGCTGGCCTTTAAACAAATATATATATACTAGTTCAGTGATAATGAACGCCATACTAAACTCCAAATTGTACACAAGAAACTAAAATTTGAAATAATACAAGACTAACAAAGGCTAGAGGCTCCTGACTTGGGACAGGCGCAAAAATGCGGCGGGTGTATTTTCTATATAAAATCAAATACGAATAAAATTCCTATTTCCCCCCAGGAATTTGTTTCAACGACTATTTTCCCAAGGGAAATAATTCATGGGAAGAAAACTTTTTCATTCTTTTGTTTTTCGTAGTTTGACGTTCAATTACTTCAATGTTCAAGATTTACAAATAACGTTTTTATTCCGCATCTGATATAGTTTTGTATTTCTTTGAATAGAATTTAGATTTTTTCATAAACAGTTCAGTATTATAAATCAGTTATCTAACACGTATAGGTCTCGGGATATATATTTTTTTTTAATTCCCTCGACATAAATTTTTCTCTCCGTGGGGCGTCAAGAGCTAGTGCGTGTCTCGAGAAAATAAAATGGCTATATCCATCAATATACACAGTTGAATAACTGTACACTTTTCTTTTCTTTGAAATGGACAATAATAATGAAGGATATTTTGATATATTAAAATGTTTATCTCTTTCAAGTACGGGATCACACGTATACAAAAACATTGTTTCTCACCTAAAACTACAATGCCATACAATAAAATATAATACGCAATTTTGTTCAAAATTATATCATTATATCTCAATTGTAAACGTCTTTATCTTTATTAGATGTTAATAGATTTAAAACCTTAGACATAATTTGTGAAATCTCCTATTTCTTTGACTAATTTGTAGATGTCACGAACACTGTTATTAAATCAATAAACCTTTACATTCTTTTGGAAGCACAGAAAAATATACCATCTCTCAAAAATGTCTGAATTCCGATCGGATATCTTTTTAATGGGAAATGAATTGAGATTGAATAGTAACTCATTTGTTGGACAGTATTTCTGTACTTTACCTCGACGGCCATGAAAATTCATACCTTGAGATTGTCTCTAACAACTGTTTCGCTTCAAAATCTTAAATGGGAAATTAAATATATATTTATAATATATATATACAATTTTAGAAATCTTATTTCTAATTAATATTTTTTACATTTAATGCAAAACAAAAATTGGCCATATCTTAGTCGAGCTGACATACAACATACATTGTACACATATAGTACACGTTGCAATGTAGTATATTCATTATTGAAACTATGCGTCGTATGTCAGATCGATAAAGATATGGCAATTTTAGTTGCATTAAATGTGAAAATAACAATTAAAAATTAAGATTTCAAAAATTATGATTTATGATAATAATAGTCATTTTTTCACACAGAAACGTCATGTTCACGTTTTGTGCAAAGACTAATTGAGTCAGAATTGTGCTTCGATCTATTGTATTTTTCTTCAATCTTCGAAAACAATTTCTTAGAATATTGCTTATATCAAACTTATTGTTTTGTTCAGTTGTATTCGAAGTCTCTTGAACCAAAAATTACCAGCTGGAAACGGTATAAAATGATTTAGAAATTGCAACTACGCAAATATCCAGCCTCTTGAAAATTAGAGAAATAATATCTATAGTATAAAAACGTTTAATATATTCATGGTTAATTGCATATATCTAATGAAGTGCTTAGTTAGGAAACAAAATTTATATCGTATATATCCCGTGAAAAGTGTAACCGTTACATCACAACGTTCACAAAATGCTATTAATGTCATGCTAGTATTCTCAAAATATTATTATGAGAATTTGTTCCAGTTCAAATTCAATAAAAATGTAAAAAAAAATTCGTTATGATAAAATCTACGTGCGGTTCTATTACATGTTTTAGTGCTGATCAAATGATCGTTTAATCAATTAAGTACTTTCGAGTACATTTTGTTTTTTACTTTGTGAACGTCGTCTATTTACAGATTTCAAAAATCAAAAGCAAATTAGAATTATATCATAAATTGAAAAATGAAAAAAAATGAGGATCAAACTATTGCGAAATTAAAAACAAAAGCAACGGGATCTATAATGCAACAAATCAACCAGCACTTCCACATATATTTTACTAAATATGAAAATATTAAGGGAACTGAATTCGTTTTTTTATAGCAGTTTTCAATTGGTCTCGATAAGATACCAAATAATTTCAATGAAAATGATAAAAAATAACGGAGTTACCCTGAAAAATAGTATTCTAGTGCCATTCATTACACAAACTTGCATGATTTTTTGATCAAAACAATGAAACAACTGCAAATTTTCGTCACGTCTTACTTTATTGATATATTTCATACTTTTTTTAGATTGATTGTATCTAATCAAGTATAAATACTGCATATATCATATTTACAATATTCAGATGCAGGTCAACGAGTTCTAGATGCATATTTAATAAAAATATGAGATTCGCCCAATTACGTATTTAACGTACACGTGCACAATGATAGATTTTTCTGGATAGTCGTGTTTTAGTAGTGCTTTGATGATCTGGTTTATCATTGATTTGGAATTGCCATTCATTTTCGTTCACTTTTTTCCCCCTTCTTTCGCAAAAAAAGTTAATGATGAAAATATAAACATAATGCATAGTCAAAACCAAAATAGTCTTGGTATTTTGTAGACAATTTCAATTTATAAATCCTTGACCGAAATATTTTAAAGACAAATCTATTCCCTTTTCATCCTGTTCAATTGTTTGTTAGTTTTAAGGCTTTAAAGATCATCTTAGTTTTCCTATAATTAACAATTTTGAGAGAGTATATGATCGGATTGACACATAACAAAACAAAATCTCCACAAGGAACATTACACATTGTATATATTCAAAATATAGTCGGTAAAACCTCTTGTCCGCCCTGAGGATGAGACTAAAATCAAGTTAAGTGTAAAACACTAACACAAAAATCATGCTCCAATGATTTGTTGGTATTAAAGTGCCATACCAGACTGTGTCTTTGGGGTGTAAATATTTGATATACTTATGATATGGTAATTATCTTCCCCCGTGGCATGGATCCCACCTACCGGTGTTCACACCCCGCATATTTAAGTTCTTGCGGTTAATTAAGGATGCAGACCTTAAAATGACAGCAAGTATACGTACTTTGGCTGTTGAAAAAAACATAGTTAAAGCAAAAACGTCTTGTTAAATCAAATGGGTTTTTTTCGTCTTAAAAGCAAGACCTCCTTATGATGTCTCAGTGTCTCTTAATTGTTTACAATAGTTGCATAACGAGAACTTCAAAGGGAAACGACTACATAGTATAAATATAACAAAATCACTGTACATATGAAAAATGATCTCTTATCATTTCTGTTTCTCAATTCATGGGAAAAAGTGAAGGATTGATAATGATAATAATAGAGATTTGAATATTGTGTAATCGCTATTTGATGCCTAATTAATTGAGACAAAACAGTTGTTAGATCTTATATTACGGTAGTCTTGTTCGCAAGTTATCTAAAGTAAAATTAACAGTATCAGTACAATGTAGATAGTCAAATCTATTTGGTAAGAGAATATATAAATAAATGGTCAGGGTCAGAAAGATTCCAGGTGCAATGCCAATATTAAATCAAAGGGCATTGTCTAAGGTTGAGAAAAATCCAAAGAACCCATCCTCTGTGTTAAAACGATAGCTATAAATAAATATTTTAAAGTGACTCTAAATGGAATTTAGTGTCATGGGAAAGCTTAAAAAATCAACTATAGACCCAATTAAAAAGAGAAAATGATACAGCTTAAACATGGAGGTCTTCGTTCGTTGACATGGCAAATTACATGTATCACAGTTACAGAGGGTGAGTTAAAACACGTGTAACACCATTATTCCCGCTCATAAATAACAGACAGCAAAAAAACTTTGTTTATCTACACCCTCTGTCTCACTAAACTAATTAGAAGAAGATTTTTATCCTTTGACAAGAGATGAAGCTCGTTACGTTTGGTGTTAGAATTCTTTTATCTTGTATGCACGCCCCTTTGTACAATGGGACATTTTCTCAAGATACTAATTAAAGGTTTGAGTATTATTTATGATAAAGTGTGTAATGTTGAGAATATAATAAAACAAAATGTTGTCATTGATATTCTAGATAAAAAGCATTCCTATTTGTAATTGCTTTAAATATGTTTTGTACTGAACTGTTTTGTGTTAACATAAAGGATACCGTGACGATTTGTAATTTTCTTCTCTCCGTTTTCATAACATGTCAACTCTATTACAGAACGTCTATAGGACGCTTGTACATTAGTCTTTTGAGTAATAATTTTGATTTATACCTTGTTTTCAATTATAATAATATTTTCATTTTGAGAAAACTCGTTTAAATTCAGAACAATACGAGAAATTCGTCATTCATTTTTTTCTACCTTTTCAGTCATATTTAACGAAAGCCCATTCTGTTAAACAATTATAAGGAACATTTCATGTAAATTTTAAAAATTAAAATATATTGTATTTAAGTTTTATTTGCCTTTTCCTGTCTTAACTTTGTGCTTTCGTCGCTGTTAAAAACGTGTAAGTCAAAAATAAAGTAAAAGTAGTATCAATGGTTCATGCTTTTCCCTTTACGACACATGCTAATGGGTGTTTTAGGACCATTATTTTTGTAATTACAATACAATTTACATGTTATTTATATTTAGACTTACTTCTTTTTGTCCTTTCTTCTGAATAAACTGTACTATAAAGCATCAGATTTAAAGTTAATAAAATCCGCAGAATCATGATATTTTCACTATAAAAGTCCACATTTTGTCACAATTTGTTTGTATAAATATGAATAATAAAAAATTTAAACCATATACTAATCCTTTTTTATCAGACGTGAAGTGATGATTTAGATATATTCCATTATAACTATAATCTTAAAAATATATATATATTTTCCTTTTCATTTTATGTAGAAAATTGTTGAATGAATTTATTAATCCAAATTTTTTAAAACATTAGCATGAAAGATACAAATAGATTGCAGGTTCTTTACAAACTCCGCCTACCTCACACCTCGTGACTGTAGAAGAAGCTACGTATGTCTGCTCATTTTCAAATTAAAGGTCGCCTATAACATCTACGTGTTGTATCGTAAGGGAAAGATCTTGCCAAAAACTTTCACTGCATTTTATATACTTCACTAGCTGATAATCAAATATACGACTTAATTATAGTCTATTTTGAACAACAACTTGCACATATCCTGAATTGAAAAATAACAATGAAGATATTTGGGATTCCTTTGAAGTGCTGTCTGGGTTTTGTTACATTACATCTCCTTTCGACAATTTTCAGGATGAAAGAATGATATTTATTTCAAACCTATATCAGATGCTCAGAATAACTAAGCAAGGAAATGAAGGAAAAAAAAACATAAAATACATATATAACATCTGCGAACCTGTCCATAACTAGTATTTATTTTATCTTGATTATATGTCATTTAATGTTATACAAAACTTTATATTCCATAATCAGATACTTCTTATATAGATTGTGTAAAATAATGGCATAAAAAGTTTACAAAAATATAGTGTAAGGTTGTACATGCATAATTGTTTTGAGATATACTATATATAGTAAAAAAAAAATCAAGTAGCTTTCTGAATCAATTTGTGACTTTTTTTTTTATACCTGCTTGTATGCAAGCGTTCCCCTATATCAGAGCTTGTTGAGCTTTAATGTGTGTTGTTTGCTGTTTTTATATAGTCACACATGTTATATTACTGATTAAGTTTGTTGTTTATCCACGCATACATGTATGTGCTTGTTTACATCTTTGTTGTTTTGTCATTATGGAATTCATACCACATATCCTTTTATTTCTGCTATATATATGTAATTCTGGTGATGTTTGCTGTTATCCGTACACATGTAAGAGTCCTGGGGATGTTTGCTGCTATCTTTACATATGGTAGAGTCCTGGGATGTGTGATGTTAGCTTTACATAAGGTAGAGAGCTTGGTATAATTGATGTTATCTTTACATATGTTAGAGGTCTAAGGATGTTTGCTGCTATCTTTACATATGGTAGAGTATTGGGGATGTTTGCTGTTATCCTCACTTATGGTAGAGTACGGGAATTGTCTGTTATTCTTACATATGGGAGAGGGCTGGGATGTTTGCTGTTATCCTTATATATGGTAGACTAGTGTGCTGGTGTTGATTACTGTTTTCCTCAAATGTGTCTGAGGTCTAGGGATGTTTGATGTTATCCGCACATATTGTAAAGTGCTGATGCTGTTTGTTATTTTCTCAAATTTCTTAGAGGTCTAGGGATGTTTGTTGTTATCCTTACATAATGTAGAGTGCTGATGTTAGCCTTACATAATGCTAAGTATAATTGATGTTATCTTTAAATATGTCAGAGGTCTAGGGATGTTTGCTGGTTATCGTTACATATGTCAGAGTGCTGGGGATGTTTGCTATTATCTTTACAT
The DNA here is from genome assembly GCF_963676685.1 of Mytilus edulis. Classification (NCBI taxonomy): domain Eukaryota; kingdom Metazoa; phylum Mollusca; class Bivalvia; order Mytilida; family Mytilidae; genus Mytilus; species Mytilus edulis. Next base: position 103,057,134 of record NC_092344.1, on the reverse strand, counting down.
ATGTTACAATGCTGATGATGTATGCTGTTATCGTATGTGTTTGAGTGCTGGTAATGTTTGGTGTTATCCTTACATATGACAGAGTGATGTGGTTGTTACATGTTATCCTCAAATTTGGTAGAGTTCTGGTAATGTTTGGTGTTATCCTTACATATGACAGAGTGATGTGGTTGTTACATGTTATCCTCAAATTTGGTAGAGTTCTGGTAATGTTTGATGTTATCCTTACATATGACAGAGTGATGTGGTTGTTACATGTTATCCTCAAATTTGGTAGAGTTCTGGTAATGTTTGGTGTTATCCTTACATATGACAGAGTGATGTGGTTGTTACATGTTATCCTCAAATTTGGTAGAGTTCTGGTAATGTTTGATGTTATCCTTACATATGACAGAGTGATGTGGTTGTTACATGTTATCCTCAAATTTGGTAGAGTTCTGGTAATGTTTGGTGTTATCCTTACATATGACAGAGTGATGTGGTTGTTACATGTTATCCTCAAATTTGGTAGAGTTCTGGTAATGTTTGATGTTATCCTTACATATGACAGAGTGATGTGGTTGTTACATGTTATCCTCAAATTTGGTAGAGTTCTGGTAATGTTTGATGTTATCCTTACATATGACAGACTGATGTGGTTGTTACATGTTATCCTCAAATTTGGTAGAGTTCTGGTAATGTTTGATGTTATCCTTACAACTGGTAGAGTGTTGGTGATGTTTGCTGGTATCTTAATATGTGTTAAGACTGATGGATATGTTTGCTGTTACCCTCACATATAGTGAATTACTGGGGATGTTTGTTGGTATCTTTAAAATATGTGTTAAGACTGATGGATATGTTTGCTGTTACCCTCACATATAGTGAATTACTGGGGATGTTTCCTGGTATCTTACTATGTGTTAGAGGTCTAAGGATGTTTGCTGGTTATCGTTACATATGGTAGAGCGCATGGGATGTTTGATGTGATCTTCATATCTGTTAGAGTGATGGGTATGTTTGCTGTTAGTAACCCTCACATATGGTATATTACTGGGGATGTTTACTGTTTGCCTTGCTATGTTTCCGTGTTGTTATTTTATGCTGTGTATGAACTTTTGATTTGTTTATTATGTTTTGGTGTGTGTAATTTTCATAATAATTTTTAACATTTTGTTATTCAACTATTTGTTGTTTGGTGTAAATAGTATCACGGTCATCTGTATATATGTTCAGGTGCGGATCGAGGATACGATTTTAGGTATGAGCTCCTCACAATAAGGAATGAGGACCTTTATCTGATGCAAAATATTGGTTGTAAAACCATTCTTGCATATAGTTTTTTTTCTTCTTTTTTTTTAAAGAAGGGGGCTTGTCGGATGTGCCCCCGCTGAACCCGCACCTGATATTTCAATAACTCGAGATTTATCCCCAAAGCACTGTATTTTGAACTTTCTGTTTGTGTTTAAATCGGAACAGTTAACCTATTTATAATATCGTCTTGATTTGAGAAAAAAACTAAAAAAGAAAAGACATATAATAACATTACCATCAACTGCACATTTATTAAGGAAGTGCAAAATGAATATTGAATTTCGCTTCCTTTGTTGATGTCGGCAATCCAGACCTTTTATTTTAATTGACTTTGAACTTATTTGACTTCAACTCCTATAAGACATTTTACACATATTTATTTCACTTCACTATCTATTATTATTCGTTTTCTTCAGAGAGTATTATTTGTCATCCTCGATTGAAATTCACTATTGTATTATAAGCAATAAAAATCAGTGAAAGCGTAAAATATTCGTCTTTAATTGAAATAATTTGTTTCGGTACGAACCGACGACGTGCAATTGAAACAGTCGCATGGGTGATTTTAATATTACTCTTAATAAAGTATTTTTATTATTCTATTGAACTTATGTACAGTGGAAAATATTTAACAGACGATATAACATGAATAATTACCATTTAATAAGGAAGGTTTATGCAATAAAAATTGTGAAATTGAAAAGTAATTTCATTCATTTTATACTTGTGGTCGTTCAACACTTTATGTGTAATGCATGACTCCTATTCTTTATCTAGATAGTTATATTTGTATTTTATTTATGATTAATACTTGACAGTATATATGCAAACGAAAAGTAAAAGTAAATTCGGTTATACATAAGAAATAAGTTTTGTTTATAGAACTTCATACAAACAACAATAAGGAGATGTGGTATCAACTATTCAGAGACAAATATGCGTCGATGTAATCAACTGCATGCCACCGTACGACATTCAAAAATAAGCAAAACCCTTACCGCAAAGCAATCTATAAAAGGCCTCGCAATGACAAATATAATACATTTCAAACGAGAAAAACAAAGGCTTGAGTTTATGAACAAAACAACAAACGAAGAGCAAATATAGAATACAACATTAAACGAAAACCCTGAAATTACAGGCTTCTGGTTCAAGACTGGTATTGACAGTCCATCTAACTTGGTAAATAACGTAACAACACAAACTATAAAAATGATCTGAAATGGTCTTGGTCAAAATTCTTTAGAGGTTCTAGATAAAGTACATGCTTTTGATGGTTCCACACAATATTTCATATTTCATTAAATGTCTTTTGAAAATTTGTATTGCAAATTTAATTGCTGTAAATCATGTAAAGCCTTTTTCTGTAACGAAAAAGAAAAGTATGCTAGATACACTTACTGGAAATGTCAATGGTTATCAAAAGTACCAGGATTATAATTTTATACGCCAGACGCGCGTTTCGTCTACATAAGACTCATCAGTGACGCTCGGATCAAAATAGTTAAAAAGCCAAATAAATACAAAGTTGAAGAGCATTGAGGATCCAAAATTCGTCAAGATATGATTGAAGCTTTCGAATTTCTCCTGGACAACATATATGTACGTTTCGGCTAGAGAGTGTATCGACAAATAGTATATATTCCTATGGGCACAAACAGAGTCCCTTTTATAGCAGATTTATTCCTGTATTGCTATGAATCTCAGTTTATGACCCAACTCAGTAAAAACACGTCATTATTACATTTGGTAGATTCACTGATGTATTTAAGCTGATTTAAGTCTCCGTTGCATGATTTTTTTGTTATTAGTTGTTTTTGGTTTTTAACTAGCTTTCAGTAACTGCTATATTACTCTCAAATTGTACTTTCGTGTTAATTTGACCTGTTGATACAATTTGTAATGCTTTTTTGTTATTTAATGTTTACTTATTTAGTGTTATATCTCGTCTCTCTACTTTTAATATATACCCTTTTGGTAAGTGTTTGTTATTACTATAAGTTTTCACTTTTATTCACGTACTATGAACAACAAAATTATTTATTTTGCAAAATATTTCTGTTCTACATTAATGTATACCTTACAACAAAATTATTTTCATTTACCTGTTTACATTATTCTATTTGGTGGCATATTGTTAAAGGTTATGGTTTGTCTTTCTGAAATTGTTTAACATCTCTACCATTATTTTATTGATTTTTTATTTACATTGAGTCATAGATCAAATTTATTCACTAGTTATGTTTGGGGCCCTTTATGGCTTGCTGTTCGGTGTGATCCAGGGCTCTGTGTTGAAGACCGTACTTGGACCTATAATGGTTAACCTTTACAAATTGTGGCATGAGTGGAGAGTTCTCATTGATCGATATAATAATACAACTAAAAAAAGCCTTGGAGACAAAGTCACTGAAAGCTATAGCTAGTGCAAAGCCAATAATAACTTATAAACATACTGTTTCCCAGACAAAATGTTTTCAAGCAGTATACTTCCAATCTATTGAACGTAAAGATGTCATCGAGTCAAGACCTTGCCACGGTGCAATGCCAACATATATTGGTATCGAAAGGATGTATTATCGTATGTTCATAACTGTATAGCAATACAAAATTGTTTTTGATACAGTATTACAGCAGTTCGGTGAAATATTCAACATAGGAAAATGAACAAAGTACCTAAAAGTCCCCGTCACACTAGACCAAACATTGAAAACCCATCTACCGTACAATCTATAAAAAAAATAAGATCCTGGTACGTCTGGTATGGTTGGCTTGTTGAAGGCTACTATACGACGAACTATCGTTGTTTCTGTGTCATTTGTTCTCTTGTAGAGAGTTGTTTCATTTGACAAATATACCACGTCTTCGTATTTTATATACTACAGGGGAAATTGGTCCACGCTCTGTCCTAGTATAAGGACTATAATATCTTTAAATGATTTTGTTGTTAAAATAATCGTACGAGAGTAAATTCTCATAATATGACTACAGATGTCTTGATTTTATTTCCTTCATGCTTCACATAAGACTTTGCTAACAAATTTTAAATAAGTAGTCTATTGAACATATCGCTTCATTTAAATAACAACGAATATTACACCAATGCAGTCAAAATATTATTACAAACATTTTTGAATAAAAGTGAAGACATTTTAATTTTCAATTTTAAATCGATTTTCTTTTCACTGCCTGTGGTCTCTTTGATTTAAATCGTCTACTTCAAAGGTCACGATTGCCATGAAATTCATCGGAAAGAAAAATCAGTCCCTCCCCCTAAAGAAAACCCAGACATACGCACATAGTAAGCTTAGTTTAATAACTACCTTTCAAAAGATGTGACATGGATCGTTCACAAAGATCTCTACATAATACAGTCAATACAAACGAACAGATGAATAATAATTACATAGTGTACTAGTTACAACCATTTTCTACTGTCTTGTAAGATGAGGTAACAATAACCAGAAGATAATTTAACTAAATAACGTAACACAAGTGTAAAGACCGTCGGGATCAATCCATCAAAGTCCTTAAATACGATCCTTTGGTGCATGGTTATAACGGTAAAGAAATACCCGGTAATTGAATAATATACGGTGTTAATACAGAATAAACAACTACAAATTAAACTGCATTCACTTTGACAAAACCCGTGTAATTGTTATCATTATATCAAGTATATTTTTCATCAAAAGTGACATTAAAATTAAACGTCGGTCTTACAAAAAAATCATGTTTTTCACTCGACTGAGCATAGGATATGATAGTTATCTGCGATATGCAAAATGTATTATCATATAATCATAGGCATTACGAGTTTTGAAAATGAATTAATATAGAAAATTCCAGAAAACCGGTACGACTTTTTACGAATTTATTCTAATCATTAATTTGATAAAGGGTATGAAAATTGAAAATAATACTGTTGCAGTCTTCATACATGTGCCTATCAAAACCAAAAATAGCCGTTTGACTTTTGTATAAAACAAAACATTTAACATTCTACTTATTGTCAAATGGTGAAATAAATCATTTGCAGCTAATGACAACCTGATGAGGCGGAGGAAGAGATGAACCATGAAACACACCAAAGTGTTCAACACCTCCATGTACAAGAGGAGGAAGTCATGGAAGAAAACGAAGGTCATGATCAGTTAGAAATGAATCTTAACAGTCAATAGGAAGGAGAGAAATATCAATGGAAAGAAGGAGACCCACCAACACCACGGATTAAGTGGCCAACAGCAGCTTCAAAGAAATAGTGAATCCAGTTTGATGAAAATGCATTAAAAGTGTTACAATCAGCATTGGCATGAGAAAAAGGGTTAAAGTCAGAAAAAGACAGGTTAATAAGTCTAGATGAGCCAATAATAAAGTTTGATATGTCAGAACCCAAACTTCATGAAGTGATGTCAACTTTAAAGAAGGCAAGAGCAGCATCAGCACAAGGACCAAACAGTATTCCACACAGAGTTTATAAGAACTATCCAAACCTCGCAAAACAACTATGAAGACTCATCAAAGTTATATAGAGAAGATAACGGTTACCAGATGAATGTTTAAAATCAGATGGTTGTTTTATTCCAAAGGAGGAAGACTCTAAAGAGCTGAAAAAGTTTAGGACCATATCACTTCTGAACATTGAGGGAAAGGTTTGTCTTGCAATCTTGGCAAATCGGGTTACAACATATATGCTTGAGAACAACTCAGTTCAGAAATGAGGAGTAGCAGGAGTAGCAGGGTACCACAAACATACAACGTTATCCAGGAAGCCAAAGAGAACATAGGTGATTTTACTGCCCTCTGGTTAGACCTGGCAAACGCTTACGGAAGTATACTACACAAGCTTGTAGACTTAGCATTGAAGAAATACCACATACCTGCTAAGGTTAGAGAAATGCTTTACCCCTACTTCAACAACTTTGTAATGATGTTTACATTTGCAGACTACTAGTATACACCAGTGTGGCAAAGGCTAGAAGTGAGAATCGTTACAGGATGAACCATATCAGTAGTACTATTTTCAGCAGTAATGAATCTACTCGTAAAATTAGCAGAGAAGGTGAACAGAGGACCTGTAATGTCACATCGGGTCAGTCAGTCACCGACAAGAGCATTCATGGATGACATGATAATAACAGCAAAGCCAGTTCTGGAAGGCAAGTGGATGCTTCAATATATATGCAAGCTTATCGACTGGGCATGTATGAAGTGCATGTCCTCAAAGTCAAAGAGTCTGATATTAAAGAAAGAAAAGGTGCGGGACAGAAAGATCAGAATTGGAGGAGACATCATTCCAACAATCATAGAGAAACCAGTCAAAATCTTGGGCAAGTGGTTTAATGACTCCTTGAACGCCAGAGAAAGGGGTGATGAGATGGTATCACAGGCAAGAAAGTGGATGGACATTGTTGACAATATAAAAAAGATGTGGCATGATTGCCAATGAGACAACTCTCCACAAGAGACCAAAATAAAACCCAGAAATTAACAACTATAGGTTACCGTACAGCTTTCAACAATGAGCAAAGCACATACCGCATAGTCAGCTATAAAAGGTCTAGTTTACCTCGGAAGAACAAATACACTCATCATAGATACCAGGATTAAATTTTGTAATTACGTCAGACACGCGTTTCGTCTTCAAGGCATGGTGCTTTTAGCATGGAATATTACCAAGGATCACATGGTAGTCTTATGTAGACGAAACGCGCGTCTGGCGTACTAAATTATAATCCTGTTACCTTTGATAAAATTGAGAAAGGAAATGGGGAATGTGTCAAAGCGACAACAACTCAACCATAGAGCAGACAACAGCCGAATACCACCAATGGGTCTTCAATGTAGCGAGAAACTCCCGCACCCGTAGGGGTCCTTCAGCTGGTCCCTTAAAAAATATGTATACTAGTACTGTGATAATGGACGTCATACTAATCTTTGAATTATACACAAGAAACTAAAATCAAAAATCATTCAAGTCTAACAAAGGCCAGAGGCTCCTGACTTGGGACAGGCGCATAATTGCGGCGGGGTTAAACATGTTTATGAGATCTCAACCCTTCCCCTATACCTCTAGCCAATGTAGAAAAGTAAACGCATAACAATACGCATATTAAAATTCAGTTCAAGAGAAGTCCGAGTCCGATGTCAGAAGATGTAACAAAAGAAAATAAATAAAATGACAATAATACATAAATAACAACAGACTACTAGCAGTTAACTGACATGCCAGCTCCAGACCTAAATTAAACTGATTGAAAGATTATGTCTTCATCATATGAATATCAGGCACAATCCCTCCCGTTTGGGGTTTAGTATCATACTATCATAAAATATATGAGAAGAACATAACCCGTGTCATGCCAACAACTGTTTTTAAATAAATGTTTTTAGTTCCGATGCAAAAACTATAACTATTTACACCACTGGGTCGATGCCGCTGCTGGTGGACGTTTCGTCCCCGAGGGTATCACCAGCCCAGTAGTCAACACTTTGGTGTTGACATGAATATCAATAGTGTGGTCATTTTTATAAATTTCCTGTTGAAAAAAAACTAAGGATTTTCTTATCCCAGGCATAGATTACCTTAGCCGTATTTGGCACAACTTTTGGGAATTTTGGTTCCTCAATGCTCTTGAACTTTGTACTCGTTTGGCTTTATAAATATTTTGATAAAAGCGTCACGTATGAGAGCACGAGTCTTATGTAGACGAAACGCGCGTCTGGCGTACTAAATTATAATCCTGGTACCTTTGATAACTATAGCCTCTGTTTATGTACAAACTACCTCTAACCAAAGTTAAAAGTTTAGAGAGGATGTTCAACAGACACTTACGCATATGGATTGGGGTTCCAAAGAGTTTAAGCAGCATTGGTTAGTACAGCACCAGTTCAAAACTTCAACCACCACTTTAAAAGAGGGGCGAAAGATACCAGAGCGACAGTCAAACTCATATTTCGAAAATAAACTGACAACGCCATGGCTAAAAATGAATAAGAAAAACAGACAAATAATAGTACACATGACACAACATAGAAAACTAAAGACTAAGCAACACGAACCCCACCAAAAACTGGGGTTGATCTCAGGTGTTCCAGAAGGGTACGTAGATCCTGCTCCACATGTGGCACCCGTCGTGTTGATCATGTTAGTACAAACCAGGTAATTAGTCTAATCAGGTAGGTCATATTCATGAAAAGGGAAGGGAATTGTAGTAACGACGTAAGGAACATATCCGATATCCTCTGTGAAACGGTTATTTCATAACGGTCAACCAACTCGGTATGGCCTCCGTAAATTTTATGAAGGGATGATTTCAACTTCACCATTTGGAACTCTTATTTTAATAGCTTCCTTATGAGCAGCAATCCTCTATGAAGGAAATCATTATAGGAAATACAAGCACGTGAATATCGTATCAATTGGGAGATACATACTCAGTATGCAGGCGCTGCTGGAATGTTGCTACTTGGAAATGGAAAGTTCACAATTGGGAAGCTGAAATCATTTCTTATGTCGTAAAGTTTTGTTTTCAACCGACTGTCATTGTCAGTTTCTAGATGTAAGTCAAGATATGAGGCCGACTTGACTTTATCTGTTGTATCCTTTATCTCTAGTTCGATGGGATCGATGCGTTCAACATAGTCACCAAATTTTGAATTATTTAGTGAGAGAACATCATCTGTATATCGGAAAGTAAAGTTAAAGGATATTGCTTACTTCTTATCTTTCTTCCCAAGAAGTTCCTGTATGAATTCAGCCTCATAAAAATAAAGAAGTCGGCAAGAAGAGGGGCACAATTGGTTTCCATTGGAATGCCGACAGTCTGTTAAAAAACACGTCCCCCAAACGTAACAAATATTAAAGGTCACGAACACCAAACAAATTATGATGCTAAGAGACAACAAAGATGAAAAGGTGAAAGAGGCAAATGTTGATGTCAGAATATGAAGGAAATGGATGACCAAGAGCTATTAAGGTAGCACAATACAAAGATCTGTTTACTTCCAATCACTAACCTTTGAAATGCTGTAACTTTCTTATGAATGCATAGAAAATAATAAAAGAGGTATACATAGATAGATAAAAAAATTAATCTTTTAATTGAATGCAATATTTTTATTATGCAATCATTATGTAATCAATTATTATGTAATTAGTGGCAAAATCTGGGTAAGTTCACTTGAATGAATTTAGCTCTATCATCTCTTTAACTATACAGAAAATTTTAACGAAATCTTAATCAACACATCATGGGCTTCAAAAGGGTGTCTCAGATTGTCTCTATGGTATTCCATTCTCTCATAAATCTCTAATTAGTGAAAACATCCTTACCACATAAAAGAAGATAATGTTTAATTAAGTGTAAAATTTGTTCTATACATTCTATCTGAAATCTGAGACACCCTTTTGTAGATAATGGCCATAGGAGCAACATATAACAAAATCAACCCTCTAGGGATACCTATGCAGAAGCTTATTTCATTTGAAAGTTGAAATTTGATGAAAAATATTTTAGACACAGTTAACATTATAATTGGTTACATAATTGTTGCATAATACTAACATTACATTAATTTGAAAGAGTAATCTGTTAGCTATCCAAAACTACCAATTTTATAAATTTTCAAGCATTTTTAAGAAAGTTACAGCATTTTAAAACTTGGGTGTCGGAGTTATACAATCTTTGTATTGTGCTACCTTAAAGATGCAAAGAGCTTATTTAGTCACAGAGACATAGTTGGAGTGATAACATCAGGGCGACTTGGTTTTGGCAAAATTCAGCAACCATTATGGCGGTTAGCAGATGCAAGCCATATATAGAAGGGAACTTGTTCAGCATGAAGTTCGTCGTGGGGAAGAAAAAGATCGACAAGAAAGAGCCGTCAGTATGGTACACAAAAGGGCAATATATGAAATGGGAAATGGCAAGACCAAGAAAGATCATTTGGCATGAAATTGTGGAGAAGGACGGACAGGAGATAAGCTTCCTATTGAGATCAATACTAGTATTCGAAGTTCTACCAAACACCCACAAACCTTACAATGTGGAAACTGATTGAAGAACCTAGTTGTAAGTTGTGCGGTAAGCCAGCAACCTAGAATGTTATGCCGTCTTGCAGGACAGTTCGGAATGATGGTAGATATACATGGCGCCATGACCAAGTCATTCGAGAGATAGCAGCAGTCTTGGACACACAGAGCAGAAAGAGACTCAGATTAAGTAGAGACCAAAGTTCATCAGCTTCATCAAAGGAGGTGGAGAGTCATCCAGAACACATACAGCAAAGTCAGTGGTATTCTAGCAACAGCAAATTGCTGGGAGATAGAGCAAACAGTGCCATGGGACACAAGACTGGAGGAATCCCATGAGAGAACCAATATAACCATTAGCAGTTCAACCAATAGTAGCAACTAATATAACCATTAGCAGTTCAACCAACAGTAGCAACTAATATAACCATTAGCAGTTCAACCAATAGTAGCAACTAATATAACCATTAGCAGTTCAACCAACAGTAGCAACTAATATAACCATTAGCAGTTCAACCAACAGTAGCAACTAATATAACCATTAGCAGTTCAACCAATAGTAGCAACTAATATAACCATTAGCAGTTCAACCAACAGTAGCAACTAATATAACCATTAGCAGTTCAACCAACAGTAGCAACTAATATAACCATTAGCAGTTCAACCAATAGTAGCAACTAATATAACCATTAGCAGTTCAACCAATAGTAGCAACTAATAGTATGAAATTCAAAACAGTGTAGCTGTGGCCATTGATTGACACATTAAAATCATTCATTGACTGGGACAATTTAGGTGAACGTTTGTATGTAACGACCAATGCTCACTATGTACTTTTTAAAGACACTTAAACTATGGGGTCACCAAAGGTTCTCAACACCTAAATACAGTAATTCGAAAAATTAATCAGAAATAACACGATATTTTGATTTATATCAATTATATAAATCAAAACACAAAGGTTATTCCTGATTAATTTTTCGAATTATTTTATAATTAAAGGCGTTAAGAAACCTTTGTTGACCCCACAGTTTAAATGTCTATCGTAGGTACGTCATGAACAGTGGTTGTTACAGACAAACGTTCACGTAAATTGTCCCAGTCAATGGATGATTTTGATGGGTCAATCAATGGCCACAGCTACACTGTTTTGAATTTCATACTATAACCATTAGCAGTTCAACCAATAGTAGCAACTAATATAACCATTAGCAGTTCAACCAATAGTAGCAACTAATATAACCATTAGCAGTTCAACCAATGTATTATTCATTAGTAGTGCAACCATTGCAACTGGTTTGGCCAAAACGGATGTAACTTTTGTAATAGATGTAACGCATTAGGGTTTCAACTAATAGTACTATGTAATCATTTTTGATGCAGACAATGTTACTTATAATCAGTCATGGGGATACTGTTGTCAACACCGTAAGTAGTTGTGTAATCAGTCGTCATGTTCAAGTTGGAATTATTAAGCTGTATTACTATTTATGACTGTAAAGTAGTAATGATAAATCCCTCAATGCAACCATGGAAGTAATATTGAAAAGGAATAACAACGACTTCACTTCAAAGGTTTCATCTGCGTTACCGCCCATCTTTCAATAACTCGTTAATTGGTTCAATATCTAGCATGGAAGTTTAGTCTCCGCATGTGATCGATCAAATCACTGACACTTATCGGTCATTTTCGTGTTCACGGAGAACTACGATCAGACAAGTTTTTGTCGAATATACTTGCGAAGTAACCCGAATAGTCAATCGTTACATTCCGTTGATGTACGCTGCCGAAAAAAGTCATTCGTTCAATTTTTATTTTAGTCCAATTTTTCCATATTTTTTGTTAGTTTGATCCTAATAGCTAGTTAAAACCGACAGCTTTCACATTCGAAATGGGAGAACAAAGTTGTGCCATTTCAGTTTTAATATTAACAGACAATTAAAAAACCATTTCCGTATAAAGTTAAGAAGATGATTGTACAAAAATACGTTTGGACCCCCTTTATTATCAACTAAAATATTCACAATTCTTAACGGTTCTATCCTTCAATTTAAGTTCTTGATACATAAACTAATTTGTGTAAAAATGAATTTACCGTAAGACAGATAGATTCAAGCCCATTTCGTCGGCTTGTTATATTTTTTGCTGTATAGCTTATTATATTAATACAAGCATTCCACAATAAACACTTTTTAAATATATATTTACGAAAATATTATCCCCGTTTTAGTTGTCCAGTTTCAATAATGCAATCAATGACATTTATGACATATACATAAATTTAGAATACTTGAAAGTAAATATTATTTTATTCAATCTCGATAAACTTTGCACATTTCAACAGTAAAAAAATATATGCCTACAGTTGCCTACATTATTTTGTTAAACATCATGTGAAACTTGATCGATTCATCGGTATTTACCTGTTTAACTCGGGATCCGCTTTTAACCGGAAAATACTTTTAGAACAGTTTAAAACAAACGGTAAAAAGCAAAAATAAGCTAAATTAAATACAATTTTCCATGTTAAACTGCTGTAGTTTGAACAATTTTCGTCCGTTTTTCAAGTTTTTTACGTCATACGACTTCTTTTGGAAGGTAGATGTTTTATATGATACAGCGCCACCTTCTTATTAATAAACCGCGGATGTCACACAGGTACTTTATAATTAACGGACTCAATAAAACCATGTGACTGATAAGAAATTCCAGATGCCATTTTACAACCGCGGTAACGCAGATAGTAACCAAAGGGGTCTTACCGCTGAGACTATAATTGGATAAAATTGTATGACTTTAGTACAGAGCTCAGCATGCTATAAATACATGCTAATTAGTCGTTGTTATTCCTTCTAAATATTACTTCCATGATGCAACCAAACATTATGAAACTATAAAATAAAATAAACCAAAATCAAACAAAACATGTGCATTACCATTACAGTATAAGGAGATTAAAGATATAGACTAGCATCTAGCGGAAAATCCTAATTTTTGTGTTAACACGATCCAAATATAGGAGACACTGTCACATCAAATAAATCTGTAGAGAAACATACTGAAGAAATTGTTTTACAAGAAGTTATTAAACAAAGCTAGGGCTGAAGAATAAAAAGGTCTACTTGGACGGATGATATCTTTGGGAATTAACAGCTAAAAGGGACCAGCGGTAGCACGACATAAAAAGTCAAACGTGTAACTTGGTTCGTAAATTCAAAGCATTGTTAGGATATTCATTCCAAATAAATAAACATAAAATACCTTGCAAGATTGAAAATATATGGACAAAAAACATTTCACTGATATGCAAAAAAAATACAGTCTCACGATGATGCAATCAATGGGCGAGAAAAGTGTGAAGGGCACACTAAATATTTTTTTTAACAATCCTTTCATAACTTTCACATTATTAAATTGTCATAAAAATCGTTCTGCAAAATTTTAAAGCCCCATTATGATTCTGTATGCAATGACTTCTGTTCTTTTCGTTTAAAAATTATGACATTTTTATGCGTAGTGAAACATTTGTATACAAATAAATACAGCTAGTGAAACACAATGGGATGGAAAATTCACAAGGAAAACATTATATATATGTAGCCAAATGTACGCAACCTTAGAAATTGCATCCAATGATATTTGTTTCCTTGTGTGTTCAAAGCCAAATCTTTCATTCTGACAAATATGCTGTATGAATACACTTTTACTTGTATACCTTATACCCTGGGACTATTATACTATATTATAGTATAATAGTCCCGGTTATAACTAAGAATAAATTAAAAGAAACTGGCTTAAGAGCATCACACTCTTAGCCTTATTTGATATTGCATCAGAACGATGCTTATGCTTGTCATAGTAGAATAGGTCAATATTGAAAAAATCGACGCCAGTCCATTTCTACACAATTAGGTGGTTGCAGACTGCCTTAGCTGAACATGATTTTACAGACGGTATTCAAGGTATGATTATCTTTCTTTCTATGTTCAGTTAAACTTTAGGCTCAACTAAATGTTTATTGATTGTGAAGCATATGCCAACGGTCCAGAATTCACTTTTTTCACTGGATACTTTTGAATGTCATAATATTACCGACAAACAAATCTGATAAACAAAGAAGTACTAATGTATAGGGCAACTAAGGGGCATATCTCTTGAATGACGTGATGTCAAAACCATCAAAATCTATCATTTTGATTCATGGTCCTCCAAACTGTCCACAAATTGCAGAATATTTGTCACATAGAAACCAAAATGTGACAGATGGACAGACAAACATTTGCACCCCTATATACCACCCTCTTCAAGGTGGGAATATAAATATATATAAATCATATTTTATTTGTCTATAATTATCTGCAATTTTCTCTACTTTTTATGAAATGATACCATTCTTGAAGGCATTTTGTATGAAAATAATCCAAAAGCAGGTTCAATTCAAAAACTAAAACTTTGTCAAAGGAAAGGGAAATACATTCAGCCAATTTTATTTTGGTCAGTTGAAAAAAAGAATACAGGTATTATATTCATTCAAAACCAATCAGTGAAAACGTTTTTACAAATCTTTTAAAACCCAAGTATTATAACCGAGACTACTATCGTACACTATGTAATAGATGTTAGATTATTAACCTTTTTGGTAAAACATAATATGGAATGAAATGATTCTAAATTTAAATTAGTTTAAAGGCTAATAATGAGTGTAGCCGGTACTTACAATGTGTTTTAAGTAATTATTTTCTTTTTCTAGACTAATACGCTGAAGCAGAATTGAACATTCTTGCCAACATAGTGACAGTCATGCAGCAAAGAATCATGATACCAAGATACATGATATTGAATCAAAGCTTACCAGTTTTTCCTCTTTCTGTCATATGTTCACGGGAGAGTCAACAAATACCAGTTGTCTATGATTCGACTCTGTTAGGAGTAACTATAACCTCCAGCAACATTATACAATTTTGAGGGCAACAGTTATTATGGTAATATATAGAATACACAAATATAATTAAAAGTAAAGTGAGTTTACCCAAGAATCTGCTTTGGTACTTATTCAGTGGTTTAGAAAGGTCCATAATGATAGATCTATTTGGAGTTTACTTGTTGGAGTTGGAAACAATAAAACGATACTTATATGTATTACAGTATCTAGTGTCATAAGCAATGCTGGAGATTATATATAAAGGTTGTTGTTTAAAAGTAGTTAATTACATATTTTGCAATGACATGTTCCATTCTTTTTCAAATGAGAAAGATTGGTATGTTATTCACTTTATTTCTTTTAATTTTTCACCTTTTATATACATTGATATATGTTCGTGTGATATTTGCATGTTTCCAGTCATTCAATTGAGATTATTTTCGGAAAAAAATTATGGTAAAAATTGGTGTTGCATTTTGATTTTTCAAAAGTATTCTGCCAGTAATGTTGGGTCATTGGCTTTGTGTGGATTGATATTGAATAAAAATTTGTGTATGCCAGGTGAAGCATCACAAACAAGGATGTTAAAACTGGATGGAGCACCTGCCATGTTCACGTATATCATTTTCTGTTTCAGTGATAAAATCGGAATGTTCATTTAATATGTTTTATTTTTGTTTAGAATTAGCAATCCATTGACCGGGGCAACTCCAACGTTAGATTTTATATAGAAGAGTTTCTTTGGTTTAACTTCAATAAGGGTCAGTTGTTTCAAGATCAAATATCAATTTCTCTGTGTTTATATATACAGTAAGAAGATCTCTGTCCTGGTTGGACCAATTGGTTTAGTTATTTTGTATAACCCTATAAAAACCTCTTTGTGTTGAGGCAACCGTTAGCAAACACCAATCAATTATTCTATAATTCAGATTTTTCTTTGTTTATATCTTATTATGCATCAAGTGAAGTTGATGCTTATTTGTAAACTTTTCATTTGGGGTGTTTGTATTTACTGATTTTGTGAGAATGTTTTATGTAAATCCCACATTTCATTTATAGTATTTTTGGTTTCAGTATTCATATCAGTAAGATCTTTAAGTGCCTTAATATGTTTGAAGAGTTGCCTCTATATTTTGCTGTATAATTAATGATTATTCATGGATGCTGCAACTATTAGGTAAACATTTGTCTGCATCTGTATAGACATTGTCATGGTGGCAAAATTCTAGTGGTAGAAGAGTATTTACTTAATTGGCAGCTGTTGGATTATTATTAAGATTGAGTAATTGTAATCAGATTCATTCCTCTAGTTGTTGGATTAAATTTTATTTCTTGGTGGTCTGAAATACGCAATAATTAGCAAGTGCTAACATGTTTATTTGAGACCAAACTATTTCACAGCTTCTTTATCTTTACTGATGACAATAAGTACACCTCTGTGGCTTTGTTATTTTCATTTGGTTGTTTATCTGATCTGTAGACCTTAAAGTTCTGATGGAAAAAAATCATTTATGTATTTTTGTCTAGCCATGTTTCAATGCCTATGATTATGTCAGGTTTGGTGAATCAATAAACTTTTTTATTACTTATGATCTTAAGTTGATGTTGAAAATTTTATTAGGTTTGTGATTTTTGTTGAATCTTTTTGTGATGTTTCGATTTTTTTTGTTTTAATTTGACCAGTAGAAATGAAGATGCTTTGGCTACTGAATTTTGATTGTAAATTTGCTTCTATTCCAAGTTTTATCAAATTCCATTTCGGTCAAAGTTATGAAAACTATTGTTGTTTAAAAAAGATCTTCAACACAGGCTGAATTCACTATGTCTTGCTTCCACAAACAAATTTTGCAGGTTCTACAAACGAATGAATGAAGACTTTCCGAGAATAATAATTTATTATTGACAGCATATGATGGATTTTAAATTTTAATGTCATTTTCTATTTTTAAAAATATCAGTTCTTTTTCAACACTTGACAGTCTTAATATTTATAACAGGACTTTAATGCTGATAACTGGTTTCTATGGCAACTACTCTGGACCCCAGGTATTTGTCTGAAATTAAAAAGTACATATAGATTATATTTCAATGAGAAATGCAGTTATTTATTTTTGAATGTAAGATTCAAGTCTTGAAATAAGCATTAGAAAATAAAATACAATAAAAGAACAAAGTTCTAATGTGCCTTGTGGAATTATATGCGACTGTCATACAAGTGAGAGGTTTCAATCCACCATTTTCTACATAAGAAAATGCCTGTACCAAGTCAGGAATATGACAGTTGTTATCCATTCGTTTGAACTTTTGAATTTGCCATTTGATTTGGGACTCTCCTTTTTGAATTTTCCTTGGAGTTCAGTATTTTTGTGTTTTTACTTTTTGTGTTGCAAATATTTTACCTCTCCAAGGGCAATAACTTAAAAATAACCTTTTTTGTGCTTTAAACTTTTGCTAAATATCTAAGGACAATGTCTAAGGACTGAGAGCATAGCAATGTAATTTCCGATATTATTAAAATTATCAAAGGTCACAACTCTGAAAAATAATTGATTGGCAATGAATTTCAAATTAGTCAGTCATTGCTGATATAAACCTATGATATATGTTTCACAAAATCTGGCAAGAATTGTACACATGAAAGTGCTAACAACGCGATTTTCAATAACTATCATATTTCCAAGGGACATAACTCCTAAAAATAATTGATCAGAGTATCATCAGCTCAGTAGTCAGTACTTTGGTACTAACATGATTTTTAAATAAACTTCACTTAAATTGTCTGTTTATAAATTTTGAAATTATTAAGAAACTTAGGTTTCAACTCCCTCAGGCAAAGTTGGCTTTAGATGCATTTGGCTATTTATTTTAGGTATTTCTGACATATAGCTCTTCAATGGTTTTGGTACTTATACATCTTCGGATTTTAAATGTTTGGCTTTGAGCGTTCCTGATGAAGGTTAATGCAGAAAAGCGCTTTGGACACAAGAAATTATTAAACGTGTTGTTTTCAATTTTTTAAGATATATGTTTTGTGAAATACTGGCAAGAATTGTACACACAGGAGAGCTATCAAGACCAGATGGACGTCCAGTATTTCTATGTTCCAGGCAAAGCAAAATGATCAGTATCAATATGACAGCCACAGAAAATGAAAAGATATAATCAAAAACGAATTTCCAGCAAGATATTTTTGCATCAGCTGTAATATGAACTAAAATTCATACATGATTTGAAAAATGTAGTCTACCTTTTTATATGATATATGTGGGTTAAAATGTATCTTTATAAATTTGGGTGCAAAATAGTGCAATCAAAATAAATTCTGTAGATGAAACTCAACAGCATAAAGTTAACTAGATGATAAAATAACCTTGATCTTGCATATCTTTAAAAAACAGTAAAACTTTCATGCAAATTCAATTCTATAAAGTTGCAGTTTTACTATTTCTATCAGTCTTTTTTGGTTACACAGACATAAGTTTAAACTTCTTAAAGTTCTCTATTTTAACAGCTTTTCTCCATATCATATTTAATCTAGCAGTATGTCAAACTATGTCCAACTATGCACTTTAAACATTATATACTTACAGTAGTGTCTGTTTTAAGACCTAATTTCTTCTCTATATTCATAGCTAACATCTGAGATTTAAATGCCAATGTTTTAGTCTTCTCGATAACTTGTTGGTAAGGGGAAATAGCTTGTGTTCCCATTACAACATGACCCTGTGGATATAAAAAATATACATAAACTCGGCAACTCCTCAGGACAATAGTTGCACCTCGTGGACAATAAACTTACTATTCAACTCATATCCAGTCAATAAGTATACAATATATGCTTTATTTGTTACAAATAGTTAGAATGCAGAATCTATAGACCTATACCCTGTCAAGAGTATGTAGTCAAGCATATCGCATTGTTCATATCAGCAATAACATTGATCTAACACTCCCATATCAAGCCTGAGATTTTGAGTGAAGCTATAGGGAGTACAATTGGTCAAAAGTTGATACATATTCCAGCAACAACATGGAAAATGTTATTATAATCTGATCTTGCATATCTTAAAACCACCTACAATAGTACATAATTCACCTTTTTTAAAAATTTGTTAAAATGATTGTCTCAACCATTTTTTTTCAGTAAAATGATAGACCTGGGCACTGACATTGGTGTCCCATTTAATTATTTAGGAAACTAATAACAGTATACAGAATTTAGTTAATTGCTATAGGTGCAAAACATTCAAATGATTGAGGTTGATAGAAGTTCCTGCAGTGGTAAAGTTTACATCAAAGGAATGGTATCATCTTTATAAAACTTAGGCAAGATATAACTAATTAGTGTACAATTAATATACACAGAAAATGGAAAAGTGTTGGAGTTGCACAAACTAGTTAACTACTATAGTATTCAATGATAAAATCAACTGAATTTTACAAACAGTAAACCTGAGCAAATCTTTTCACATCTTCAATTTATGTGCAACTGCATAGAAAATTTGCATAATATAGAAGGAAAACTGTTGATGTTAAGTACAACTCAAACCATTCTTTATGTTTTGTAAGACAGAGAGGAGCTGTAACTAGACTAGGTTTTAAAACACAAAGAGAAAATCAATTTCCACCAATACTTACAAGTTTAGAATCAATTTTAGCATCTAGACGGGCATTTCGTATCAAATTAACGATCCATCTTTCTGCTTCTTCTTCTGTCATATTTAACTTCTCAGCCAACATTCTATTTTCAAAAATATAATCATTTCTTATAATCATTGATTTTTTAGAGGGCATTTTATGTGATTCCTTTTGCAAAATAACATCTGTATTTGTTTTGTGTATTATACCGTATAGCGGGTTATTTTTGTGGGTGTAAAATTTCAGAATCTTCATTTTAATAAAGTATACGAAATATTTTGGCGGTTATTATTTTGGCAGATTTGAAACTTTTATCAATAACTTTGCATATAGATAAAGGCAGATGTGGTGTGAGTGCCAATGAGACAACTCTCCATCCAAATAACAATTTAAAAAAGTAAACCATTATAGGTTAAAGTACGGCCTTCAACACGGAGCCTTGGCTCACACCGATGTACACTTTTGAACTGGCAGAATTTATTTTGGTGATTTTGATCTATCAGCGAAAATAAGCAAAATTTACACCCCTCGAAAATAACCCACTATACGGTATTACTTAGGTTTTTTTTGTAGCAAATTTGCCATATCAGTAGAAATTTATCATTAGACCATTCATTATCACTATTAGTGACACCTTTAAGTGTTTTACTGCCAAAAAAAACAACTACTCTTTAAAACAGATTTTAAGACAGGTGAGTTAATATCAAGTTTAATACCTACATGTATGTGTATAAATGTTTATATTTATTACATTTGAAATTGTGTGGAACCCATTTCTATACCAGGCCCATATGTCATAACTTTAATATCATTTTTGCCATCACAAAACAATTTATTCTGTCCAATGTGATAATTTTAGATTCTTACTGTTTTCTGAAACATGTTATAAATTGTACTATTCATTGCATATTTATACATGAGACAATTTACACTACTAACCTTATACTGATACATTCATGGATTCTACAGAAAGTCTCAAATATCAACAGTCTGGCATTTTCTATGAAATCTTCTAAACAGGCTACCAGGAAAAAGTCGTTCACTAAAACCTGATAGAAAGATAAAGATTACTTACTTAGTGTTCTTAGTAAGTTGGCTTTACATATTTTTTAATTGATAAATATACCAGTGTTCAAAGTTTTTCTTTGTATTGGTAAACCATGAATTTAAATGTTCAATTAAGCCAAATAAAATAGTATGTGTGGTTCCAGTTACATCTGAAAAAAAGTTAGGGTAGGTAGGTAGGGATTTTTTTTTTATTTTATGGGTTTTTTTTTAAACTGAGTCTATAGGAGCATCATTCTGACTTTTAACAGTGCTTAACCTTTCACCGATTGCTGCCCAGACAGAAGCTACTCTGAGACGATGGCTTCCCTGGCTACTTTTACTCAAGTGGGAGATCTTCATAATAAATGTCAATAAAAACTTGTTTGTAGTTATTTGTGTATTTATTTCGTTCACTAACACCATGTTCACAGTTTTGTTCATGTTTTGATAATTCTTTCTTCATAAAATATTCAAATTTTCAAAGTTTCGGGATTATCTGGGTGAAATTCTCAAAATTCTGCTCTAAGACCCCAAATCGTAATTTTTAAACCCAAAACGGCAAATTTTTTTAAAATTTTATGAGGCTGTACAAATTCCTCACACTGAATGATGTCCATTCCAAGTGTTTTGTACATAAAACGACATTTTACATCAAAAAAGTATACTAGTTTGGCTTCAATTCTTCCATATTCTTTCAAAAAAAATGTTCCCTCATTTCAAATTCTCGTAAATTCCGTAAATTTCGTCTGATTTTGACATGGTTTTCAACAAACGGAAGCGCCATGTTTACACTTTCATACGGGTATTCATCAAAGAAAGATAACTCATGTGTGCACTGTTTTGAGCGGGAAACATAAGAGGTATTCCGATCCCGGTAAAACGGGACTCATCGTCAGCTGTCTGAAGCGTGAATCCCGGTAAACCGGGACTCATCGGCGAAAGGGTTAATGAAAAATGACAATAAAATCTTTAGGGTAAGCTAATTTCAAGACGAAAAAGTAGGGAAGGTAGGGTCACTGGAACCACACATATATTTTTATTTGGCCTAAGTACAGAATTACTAAAGGCTTGTATGCCATCTTTGGCAAAACTACTAATTCAATTACCAATGAAAGAAAATTGGTATCCACTAAAATACATGAATACAAAGTATGTTATAAATGTTTTGGTCAAATGCTTTTCATACTTTTGTACCTGTTGAAAATATGCAACTTTAGGTTTTATTCCTACTATCTGATGGCTTATCACCAACTTCTTATAAACTGAAATATTTCTATCTCTATTTGACTTTGAAATTAGTTGTTTAAAACTGTTTGTAATTTGTAATACAATTTCATTTTAGGGGAGAAAGAATATATATATATTCAAAATAAAAAGCCTATCTAGTTGAATGAGAGGACAGTTCCATCGAATATATATAATAAATAGGTATTGAGCACATTGATTTTATTGAAGTCAAACACTTAAGAAGATAAAATTTTATACACTTACTTCTTCACATTCTCTGAGTTTCTGCTGTGCTCCATCAAAATCAAAGTTGACGTACAGACATTCTACAAACTCTGTGATTGGATCTTTGTAAGTATAGGATTCCTAGAAGAGAAACCAATGTACATATGCTAGTTTGGGATACTTGTTAGTTACAGATTTAGAGAGGAAAAATATCATTTACATAAAACTTTAAAATGTTAAAATATTTTACAAACTACTTGTTACCATCTTTAAAAAAAAGACTCATAGAAGAGATAGTTATGGTCATATGCAAGCATTCCTTTTAAAGAGAATTCAAATGTGCAAATTAGATTTGCATTGGACAGTTAGTTCATTTCATGAGGGTCTATTTTTCTTTAAACACACTTCTCTTGTTGAAAATATACTTTACTGAGGAAATATTTGCCATTCATGTTAATATTATATTTAACAATTACATGTAGAAGATTCAAACCAATTACATTTAAGATGTTTGTCTGAGAATTAAAAATTCCCATGTAAAAGCTAGTAGTTAATTGAAGAAAAAAATGTGTTCATGTCAGTTAAGGATAAAACTAGTATCACATTTTTTTCTTTCTTCATTTTTTGATACTTTTTTTAATAATTCTAAAAAAAAATATGACATTTGTTTCTCTTCCTTTAAATTTATATACGTACATAACCATTTATATTTATCTATACATAAGTTTACCTGTTGTATCACTTTGACTAAATCTTTGAGTACAACCCTCCTCCTACTTTTGTTTGTGATAACTGCTGTTGTTAAATACCTCAGTATGTGTGGACAGGTGGTCTGTATAGCATTCAGGTACCTATTAATAAATAAAAATAGTAACTAACAAGAGGTCTGTATAGCATTCAGGTACCTATTAATAAATAAAATTAGTAACTAACAAGAGAGGGAAAAGCAATCATCGGGATATCAAGTTTAAATGATACACAGAAAACATGAGATTGGACAACATGAACATCACTGGGGGTAAACTAGTGTGCATTAATATATAAAAGAGGGACAAAAGACACCAAAGGGACAGTCAAACTCATAAATCGAAAAAAAACAAATAACTGTTTATATCTACAAAATTTAAGTTATGAGTAAAAGGAGATGTGTGTATATGTCAATGGCACAGAAATAAAATGACACAAATAACCAATAGACATACTCAGAATAAATTTGAAACAAGAATAAATATTTGTACTTACAATGGCTGATACAGGAACATATCTATGATAAGATCTCGTCCTTTTGGATGATTGAAGAAAACAAACAAACTCCAATGTATCAACCATGTTCTCTGTTGTAAATTCTGTAAAGCTGATCCAAACGTCTGGAATAAAATAGAAGAGGGATAGAAGTGCTTATTATTAAAACAATGTTTGTATCATTTGTTTTAATTAGATTATTCCACAAGGCATCAGTCCCACAATTAATGGTATGATATTGTGGTAAGCAAGCACAAACATCTAGATATGGATTTAAAAATGTATGATTTAGCTGTGTTTTCTTTCCGTTGTATCAAAATGGAAATAAAGAGCTGTATTTAAAGATTTGCTCGCAACAATTTTTTATTATGTCAACTGATGCCTGCAAATCTTCAATGATTTTTTAGAAGAAACTAAAATGTTAAATGATAAGTAGTTTTACAAATCTGTGGAATTTTTCACTGTATCCAGCGACTAACTAAATTTGTAAGATAAACATAAACTTTATAAAAAAACATACTTTGAAAAGTGTCAAACACGAGATATACCTAGTTAACTTACATTTCCATCAATGATTTCTTTCAGTTTAGTTAAATCATCTAATGCTGTTTCCCAGTTCTGCATAAGTATCTCAGAGGCCAGCTTACCCCATAGAGCATCTAAAAAGTTCTTATCTGTAGACAGTAACTGTCAAAACAAAGGTTCACAAAGTTATATATATCTAAACTTATAACATTGTACAATAGAAAATACTAAAAAAAAAAAATATTATTTGTTTTGTCTCAAATTAAAATATTACTTAAGATGGTGTAAGCTAGAGAGTAAACAAGTGATTTTTTTTAATACAGCTGATTGTCAAAGAAGACATGGAAGATAGAGTAACTTAATGATTTTTTTATGTTTATACCTTTCCAGCCAACTTTACAATTTATTCCTGCAATTTTCTAAATGTTGATGTATTTATATAAGGGATTGATTGATTGGTTGTTGTTTGCTTAATGTCTAGTGGGCCGTAGTGGCTAATATTTCATGCATCAGCAGGACAAGAATTATCAATAAATACAAGAATTAGATCCTACAATAGGGAGTTGACTCAGATGATAGGCAGGAATTTTGAATGTGACTGTAAAACAAGGGAATATTGGAGAGAGAGAAAGAGTGCAATGACTGAGGCATCAGATTTATTTTCCCCATTAAGACTAGATGTGATTGCTCATTAATGCATCCACACAGCTAAAAGGACGCCCCTCTTTGAAAAGAGTTTTGTTGTTGGATGGAAGAAGACCAACAGATGACCATAATTCTATTCTCCAGTCACCCTTGGGGTACGTATAAAAGAAGATCTAAGTTTGACATATCATAAAGATAAACATTTGTTATTTTACTGATTGCAAATTAAAAGTTCACTTACCAGAACTCTGACAAAGTATAAATACTCTGCTGCACCAGAATAATTTCCACATTCATATTGAAACTTTGCAAAGTTGTATAGAGTGTCTATCATTTTACTTTGAAACTGTAAAGAAAATGAAATATATCACATATATATATGTTTCTTAAAGAACTTTACATTTCTGTTACGTTAATTTTAATTATTATTTATATAGAATTCAGCAACAACAATTTTAACTTTGAAAATTTTAGCATAGATTTTTGGCACTGGTAAACTGACTTGTATTTTGATCCGACTTCGAAATAGATGTTACACTTTGACAACTGATATAGCAATAAAACCTTTTCTCACTTAATAAGCATCAATAATGAAATTATTTTCTTAATGTAACATGTAAAGTTTTTATAAGAAATACATTCACCCAAATGCAATTGTTCCACATGACAAGCACTGTTTTTATAAAGATATCCCCAATAAAACTGTTGAAGACCAAAGATGTAGCAGAAAAAGAGAAAGTACATTCAGATGGTGATTTTTTTTTAACACATCAACACTACTTACGCCAAATTCTTTACTTAGGAATTCAAAGAGCTGTCTCCCATCTCTGAAATATGTCAACATGGTTTATTGCTTAATGAATTACATTTTTAGGCCAGGACTTTCATTTAATATTTATTAGACTGATGCCTTCAATTCAGATCAATCACCATGACCTGCACATGATACCCATGCTACCAAGTTAACAGAAAGTTGATGAATATTGAATGTGAAAACATATCATACAAAATAGCACACTATGAAACATTAAACTTAATATCAAATTTTAGGCAGCTCTGCTTCACAGTTTCAGACAAAATGTAATGGACAGGTCATACTTGACAATTATAAATAAGAATTTAGATGTATTTTTTTTAAACAGGGAGTTGATTAGAAGTGAATGTGGCAATGTATCACTTTACATACATGTAGCATGCTTAAACGAAGTTTGCTACTGAATAAAAGATTTATAATTTGTACATGTAATTCCAAAGAATGTGGAGGAAATTCTAAGGGACAGACATACAGATGTAAATCAGTATACTCCACATTCAGTACAGGGGTAACATAATTTTTTGCCTGATTTACTCTTATGACATATGGTCTATATAATTTTATTTTATTTTATAAGATTAAGATTTAAGCACAAACATGACAAACAAGTGAAACTGCGAGCTACTGCTCACTGATGATACCCCCGCCGCAAGTGGATAATATTAATAGTGTAAAAATATGCAAGTGTTCAGTAAACAGGAAGTTGTCGAGTGATGAATCTGAAAACGCATCACACGGTATAGCTGACTTATATAAATCCTGAAACCAAATTTCAGAAATCCTTGTATTGTAGTTCCTGAGAAAAATGTGACGAAAATTTTCAACTTGGCTATCATGTGTAAAATCATACAAGTGTTCGGTAAACAGGAAGTTGTCGAGTGATGAATCTGAAAACGCATCACACGGTATAGCTGACTTATATAAATCCTGAAACCAAATTTCAGAAATCCTTGTATTGTAGTTCCTGAGAAAAATGTGACGAAAATTTTCAACTTGGCTATCATGTGTAAAATCATACAAGTGTTCGGTAAACAGGAAGTTGTCGAGTGATGAATCTGAAAACGCATCACACGGTATAGCTGACTTATATAAATCCTGAAACCAAATTTCAGAAATCCTTGTATTGTAGTTCCTGAGAAAAATGTGACGAAAATTTTCAACTTGGCTATCATGTGTAAAATCAGACAAGTGTTCGGTAAACAGGAAGTTGTCAAGTGATGAATCTGAAAACACATCACACGGTATGGCTGACATATATAAATGTTGATACCAAATTACAGAAAGGGTGGATGTGTAGTTCCTGAGAAAAATGTGACGAAAGTTTCATGGGACGGACTGACTGACGGACGGACTGATGGACGGACTGACGGACGGACAGACAGAGGCAAAACAGTATACCCCCCCTTTTTTAAAGCGGGGGTATAAAAACAGTATACCCCCCCTTTTTTAAAGCGGGGGTATAATAAAAGTAACTCACTGGTTTAACCCAACCATAATTAATGTGTGTCTGTACAAAATGTAACTAAAGATTTATGATTAATATTCACCTTGAACTCTGGACCTGTCTAATGACCTCTGGATCTTCAAATATTTTTGTGATAATTTCTGTTTCACTCTGTAAATATTTTAACTGTGATACTACATCCGTTCTTTTGTCCTTCAGAGCTACAATAAAAATGCAAAAGCATAATTATAAAACAAGGAAACATAGAATTAAGATCCTGTCAGATGTATGTGATCATTGATTCATAAAAATTTAGTTTGCTTCCTTGAAACTCTTTTTGATACATGTAAGTCTGAATAAATACGGCCAAAGCAAGGCTTCCAAAACGGTCATATATTCCGGTCATTTGTATGTCTGTTAAAAGTCCAGCTGGGCCAAGCATGAAACAGTCATCTACTTTTTAGTTTTTAAGGCTTTTTCTGTCATTTTAACCTAATTGACGATCTTTTTGACCCAATTTTTTGCCTTTAACAGCCCCACATTTCCGGTCATAAAAGTGACATGATGATTAATTACTATCAAAACAACCCCTACTTCAATACTCTCTAATTTTAATCCAAGCTAATTAGTTGTTGGACAGCTGAAAACTACCTGTTCAGATGACAGGTAAACAATAATTTTCAGTACCGGACATCGTATAAATTAATCGGTCTATTCACAATTATTTCCGTACATTTCAGTGGTTTGTATCTAATTGAATTAGTCCAAAAGATTAAATTATAATAAATACATTTATAAACATGATTTGATGAAACATTTAAAAAGATTTTAAATGAAAAATCGTCAGAACTATGTTGCATGAATAAGAACACGTGTGCGCATGTGCACAGGTGGGAAATTTAATTATGCATCCTACATTTCTTCAAAAATGGTAAAATAATCATTGAAACCGGTATCTAACGTTCATTTCAAGTATTTTGTTCAAGAAATAACGTGGAAAGAGCTTCTTCACTCAGTCGTGCTTTGTAAATGTACACGGATTTTACGTATCCGTTTATGGTCCATGTTTTACCATTGTCAAGTCAACATCCGGTTTGGGAAAATGTGTCAACATCCGGTTTGACTTTGAAAACTAAAGTAAATTTTTTGACAACGTCATTTTGCACAAATAAAGAGCCGGCAGATATGAGCACGCTGATGTACACACTTTGAATGATGCACTGCCAATTTTAACAGTTTACATCAGAACATCAAATTCATATCAAAGTAAAGTTTAATTTCGTTTTTTTTAATCTAATGTCAATCATTGGGATGGCCATTTGATTACCATAATTGCCTTTTGTGACTTAGTCTTAGAGATTAAAATTGGAATCAGATATAAAATGTCCGGCTGGCTCAAAATTTTTTTAGAAGCCCTGGGCCAAAGACAATTAATTCTAATCTTGTAAATAACTCTTTGTAGTTCATACAATACTAGTTTGAGACCATGGAAAACAGATATATTTTTTGTTTAATCCATGTTCTTTATAATACATATTTTCAGAATTAGTGAATAGTCTAAAAAATCAAAATTCAACCAGACAATTGATCGTCTTTGAATCCTTAATCACATTTGTAAGTAATATTATAGTTCAACCATTCTCAACCATCTTCTCGTTTGTATTACAGTAAATCAAGTTTTGTTCTATTCCAATATGTCATTTAGGTCGATGCAAAGCACTAATTCAGGCATGTCAGGAGCAGGAGGAGTGGTATGTAAATTGCCATTTTTATAAAAATTTCTTCCTGAATCCTTTCAGAAATTAGTTCATATTTTCGTATTTCCTTAAACACATTACGAGAGAAAGGTGTGCAAATGCACTGGAACAATGCCTAGTTGAATTATTGCTGAAGTGTAGTATTTGTTTGATGTGAATAAGATATAATGTTTATCACATGTATATATGTAAGTGTAAAAATATAAGTGAACCAACACCTGAAGTGGTGATTAATATGTCTACAATAAAGACAACAACACTCAAGTTTTTAGCGCAAAGTATCTGTTTATTTGGTCGACATGTTTCACCTATAAATAGGCCTCATCAGGACCTGAGTGTTATTGTCTTTATATAGTCGACATATTTATGTAACTGTATAATTACTTTGTGGTACATCTTTGTCAGGATATAAATTTTTATGTACATCCATTGCAAAGTCCACCATGTTTGTATTACTGAGAAGATCCAACTTCCCTTTTAACATCTGTTTTTCATCATACAGCTGAAAACATAAAAATATTTTCTTAACTATAGACTAATATATGTGCAGTGAGGGTTATAGACAACACAAGTATCTCAAACATTTATAACGGTAGAAATCAAGTTATTTTAAAACATTCATCATTACTTCTAGTACTTTCAATACTTTTAGTTACCGAAGAAGATCTCACAAGGATTTCCTAGTGACCGAGAGATATGATGGTAGTTCTCTGAGTTGCGATTCTTTTTGAATTATATGTCTCTGTTATTTCCAAATGTTTGTACTTTTTCTATGTATAATTATAAGGATAATTTTTATCATCAAACACCTAATTCTACAAATAAATAGCTAGACTTTAAGAAACTGAACATTGTTTTGACATTGAACATTTTACTAACATTTCCAGTTACTCTGTGCTTGATGAGGGATTTCTGAAAGTGGTCAAATCAGAAATGAATCTAATTCTAGTATACACCTTATTGCTATTCCCAACTGACCAAAGAATCTGTCCCGCTTAAACTATTGACTGACGTCATATCACAATCACTTTTCAATAGTGGCGTCAGATATTTTGTATTGTGGCGTCAGAACTTTACAGGAACCTGTGTATTGTCCAGTAATGGCAGGAAATAGTGATGAGGTGCATTAATCTAAGATACACGACCATAAAAGGGATTACGTCTGGTCTTAATTTATAATTTTCAATCTTGTTAATATAGGAGAGTTGTTTGTAGTTCTGGTTTGCTATTTTATCTTTTTTTTTATTGTTAATATCTATAAAATAATTCAAATCGAAAGTACCGGTATCGGGTTTTATATGGTCAATACGGAAAGGTTATCTATGAGGGGGGATAGGACCTTTATCGGGACTACGGGATCGGGTGTTTTTAAGCTCGGGATTTCGGGATTGACCCTTTCGGGATCCGGGAATTCTTTTTTCGAATTTCGGAACCTCGGGATTTCGTGTTTTTAAGCCCGGGATTTCGGGATTTCGTATTTTTAAGCCCGGGAATTCGGGATCAGGACCCCTCCTACCCTCCCTCATCTATGACAGATCATCTATGACAGATGGGATAAACATTCATTTGAATCGTAGCTCGGGATCACGATACGTTTCTTTCTGTGTCATGTATGTTTATTATACTACTTACTTCTTTCACAGATAAAAATTCTAGTAAAGGGAAGACCAAATGACGGTCTAAATACTGTCCCATTCGCGAAGTCAAGTCCCATTCCGCCATGCTGCCGGTGCGCTTGTCAAAAAGGATTATAAATCATAAAACAAACGTCGGGTACGGATAGGAATATTCTTTGTTTTTTTTATACAGTTTTTTTTTTTAAAAGCATGCATAACATTCAGACGCAATTGCAATTTTAGAAACAAATGGGTATAACAGTAAATTTCTTACCATATATTTTGTATATATATTCGAACGATGAACAGGAAAGCGGGGCTAATATTTATTCGGATTTCCGAGCCTTTCAAGGACACGGATTTTGATAGTCTCATTGTAGAACACTTGCTATTTTAAACTCTATAGATATAATATCCCCACTCGATGTTTAAGTTTCCAATTATTGTGTAATTGCTATTTTGTTTAATTTTTTTTAAAGAAAGAGGTGTATAATTTGACTTCATTATAACCGTCACGCATTCAACACAAAATGGATTCAGTGTTAAGATGTCATAAACAGTCAGAGAAAAACATGACTTTGTGAATGCCAAGATACAGGTATCGACAGAATGTAGATCCATGAATGTGTATATGTATATAACATACTAGTAATATTTAGTTTGCTTTTAATTTACTGATAACAAAATCAATAGTTATACCAATAAAAACAATCATTAAATGATTACAGTGTAACACTGTAATCATTTAATATACTGACCAATAAAAACAATCATTAAATGATTACAGTGTAACACTGTAATCATTTAATGATTGTTTTTATTGGTATAACTATACTGTTGAATTGGTAACCTTTTAGAATAACTTTATTTAAAGGAGCGATCAGTTTACAAGGATCATTTCTAAATTTCCGGGCACGGTTAACAACATTTCCGTAAAAATGAAGATGTGCTATCCTGTTTGAAATAAGTTTCCTACAGGTACAATCAAACTTCAAAATCAAATTTTTATATCTATCGGAAATTTAATAAAGATTTTAAGTAATTTATGGATATACATTACGATGATCCCTGGTTTAATAATTTACCAGTAATACATAGATTATGTTCGTTAAAATCAAAAACGTCACAACAGACACGGGCATAGCGAACGAGCTGTGAAATATAAACACTTTTACACTTACTGGTCTCTTGGAAATGTTGTTTGTGCTGTATTGAGACCCTTCTACAACGATGTTTTTTACATGCAGACGTATAAAAATTGCGTTTTTTTATCCAACGCAATCATAGGTTTGGACGTTGTTTTCAAAAGTTTAGACTTGTTTTAATATATATATCCGAGATATATCTAAATGGAATCTCACTATATATATATATTGTATTCAACATGATAGTCCATTACGCTCTATCAGTATTATAAGAGACATATCGGCTAGCCTGTATTCATATGTCTCTGGCTCTATGAAATAAGTTTTATGGCTTTTTATGTTTTCATGCTACTTTTAGAACTAGTTTAGCCTATTTATTTGTCTGCTTTGCATGTGCTTATAATCTAGTTTAGTGCTTTACTTGATTGTACTTGCTTTTATATATAATTATATATGAACTCAGTTGCGTATGCAATATAGCTGTCTTTATATTGTCTATTGTGTGTGCTGTATATGTCCTATATATGTCTTGTATGTGTTGTTGTTGTTATTAATGTCGACAAAAAGCTCTACAGAGCTTATGTTTGTAGTATTTACAACCCGACATAAAATAAATTTTCTTATCTTATCTTGTCTTATCGAGCTATAAATCTAAACTAAACAGATTTTTTCAGTTCTTTCTTATTTAAGTTTAACTTTTATTTTAAAGGAAAGTATACTGGGACCTATGATTTGTATAGTACAAATCTTTGCTGTGACCATGGAAGCAATACTTCCATGCTGAGACAAATAAAAAGCCCAATCAATACATTACGGAAATATTTTATGCTGTGTCCAGTGGCAGATTTTTATTTAGTCATCATATTTTATTTTCGGATAAATATTTTGCGGTCTTTTACACTGTGTAAAGAATCGTTTTGATAATAACTTTTTAAATTTAGTTTGATTTTCCAATGGAATTTTGTACCGCACAAGTTCATTAGTGTTCCGAAAAGTATTCGAAAAGTTCGTAACGACGATGAAAGGTCAAGGCTGTTCTAACTGGAAGTGTTCGATTTTTGTGATTCATTAAATTAGTCGCTGCATCAAATGCAGCAGGTATGAGCAGGCCTGGCCTAAGAAGTGGGAGTGCTGCCAACTGTACCAACCAGGCGACCTTGAATCGAGAAATGGCACGGAATGAAACTGACGAAGGAGGACGGCAACGTGAGATGGCAGATCAAGACGATGAAGATAAATGCAGTGAAATCAAACCAAACCAACAACAAGCCAGTACAAAATTTCAGAACATTCAGTATGATTCCCAATTAACAGAAAATGGTATATATATATATTTATATGTAACTTTTAGTCATGATACTGCAACTTGTAAAAAAAGTATTTAATAAGACTGGTATAGTGGTATATAATTCGTGAAATTATGATATAAAATTAGGAGATCTACATGTGATTTGCTATTGAGGCAACCATCTACAATGTATAGGACATGGAGGTAAGCATTTATTGGGCATTGTACATGATATATCCTTTAACAATCAACAAATCCCATACTGTGTCTGTATAGTAAGCTAGTAATTTAGTCAGACTCAGGTGGCCGGCTCAGGTGGTGTCTGTCGAAAATTATCCCACAAAGGGTAATGCATGTTTTTTCATGCGACTCCTTCCTACATCATTGACATTGTACATGTACAATATAACATTAAAGTCATTTTTTATGCTGAACTCCTCTTAACTTTAAGACCGAATTTGACATTTTCTCTTCAATGACAAGTAAAATTTTTGCTTATATACATGTACAAACTCTTACATTATTAGTACCTCATCTGCATGTTTTTGAAAATATCCAAAAGTATCGATAAAATAAGTTATAATTCCATCCAAGTTAGGTATGATCTGGGAACAGTATAATATATATATGTTCCTGGTATGCTGAACTCCTCTTAACTTTAAGACCGAATTTGACATTTTCTCTTCAATGACAAGTAAAATTTTTGCTTATATACATGTACAAACTCTTACATTATTAGTACCTCATCTGCATGTTTTTGAAAATATCCAAAAGTATCGATAAAATAAGTTATAATTCCATCCAAGTTAGGTATGATCTGGGAACAGTATAATATATGGTATGATATACTTCTTTTTTCAAATGGTTGCCCAGATTTTCTAAGATCCTTCCCCACAAAAAAATCTACATACCAAAATCTGAATTTATTTAATAAATTTCAGCCTTTTCAGGAGTAAAATTGAAAATGGAGAATGCGTCAAAGAGGCAACAACCTGACTATAGAGCAGCTAGGCCACCAATGGGTCTACAAAACAGGGAGAAAATCCTGCTTGCAGAGGCATGCTTCATCTGGCCCCTAAACAAAAATGTGTACAAGTTTAGTGATAATGGACATCATACTAAACTCTGAAATATATAAATGAACTGAAATTAAAAATCATACAAGACTAACAGAGGTCAGAGGCACCTGACTTGGGGCAGGCCCTTAAATGTGGCAGGGTTAAACATGTTTTGTGAGATCTCAACTCTTTCCCCATGTTCCCTACACTTTTTAGTTCTAGCTAATGTAGAAAAAACAAACACACAGCAATACGCACAGTAAAACTCAGTTTAAAATGTTAAAAGAAGTCAAAGTCTGATGTCAGAATATATATAGGTAACAAAAGAAACTAAACAAAATGACAATGATACATAAATTAACAAAGGAGTGTTTCCTTTAAATGTCACTTTCCCGCCAATTTCAGCTTGTGCAGTTGCCAGTTGTCAAGTTTTTTATAAAAATTGATATCAGCTATTTTTAATATTTTAAAGTATTGTGATCATGCTGACATGGCTGATGTGAAGTTTATTTTTTCTGATTTTCAAAATTTAAAATAATTGAATAACTGAGAGGTCAGTCTCCAGTGGCAGATCCAGAACTTTTCATAAGGGGGGGGGGGGGGGGGGGGGGGGCCCACTCCAGTCATGCTTCAGTGATTCCCTATATAATCAACCAAATTTTTCCCGGATCCGCCTATGGTCTCCTTTTAAGAATAACTAACTTAAATTTAAAATAACTTTTACTTCATAAAATTATATGATCCTATTTGGAATTGTCAAACATGTTGGTAGAAAAACACATATAGTGGGGGATCCAGAACTTTTTATAAATGGGGGCCTGCTACAGTCATGTTTCAGTGATTCTGTATATAATCAATCAAATTTCCCCACATATAAATGACTGATTCTGACAATACTTTTTAAACATTTTGTTTTATATTTTACATGCTTTTTATCATGTTTATGATCATTTTTAAGATATACATGTAGTATGAACAATGTTTGAAACTAATATCTACACATGATGAACTTACGCTCATAGATATTGAAAGGTTTTTTTGGGTTTTTTTTCAGGTGATCCTACCATAGAGTGTTCTGTTTGTTTACAACCTAGTATTTATCCTGTGCAGTTACCATGTCGACACATATTTTGTTTTCTATGTGTAAAAGGTGTAGCTAACAGAAGTAAAAAATGTGCATTATGTAGACAGGAAATCCCTGCAGATTTTTTTGCCAAACCTGTTTTAGTTCGAACTGAAGATTTAGATAAGACAATAAAATTTGATAATGAATATCAGTGGTTTTATGAAGGTCGTAATGGATGGTGGAAATATGATGATAGAACCAGCCAGGAAATAGAAAGTCGTCACAAAACAGGAGAAAAACTATTTGAATTGTTGATAGCAGGATTTTTGTATATCATAGATTTAGAAAACATGATTCAGTATAGGAGAAATGACAGATCGAGGAAGAGGAGAATTAAAAGAGACTTAATTAGTATACCTGATGTTAAAGGTGTAGCTGGACTCAAATTTGATAATGAAATCTCCAGTCGTCTAGGTGGTGATGGAGGTGAAGAGATACAATCAAATACCCAACCCACAACAACGTTAACTAGTCCTGATACTGATGATCTAAGTGTCCCTAACAATACCCCACAGACTCCAAATACCCCTGTGGATAGTCCCCCTAGTAGTGTTACATCATCACAGCAGGATCTCGCAGAACATTTACAGCAGTTAAATATTTCTGGATCAAGTACAACTTCTCTGTAAGGTTTCCTTCATCACAGAATAACAGCATTAAATATATGTTTATGTCAGATGCTTTATATTGTATTTGTGTGTTACTATTTTCCAGAATTTAATTTTACTATGAATATAATTTGTTGAAATTTCATTGTACATTTTATACAAGACATGTATGTGTTATGATTTTTAAAAATGACCAAACCTTGAAACTGATAAGTTAAAAATCATTTCATTGACTTTTACAACAAGGGGATACGTAACAGAGTGTCACCTTTAAGACTCAGTTATAATAGTTTAGCTTTTCACCTTTTAACTTAATTATAAATTCAAATTTCTTAATCGCTCTAATTTTATTTTTTTTGCACAAAGCAAATTATAGAATGTACTTCTTGTAGATTTTTCAAAAAAAGAAAACATTGTTATTGTTTAAAAAAAAATTATGTACCATGAAAGAAACAGGTTGAATCTTCAATTAGTATATGTAATACATGTGTATTGTACTCCTTTTAAGCTGTGTTACCACAAAAAATTGCTGTACGTGTAATTATTATAGTTGTAACTTTCACCCTCAGTGTCATTACTATTTGATTTTTTTAACAAACAAAATTTGTTTAAACATGTTAAACTTGAAGTAAATAGTGCTAATATTGTTAAAAAAAATATTTATATTATTTGTTATTTTTATACGACCGCAAAAAATTTTGCGGTTGTATATTGGTATCATGTCGTCGTCAGTGTTAGCGTCGTCGTCTGAAGAATGATGGTTTCCGGATAATAATTTTAGTGTAGGTAAACAGAAATCAATAAAATATTAACACAATGTTTATAACCACAAACAGAAGCTTGGGATTGATTTTGGGGGTTATGGTCCCTCAGGTTTAGGAGTTAGGGGCCCACGGTTTCCGGATAATAACTTTAGTGTAAGTAAACAGAAATCAATAAAATTTTAACACAATGTTTATAACCACAAATGGAAGCTTGGGATTGATATTTTGGGGGTTATGGTCCCTCTGGTTTAGGAGTTAGGGGCCCACAGGGCCCAAAAATAGCATTTATCTAGTGTCAGAACGATAAGTTGTGTATAAGTATTTCAATTGTTCTGAAATTGTACCACAATGTTTAATACCATAAGTAGAACGTTGAGATATATTTTAAGGGTTATGGGACAAACGGTCTAGGAATAAAGGGCCAAAAAGGGTCCAAAAAAAGGATTTTTGTAGTTTCAAGTCAATAAATTGGAGTTATCTTTCTTTGTTCAGAATGGTTGTTGAATCACCTAAAACCAATGCTTTATATAATCTTTTTTGAAAATTGGAGTTATCTTTCTTTGTCCAAAATAGAAGTTGGATCAACTTAAATCAATGCTATATACAATATACAATGCGATATTCACTTAACTACCAACTGATAAAATAAAGCAATCTTTGTTATTCAGTGATTACAAGCACTTTGATTACCATTCTAGGATTATGCCCCTTTACTAGTGGAAAAATTGAAGAATTTTTTAGTTTCTGTTCTCTTAACTTAAGTTTGTCTCAACTAAATTTAATGAATTGTGTATATAATGCTTATTACCTTTAAACTCAGTTTAAGTTCAATTTTTGGCAGCTTCACGTTTACAGTTCTTGAGTTATGTCCCTTTATAATGTTATATGCTAGCAGTGGCATCATCTATGTCCTTTTGGACACATTCCCCATTTATTTTTTTAGAAGTTACTATTAATCAATATTAATTTTAACCATGACTGTATGACATTTTATATTTAAATACTTTATGATGTATTTAAATGAGTAGTTATTGTTGCAAACTGCATTAGAAATTTGAATTGAGATCATTTTTGGAATAAGGGAAAGGGGGAAGTGAAAAAAAATTGGGGTGGGGGTAAAATGTTTTTTTCTCATTTCAAATTTCAGAATTTAAAAAGAAAATTTCTTCAGATATTTTTTCTTTGAGAGGATTAATATTCAACAGCAAAGTAAATTGTTCAAAAGCAAAAAAAATAATTTTTAAGTTCATTAGACCACATTCATTCTGTGTCAGAAACCTATGCTGTGTCAACTATTTAATCACAATCCAAATTCAGAGCTGAATCCAGATTGAATGTTGTGTCCATACTTGCCCCAACCGTTCAGGGTTTGACCTATGCGGTCGTATAAAGCCGCGCCCTGCAGAGTATCTGGTTTTTCAGTGAAATCAATTTTGCTGACTTAACCCCTTTTTTCATGATTCGTTGCCACAATTTATTGGTGTTTCCAAATGATTTTTTCACATTTTTGTTCTCGGAAATTACTAAATGCGCCTGATTTTCTCTTTGGATCAGAAAATCTTATTCATCAAATGATTTGTGATGAAAAACTGTCTATAACTACATTGAACTATGAGCTATTTCAAAATTGAGCATATGGGAGGTACTTATTACCACAACCCAACCATGCATAATATAAATTTTTCATAAAAATTACAATTCCTTAAAATTCAAAGGGAAATGAAACCACCCACAATAAATTATGTTGATTGCCTCCCATTCTCCCACCATGATCATTTTTGGAACAATTTAAGGAAATCTAAATTAAAGTACAATATTTTTTTTCTAAACCTGCAGCAAGTAAAGTAAAAGAGAAATGAATAATGATAGTGAATAATGTGATGAGGCTGTATGGAATAACATTTATAATTACACAAAATTTAGAATAAAGTCAACCCACTCTGTTCCAATCATTATCATTCTGTCAAAGTATTTGGTTTCAGACTACATTATTTTACATCATTTGGGCATTTGTTGGGAATAAAATTTATGTCTGACAGTAGGGCTAAGCTATTAGATATGTATCTTAACTTAGATAATTTTCTTATAATCTTAAGATTAATGTAATGTCAGAATGATAGAATAAAGAGTACAATGAGTATAGGAATACATTGATAATATTAAAATTATATGGGCACAATGACCTTGTCGCTTTAGGATTCAGGGATCTTTGGCACAATGACCTTATCACATTAGGATTCAGGAATCATGGGCACAATGACCTTGTCACTTTAGGATTCAGGAATCAAGTTCATTGAATCAGTGTAAAGTAAAAGAGGGTATATTGGTAACGGAAATAATAAAAAATTTCCATATTGCACATGTTGTAAAGGCCTTTGTAGTTCACCATTTCAAAAACAAAAGTTCTATTTATATTCTTATTGTTGGTCAGCCATTGGTAATTGGGTTGAATTTCCGTTTTTGAAGACATTTTTACCAATCATAATGTGTTTGTGCACTCTTTGAAAATAGTACTGAGAATGCTATAGATTCTGAAAGGGGGAGTTAGGTATGCATATATAACACATGAGGTCATTAGAACATGAACACTGACAGAGTTTTATTTAATCTTCATACAAGCTTTGTATTAAACTTGACCAAATGAAGAATATATTTAAATAAATATTTCATAGAAATACTTAACTTGTTTGAAACTGTAGATTTATGTAATAGAATCTCATATGATTTAAAAAAAATAAAGTGAAGGAAAGACAATGATATTATAATGTATATGTGTGTACATGTAAACTGTGATAGTTTTTGGTTAATTACAGCATCTTCTATATTGTGCCATATATGCTGGTTTTAAGGTTGAGTTTAGAATTAAAAATGTATGAATATTTTGTGCTGTGCAAACTTCTAAAATATTTTGCCAGTGTAATGCCTTATTAATTTTTGACCTGCATTTTAGGAAGATAGAATTAAAAAAGGGGCATTAGCCCCCAAATTCCAGAAAATATTCCATTGTAAGTACAGGCATACATGTAT
Organism: Mytilus edulis; assembly: GCF_963676685.1. Classification (NCBI taxonomy): domain Eukaryota; kingdom Metazoa; phylum Mollusca; class Bivalvia; order Mytilida; family Mytilidae; genus Mytilus; species Mytilus edulis. The sequence goes on along the minus strand of NC_092344.1, from coordinate 103,017,692 downwards.
CATATGTTTCTCCCATCATCAGGGACTTGCAATAGACAATGGCATATAATGCTTTTTTCAAATCAAAATTTAAGAAAATGATAAAATTATATGAAAATTCTTTGAGGTATTTGGCATAATGTTATGCTATGGTGATATTTAGTTATCTGTATGTACAAGTGTTGTAGTATATTAGATATGTTTTTATTTACTAAAGTTGAAAATTCTAATTAAAATATTTATTCCCTCCTTGATGTGTTATATCTGTCCAAGCAATAATTTTAGATCACACCATATTTTGTCTGGTTTATATGTCCTGGTAAAGATCTGAAACTGAATATTAGCACCTTGTTTGTAATTATAAATCCTTTATTTTGAATGACCATTGGTGTTCACTGTGAGTGTTGAAGATCTTACGTTTAATCCCAAACCTAAAACTTTAAACTGTTTATTTGCTGCTTTTTTGCTAAGTAGCATGTATTTAGGTGTAAGAGCAACGTTAGTTAAGGCAAAACACTTTTATACCATTAAGTTATCAATTTTATTGAGAGTTAGATTTCTACACCCAGGTATGCCCTGTATTAAGTAGTTTAACTTTAAACTTATATCACCAAATTTTAATGTCTTTCTGCCTATTGTATTACCTTGTGAAAGGGCATGGCTCAGTTTGGTCTAGAACAAAGGAGGCATCATACTCATATAACATTCTTTTCCTGAATTGAAATGTCATATTTGTAACTTGATGTCATACACCAACTGTCCATCCAAATCCCTTAGACAGTGCTTGCCTCAAGTGTGGAAATTAGTTTTAAAACCTGCCTGGTCTATTGGAGACTTCAAAATAGCTTTTTATTCCATCAAATAACATGGCAAGATTTAGATCTCTTAAAGTGAAAGAGCAACAGTAAGTTGGTTGAAGACAGAATGATAAGTCCAAAAGAGGGACAGGTATTCCATCAGAGTATCACTATGAGATCTAGTATGCTAAAAAAAAAAGAGATCTAGTATGCTAAAAAAAAGTTGGCCTGATTTATGGGTTAAACATAATTTGCCAAACATTACATATTTGTGTATCAAATTTTATGTCAATAAATACGTTACCATCATAAATTCTGAGTACATCCATCTGCGCAAGTCTGACAGGTGGAAAACCCCAAATAAAAATATCATCCAATGAGAAGAGGGATGACCAAGCAGTGCCCGTATAACCATGCCATTATATCATCCATTTAATTTCTGCCTGCGCATCGAGACACACTTGTTACAACTTGCAGAGAAGACTTTTTAAGTTTTTTGTTTTTTCAATAGTGAATATTGTAGGTATCCCAATACCATTGTTTATTTTACATTTTGTTGTTATAATATAATTAAAATTGAGAATGGATATGGGGAATGTGCCAAAGAGACAACAACCCGACCATAGAAAAAAACAACAGCAGAAGGTCACCAACAGGTCTTCAATGTAGCGAGAAATTGTTTATAAGTGTTTAACTTCATACTTCTTTAATTTTAATTATGGAGTTTAATGCTCCCAGTCCTTACGAGGCCCTTACAGGTAGTGATGTTTTTTTAGACGGTTCGTTACCCTTTCCTGTTACTGCAACAACGGTAGGGCAGGGAACCCCTCCGAAAAGTAGTCGACTAACCGACTTTTTTTTACTTCGGTGACTTCTTAGACCGGTCAACAGACCCTCAATGCAGGTTCTGTCGGTTATGTCTGTCTGTCTCATGGAGGTGTCCCTACCATTACCACTGTTACGCACACTTTTTTCTAGGCCAGTTGACACCACAGGGTCCATTTCATCTTACCCTGGTTCCTCTATGGGTTTAAACCTACCTGGGTCTAGAGCACCAGCGTCATACTGTGGCTTCACTTTTATACCCGCTGCGGCTAGTAATGCCATGTCTTGGTCTAGACCTCCTTGGTCTCTAGAGTTATCCTTTTTCAGGCTTTCCTAATCAGATTTTTCCTAGTCAGTTTCCTCGTCAGCCCTTTCCAGGTTTCTGGCCTTATTGTGGACCAACACCAGTTATTCTTCCTCAGAGTTCTACATCTAATCTGTCAGTATCTCTACCTGCTGCTCTGCCTACCTCTTCTGTTAGGCATCAGTTTAATCAGGTAGCTGACTCTGGCCCATCTTTAGATGGGTTCAAGAGTATTCTGGACGACTTTCGTCAGTCTATTTCTTCTGAATTGACGTGTTTCTCCAATCGCCTTGGTACGCTTGAGAACATTGCCAATAAGTAAAATTCTCCAGTGATTTCACTCCGTCCAGATCATGATATTTGAAGTGACCCGGAGGACAGTGATGAGGAAGAACGATTTTCAGTGACCCCAGGCAGTCAAGAAGAAGATGATGATTCAGTTCAGGTCTCTCAGAATGTTTTTCAACCTTCTGTTCCTGTGTCTATCTCTTCAGTCTTCTACCAATTCCAGTAAGGATCATGAGGCTGAAGATACTCCTTCCACTTTGAAGGATCTTAGAGATTCGGTATATACAATAATAAGAGATGTCAACAAGGTGCCATTTCAGTCTCCTCCCAGACCCAAGAAACTTACCTCTACTTTCGAGGCTTCATGTGGTCTGTCCGTAGACAATACTAAGTCACATACTAGTTTTCCAAAATCTAACCAAATGTCTAACTCTCTGCAGATCATAATGATGGGATTGTGGCTAATGAGTCCCAATTTTCCCAAGTTAGTGGTTTTGGGCTTGCCTCATTTACTGAACAATTCCGTTCTAAAGACTATGACATTTTTGATTCTACCTTGGGTAAACTGGTATCTAAATGTGACAAGGTTTGTTCATCTACGATTGCTTCTAAACCTGCCGATGGACTGCGTTTTTCTCATTCTGTTTGGTCCAAAACGGAGAACCTTCTTAGGAACGCATCTCATGTTTTAGGCACTGCTGAACACTTTTTAATAGCAGTTGCTCCAGTTCTTAAAGACTCTTCTCTTCCACCAGAGGTCAAGCCTTTTCTATTACAGGTAGACAAGGCTTTGGGTGCCTCCCAATTGTTGATTATGGGTTCCATCGCCAACTGCACCTTATCCAAAAGATCTGAGATTTTGGATAAAGCAGAGGTGTCAGATAATCTTCAGGATGATTTAATCAAGTCTCCGTTGGATGAGAAGATTTTTGGGTTACCACTTGATGAGGTACAGAAGCATCTCAAACCCCAGCTCCAGTGAAGTTGAATGTATCTCTTTCTTGAAATAATTCTAAACGAGGTAGTTATTCTTCCGCTGGAGGCTCATCTTATAATTCTCAAGAGAAGAGGTGGAAAATCACTAACGATGGAGGTGATAAACCTAAGAAATCTTCAATCCTTAGGTCTAAACCTAACAGTTTTAAGAGAGGTGGCAAGAGGGCCAATCCCTCTTCCTAGGAAGTTGCCTGTTGGAACCCAATACAGAGACGTACTACAAAACTCCTCTTTCTCAATTGCCAGTAGGGGGAGGTTAACTCATTTTCTAAAAAAATGGATAAGTATTACCTCAGATTGTTGGGTTCTGTCAGTAATTCGAGGGGGGGGATTGACTCTTCAATTTAAAGAACAACCACCTCTTTCATCTGTTCCTATCCCATTGTCCAATACTCAAGATCCACAGAAGTTTCTTCTTCTGTCAACAGAAGTAGAGACTTTTTTGACAAAGAGGGCAGTGGAGGAAGTCCCTGTATCTTCAATAGATCCAGGTTTCTATTCTCGTATCTTCTTTGTATCGAAGAAGACCGGAGGAATTCTTACATGATTATTCCCCATTTCAAAATGGAGACCAATCGTTCAATAAGAGCTTCTATTCTTCCAGGTATGTGGACAACATCACTGGATCTGACGGACGCTTATTTTCATGTTCCAGTTTGCCATTCATACCGCAAATTCCTTCGGTTTGTTTGGAACAAACGGGTTTACCAATTCAGGGTTCTCCCTTTTTGTCTGTCAACTGCACCACTAGCATTTACCAAACTCATGCAGGTAGCCATAGCTCACCTTCATTCACAGGCTATTCAGATTCCTTCTTACCTGGACGACTCACTGATCAAGGAACTTTCTCCCGAAAAACTCTATCTCAATACCGATGTAGCCATCAGATTGCTTCTCTCTCTGGGTTTCTCATCTCTTGGAAAAAGTCAGACCTCATTCCGTCTCAGGACTTCGTTTTCCTAGGCGAACATTACCTTACTCATCAGTGCATAGTTCGACCTCCTCAGGAAAAGTTTCAGAATCTTAGTTCAAAAAGTCATCTGTTTCTATCTAAAAAAACGAGTCTTTTGTAGACGAAACGCACGTCTGGCGTAAATACAAAAATTTAGTCCTGGTATCTATGATGAGTTTATTTACTGCTCGCCAGTTTTCACAACTGCTAGGTCTCTTCAATTCACTAGCGGATGTTGTTTCACTTGGTCGACTTCACATTCGACCTCTACAATTGTATCTACATCAACATTGGCTCCCAGCTACACAGGATTAGGAATTTCCAGTTCCAATCATTCAGCAGGAATTGTTTCCTCATTTGGTTTGGTGGACTTCTCAAGCAAACGTCGTGAGAGGCCAACTTCTGTCCTCTCCAGTTCCAAATCAGACTCTGTTCAACCCACCATTTATTCCTTTAAAAATGTCCTGTACCAATTCAGGAATATGGCCAAATTCATGTATTTGGTTTTGATGTTATATTTGTTATTCTCGTGGGATTTTGTCTGATGCTTGGTCCGTTTCTGTGTGTGTTAGTTACATTGTAGTGTTGTGTCGTTGTTCTCCTCTTATATTTATGCGTTTCCCTCAGTTTGAGTTTGTTACCCCAATTTTGTTTTTTGTCCATGTATTTATGAGTTTGAACAGCGGTATACTACTGTTGCCTTTCTTTATCTGTACACAGATGCCTCAAAACTCGTTTGGGGAGCTTATCTGGAAGGTCTTTCAGTGTCAGGAGTGTGGACTCCAGATCTTTTGAAGGAACACATCAACATACTAGAAATGAAGGCAATTCTTCTTGCACTGTCTTATTTTCAGTCCCTACTGCAGAACAAATCTCTGGTTCTAGCAACGGAGAACACCACTGTGGTGGCTTATTTGCGAAACCAAGGGGGAACTCATTGTTTATACGAGCTGTATCTTTTAGCAAGAGAAATCCTCCTTCTTTGCAATCACATTCATCTACAGATTGAAATTCGTCATGTCCCAGGGAAACTCAATGTGTTAGCAGATGCTCTGTCAAGAACACTTACCCCAGTCAATACAGAGTGGGAACTTCTCCAATCAGTATTTCAGGCAATAACACTTCAGTGGGGGTCTCCTCATGTAGACCTGTTTGCAACAAGCCTCAATTACAAAGCTTACGCAGTAGACTGCATGAGTGTTCCTTGGGAAAGAATGTTCGCTTACGCCTTCCCTCCGTTCAGATTTCTGTCAGAAGTTCTTCGGAAGATCTCAGCAGAGCAAGTGTTGATCATTCTTATTGCTCCAGCTTGGCCCAAACAAGCCTGGTTTCCAGATCTTCTTCATTTGTCTTGTGCTTGTCCACTGGTTCTACCAGTACGACACAATCTTCTGTCCCAGTTCAAGGGCAAGATTCTTCATCCCAATCCAGAGAAGCTACATCTGTTCGCGTGGCTTCTCTCAGGGAAAGCTTAAAGGAGAGAGGTTTTTCTGAATGCGCAGCCAGACATCTCTCCCGAGCAGTTAGAGATTCTACTAACATCGTCTATGATGCCAAGTGGACTATCTTCAGTAGTTGGTGTAGTGAGAAGGAAATTAATCCTTTCCAAATTTCTGTACAACAACTAGCAGACTTTCTGATCCACCTTTTTGAAGAGAAAGGATTATCTACCTCTACTATTAAAGGCTATAGATCAGCTATTTCTAGGACAATTCAACTGTCTGGAGGTCCAGACTTTGTTAATATTAATTTCATTCTCCATTTAAGTTAAGAATTCCACTCTTGAACGCCCCAGACAGAGAGTTTTAATCCCGTCTTGGGACTTGAGTGTTGTTTTATCAGCTTTAAAACCCCACCCTTTTGAACCTGCTGAAAAGGTTGAAATCAAGTTTTTATCGTTTAAGTGTTGTTTTCTTCTTGCCTTGGCCTCTGGTAGAATAAGGAGTGAAATTCATGCGTTTTCCACTGCTGAATACTAGGGATAAGTCATCTGTTACCCTATTAACGGATCCAGCTTTTTTAGCCAAAAATCAAATTCCGGGCAGAGGTTCAGAACCGATAGTGATTCCTGCCCTTCCTGATGATTCAAGTTCTAAAGTACTCTGTCTTATCCGAGTCTTACTTTTATATCTTCAGAGAACACGGAGTCTCCGCACCTCCTCAAATGCCAGGTTATTTGTTCCTATCAACAAAGGAAAACAAGATTTGTCTGCTAAAACCATTTTAACTTGGATCTGTAAAACTATTCAATTAGCTTACAGTTTTTCTAATGAAGAACTTCTGAATAGTATGCATGTTAAAAGCGCATGATGTTAGAGCTATTTCTACCTCCTGTTCCCTTTTTAAAAATGCTTCTTTAGAGGAAGTCTTATCTGCAGGTTTCTGGAGAACTGAAAATTCTTTCATTTCTCACCATCTCCAGTCTTTAGCTACTCAAGCTCAGAGTTTGTACTCCTTAGGACCTTTAGTTTCCGCACAAAGAGTTGTTTTTCCTCCTGCATCTTCTGGTTCGGGGATTCAGCTTTGCGTTAGATTCTATATTTTACTCAGAATTTATGATGGTAACGTATTTATTGACATAAAATTGTACATTTTTAAAGTAAAATGAGATTTTATTAAATAAATACTTACCATCATAAATTAAAGGTCCCTCCCAACCTCCCCATCATCCCCTGGTTTTTTCCTAGGGCTTCTTGCTTACTTTAGGAAATTAAATGGATGATATAAAGGCATGGTTATACGGGCACTGCTTGGTCATCCCTCTTTTCATTGGATGATATTTTGATTTGGGGTTTTCCGCCTGTCAGACTTGGGCAGATGGATGTACTCAGAATTTATGATGGTAAGTATTTATTTAATAAAATCTCATTTTACTTTAAAAATGTACAAACTGCTTCACATTAAGTTTAAAACTTTGCAAACCAATTGTAAAATGTATATCTTTCTCGACTGATGGACTTACAGTTAGATACAAAAGTTGTAATAATTCTGTTCTTACAGTCATATATTACAATTGAGAGTAAATAAAACAACAAGAAAAATAAAACATTGACCAAAGTACAGAAAAATATTCGACATTATTCACATTTTATTTGTAAACAATGCCATAAAATAGAAGAACTTTAGGTGAAACAAACTCATACCATACAATCAGGAGAAACATTAGGTACTGAAGATGTGCATTCTAATAGGACAAAGAGGCCAATTCTTTTGAATTGAAGTGCACTTGGTGAAGGCAAATATTTACTGTCGCTGTATTTAAAAACTCAATTAATATAGACATGTTGAAGGGAAAACTGAATTAAATACAGTCAAACCTAAAGAAAAACTGAAATACATACAGTCAAACCTAAAGAATTACCAATTACATACAGTTAAACAGTTAAAGTTGAAGTAAAAAGATTATGGAAATTTAATTATAGTGTGTGTTTCTGTTGAAAAAGAGAGGAAGTGATTTTTTTCATAGTTCAGTGGTTAAAAATTGGTATCCAAGGAATAATAATGAATCCACAGTATTTGAGACCTTTGTATGATTACTTGGTTACTGAACACATATATTAAATCTTACTAATTTTTTTTCTCCATCAGATTGGCACTGTTAGAAGCTAAGATGTGTATTCATATCACAAAGGCATTCTGCTGATCCATTTATTTTCGTGGGTATCAATTTTTGTGGATTGAGGAAAACAAACGTTTTTGTGGATATTTGATTTTGTGGTTTTGCCCATCTCTTTACAAAGCCTATACAAAATATATTTGTTGAAGCATCCAGGTGTTGTACCTTCTGAAATATTAAGCTTATAAGTAGTTAGTTAATGCCACTGGATCCCTTTCCGTATGTTGAGCTTTCTGAGACAAAACATACAGACTCAACAAAAACATTATATGTCAACAAATTTTCATCATAGCTTGTTTGTTTCCATGTTTAAAGGACTTTCCATTTTCTTGTACAATGCTTATCTTCTTCAGTCTCAGTTCTGTAACTGTAGATTTCTTTATTTAACTAAATTACCTCAGTTGTCTCACCTCTTAAGACTGACTATATTTTTTTTAAATCAATCAAATTGTTCTCTGTATTTGTAAAAACTTTTGTAATAATAACATGAAACCACATAAAACTGCATTGGTTAAAAACTGAATTTATTTAAATCTAACATTACAAACGAAGGTCATAAATAATTCCAATTTGTATAATAATCTACTCAACTTTAAGCAGGTTTTGTATTTAAACCTTCAAACAAGCCTTTAAGATAAAATGTCATGTCTTTGTTAAGATTTAAATGAAAAATTTGGATGCTGCAACAATCTGAGATTGTATGATTTAAACAGTGTAATACCAATAGCACCATAAATGAAATGAAACACCACTTTGTTTTCTCACTTATTAAAAATGGCTGTTTATCTATGATGCTATGTGTGACCTTGATATTAAAAAAAGAGGTATACTCCAAAATGGCTTATACAAACAATTAAATACTAGTTACTGGCCAAACCAATATAAAGACTGGACATATCTAAGGCCAAAGACTGACATGCACAAATGGCAAGAAATACTACATAAGATAAGTCCATGCAATTAAAAGTTTGAAAATAATGAAATCATTAACATACTACCACTATGAAATTCTGAGGAATAATTAGATTTTGTAAAAAAAAAAAAAGGATGGTGCTCACATTTGATAACATTTTTTCCATGCTGCAGAAAAAAGTTATTATCGCTCTTTCCTCAAATGTCTTTATATGTGATTTCTTTGGTGTAAATATTCAACACACCATTTTCTTCACTGAAAGTTATAATACACCTATCAATTATCAACAAACAATTTTTTAAAGTCATATGAAATAAGTGACTGGTGAAAAATAATGTTAATCCAATTCTTCAACCAATGCATGCATATATCATAAACTTAGTTTCATGTGCATGCTTTAATCATTTTTTATGTATCCATATCGTATTATCGTCAAACCAATATTTCACTTGGTCAGTGTTGTGAAAATATGGCAGCTAATTAATAGTCGTGTTTTAAAACCAAGGTTTACCAATTGTCACATATATTTAAAGAGATATGGAAATAAAATTAAAAAAGTAAGATGTATAAAAATTAAATTAAAAGACCAAGACATTAAAACATTGACACTTACTTTGATACAGTTATTTAGAATGCCAAAAGAGCATAAAATACCACAATACAGAGATCAATATATAGAAATATTGGGCACTGATTTCAAAATGTAATGTGGGATTTGTTTTGAAATATTAAAATGGCTTAACTACAATATTACTGCAGAACTTTGTAAAGCTAGCACCTCATTAAATATACCAATAAAAATGTAAAATATATAAAAGTATTGGGCACTGATTTCAAACTGTAATGTGGGATTTGTTTTGAAATATTAAAATGGCCTAACTACAATATTGCTGCAGAACTTTGTAAAGCTAGCACCTCATTAAATATACCAATAAAAATGTAAAATATATAATATGCTTAAATTACAATAATAAAATTAGACTAGTGAGTGAATGTCTTCCGTTGCAGTCATTCTATACTTGAGCATGAATAAATATCATAATAAAGCTGATTATAAATCATACATTAATCAAATGTTTTATAATACAATCATTTTTAAATTCAAATAAACTGACCTGAGTATAAAGAGATTCATAGTATTCCCTGAAGTTATGGTTCTAAGTTTATATTATAGTAAAAAATGTAAATATTTGCTCATTTATTTTATTATTATTCATAAACATTATTAAAAATTGCTAGACAGTAAAATTCCATTTCATTGGGATCAGTAGAAAAGCAGTTATTGAGAGCTACAACTGTTATTTGGGCCCTGAAATTATAGTTCAAATTTAAAACAATTTTTTAATTCCTTCTAAATTAAAATAATTTTTTAGATAAACAAAAAGTCTTTTTTCCAGTGCAGATGTATTATTTATGATATCACTGCAAAATTGACAAAATTATCATTTAAAATATACAGCTAAATTTGTTATCAAATAAAAGATATCTAGAAAGATGCCTACTCATATCACTTTCTTTGTATACAAGACATTGTGGCAGAAAATATTTTTGACCAAGACTGGTGCTCAATACAAATATTGACAAGAAGGTCCTTAAATAAGGAAGTTTTGCAAGTTCTTGCAGTTTCTCTTAAATTATTAAAAAAAACAGGACCTACAGCAAATGATAATTGACAGATTTCTGTCTTGTGAACGTCTGAAGGATATTGTTTAACATATGTATTATATTATGTGTGGGTTTTTTAATTCTAGGGGTTAAAATAATGGCCTTACATATTTTCTTTTTTTTTCTAAAAATTTATTTTCATCCTTTATATGTTTTGACAAACTCAGTTCATTCCATTCTCAATTTGATGTAAAAGAAACAAAAGCAAAAAAAAATACAATAACTAAATTATCCTATTACAGATATAATATCAAAATACCTTAATTTCAATATCATCAAGATTTGAATGAGACCCATAAAAGTCCTCCAACCATTATACAGAGAGAACTTTTAAAATAAAAGTCTCTTGAATCATCACTATATGATATAACTGTTAATAAGGTAGTTGTATAAAATAGAAATGCTGGTATGGTCTGTCTTTGTTTTATTGTCAAAAGAGATGACTGTCCTGGAAACTTTTCATATAGATTAGAGTCGGGATCATAAAATCCTGTCAAAATTCTGAAAATAAAAAGTACTTTGTGATGTAACACTTTTGTTTCAGATAAGGGTGAAAGATGGTACCTATTAAAACGTTTAAACCTGCTGCATTTGTTTTCACCTAGCTTAAGTCAGGAATCTGATGTTCAGTAGTTGTCTTTTGTTGATGTGTATCATAAGTGTTTCTCATTTCTCTTTTTTTTTATATAGAATAGATTGTTGGTTTTCCAGTTTGAACGGTTTTACACAGTCATTCTTGGGGTCCTTTATACCCATGTTCGGTGCCAGACAATGCTCTGTGTTGAAGACCGTACTTTGACCTATAATGATTTACTTTTTCAAATTGTGAATTGGGTGGAGAGTAGTTTCATTGGCACCCAAACCTCATCTTATTATATCTAATTAGAATTAATGTTTAAAGTTTTTTTTAAAGGTGACAAGTTGAAGCAGTTTTATGAAATATGTATCTTAAACAAGTTTTAAAACAAGAAACCTGAAAGTATGACCTGTTTGATAGAGATTTATTTGTCATTCCATTTGACATAATTGAAAACAATTTTGTGTTTGAGTAACAGGTGACTTTTGAAGCAGACATTTACTGAATTTTACCTGTCTTTCTTGGCAAACTGTTTATAGCACCATTGTTGTAATTTGCTATCCTCAATTGGTATATCTTTTATATTTATTCTTTCAACATTCATATGAATTTCTGGAGATTTTCCCATCACAAAATCTGAAAAGTTCAATATTTATTTAGAGGGGATTAAGATGCAATGTGCAAGCAGATATTTGAAAAGACAAACAACCAGACCAACTGATACTAAAAACATTGTATTACAATGGGATTTGATGTATAAAATATACCATTTAACATAGTTGTTATAAATACTACACACATGGCGCTCACTATATACTGTGATTTATGTAATGCCACATCACCTTAACATGTTACAAAGAGAATCTAATACATCTATCAAATAGTCAAGACTTCTTCTCTTTCTACCAACCATGGTGCTGTCACACTGCTGTGACCAAGTTAGTGAAATTCAATTCATTCAAGAAAGTTTTAGGAATTACAGCTTAAATAACAAGATTTAATTTAGTATTTAATTGAAATTAATTCATTTGGGATACGCTTAAAAATTTTAATTTATTTTATTTTATTGATATTTCATTCCAAAGTAATTTAATAATTTTTGGCAAATTTCACTAAAATGACCGTCACTATGTACAAATGTACCATGATTTATGTAGCGTCACATCACCTTGATGTGTAACTATAGCTTTTTATGGCTCTTTTCTTTTTATCAACCAGTTTATGATAATAGTATTAATAACAGATCAAAAGGGTTAAACATTTCTCAGAAAGTTTGATATTTAAGTCTCTATATCTACAAAATTACCTTCACAATTAATGTTAAATAATTGTTTCTTTTCTGTACAACCTATACTTATTTTTTACAGCGTATTAAAAAGTTTAATATTTCCGTTTAGGAAGGAGTTCAACTTCTAAGTAATATACAAGGATGGAAAATATAATTCCTGAACTCCTAAAAATCTTTTTTTATTTTGACATTATCAATAGGGGTTTGTGGTAGAAACTTATATACATTTATAATGATTTGCTATGTCATGTAAAACTAAGGTTCACATAAATTATCTTAACTACCTGGCATTCCATATGCTGGAGTTCTCTCCCTTGTTTCTGTATCATATGTGTTGCTATAAGCAATTGTGACATCATAAACAGCTGTTACATGGTCTTTCAGCTCTCTTAAACTAGATTTCAAAGCTGTTATTCTTGGTGTAAGCACATGATGTAATTTCTTAAATCCTGTCAAAATATATTACAAAATAAATTAAACTGCTTTAAATCAAACTCGGAAATTTATAACATGTGCTTATAATGTTAACACAACTGCACATCAAATATGTTTGACCTAAATCTCAAACTTTAAACAAATTTATGATGCTGCTGTAATAATCTTGCTAAAGACTCACTTCTGTGTCTTAGTCGAGGAGAGACACTATGTTAATTGATAACTTACCAAAAGACCATCGTTCTGTTGACATAGTACATGATTAATTCCCTTACCGCTCAGATTGTTATGTCTAATGTCCATAAAATACTTAACAATAAAGAATGACGGAGTTGTAACGGTTCTTAATAATCACATGAATCAGGACAATTCTGTTCAAACATTAACAACTTATACTATGTTCTTACCTAAATCAACAGCATACTTTTTACTTTTGTCTATTACTTCAGTTAATTCAGGATTATAACGAGTTCCCTCTGGATAAATAACTAGCCATACCTATCAAATAAATAATAATCTGCATGGTAAACGTAAAAACAAAAAGTTTCATATCAGCTTACGCTTAATGCCATAGTTGGCCTATGATGTTTGAATGAGGTCATATGCTTTTTTCAGAAACAATTTGGGTAAATTAACAAAGGCCAGTAGACTTTTGCAGAAACAAGAACCAATGGATAACAATACCTTTTTCTGCTAATTTTGTGCTCTATATCATTGTTATACATGTACATGTGTGTGTCAAACAGTTATTATTCTGTACAATATCCTGACTTTACAAATTAACTGTTATTTCATGCTGCATTAACAAGAAAAACAACTTTATTTCAACAAATAGAAAAACAATATTTCCTTAAAGTACATTGTAAAACATTCTTACAAATTAAATTATTTTGAAAACAAAATGGATTTAAGCTCCAATTGACTATTAATTATCTATTCTCCTTTTTTTCACAATTTTTCTTCGCTCATGGTTCGCTCATGATTTAGATATTTACACTTGGTTAAGTTTGTTGAGGACAATAAGGTGACCTATCAATGTCTTTTATATATGGTGATCCATTGCTGTCTCATTCTCTTATCATACATCTCATCTTCTTATATAAATTTTAAATCTGAAACAGTAATTTTCATTCTTTATATATATATTTAAACTTTTTTTCAGAAATTAAAGTATAGTCTATACTTACAGGAATTTCATTATTCTTTAGATACTGTAATTCTTTTATAAACTTTTCTCCATTGAATTTTCCACTTCTTCCAACAAATACACAGCTATGCTAAGGAAGACACATTTGTACCATGAAAACAGTTATAACATAATCAATCAAAGAATTCTAATTCTAAAAATTATTCAAAGAGTAACCTACATTCTTGGATTTATTGTTATCTTTGCTACACAATCTCACCTCATTTTAAATGATAATTCTGACATTGACAACACGTATTGTTGCATTAAGTCAGAGGAGTGACATTACAATATCTATTTCACATGTGAAATTATCACTTTTTATTTGACTGAGCTATATTGCTATTTCATTGCAATCAATACATACAGTGTAAACTAAAAATAATTTACCCTTTAAAAAATCAAGATGAAAAAAACAACAAAAAAAACTGATACCTGATAATAGTAGAAACCATAGATTGGTAGATATTTGAGTCCACTTTTCATTACATATCTGACTTTTCCAGTACATTGTTTTTGTTCTGATAACATACAGGCCACAATCCAATCCACTGAAAAAAGTACCATTTTGTAAACTATTTTAACAAGTTTTGTGCATTAAATGAAAATCAAATCATCTAATATTCTTTTTGATTTTTTGTTGCAAATAACTTTGCAGCTTAACTATATAAAGCATATCAAGTATGTCTTTATTAACAATTAGGAATACAGCATAATTCACAGACCTTGATTGCTTTGAAGCAACAGATTATAATTGATCAGAACTGATTTTGGAACTCATCCCAGACATTGCTGATATAAACCTTTCATGTAAATTTCATAATAATCCTACAAGAATATTTTTACTTCATCTCAAAGAAGTACCATAATTCACAGTTTTACAGTCAAGAATGTTTAATGCTCTGTGGGGCAGCATCTAAACAAAGACTTGCAGATTGCCTCAGAGTGTAAACAATGTGTCCTGGTAGGGCAAACAAAGACTGTCAGATTGCCTCAGAGTGTGAACATGTGTCCTGGTAGGGCCTTATGTCTTGCCTCAGAGTGTGAACAATGTGTCCTGGTAGGGCAAACAAAGACTGTCAGATTGCCTCAGAGTGTGAACATGTGTCCTGGTAGGGCCTTATGTCTTGCCTCAGAGTGTGAACAATGTGTCCTGGTAGGGCCTTTTGTCTTCCTGCATTGCTCCAGCTGACTATTACCTAGTGAACTTGCCAGTTAAAAATCCTTCTCCTAGTGTCAGTCTTGTACAAAGTAAAGCCATGTTTGTTTTAAAGAATGTATGAGATTTGAACACTGGGTAAGCTACAATGTTGCCTTGAATTTATATTCATGTTTTCATATGGAATATTTAAATCATGTAAATTTCCACCTGAGGTTAAACATCTTGATATCACTATCATCATCTTGTTCATGGACAAATAATGGACTGTATGTACAATGTATGCCATACATTTTTCTTTACATGTTTTATATATTAACAATTTTAGACGAGAGGTTTCACCAGTGGCTGTTAAGAATAAGTTGGGTTTTTTTTACTTATACAAAACAAATCCTTGTGATTCATAACATTTTTAATCACTGATCTTAACAGATTGTATGTGTATTATTTTAACTGAAATTCATTTCACTAATGAAATAAAATTATTTGCAACTTAACCTTACCCCCACCATACATCAAGAATTTTCTAGGGAAGACTGAGCTAGTAAAATATGTCCTTGGTACCTTTAATACTTTTACCCAAAATAAGGTTGTCTTTCATTTAGCATAAAAGTGACTAAATCTCCTCAAAACTCCTAGCTGAAACCCCTGCAGTTTATTAATTACATAAGACAATGTTTCACATGCCCTTTTTGAAGTATCAATTATCGTGCTAAAGTGCCCTCTTCATGATTGGCTCCCTGTCCTTTTGAAATCCTAGCTGGACCACTGTAACTTATGATAACTACTACATGTAAATGTACTTACCTGTACACTGGTGATTTGAAAGGTAAATAACATTTTCATCTCTTTTCTGTATATCTTCAATATCACCATATACATATACCTGCAATAAGTATATATCATAAATAATGTTTGAACAAATTCTATGATTACCAAATTTGGCTGACTGTTAACTTGACACATTAGTAGGTTGTTTCTAGCCTTTATGATTAATGTGAAAAACAATGTATTTATGGAGTATGACTTTTCTATTACTGGTTAATAGACTCCATACTAAACAAGGTTTCTTTTAGTCAGCATCAACAAGTATTGCACTAAGTGTAATAAAAAAAACTGAATTCCTAGCTAGGATCTGAAATTTAAAGCTTTTCTTAATGATATACCATTCTGCAACCTATCCATTGGACAAAGGAATTGCATTGGAAGCAAACTCTTAAAATTAAATATTCTTAGAAATACAACTTATATGCTCTTTGACAGGAGAAATTTTAGTTTTATCTATAAGTCAGGATTCCAAGAGAAACTCATGCTTTTATTATCCCTAGAACTAATTATACCTTGAAGGGACATGAAACTTCTAACAGTATTTAACAATAACTAAATTTTCAGTGTCTCAGACTGAGAGTTACTAATTTTCTTGATGTAACTCTTGATCTACAGTATACTGTACATAACATTATTCTGTAAATTACAATAAAAATGTAAGTCTCCATGAACATGAAGAAGAATTAGAAAACAAAATGAAGCACACAATCTGTACAAGAAAAGAATACAAAATCAGTTCCCATTGATCTTTAATAATTAATAGTGCAGTTACATTTATCAGTGAGTCACTTCAGAAAGAAAGCATTGAATATCGCATAGTTTAAACTTAATTTAAATTGCCTGGTCTTAGCAAGGATTTGTATCCTTCTTTACAAATATTTGGTCTTTAATTAGCTTATCAAAATGCAATACAGTAAATTACAGTTTATATATATATGTTAATTCCACATCTTATGTTTTTTAACCATACAATTTGTTGCAAAGCAGTGCTAATATACAGGAAATGGTATGATTTTAATACTAAAAGAGCAAACCCTATACATCATATTTAAATAAACTGCTGACACTGATATACAATGTATGTCTTGTCTGTCAGTACAAAAAGTAAAAAAAAAAAAATCTGATGGACAGAAACATTTCGAAATTACTTTGAGATACATGTAGCAAGTGCCAGACCATTACCTAGGGGGTAAGGGCCTCGAAATGTTTGTCAAAGTGAGAGTTTCTGATCATCATACAAAATATCAAAATAGCTAGATGACACTGTAGTGCGCACATCAAGGGTAGAGAGTCTTAAATCTGCACTCACACCCCGTCAATAAGTCGGCGGCACTCTCTCAAACCCGTTGTATTAGGTAGATCATAAGTATAGACTTTTTGAGACAGAATTTTCTTAGGTATACATGTTATAGTTTGCCAAAATGAAGATTTTACTATGCTTTTTTTCAAAAATGTTATAAAATGTAAGGGACACTGTCCTATTTTCCAAGCTATGAGTCGATGTAAATTGCCAAAATATGGTTAGATTGTTCGTGAAAAAACGCATTTGTGTGCATAGAAAAAAATTCCATGAAATAAAATTTTGAAATAAATTGTGAGAAGATAGGTTTTATTATATGTTTTAAGAAATTAAAAAGAAACAAGAATGTGTCCTCAGTACACGAATGCCCCACTCGCACTATCATTTTCTATGTTCAGTGGACCATGAAATTCGGGTAAAATCTCTAATTTGGCATTAAAATTAAAAAGATCATATCATAGGGAACATGTGTACCAAGTTTGAAGTCAATTGGACTTCAACTTCATCAAAAACTACCTTGACCAAAAACTTTAACCTGAAGTGGGACAGACGGAAGAACAGACAGACAGACAGACAGACAGACAGACCGACGGACGAACGGACGAACGGACGCACAGACCAGAAAACATAATGCCCCTCTACTATCGTAGGTGGGGCATAAAAATGATGTCACCGAACTTGTTTTCTTGCTACAATTAAAATTAAAAAAAAAATCCTATTAGGGAGCTACCATTTGATATTTATGGGGGGGGGGGGGGGGGGGGGGGCTAGGATGAAATTTGAAAAAATAGGCAGGACAGGAGTTTTGAGTTAAAAAAAAGGCAGGATGAGACAATTGCCAAAAAAAAAATATCAGGACGACAATTTAGGTAAAAAAAAGTCAGGATAAACTAAAAAAAAAAAAGCAGGACCAAACAGAGTGAAAAATAAAAAGGCAGGACAGAGATTACAGTTAAAATAAAATGCAAGACAAAATTTTTCATCCTAGCCCCCCCATAAAAATCAAATGGTAGCTCCCTTAGTCCAGTATAAAAATTTTACTATAAGAGTTATCTCCCCTTAAATGACTCATTTGGAAAAAATGACTCATAAACCAAACGAAAATGGTATTTGTTGAAATATTTTGAATAATACAATAAATCACCACGTTTTCTTTATATAAATAAACAGTCTAACCATTAAATTGCAAATTTGCAGATTTGGGCAAGTAAATAGACCAATTTTGTATTGCGATTGTACAATCCAAGATCGCGGTATACCATCAATCTACCTTAGAGCCAGAATGAATAGTTAATGACAACGTATTCATACAGATACAGATAAAAAAAATGTCCATTCATTTGATGTGTTTGAGCTTTGGATTTTGCCATTCAATTCAGGACTGTCCTTTTTGAATTTTTCTTGGAGTTCAGTATTTTTGTGAATTTACGTTTTTTGTATGTTTAAAAAGTTCCTATCAAACTATTATATACATGTACATGAATTGATAGTCGACAACCCCATGGACAGAAATGGGACAGAAACAACAGTCAGGGGACTTATTGAAATAAGTGATTTTAAATGACTTGTATGAGTAGCAAATTCGAAATTTTGTCACAAACTGTGATTTTGTAGTTTTACCAAAATTTTAAACACATAAGTTTTATTAATATCTTTTCATTAGTAAAAGTGACCTTTTTTTTTAAGTAGCAAGGTTTATGCCTTTAATGCTATCATTTTGCTGTAAATTCTATTTTAGTTGAAAAAATGCTATAATAATGGCTTTACGTAACATAATGAACTGAAACTTTCTTCACAGATTTTTCCCAGAAGTGGGTGTATTTTTTCTGTAAAGTATGGTTTCATCTTTCAGATTATGTAATAAAATTTTACTGTTCGCAATAAAAATTACACTGTAACAGTTACACTGTTAGGGGTGTTGAAATTAGTGGGGGTTATTAAAATAATAATAATTCTTAAACAAGTGATTTTTGAGAAGGAAATTGAGGTATGATACTTAAACAAGTGATTTTTATGTCATTATCCTAGATTAAGTTCAACAGAGGCGGATTTAGGGGAGGGGGCCGGGCCCCCCCTTTTTGGGAAAACAATTGGTTGCTTATATATAGGGAATCACTGAAGCGTGGCTGGAGCGGGCCCCCACTTACGAAAATTCCTGGATCCGCCACTGTACAAGGTCATCACCTGAAATGACCTGGTCATCCTATCAACACAGATATTGGTTCTGATAATTTTAGAAATATAATTAGTCCCTGGATCATTTGTATTTTATATTTAAGGTTCATGTGGACCCTATGGCTAAAATTGCCATATTTTCACCTCAAAATTTACTCTGAGTACAGGCAAACCTGTGCATCTGGAAAAGTTTTAAGGCATAGCATGCCCTAGATAAATGATTTAGAAAATTCATAACTTAAATGGATTTTGCCGTACACTTTTTTTCGTCCCTGCAGAAGATGATAAAATTAACAAACAGTTGAGTTTACCTTGATATGGTCCACTCAGGTACACATTTTAAATAACCAATTATTGTCAGGTATCTATTGTCCATCTCATGTCCATGTCAAGCAATACAGCTCACTTCAATTATTACCTGTGGGGAAGTTCTCAAACCTGTTTCCAAACTTAAGTTTATTTTGGCACCTTCTGGAGGAATGAAAAAAAGTGCACGGCAAAATCCTGGTAAGTTTTTATTTTTCTAAAACATAAAACATATTTGAAATTTATTAATCTAGGGCATGCTATGCCTGAAATTTTTTACAGATGCGCAGGTTTGTCTGTACTCAGAGTAAATTTTAGAGGTGAAAATACGGCCATTTTAGCCATAGGGTCCATATGAACCTTAAAGCTACAATAAAATTAAATCACTTCTTCAAGTGATTAATGTGTACTACTTAAATAGGTGATTATTGAAGAAAGACAACTCTTACTTCCAACATTTATGGAATTAATGTTACTTGAATCAGTGATTTAGAAAATCACTCATTTAAGTAAGCCCCCCGACTGAACAAGGACCCTGTGTCTTCAATATGCAAGTTTTAAACTTCGCTAATACATATTTAAATACGTTTACCAAAACATTACCTTTGCTTTTACATAGTTGTGGAAAAAGAACAGTGTTAATCTCATGTAACTAGAGAATAAGGCATCATCTCCAATTCTGTAAATCTTTTTAGGCAAAGGTGCAGACAATAATCTAAGTGCACCCCAAAACATCATTGTAATTGAAGATGATCCCATCATAAGGAAACAAGGGATTGTCCATCTTAACGAATGTATGTGAGAGAGAAGAGTTATCATTGACTTTCAATAAGACCTTCGGGTTTTTTAATTTAAAAAAGCATGGACATTTATAACCGGAAGTTTTTGTTGGTACTGTAATATTTAAACCGATGGTGGACCTTTTCCGGATTGTGTTGCTTTTAGAAAATAAAGGAAAACATGAAACGATAAAAAAAATCCACCGATATACATATGCCAGAATATCCCTACTGTACACCTAAAACTTTGCGGGCAGTGTGGCTCATGCATTGAGGCAGAGGATGAGATTTGTTTTTGCTTCAAAAGAGCGGAGTGACAGTCTAGAAACTAACAAAACCTTTGAATAGACTTATTAAGAAGGGATATAGTTACGTTACTGTTGTCAGGTCATTAAAGATTGCATATTTTGGCGTTAATATTGAATGATTCACTTATAGGGTCTTTGCATCGGAACTAAACACATTTAATCTGAAAAACCAGTTGTTGGCATGACACGGGTTATGTTCTTCTCATATATGTTATGATGGTATGATAATAAACCCCTAACGGGAAGGATTGTGCCTGATGTTCATATGATGAAATCATAATCTTTCAGTCAGTTTAATTGAAGTCTGGAGCTGGCATGTCAGTTAACTGCTAGTAGTTTGTTGTTATTTATGTATTATTTTCATTTTGTTTATTTTCTTTGGTTACATCTTCTGACATCAGACTCGGACTTCTCTTGAACTGAATTTTAATGTGCGTATTGTTATGCGTTTACTTTTCTACATTGGCTAGAGGTATAGGGGGAGGGTTGAGATCTCACAAACATGTTTAACCCCGCCACATTTTTGCGCCTGTCCCAAGTCAGGCCGGAGCCTCTGGCCTTTGTTAGTCTTGTATTATTTTAATTTTAGTTTCTTTTGTTGTTAGTGTACAATTTGGAAATTAGTATGGCGTTCATTATCACTGAACTAGTATATATTTGTTTAGGGGCCAGTTGAAGGACGCCTCCGGGTGCGGGAATTTCTCGCTACATTGAAGACCTGTTGGTGACCTTCTGCTGTTGTTTTTTTCTATGGTCGTGTTGTTGTCTCTTTGGCACAATCCCCAATTCCATTCTCAATTTTATTAGAATCAAGTCTATCATCATATATAAGACATAATAGAGGAAAAATTACGGCAAAACTATTTATGATATTAAAATCGGTATATTGGCACTAAAATCTGAAGGAATCATTGTTTCCATTGAATGGACCCCTGGACATGCTGACATACAAGGTAATGAACTAGCAGACCAACTAGTCAAAAAAGCAGCACAGGAGGCAGAAAAAATACAAAGTATTCCAATATTTACCAAACAAGATATACAAAAAGGAGCAAAAGACAGTGTTATGTTAAAATGGCAAAACCGATGGGACACCAGTGATAAAGGAAGAAGATATTATGCCTTTCAACAAAATGTAAAAAATACACTTCCAAAAGACAAACCGTCAACTGAAATATATCGAATAACTACTAGTTTAAGAACAGGATATTGTAATTTAACTCGTATAAATCAATGATATGCCCAGCACTCATCGACAAATGCAGCTGTGGACAAATAGAAACAGTTGACCATTATCTACTGGATTGTGAAAATTATGAGGAGGCTAGGAAAAACTCCGCTCTGCACTCTATTTCATAACATCAAAACTAACACTTGAATCAGAAGTATTATTAGCAACAACAGAAAAGGATAATTACAAACATCACTGACATAGAAGATATTCAACATTTGTTAGGGGTCTTTATTAAAGATACTGGAAGGTTCACAAAATAGATAGTTAAGGTTTAATAAGGGTTAATAATTTATTCATTTTTTAATTTTTTTTTTGTGAATTAATTATTTAATTATTTATTTATTTATTTAGTTTCTCTGCAGTGCCACATCATAAGTACAAATGTACTAATGAGTTTTATACAATAGCGACATAAACACATTGGGAGAGCTCATTTTCTGAACATTTTTGCTTCTTTCAAATTTTCTATTTTTCTTTTTACAACGGTTCAAATAATAATAAACCAAAAAATTGCATTTTACCCCCGTATTTTTAGCATATTGGTTATGAGCATTGTGGCCAAGCAGTTTGTTTAAATTTGTCTCAGTAGATTCAGAGGAGATTTTTTGTTAAAAGATTACAAAAATAAAAAAAAAATGGTAAAAAAATGACTACAGTATACAAGGCAATAAAAGTTATCTGGTCGGACGGTGAACGGCCAAGTGCTGATAAAGGCCAGGCGCGGATCCAACCAATAAAAGGGGGGGGGGGGGGGTCCCAACCCAGAGTAAAGTTGGGGTTCCAACTATATGCTCCCATTCAAATGCATTGATCGGACAAAAAAAGGGGGGTTCCAACCCCCGGACCCCCCCCCCCCCTGGATCCGCCACTGAAGGCCGCTCACTTGGCCTAGAGACTATGTGTATATATGTCTCTGCTTGTCCTGTAGGGCCAGATGAGCTAAAAAGGGATAACGACAATCCATAAAAATACTAGACCACACAGCCGCCGCATAAATCATAACAACCGTTTATATATCAACACAGAACATAAAAAAATATATAAAAAGATTATTTTTCTTTCTATCTATTTTTACATGTGAAACATAAAACGTTCACTTTGAACTCCTTTTGTTCTAAGTTATCTCCACGGTAACGTCAATGACGTTTGTCATATATTGTTGGTGATATCTTCAATATTTAGAATGGACACGGCATCTTCCTTGCAATGAAGTCGGGGAACAAAATGAAAGGACAAAAGAAGAAGACACAGAAAAAAGAGAAACCACAAACTGAAGAAAAAGGAAAAGGCGATCCTAATGATTTGTTGAAAAAGTTAGCTGTACAACACAACAGACAGTCATTGGTAGGGATGTTATTTATTTCTTAATGGCAAGATTCTTAAATGGCAACATTTTACAAACCAGGAAATGATATTTCTGACCATTTTTTCACTTTGAAAATGTGACTTGACTATAAGAACGAGTTTTCAAGACCTCGTGATGGCGAATTCACAAGACACGATAGAATTCTATACTACTTATAACAATGGAATTTAAAATTTGTTATTATGAATTCTTCAGCGTTTTTCCCCTACGGGTAATGCCAAACACCAATCTTCTTGAAAGTATTATAAAATAATTTTTACTTTTTATTTGGTTTTTGTCTTTTATTAAAAGATTTGTTTAAATACTGCTTTACATGAGTATCGTAAATAAAAGCAAAACGTCTAGTAGTGGTGTACAATTAGTACCCATTGGAATAATGTGGTCTTTTTGGAAATTTAGAAAGATATAGTCATGTGAATGGTTGAACAAGATAGTTATGTGAATGGTTGAAAGATACATAGTTATGTGAATGGTTGAAAGGTATAGTCATGGGAATTTTTGAAAGACCGTCATGTGAATGATTAAAAGGTCATGTTCAGAAACTTATTTATTATTTTACAGCAAACAGATGCTGACCAAGTATCATGTTCAACACCAACAGATAATGAAGGTAAAAACTATAATTATTATTCTTAAAGCAATATGATATGGATGAATATCAAACTGACAGCAACTATCAACATATGACAATCTAAAGTCATGATACACCATATACAGATGAGTGAAACGATAAGAAGATGTGGTATGATTGCCAAAGAGATCGCAAATACATACATGATGTATGCGGTGATACATAACCTAAATGTCTATTATACAATCAAACGTATTGCAATTTGGTCAGACATTTTTTCTCTCTTGCACATTGTTTATATTATAGAAGTGAGAATGGAATATTTTATGTCCAATATATAAACAGATCTCATCGAGTAATTATTTTGTGTCAGAAGTTACTGTCTCATTGCATAACGTAAAACTCGACCCTTATGCCTACTCATACTACTATTTTGCTCGTTTTGTTTTTTGCGTAAAATGGCATTAATTGTAAGAAGCATCATGCAGAGGGTTACTTTTAAATAAGATAATATGATGTATAAATGAGATTTCAAAAAATGCCCAAAGCGAGAACAATTATCCAAAACATATGAACATCTAACGCATAAATATATATTTTTGAACGTAACGTTCTTGGATTTTTTTATTATCTTATACTATTTTTTTAATTGTTATTTAACTTGTCAGTTAACTTGATACCATATATTGAACACTGTTTGTCAAGGTTTGATCAGAGAATTACATTGATACTTTGTGTTTTAAAGGAGATCCCAATGCCACCAGTCGATTGTCTAGCGCCGGCGCCGGTAGTACTAATGGAGATACAGAACTACCAGAATGGTTTGAAGATATCACTACAGATAATGAGGACGCATTTAAAGAGGTTAGACATAGGAATATGTATTATAAAAAAATAACTTGAGTACTTGTTGGTTAAATTAAAGTTTTTTTTTTTTTTTAAATCGAATCCACTTCAATATGGTCAAAAGCCTGTCGTTCTTCGAATAAGATAAATACTTTGTTATCTGTTCTCTGGTCGGGTTATTGTCTGACACATTCCCATTTTAATTCTCAATTGTATTCTCTGATTTGTGAATGTGACTGTATGCACATATCTGATTTAGAACAATGAAGAAAAAAATATCACTTTATTTTTTCAGCTGTTTGATATGTTGGATTCCGCGAAAACGGGCACGTTGAATGTCGACGGTCTTTATGAAGGTCTAAAGAGAGTAGATAGTGGAATTACCAGAGATGAGGTTGAAGCTGTCATGAACAAACTGGATAAAGATAGAAATGGAGAAATTGATTTTGACGAGTTTCTTATTCACATGACACAAGGAGATGCAGCAGGGGAGGATGGTCAGGGTAAATATAATTCTTCACAGACATGACACAAGGAGAGATAATACCCTCTTTAAAATAGGGTAGTGGGCAGGTTAAATATAATTCTTCACTGACATGACAAAAGGAGATATAATACCCTCTTTAAAATAGGGTAGTGGGCAGGTTAAATATAATTCCTCACTCACATGACATGTTTTTATATAAACTGGAGGTTCCTTAATTTTTAAATAAAGACGAAATATAAACGTGAATACATTTTTTGTTTTAAATATGTTTGATGAGGTTTTTAATGTTGTAGTCAGTTGGAAAATTGTTCAAAACCCGCCAACCCTATATTGATATTTATTAATCTCGATCTTTATAAGATCAAAATAAGATAAAATGACCAATCATATGAGTATTACTTCTACAGAAGGATCACGGAAAGGATTTTCAAGAAGACAGAGATTATTTTACACGGCCATTACACAATTTTCTATGAAGACCACTCTGGAATTGGAGAAAAAGAAAACTCAACCTCATGTGATAAGTCATTATACAGCTGGAGCCCGCTTAGAGGGATTAACTGATAGACAGCTAGCCAGACAGATGAAGAGACTTCAGAGAACAGCTGTTCACGTCGATTCACCATATGCCAAACCTCTTCCTTTTGTTTCTCAGATGAACTGTAGTGTTGTGATGGTAAGAAGGAGTATAGTCTACAATAGCGATCTGTGTACAATTTTAAAGTTCGTGTATAGATTGGGAGATATTAACAATATACCATTAGAAACGGGTTAAAGTTTGTAATTCATACATCATGGAAAACAAGGCGATTTGATATGATTGTCAATGAGACAACAATTAACCAAAGGACAAGGATGTCAACTACAAATCAACTCAGTCATTTTGAGCTCTTTCACTCATTCTCAAGAAATCGGGTCCAATACGTGATTTGTTGTCCCTGTAGATACTTGCCTCATCTGTTTTAAAATGTCTAAAGACATATGTTTTTGAAAGTCAAGGAAGATATCTAGCTAAACACAATTGCTACGTAGAACAATATTGAAATTACTGCAGCCTTGCACTAAAACGTATTATTTTGAGTAAATCGAATGTCCCTAATGATATAGATACTTTTTATGTGGAGTATTTGACTTTAGAAGCTTGTAAAATATGGATTCAAGAACAATTCATTAACTTTTCAGAGTCTATTTCTTAATAAGATTTATGACAATTAATAGCATCTTAGGTACCTCTAGAATAGTTTTGAAGGAAAATATCCGGCTAAGCAATGACACTTTATATAAAAATTCGTTTGCTAAGGAAATAAAACATGACGGTAACGTATCTGTGGAAAACAGTGACCCATAGTCCTGACCACGACATTGTTTTCACAGTAAGAGCTAGACCAACCACTGTGGAACCTTTCAAATCATATATACGAATCATTTGAACATTATTAAAAATAGGTTTACAGAAAATTATTTTCCAAGTATAATTTTGGCAAATGGTCCTGATTTGCTGAGAATCAAGGAATTTATGTTGCTTATAATACCTTAATTATGGAATCGTCGATAGAAAGAATATGGTTTCAACCGACAAGACTTACTTAGTGTGCTACTGTCCACTTAGTTTTATAAAAGATGTCCAGTGGGCAATGTTCAACTATAAATTACCATTCCATCACTGAATAATTTGACTATATTTTTTTCCAATGTCTTTTGGTCTTTGGTCGTGAATAGTTGTCTCATTGGTAATCATATCATATCTCCTTATTTTATAATGAATTTCAATTAATACAGCCTGATGTAGTCCCATGGCCATAGATTATAATTCACGATTTTTTAAATTGAAAATGCCTAAAATATTCGCAGATATGTTTTACCAATATATATAGGGTTCTCAGACGCTTTACTGAGCACAGCGGAAAGTATCTGGACATTTTGATCACACCCTATACACTATATATATTGCCTATACTAATCATAATTATTTGCTTCTAGTTTATATCTATGCAAATAGATTCTGTAGTTGTTCTAATCATTGTATCATGTCTACAAGTACGCTATTAAAAAACGTCTATGAAATACAGCAACCGATATTAAAACACAAAATACGATTTCCTATCAACAGGTCAGTACTTTGAAGGAGATTTCAATAATGACAATAATGCGAGCATTCTTCGATACGGTATAATATTGTTTATATCCCTGTGTTTGTTTGTAAGATCTGATGAATCTTGATTAACCCCACCACATTTACATGTCTACTCAAAGTTGTTTAATCCCTTTTCGATCCTCTATAGTGGTCTTCTGAAGGAAAAAAATTGTCGTACGGTTGCTGTATCATTCATTTATACCCGGACAATACTCTATATCTTTTTTTATATTTTTAGTTGTTGGCCTGTTCCAATGCATAACTCTGCCTACTATTCAAAATACCGAACTCATTTTCCATTGGCAGTCGCAATTATACCCTTTAATTCCACTCAACCCATTTTACAGAACATACCAATGATTGTTTATTTGTTCTTGTCCTGAATATGCATGAAATATTTGCCACTAAACGTTAAGCAAATCCAATAAATAAATAATGGCATTCATCTATATGAACATTGCTAGACATGAATGAAAACTACAATTGAAATAATTTGCAAATGATTAAACCAGTATGAATTTACGCCTTGTTCTTTTCTTTTTTTAATTCTTGTTTACAGGCCAGTATGTACAAGTTGGCAACAGAACGTACTGAAATAGGTCCCAAGGAAAACCCGACCATACATGAAATACCAGAAGATCATGAAGATGAACCATTTGAACATATTGCACCGTTGCCATGGAAGGTAATAAAAGATAAAACTAATTGCCATTGAAGCTACTTTGTTAAAACGATCATGAAACAGTAGAAGTATATTCCTAGGATTATCTACTAAACTCAATCGTAATGTTAATAGGATATTGCAAACTTTATTTCGTGGATACAAATAATTCAATTTTTTTACAGCTACGGTTAAGCAATTTTTATTTTTGAACAATACTATCTGCTAGACATCTCACTGTTAGTGATATTTGTCACAGCCAAAACAATTTGTTTTACAATTATTTGCATATGTTTTAGTTGAAAAATGTGTAATTTTCTTGCCATTTGAAATGTAAGACCTAATGACGTTCTATATTGTTATTTTAGGCACAATGGAAAATGTTTACCACAAGACCTTCTGAAGTTTTATATTGTTATTTTAGGCACAATAGAAGGTGTTTACCTCAAGACCTTATGAAGTTTTATATTGTTATTTTAGGCACAATAGAAGGTGTTTACCTCAAGACCTTATGAAGTTTTATATTGTTATTTTAGGCACAATAGAAGGTGTTTACCTCAAGACCTTATGAAGTTCTATATTGTTATTTTAGGCACAATAGAAGGTGTTTACCTCAAGACCTTATGAAGTTCTATATTGTTATTTTAGGCACAATAGAAGGTGTTTACCTCAAGACCTTCTGAAGTTTTATATTGTTATTTTAGGCACAATAGAAGGTGTTTACCTCAAGACCTTATGAAGTTTTATATTGTTATTTTGGGCACAATAGAAGGTGTTTACCTCAAGACCTTATGAAGTTTTATATTGTTATTTTAGGCACAATAGAAGGTGTTTACCTCAAGACCTTATGAAGTTTTATATTGTTATTTTAGGCACAATAGAAGGTGTTTACCTCAAGACCTTATGAAGTTTTATATTGTTATTTTAGGCACAATAGAAGGTGTTTACCTCAAGACCTTATGAAGTTCTATATTGTTATTTTAGGCACAATAGAAGGTGTTTACCTCAAGACCTTATGAAGTTCTATATTGTTATTTTAGGCACAATAGAAGGTGTTTACCTCAAGACCTTCTGAAGTTTTATATTGTTATTTTAGGCACAATAGAAGGTGTTTACCTCAAGACCTTATGAAGTTTTATATTGTTATTTTAGGCACAATAGAAGGTGTTTACCTCAAGACCTTATGAAGTTTTATATTGTTATTTTAGGCACAATAGAAGGTGTTTACCTCAAGACCTTATGAAGTTCTATATTGTTATTTTAGGCACAATAGAAGGTGTTTACCTCAAGACCTTCTGAAGTTTTATATTGTTATTTTAGGCACAATAGAAGGTGTTTACTAAAAGACCTCATGAAGTTGTTAATTGTTATTTTAGGCACAACGGAAAATGGTTACCACAAGACCTTCTGAAGTTTTATATTGTTATTTTAGGCACAATAGAAGGTGTTTACCCCAAGACCTTATGAAGTTCTATATTGTTATTTTAGTCACAATAGAAAACTTTATAAAGTTCTATTTTGTCATTTTAGGTACAATGGAAAATGTTTACCACAAGACCTTATGAAGTTGTATATTGTTATTTTCAGCACAATGGAAGGTGTTTACAACTAGACTTTATGAAGTTTTATATTGTTATTTTCAGCACAATGGAAAATGTTTACTACAAAACCTTACGAAGTTCTACATTGGTTTTTTTAGGCATTATCGAAAATGACTAGAACTTATGAAGTTGTATATTGTTATTTTAGGCACAATGGAATTTTTTTTCTACATGACCTTATTAACTTTTATATTGTTGTTTTAGGAACAATGGAAAATGTTTACTACAAGACTTTCTAAAGTTGTATATTGTTATTTTAGGCATTATCGAAAATGTTTACCATAAGACCTTATGAAGTTCTATATTGTTAGTTTAGACTCAATGGAAAATGTTTACCACAAGATCTTATGAAATTCTTTATTGTTATTTAAGGATCAATGGAAAATGTTTACTACAAGAGATAGTGTTGTTGGTAAATCAAATGAAGATCTTTTGGACAATCTAAGGTCCAGATTAAGTAAGTTTTTATGTTTACTTTCCTAAAACCGAAACTTTCTTTAATGCTGATTCTTTGGAATAATTAAGCTACCATTTGATTTTTAGAGGGCTGGGCTAGGAGGAAAAAAGTTATCCTGCATTTTTTTAGTTGTAATCCCTGTCCTGCTTTTTTATTTTTCACTATATTTGGTCCTGCATTTTGTTTAATTATTTTATCCCGACTTTTTTGAAAAGTTGCACATCCTTCC
Organism: Mytilus edulis; assembly: GCF_963676685.1. Lineage (NCBI taxonomy): Eukaryota > Metazoa > Mollusca > Bivalvia > Mytilida > Mytilidae > Mytilus > Mytilus edulis. The sequence goes on along the minus strand of NC_092344.1, from coordinate 102,987,430 downwards.
TTTTTTTACTCAAAATTCCTGTCCTGTCATTTGTCAAATAACATCCTAGCCCCCCACCCCCCAAAAATCAAATGGTAGCTCCATTAAACAACATACTAGTAGTAAAAGCTGAAAAACTTGTTTATAAAATGATGATTCAGCAGGTAAAAAAAATGATCTTTTGTAAAATTATCTCTAGATTTGAAATTGATTGTGATGTAGACTCTACTGGATTTATAATACCGAACACCATGTGATCTTTAAAGCAAACTATAATGATAAAAAAGTGCATAATATCAACAGTTTAGTTTTATATTATAAACAACTTTGAAAAACTGATATTGAAAGGTATCTTGATGTGATGTTTCTGAGTACTTAACCTCGTGATAATTGTCTTTTTTCAGATATTACTATGAAGATAAAAGGATCTATTAAAAAGAAGAAGCCTATTATAGGTATGGTTATATTTGTCACATTAATGCATTTTATTGTCCCAAACCTAATAGCAATGGAGGGAATTAGTAGTAGTATTCAACCATCCACTACACTTTGTGAAGACTACTCCTCTGAAATCATTCTTATTCTTACATTTTGGCATAACTGTAGCATAATGTCATTTGTGAAGGTTTTTCATTTATGATCGTAAGCTTGAAAGATTTTCATCAGTTACAGTTTACACACTAAATTCCAATTTAATTTTTATAATTCTAGTTGATTCTGTGGGTCTTTCTGTGGATTCATTTAGTTTTGCATAAACCAATTTTTGACTGCAGAAAAAAAGATATTTTTGTGGGTTTTTGACCTTGCAGATTTGTTTAAGGGCATACGATACAGTTACAGGGAATGTAATGACGTTGCTAACGTAAAATGTTATTTTCGCGACGTCAAACTCTGACATATCGGGAAAAGATGCATTTTTTCGACTGATTTTTATCATTCAAACTGATTTAATTTGAAAACGAGTGCATGGACCCCTATTTTTTAAAACAGCAACTTGTTTCATTTTGCAAGGAGATTATGTGACCCAAATTTTATAAAACTGTAAATAGCGCAATTTTTTTAATTTTGATAAACATGCAGCGAAAAATTACGTTTTTTCCTCTATTCATGAACATTTGATAAATATAGAGTTATTTCGAAATAAAAATTGCATAATTTTTAATGATACTTATGAAATACAGAAATTACCGATTATTTAACAAAAACCATTTTGTGTTTATCTTTTAAAACAAAAAAGTTATGTCTTTCTTTCGAAAAAGAAAATACGGACACAAATCTGAATTTTGAGCAAATATACAAAATTTCGAACTCATTTTACTCGAAAAGTAGCACATGAAGGTATATTTTTTATTACATATTTGATTTAATGAGGTAAAAAATAGCCTATATACAAATTTTCATCAACTTGTAAATACAGGTTCAATACTGTATCGTATGCCCTTAAGACTATAAAAGCCTCTATAAAATTTATCATAGTTCATTGAATATCTAGATTAGTGGTTTATCTTTACCCAAGAAAATTGGAACCTCAACTATGTAATGAATGAAACATTGAATGAAACATTTAATGAAATTGTCTATCCTTTTCATGAGGTGGTTCTTTATTAATCATCTGACATCCAAAGTGTGATGGAGTTATAAATGAATGAACAGACATATGCACCACTATGTACTCACTCTCCAATTTCAGTCAGGATATATAAACTCACTTTTTGCTTGTAATAAAAAAAAACTGTTGAAACTTTTTAAGACATGAACAATTGCTACATGTTGCATGGTATCAACAATCTAAGAACTGAATTTCTCCCAAGCAGTTTCACAAGAATATTAAGCAGAACTAAATTTGTAATGTTATTTTACAAATACAAAAAAATACATTGTTCCAAACAAGTTTAATGGTCCTAATTAGATTGGGAATCATTGACAGTATACAACATTGTTGTGAAGTCTTACTATCTGCTAATGTCTTTATATTTTGTTAAATATATAAATAGATACATATTTTTTTCCAGCAAAGGCAGCTATCCCCCAAATAGGAAAGTGCAGAGTTCCCTTGCCTGTTCTCAGAGTGAAGTATAAAAGACACAGACCGTCACCTACCATTGATGATTTGCCAAACATTAGAGAAAAGGTAAAACCTATTATGTCATTGGTTGAAATGAAATACAGCGATTTCATAATAAAATAAAAACCAATATTTCACATGTGAAATTAGTCCTATTATTTCACTCCTAGGACGTCTGACAACAATAGGTGGTGTAAAATATAGTCAAAGATGTTTCATTTTGTTTTTAACTCTTAATCATTCTTTTAACTACATTTCTTTTTCAGGCAACCAATGCTCTAGATGATTACTACCATAAGCTACGAATAGTAAGTGTCAAAAATTCTTATGAACACTGGGATAACTTATATGCTGATACTATTCGTTCCAAGAAACTGTTGGCAAACTTCCGAACTGTTTACAGGGCATATTCACCACATAAAGAAGAAGAAGCTTTTGTTGTTACCCCTTGGATACCTGGACCTTACAGACATTTCAGGAGGAAAGTGGATTCACGTATCAGACCATTCAGTGCCCATTAAATCTTTTGGTACACGTATGCTCCCAGTAATAAAAATCTATATTAGGATAAAATTTTCTGTTGTTTTCTTTTTTATACCCTGAAACAAGCAGTTTTAAAAGATTTGCTAAATAAGATAAACAATAATTTGATATGTCTATTAACAACTGCAATTTTTTCAAATAATAGCTATATCCAGATGGGTTACTCTTTCATAGAAGTCGAACAACAGACCCAAGTTATTTGTGAAGTCCAATTTAGTGAACTTTATTAACCTGATACATGTACATAGTTAAACCGTAACTGTACTGATATCATTAATGTGCATTTTTGATGATATTTTGGTCTTTGACTTTGTTCTACTTGCAACAAGTTGTGGAAGGAATATATTAATGCCTCAGTATGTATTTTATGTCTGAACACCCTTTTAACAGGCCATGTTCAGCTTTGATGAAAGCATGCTGCATATTCTAAAGAATAATATAATAGAATATTAAAAGTTATTGATACAACTTCATTTTCGTCTGAATAAGAAACAATGAAGTGTGTTTGTTTTCTTATAAAAGGACAAGAAAAACAACAGGTAAAAGAATTTATTAAGAAACAAAGATATAAAAAATATACAAAAAATAGTCATCTAGTATCACAGACAAGGATAGCTGCAATATGTATTCAAATTCAAACCATTTCATAGCTGAAATACATGAAGAAAACATTTGATATAACACTGACCAGCAATGCATTTAGATAAATTCTCTAATCTATGATATGGTGTTTCTGTTTTCCAAAAATGAGATTCTGAATACAATTCATTATTGCTAAATGAGACTTGAGAATTGATCTGAAAATCAATCTGAGTCAATGATATGAACTAAAACAGGAAATTCAGGGTTTCTGTTCAAAAGACTCGTCACTAAATTCTCAAAATAAAACCAACTGTATCTATAGCTTATTCATTTTCTTGCTGAATAGCTTAGACAGGATAACCTTGCTTTATTGCCTGACAAGGTTTTTGGAATATATTTGACATTAGAATAGGAACAACAATACCCAATGTAAAGTACTAAAGAGTGGCCACCTTCAATTAGGCATTTGGAGTCATAAATATTTACTTCCTCCCAGTAACACTCCTTTTTCAACTCTAAATCCCCAATTGATGGTAGCAAATATTCAAATACTGTACTGTTATTCCTTGAATTGTAACATGCATTAACAAGACAAAACTACACTTAGTAAGCAAATTAAGAGATGATATCTGATTGCAATTTTCAATGAAATATTCTTATATTCAATAAAGGATTTCTTCCTCGAAATGATTTACTCTATCAATAGAAAATTGTAGACTTGGTAAAATTGTATATAACCATATTGAAATTGAACAAAGTTTGATAATATTTATAGATTATTGTTGATCATCTCAACAAGATTGATTTTCTTGCTTGTGCCAGTACTGTGAAAGTGAGAAATGCAATCAAGTTGAGTTGAGGAATCATAATCTGTTTATTGCTATTTTACCTATGACAACGTTGTCAATTTCATTAACAATGCCACATGCCCCCTTAGTTTCATATCACTCGACTCTACTGAGAAAGGAAATTATCAAAGGACTCCAACACTTTTAAATAAACTATCTCAGTCATATTTTTTTTATCACAAAAAAGACATTTCAAATTGTTAGTTCAAGTTTTATGTTACATATCATTTGTTCTTTAAAAAGATCTGATTTACTTTTGTTAAAAAAAAATATAACTAAATGTAACAAAAAGTTAATTGCATTAAATGTTAAAGACATGTTTAATTCAAAATTCAAGATTATCAATAATTTGTAAATCAAGCTCCAATTAAATACCTATTAAAATTTTATGACTTTTCTTTTTCCTGTTTTGGAAGATGTAAATGGTTTTCACTTGTTTGTTATACTGATATAGGTTAGAGATAACAATGGTAAGAGAAATAGAAAAATGAGTTTACATCTGTCCTAATGCACATTAAGGTTATTGCATACAACATATTCTTGATAAAAATTTAAATCTAATATCAAATGGCAGGTGCAGATTGAAAGTTTATTTTAATCATTGGTGCCCCAGTTGTATTCTAGGTAGCTGACTTTGTAATTTTTACTAGCAACAAGTTCTTGAAGTTGTTTTTTCTTGTCTCCCTCTCCAATGTGGAGTATAATCCATTGTACAACCTGAAAAACATTACATTAAAATATGAATAATATTCTACATTGAACATAATTTAATTGGGTAGCTTTTCCCTTATACACCTAACTGCGACCAAGCTTAGCGAAAGGTCGTGTGACATAATCAGTCAAACAAACTTTTTTATATTCCTTTACTCTTTAAGGAATGATCGCTTTCAATGGTCAATTCAAACCTTCGACATCACACCTGCGAAAATAGAACACCCATACTATAACGTTGAATGAACTGATCAATGTTCACGTAGCTGGTCAAGGTCGTTAAAAGCTTCCGTCGTCGTATTCGCGTACATGATTGTGTTCTTGAATATCCAATTTCGATTCTAGCTTTTAAACATGTAAAATTGAGAAAGGAAATGGGGAATGTGTCAAAGCGACAACAACCCGACCATAGAGCAGACAACATAATAATAATAATAATAAATTCTTTAATCAAAGAGGGTAAACTCAGTTAGTTACAATAAACTAATCTTCCCTGAGGCCCTCACATACAAATTACAATACAATCAAAACAGATATTTACACATAGTTAATTTACACTCATGTAGTTCAATGTATTGTTATGTTCATAGACTCAGACCAAGAAATGACGGAAAACCGAGAAATATTATAGCGAAATTTTCAAAATACGATGACCACCAACGTGTGATTCGAGTCGTCCCAGCAAAACTAAGGCACAAGTCACGTTATTCAGTCCAGCAGCAGTACCCCGCTGAAATTAATGATCGTAGACGGGCATTAGTACCGAAGTTAAAAGAGTTCCAAAGGGCCCGTAGAAACGCTAAAATTGTGTATGATCAACTCATTGTCGATGGCCAGCCGTATGAGCCCCCACCCCGAGGTGCACCCCCTGATCAACATGTACACGGAAGTTAGGACAACACATCAGACACACATGAACAGTCATTACGATTCTCTTTGTAAACGTGTGTGGATTAAAATCCAAGTTACTGAATAATGACTTTTGTGATATAATCAATCAATATGACTTTTTTTCATTTTGCGAAACAAAAACTGATAAATATGATGTACTCGACTTACCTGTTAATTATTCTTATTATGCAAAACACAGAAAAAAATTCGAAAGAAAGTCAGGCGGCATTGTAATAGCATTTAAAGTCATATGAAACGAGTTCGAGTGGTGAAAAATAATGTTTGTCCAATTCTTGAACCAATGCATGTATACATCATAAACTTAGTCATCTGTGCACGATTTTATCATTATTTTCGCAAATATATCATATAATCGTCAATTTTTTTTCTCTCTGTTTGTTATGATTTAACAAATATGGCTGCTCATTAAATGCCGTGTTTTGAAGCCGAGTTTTACCGATTGTCACCTTATAGTAAACAAATCACAAAAAGCATGGGTATTGAGCACGTGTTTAACATACAACTATAATCAGATATTTGTTTATTTCAATGACAGATCCATGCGTATTGTGGTCACCGGATTTTTACGAGGAGGGTTACGCTCGGGTCACTATGCATACGGAAAATATGTCGGCGAATTGCTTGCTGGAAGCAAGCAATTAAAAATAAGTAAACTTCTTCTAAATGTGGACTAATTAAAGAATTTTCATCAGAAAAAAGTATATGTACATAAGTTGTATAATGAAAACTATCCATTTAGTTATAAAAAACATATTCATATTTTTTTTTAATTTGAGGTTTCTTATGACTTTAAGAAAATTTTTGACAAACATTTGAATTTTTAGATACTGATTCCGACTATGTTCAGTGGTTTGAAATTTCCCCGGAATTAACTGGGTTACGGGCCAATATTTTAGTTGGAGGAGTTTATATTCCCCCCGAGTACTCTAAGTATTCAACTGATAATGCGTTTTCTGAAATTGAAACAGAAATGATGCAATTTTCGGAAAATGCTAGTTCTATCATATTGCTGGGTGATTTTAATGCTAGAACTGCAACAATGCCTGATTTTATAGTTCCTGATGATACGCTATTTGATATTTTAGATTTAACTGATAATCAGGATGTAGATACTCTTAAAAATATGTATTCTTACAATTTTTTATTAGACTACAATATCCCTTTGCAAAGATCTTCAGAGGATAAAAAGTCTAATGGGTTTGGTTCAAAATTAATTGACATGTGTAAAAGGTGTTCATTGTATATTGCTAACGCTAGATTATTTGATGATACAATTGGTAAAACCACGTGTAAAAATGTGAGTCTCATTGATTATTTGATTATTTCTCCTGATTTATTTAATTATATTACAAACTTTAATGTATTAGATTTTGATCCGATGATCTCAGATGTACATAACAGAATACATTTTACCTTGAGTTTTCAGACTTTGAAACAAGTAAATCCCAAAAACATAAATGACCTAGATCATACTAAAATTAAGTGGAATCCTGTTCATGCAAACCAATTTCAGCAGGTGTTATCAAATCGCTTAGGTGAAATTGACAGCGCGCTAGATGACCTAGATAGTAACCAAAACATTACAACTGAACAGGTAAATATGGTTGTCAATGACCTTGGCAATGTGTTGACCCAGACAGCCAGTAGTGTATTGGGCAACTCGAATATTCGTTCATATAAATCGAGTAATAGTAATAAACCTTGGTTTGATAGAGCTTGTCGAGGGAAAAGGGATGCATTTCATCAGGTAAAGGCAAAATTTAAGCATGACAAATTCGATAATGTCAGATTATTGCTTAATGAGAGATCCAGAGAGTTTAAAAAGCAGATGAGCAACAGTTTTAATAAATATAAAGATAAGTGCGCAAATGAGCTGCGAAATTTTTCAAAATCCGACTCGAAGCAATTTTGGAAGTTGTTGAATAAATTTAGTAACTCTAAAAAAGATAGTCCGGATATATCTATCGAAACTTTTTCAGAATATTTCAAAAATCTTAACTCTGATAATTCGGAGGATGAAATGCAAGACGATATGAAACCTGGGGATATTACTATCGATATAGATGCTGTCATTCAAGAAAATCCTATATATGATGAAATATTAAATGGGATTATAACCCAGACAGAAGTTGCTGAAGCTATTAAAAAATTGAAAAATAGTAAAGCACCTGGGATTGACAGTATTCTAAACGAATATCTTAAAAACACCCCACCTGAGTTTATCTCAATGTATTGTAAACTTTTTAACATTGTGCTAGACACAGGTATTATCCCAGATAGTTGGCTCCTGGGTATAATTAAGCCGGTGTTTAAGAATAAAGGAAATCCACAAGATCCTGACAACTTTCGAGCAATAACACTCATTAGTTGTCTGGGTAAACTTTTCACTTCGATTATAAACGAAAGACTGAATTTCTTTTCTAATGAACTGGAATTGATCTCTAAAAATCAAGCCGGTTTTAGGAAAGGGCATTCAACTACAGACAATATATTTGTCATACATGTACTTGTTTCATTGTATTTGTCCTTTGGTAAAAAATTGTTTTGTACATTCATAGATTTTAGAAAGGCTTTTGATACCATTTGGAGAACTGGACTTTGGTTTAAATTACAAAAAAGCCAGATAAAAGGAAAATGTTTCCAAGTTATATATAATATGTATACTAATATCAAATCATGTGTTCAGTACAACAATACGAAATCAGATTTCTTCCCTTGTATGATTGGAGTTCGTCAGGGTGAAAATCTTTCCCCTTTTTTGTTTTCCATATTCTTAAATGACTTAGAAGATTACTTTAGAGAACTTCATGTTTTACCTCTAGAATTAATTAAAGAAAAATGTTATAATGAATTACATGTATTTTTAGAAATTTTTGTTTTGTTGTATGCAGATGACACTGTTATTTTTGCTGATAATTATGATGAAATGCAAAATGCTCTCAAGGTTTTTGAAAACTATTGTAAAATGTGGAAACTTAGTGTGAATATTGGTAAAACTAAAGTGATGGTTTTTAGCAAAAGAAAATCGAAAATGGATTTTGATTTTAAACTTGATGGTACATCTCTTGAAATTGTAGATAGCTATACATATCTTGGTCTTTTGCTTAATTATAATGGGTCATTTGTTTGTGCAAAGAAAAAGCTTGTAGAACAGTCGCAAAAAGCACTTTTTGCTGTTTATACAAAGATTAGAAATTTACATTTACCTATTGACCTACAACTTAAATTGTTTGATTATCTTGTCGAACCTATTTTATTGTATGGATCAGAAATATGGGGATTTGAAAACATTGATATAATTGAAAAAGTTCATCTACAATTTTGCAAGAGAATCTTAAATGTGAGATCAAGTACTCCAAATGTTATGGTATATGGCGAATTAGGAAGGTTTCCACTAGAAATTAAAGTAAAATTAAGAATGTTATCGTTTTGGAGTAGAATGGCTAAAAATGAAAACAAACTTAGTAGTTCTATGTATAAGCTTATTTTCAAATTACATGCTGATGGTATTTGTGAATTTAAATGGGTGTCATTTGTAAAATCTATATTTGACAACTCAGGATTAGGTTATATGTTTTTCAACCAATACATTGATTATTCAACTTTCAAACCCGTTATAAAACAGATTCTTCAAGATCAGTTTCTTCAAAAGTGGTCCAGTAATATTAATAACTCGTCTCGTGGCGAATATTATAAGTTATTTAAATCTCAGTTTGGTCTGGAAAATTATCTATTACGTCTTCCAGAGGATAAAAGAATCTGGATTTCAAAACTGAGAACATGTAACCTAAAAATTCCTATGGAAACTGGCAGATGGTACAACATCGCTAGAACAGATCGCATATGTACCTTATGTAATGAATCATGTATTGGTGATGAATATCATTATTTATATGTATGTAATAATAGTTCTATTACTGAACTTCGGAAGAAATATATACCGAAATATTATACAACATACCCATCTGTACTGAAAATGCAAAATATGCTGTCATTGTGTCACTGTCAGTTATTGTATAATCTAGCTATATTTATTAAGAAACTATCTACCTTCATTTAGAAAGATGCATGTATCTTACAAGTTTTATTATCTTTAGAAATTACACTTTTGTAAAAAGTTACCTGTCTATTCTGTCATTTATTATACGACCGCAAAATTTGAAAAATTTTTCGTCGTATATTGCTATCACGTTGGCGTCTGCGTCGTCGTCGTCGTCGTCCGGCGTCCGAATACTTTTAGTTTTCGCACTCTAACTTTAGTAAAAGTGAATGGAAATCTATAAAATTTTAACACAAGGTTTATAACCACAAAAGGAAGGTTGGTATTGATTTTGGGAGTTTTGGTCCCAACATTTTAGGAATTAGGGGCCAAAAAGGGCCCAAATAAGCATTTTCTTGGTTTTCGCACTATAACTTTAGTTTAAGTTAATAGAAATCTATGAAATTTTGACACTAGGTTTATGACCACAAAAGAACGGTTGGGATTGATTTTGGGAGTTTAGGTTTCAACAGTTTAGGAATTAGGGGCCAAAAAAGGGCCCAAATAAGCATTATTCTTGGTTTTCGCACAATAACTTTAGTTTAAGTAAATAGAAATCAATGAAATTTAAACACAATGTTAATGACTACAAAAGGAAGGTTGGTATTGATTTTGGGAGTTTAGGTCCCAACAGTTTAGGAATAAGGGGCCAAAAAGGGACCCAAATAAGCATTTTTCTTGGTTTTCGCACCATAACGTTAGTATAAGTAAATAGAATTCTATGAAATTTAAACACAAGGTTTATGACCATAAAAGGAAGGTTGGTATTGATTTTGGGAGTTTTGGTCCCAACAGAATAAGGGGCCCAAAGGGTCCAAAATTTAACTTTGTTTGATTTCATCAAAATTGAATAATTGGGGTTCTTTGATATGCCGAATCTAACTGTCATGACTGTGTATGTAGATTCTTAACTTTTGGTCCCGTTTTCAAATTGGTCTACATTAAGGTCCAAAGGGTCCAAAATTAAACTTAGTTTGATTTTGACAAAAAATGAATCAGTTAGGTTCTTTGATATGCTGAATCTAAAAATGTACTTAGATTCTTGATTATTGGCCCAGTTTTCAAGTTGGTCCAAATCGGGGTCCAAAATTAAACTTTGTTTGATTTCATCAAAAATTGAATAAATGGGGTTCTTTGATATACCAAATCTAACTGTGTATGTAGATTCTTCATTTTTGGTCCTGTTTTCAAATTGGTCTACACTAAAGTCCAAAGGGTCCAAAATTAAACTTAGTCTGATTTCAACAAAAATTGAAATCTTGGGGTTCTTTGATATGCTGAATCCAAAAATGTACTTAGATTTTTTATTATGGGCCCAGTTTTCAAGTTGGTCCAAATCAGGATCTAAAATTATTATATTAAGTATTGTGCAATAGCAAGTCTTTTCAATTGCACAGTATTGCGCAATGGCAAGAAATATCTAATTGCACAATATTGTGAAATAGCAATTTTTTTTTTAATTAGAGTTATCTTTCTTTGTCCAGAATAGTAAGCAAGAAATATCTAATTGCAAAATATTGTGCAATAGCAAGATTTTTTTTTAATTGGAGTTATCTTTCTTTGTCCAGAATCAACTTAAATCTTTGTTATATACAATATACAATGTATATTCACTTTTTACTACCAACTGATAAATTATAATAAATAACATTCAGTGATAACAAGCAGTTTTTTTTACATCTTAATATTTTATGATGTATTTAAATGAGTAGTTATTGTTGCAAACTCCATTAGAAATTTTAATTGAGATTAGTTTTGGAATAAGGGAAAGGGGGATGTGATTAAAAAAATTGGGTTCAATTTTTCTCATTTGAAATTTCATAAATAAAAAAGAAAATTTCTTCAAACATTTTTATGCCCCACCTACCATAGTAGAGGGGCATTATGTTTTCTGGTCTGTGCGTCCGTCCGTCCGTCTGTCCGTTCGTTCGTCCGTCCGTCTGTCCCGCTTCAGGTTAAAGTTTTTGGTCAAGGTAGTTTTTGATGAAGTTTAAGTCCAATCGACTTCAAACTTAGTACACATGTCCCCTATGATATGATCTTTCTAATTTTAATGCCAAATTAGAGTTTTTACCCCAATTTCACGGTCCACTGAACATGGAAAATGATAGTGCGAGTGGGGCATTCGTGTACTGAGGACACATTCTTGTTTTGAGAGGATTAATATTCAACAGCATAGTGAATTGCTCTAAGAGAAAACAAAAATTTTAAGTTCATTAGAACACATTCATTCTGTGTCAGAAACCTATGCTGTGTCAACTATTTAATCACAATCCAAATTTAGAGCTGAATCCAGCTTGAATGTTGTGTCCATACTTGCCCCAACCGTTCAGGGTTCAACCTCTGCGGTCGTATAAAGCTACGCCCTGCGGAGCATCTGGTTGGTCCTGTTTTCAAATTGGTCTACACTAAAGTCCAAAGGGTCCAAAATTAAACTTAGTCTGATTTCAACAAAAATTGAAATCTTGGGGTTCTTTGATATGCTGAATCCAAAAATGTACTTAGATTTTTTATTATGGGCCCAGTTTTCAAGTTGGTCCAAATCAGGATCTAAAATTATTATATTAAGTATTGTGCAATGGCAAGTCTTTTCAATTGCACAGTATTGCGCAATGGCAAGAAATATCTAATTGCACAATATTGTGAAATAGCAAATTTTTTTTTAATTAGAGTTATCTTTCTTTGTCCAGAATAGTAAGCAAGAAATATCTAATTGCAAAATATTGTGCAATAGCAAGATTTTTTTTTAATTGGAGTTATCTTTCTTTGTCCAGAATCAACTTAAATCTTTGTTATATATATACAATATACAATGTATATTCACTTTTTACTACCAACTGATAAATTATAATAAATAACATTCAGTGATAACAAGCAGTTTTTTTTACATCTTAATATTTTATGATGTATTTAAATGAGTAGTTATTGTTGCAAACTCCATTAGAAATTTTAATTGAGATTAGTTTTGGAATAAGGGAAAGGGGGATGTGATTAAAAAAATTGGGTTCAATTTTTCTCATTTGAAATTTCATAAATAAAAAAGAAAATTTCTTCAAACATTTTTATGCCCCACCTACGATAGTAGAGGGGCATTATGTTTTCTGGTCTGTGCGTCCGTGCGTCCATCCGTCTGTCCGTTCGTTCGTCCGTCCGTTCGTCCGTCCGTCAGTCCCGCTTCAGGTTAAAGTTTTTGGTCAAGGTAGTTTTTGATGAAGTTTAAGTCCAATCGACTTCAAACTTAGTACACATGTCCCCTATGATATGATCTTTCTAATTTTAATGCCAAATTAGAGTTTTTACCCCAATGTCACGGTCCACTGAACATGAAAAATGATAGTGCGAGTGGGGCATTTGTGTACTGAGGACACATTCTTGTTTTGAGAGGATTAATATTCAACAGCATAGTGAATTGCTCTAAGAGAAAACAAAAATTTTAAGTTCATTAGAACACATTCATTCTGTGTCAGAAACCTATGCTGTGTCAACTATTTAATCACAATCCAAATTTAGAGCTGAATCCAGCTTGAATGTTGTGTCCATACTTGCCCCAACCGTTCAGGGTTCAACCTCTGCGGTCGTATAAAGCTACGCCCTGCGGAGCATCTGGTTGTATTTGATATGTAATTTGTCCTCATGTAACACATATTTTGTGTCTGAGTGTAAATAAAGAATTGAATTGAATTGTTATTAACGTAAGATATAATGGTGTTTAAGATGTATACATGTAGTCAAAAAATCAAATGAAAATAAAAAATAAAAAATATACAAATACATTGTAGCAAACATTTCTTATCAGGGTTGTGTTAGGTACTTCTTGATACTTTGTAATAATACTGATCCAGAATAAGCAAAGGATTTCTTAAATAGTTCAGCTTTTGGCTTAGGAACTATCAGATTACCTTGAGTGACACCTCTTAAAGAGTAAGGATTATTATCTGATTTCAGTTTAAACTTTTGAACTAGGTACATTGGTGCTTCCATACGCATACATTTATATAGAAGTAAATATTTGTGGTATTTTATTCTATTGTCAACTGTCATCCACCCAAGTTTTTTAAATAAGGGTGCTGAGGGGGATAAAGGATCTGCATCTAGAATTCATCTTGCTGCCCTTTTTTGGAGTTTTAAAATTCTTGTTATCCCTTCATTTTTACATTCACCCCAAATAATACAGCAGTAGTCAATTAAGGGAAGAATATACCCTTTGTAATATGTTTTACTTGCGTTTATATCTAAAAATTTCTTATTTTAGAAAGAAGGTATATTCTGGATGATATATTAGCACAAACTTGGTCAATTTGATTTTTCCAGTTAAGTGTGTTGTCAATTTTAACACCTAATAATTTTTCACATTTTTTGTAATACTTTTGAATTATACAACAGCTGAAGGCCACCAATAGGTCTTCAATGTAGCGAGAAACTCCCGCACCCTATGCGTGCCTGTAAAATTCATTGATTTTATAATTTTAAGCAATAGTAGAATTTCAAATTTGAATCTGAACTTTTTTCCCATCGAAATATTTAATTCAACTGTCTCCTCTCTGGATTAAGGGACGACATCAAAAGTTAAATGTAGAACAAAAAACTTAATTCACATAGTTTTTTCACTGAATTGAACATTTTGTCCTGCATTTTTTTAGTTGTAATCTCTATCCCGACTTTTTGAATCTCAGTCTATTCAGTCCTGCCTTTTTTACTAGTTTATCTTGATTTCTTTTACATAAATTGCCATCCTGCCTTTTTTTGCTAAGTTGCTCATCTTGACTTTTCTTCAGGTATACTCAATGGACTCGATGAATTAACTTGTACTTGATATGAAACCATACTTAACTACACAAATAACCAAATCACATACTAAAGATATTGCTTGATTTTTTTTAATAAATTGGTCTGTGTTATAAACTTTCATGTTCACTATTCATATTCTTTTACACCTTTTAGGTATTCGACATAGAAGTGTGATTTTTTGTCTGATTTTATACTGTAAATATTTAAATAGAAACATAGAAAACAATCAGTTTTTAAAAGTGTGTTTATTCATTAAATGTATTGATAAAAAGGTGAGTTCCTTCTTGTACATGCATTTAGTCATCCTTAATTTCTTGATATTTCGTTTATCAGTTTATCATACATGTGATGATTTTGTATTTCGTTTAAATACACATGCATACTAATATAGATGACTTTGGCGGACAGTTCAACAAAGTATGTAACGCTCTATTCTTACAGTATGAAATTAAAAGATAACTGTTCATCCAATTAACAGTACATTTTTATTGTTCCGTATAAACTACGACTTTTCTCACACGTATTTATTTATTATTAAGTTCCACACATTCAAAAGAAATATTCTTCGCCAATGTAACATTTCAATCCTTTTTACACCACTAGCCTGCACTTAATTCATTTATGTGCACACATGATACAATTATGGTTCTTTTGTTTCCAACTTTGGGGACAATTTTCTCTGTTTATGATACGTTATTTCTCAATGACCAAACGCTTAGCTACTGTATGTTTTTTTTTGCATGAAATATTAAAAGAGAAATGTGCAACCCATCATAAATTATTGTTATGAATCAGTATTATGATATCCTTATCATAAGTAACTACAACATTGTCAGGATAATAACCTATCCTCAGTATGAAAGAAATTAAAAGTGGTTCATATATTCATCCGTATATATTTTATTTTATCCTTACATTTTACATAATGCAGTACAAAATAATTGTGTTGCTGCATGCATAAAGAACTCCAGTATAATATTTCGACCCTACTATTTGAAATTCATAAAACAATTATTCAATTCTTTTGACCAAAAAGATTTATAAACTATTCACGTTCATAGTAATATAGTACATTCCATTGTTGGTCAAATCACCTGTGTCAATTCACATGCACACTACGATTGTTGTTTTATTTGAATCTTTCGGCCAATGAAATGAGACGTTACAAGTTGTTTGTTTGTGATAAGCCAGAATGTTATTAATGAACTATCAAACGCTAAACT
Organism: Mytilus edulis; assembly: GCF_963676685.1. Taxonomy (NCBI): domain Eukaryota; kingdom Metazoa; phylum Mollusca; class Bivalvia; order Mytilida; family Mytilidae; genus Mytilus; species Mytilus edulis. The sequence goes on along the minus strand of NC_092344.1, from coordinate 102,971,740 downwards.
CGACTGCATTTCAGTATAATTGGAAATATTAAGCCTTTAAATCTTAAGTTCTTCTTAACCAAAGTAATTTTGTGTATGAGAGTCTAATTGATCATATATTTCGACACCTCTTGAGAAATGAAAAAAAACAGAGGTTCTTAAGAGCCTATGTCCCTCACCTTGGTCTATGTGCATATTAAACAAAGGACACAGATGGAATCATGACAAAATTGTGTTTTGGTGATGGTGATGTGTTTGTAGATCTTACTTTACTGAAAAATCTTGCTGCTTACAATTATCTCTATCTATAATAAACTTGGCTCAGTAGTACAATTAAATATTTTGTATACAAAAATTTACAAAACTGATGAAAATTGTTAAAACTGACTATAAAGGGCAATAACTCCTTAAGGGGTCAATTGATTGTTTTTCGTCATGTTGACTTATTTGTAGATCTTATTTTGTTGAACATTATTGCTTTTTACAGTTTATCTCTATCTATAATAATATTCAAGATTATAACCAACCAGGTGCTTCGCAGGGTGCAGCTTTATATGACCGCAGAAGTCAAACCCTGAACAGTTGGGGCAAGTATGGACACAACATTCAAGCTTGATACAGCTCTCAATTTGGATAGTGATTAAATAGTTGACACAACATAGGTTTCTGACACAGAATGAATGTGGTCTAAGAAGTTAAACATCAAAACTTTTAAATTGGACTTTTACCTATTATGGTCCAATATCAAAAATCAAAATACATGGTAAGATTCAGCATATCAAAGAACCCCAAGAATTCAATTTTTGAAGACATCTAATAAAGTTTAATTTTGAACCCTTTAGACCTAAATGTTCCCCAATTTGATAACTGAGCCCAAATATCAAAAATCTAAATACATGAGGTTAGATTTAGCATATCAAAGAACCCCATATATTCAAAGTTTAATTTTTTACCTCGATTTGGACTAACTTGAAAACGGCCCTCATAATCAAAAAGCAAAGTACATGTTAAGATTCAGCATATTAAAGAACCCCAAAAATTCAATTTAGAATGAAATTCATAACAGTGTAGCTATGGCCATTCATTGACTGGGGAAAATTAGGTGAACGTTCGTCTGTAATGCCCACTGCTCACGACGTACTCATCATAGAAATTTAAACTGTGAGGTCACCAAAGGTTCTAAACGCCTAAATAAAATAATTAAAAATACTAATCAGGAATAACCTTTGTAATTTGAAAATAAATAAAAATGGCCTTCAACACGGAGTCTTGGCTCACACCGAACAGCAAGCTATAAAGGTTGAATACTTAAAATTCTTTACTTGCTTTTTTGTTATGATTTGACCATCAATTTTCCTAATATGATATCGCACGTTCTTTCAGATTATTTTTTTTACTTAATTGGCTTTAAAAGTTACAATGCATGATGTCGTCTGTTTATGTAGTTCATATGTGTTTTTCGTTTCTCGTTGGTTTTCCCGTTTGAATGGTTTTACACTAGTAGTTTTGGGCCCTCTATAACTTGCTGTTCGGTGTGAGCCAAGGCTCCGTGTTGCAGGTCGTACCTTGACCTATAATGGTTTACTTTTATGAATTATTACTTGGGAGGAGAGTTGTCTCATTGGCACTCATACCACATCTTCCTATATCTATCTATATCTATACATTTTTTTTCAACAAACGAATACATCACAAGAATATAAGTTTTGTAAGAAACGTGAGAAATTGTGTTGGACTTGAAGATAAGGCAAAGTGACAAATATCTGAAAGAATGAATCGTTTTATGGTATTAAACAAAGAAATCAAATGATTTTTTAATTATCCAGAACTCTTCACAAACAAAACCCACATGTATACGCATTGAATAAATAGTAGGCAATTCTTAAATGATCACACCGTAGAAGTAGTTGTGCTCTTAATCAATGAGATATTTTGTGAATTAACCCCATCAACTTAATAGTTTTTTTTACAATGGATAAACCTATTTTTTTTTATTATTATTAAATAATACCATCTCTGAACATTATTATTCATATAAATGACACGGTTGTATGTGATGATTATAATAAATATTTAAAACAAATTCCTTTCAAGCTTTGTAAAAAGAAAGTTTCATTTTATGTATCGGAATGTGTAACAAGTGAATATTTCAATCCCCACTTGAAGGCCTCTGACAGACTGTGTGAGCATAAAATCATAGCCGTTGACAAACAAGTTACAACCTACAAACGTTTTACTGTCGACCACACTGTTATGCAATTAATTCTAAGTTAAAATCAAACTGAATTTAATTTTGGACCCTTTGGACCTTAATGTAGACCAATTTTGAAACGGGACCAAATATTAAGATTCTAAAAACACGGTTAGATTCGGCATATCAAAAAACCAAAATAATTCAATTTTTGATGAAATCAAACAAAGTTTAATTTTGGACCCTTTTAGGGGCCCCAATTCCTTAACTGTTCGGACCAAAACTCCAAAAATCAATCCTAACCTTCCTATTGTGGTTATTAACCTTATGTTTAAATTTCATAGATTTCTATTTACTAATACTTAAGTGGCTCGTGGGTCTAAATCAAATTTTTTATTTAATATAGGATTTCTCTATATTTTTCTATAAATGAACTTTATCTTATACTTAATAGAAAAATGAAATAAAAAAATGGGGTCACTGTCTATTTACACTCACAATCTGCCTTCGAAAGAAGCATACATTTTTGTTAATATCCTTTTTTTCTGTTGAACTAATAGGAGAAATAGCGGAAATATCTAAATAAAAAAAGAACTAAATTACAGAAATCGCTTAAATTTTACAATGATTTAGTTTATGTACAGCTTATTCAAGAACAACAATAAAAAATAAAGGTCACCGATGAGTTAAAAAAGATATATCAATTTTAATGCCAAAAAATGGCATTTTTACACCAAAGGGAGATAATTTGGAGCTTTTTCAATGATATCTACATTTTAAAAGACACCTGGGGCCAACACGAATTGATTTTTTGGAATGATTTTTGTACCATAAGATAAAGTAACAACTACTAAATATAAATAAAATTTGTAATGAAAAATAAAAGTTAAATTTTTTTCTGAAAATCTTATACCCGCGACCTTCCTTAAGTTATCGTGCGAAAACCAAGAAAAATGCTTATTTGGGCCCTTTTTTGGCCCCTTATTCTTAAACTATTTGGACCACAACCCCCAAAATCAATCCAAACCTCCCTTTAGTGGTATTGAACCTTCTTTTAAAAATTTATAGAGATCCATTAACTAAAATTAAAGTTATTGTCTGGAAACTAAATGTGTCTTCGGACGACGACGCAGATGACAACATCATACCATTATAAGACGCAAAAATTTTTTTTGCGGTGGTTTAAAAATGGCAAAATGTCCTTAAAATTACTAATTCAGTGGCAGCAACCCAATAGCAGGTTGTCTGATTAATCTTCAGGGCAGATACATTTTGACCTGATAAACAATTTTATCCTGTCAGATTTGCTCTAAAAGCTTTGGTTTCAGAGATATAAGACAAAATCTACATTTTACCCCTATGTTCTATTTTAAGCCAGGGCGGCCATCTTAGTTGGTTGGCCAAGTCACCAGACACTTTTTTAAAACTTGATACCCCAATGATGATTGTGGCCGCGTTTGGTTAAATTTGGCCCAGTAGTTTCAGAGGACATGGAGGAGAAGATTTTTGTAAAATTTAACGGATGACAACAGACAACAGATGCCAAGTGATGAGAAAAGCTCACTAATCCTTTCAGGTCAGGTGAGCTAAAAATGGGAGCAGCTGACAGAATCAGAAATCAGATATTTGATTCCTTAGAAGGAATTCTTGCAAAGATACCTACTTAAAAAATTCAATACAAACTACTGCATCAAATTATTCCTACGATACGAAGAAATCTTCAAGTTCATGTAACTTTTGCTATTTAGATGACAAAACTATTGTATATTTCTTCTATGATTGTCCAATTACATTTCAATTTTGATCATCAGTAATAAATCCAATAAGATTGTACAGCAGGGATATTGGCATCAAATAAAGAGCATTTTTCATTGGTGACTTGTTCAGAAAGATTATTTACAAATCTTTTATTTAAAGTAGCAGAACGTTATACATGTATATACAAATGTAATTTTAAGGAACTAATTACTCCTAATATTGTTGGTTTTAAATTTACAATAAAGCCATATGAGATGTATGAAAATAATATATTGCAAAGAAAAATAATAATGTTGATGAACATAAAAAAAAATCTGTTACCTCTTCTTTGTTTTTGCCAAAATCCTCTTGGTACCAGTCTAATATTTTTGATAATTTTATCTGCTTCTTATTCATGTCAACAAAAACACCATCATCACCTTCCAGAAAAGCTTCTGCTGCACCTTTTAGCTCTCCATATATATGCTGGAAGGAGAATAGAAACAGAGTACAAAAATAGTAAAAGTAACACATATGCCATCATATAATAAGTCTTCAATGGCATTTGTAGCATTGTCATATTATTATTATTTTGCTAAACATTTTTGACATGTACAATTTATCTCTATCTATTTATATGGTTTCTGCATAAATAGATAAAAAACAATAATTGATTTTGCCCATGCTGACCTCTTTGTAGAACCTGGCCTTCCTTTAATTTTCACAATAACTTAAATAAAATACCAGGTTCTGAAAATATGCATAAAATGAGTGAAAAAAGTCTTTTAAGAGCAAATACTTCCGTAAAGGGAGTTGAAAATATTGTGGGAGTTGCAACTTCAACATTTACCTATTTTTTCTAGGACTGCTGTTAACATATATATATGAAATAATTGTTAAAAAGTATAGTTGTGTTTCTGCCTTTTAGCCCCAACAAGATGTATATTATTTGATGAATTCAGTTATATTGACCTCATTTTAGATTTAATTATCAAATTTTCACCACTGAAAGATGTTCTCTATCTACTATTGTGTGTGCAAAAATTGAAAAAAAAGTGTAAAAGTCATAATTCTGAGGCAATAACTATAGGTTGCACTTTGTAAATACAGCTGTTTCTCAAACCACGCCTCTTTTTGGGAGATCCAGAATTTTCATAGAAAATTAATTTTGTTTACATACTGGTTCCCAGTTATACTCTCTGTGTTCCATCTCATAGAGACATAACTTGGAAATGTTACCAGTAAATATACATGTGCATATTGTTTACATTGAAATCTGTGTTAACCCTTCATTCGAGATAGGGGTTGTTAAGAAAATTAGTGTTAGTTTTAACTCTGAAAAGTTCAGGGCATATAAACGTTGAAAATATGCCGCACAGCCCTATATTTTGACCTTTGAAAAAAATTGTAGTGTATATGAACTTTCGATTCTAGGATAAGATTTTTTTCAAAACTTCATAGTAATAGTGGTACAGTTTTAGCCGTAAAAGGAGTTCCAATGGGAAATTGCATTGTCAATATTTACAGAAATGCAACCTATAAGGGTTGTATGACAATTTCTAGCAATTTTGCAAAAAAATGACTGTTCAGGGTCAATGACTACAAAATGGGAAGTCTAATTTTTTTGAAAATTCTTTAAAAGATATACTTTGATCTGTTGACTATTTCGACCTATTTCAGTTTTGTTTTAACTTTCAAAGTCCTTTAGAAAAAGGCAAATAACTGAATTTAAAAAAAAAATAACATTTTAGGGGCAATAACTTCAAATGGGTTCTCAAATTTTTCTGAAAATTCCAAGAGATGGACCCTAACCTGTCCTTTTCACATTTTTCAGTTTTGCTATAACTGTATTAGTTTTAGAGAAACACACCAAACCTTGTTCTATTTTTAGAAACAGTAACACTGTTTGTTACCAGTGTAATCACTGGTTACATTCTAAGCCAGATTCTCAATAGAACATTCAAATAAAGTTTGGTAACATTGGCCCAGAGGTTTCAGAGAAGATTTATGATGACAGACAGACTGACAGAGATGGCCTTTTTGGGAGGGTGAAATCAAATGTTAGAACTGACAGAAAAAGAAATATTATTTAAATCTTTGTAGTTTAAATCAGTCCTGATTGGAGAAAAATTGCCGTTCAAATCTTTGCTCCCATACAAAGTTGCTGTTTTGATTTTCAAAATATAAAGTTATATTCTGAAAAGGTAACATTATAATAAAATAATTAATCAGTTAGTTGAACTATTTTCCTAAAATAACTATCTGAATGTTAATAAAACAAACGTCAATCATTCCGATATGACAAAAGTGAAGATTATTAAACCCTCCAAAAAAATCTTTCAAAGTTTTACCACTTAGTGAAATGGAACAAAAGTTATAGTGAGGAAATTATTATATGAAGGATAAAAAAATAAAAAAACAAGTCATAAAGGGAACTTAAATTCGACACTGGTAAATCTGGTTAAAAAAAATCCAATTAATTTTATTTTAAATGACATAAAAAAATAGTGTTAACTAACCTCTACAGAATATGTTTTTATTGGTGGACAACTTTTAGCTCCACACACCAAGGCAAAATGGATAAGTGGTTCATGTTTCTCCAGTGCAATCTTAAATCTTGGATCACTCTTTGAAAATGGTTTGGTGAACATACCTGTAACAGTAAGATTACCATTGCAAAGATTTTATATATGTCCTCATATAATATATATCAATCAGTGTAAATATAACTCTGAATTATCAGTAGAAAAATAATCAAAAGATTTTTTTTTTAAATATATACTTTCCAATGTATTAATGAACTCAAAATCCTTATCTTTTTTATTTTCCTGCATTTGCACAGAAACCTCTTCTTTCTTCCGGTTTTGTTTGTCGTGAGACTTTGAGAATTCCTAACAACAAGACCCATGGAATTACGGTATTTCATTTTCTTTTTGAACATTAAAATATGTAAGAATGAAAAAAACAAATTGATACAGACCTCGTTCCCTTTCACAGGTTAAGTCTGCCTCATATGACGGGAAAAAAGTCCCCTATAACAGTAGAAAAATGGACCAACATCGGAAACGTTATAGTATTTCCGTTTCTTCTTGAACATGAAAATATGTCAGAATAAAAAATAAATAATTGATACGGACTTCCCTCCCTTACACAGATAACGCCTGCCTTATATTAAGTTTAATGCAAAAAATAAACTGATGTTAAACTGAATAAGTACATACATTGAAACTTGAACTTATAAAAGACCTTTCCCTAAAGCCTTGATAATGTTTAATTCTTATCTATAAGTTATTGCAACAACTAATAATATAACATGCATTTCTGACATGTCTTATTTTTTACTGAAGATATTTTAGAAAATTAACAGTGGGTCTCATTGGGGTCTAAGCGTGACGCGGGATTGCCGATTTTTGGTAAGCGTGACACGGGAAAGTCAAATTATTGTGTCGTGAAAACGGGAAATGAGGTCTAACGGGACCCGGGAAATGACAAAAAAATGAGAATTGCTTACGTACATAGTGTAAGAGGGATACGGGAATCTGACAAAACAGTAAGCGGGATCCGGGATCGGAACCCCCCAATGAGACCCCCTTAACAGTAATTTTTTTAACAATTCATAAAACAAAAGATTGTAAAACATCCTTACTTACCCACGCCTTTCCTATTAGCCCTCAAAACTCCATTCTCTATATCTTGTAAAGAATAAGAATGGCCTCCAATAATATATTTAACTGTATTGAAAAACTGAAAAATAAAACATAAAAATTTTGATAGAAAAAAAACACGTCTTCTGTTCACAGATCAGGTCTGACCTTCATAACAAATTGAACATGATTAACATACTTAGACTAAAAAGCTGAACAATCAAAATACTGGATTTGGTGTTACAATCATAAATTATGTACTCGTGAGTACTGAGTAAAATTTTATGAGAGGACCATAATCTTAGTCTTAATAAAATGTAAGAGATGTACATATGTAAATCATTTTCTTTATTTATAAACATAGCATAAACATTTGAGCGCTGAACAAAATAAAACTGCACAAAAAAGTCTTTTTTTCACAAATAAAGAAGATATGTAAAATATCAGTTTTCAATCAATTTTCATTGAAATTTTCTTCACATAACAAAATATAACCAACGTTTTATGATAAATAAACATGTAACATTATAACATAAAAAGGTTTTTATGTATAGACAGAAGAAATAAACCAAAATAATGAAATAGTTTGGAGGTAATTCTTGACCTTATATCTTGGCTGAAGTCATTTAGTACAGTTTTTGTTTACCTAATATCTCTGGCCAAGTCTTTCAGAATGACAGTTTGTATTACCTTATATCTTTGCCAGAGTCCCTTAGGAGGACCCAATACCACAGTAGCATGGATAACAAGAGCATTATAGATGTTGATGAAGAAAGCTAGTTTTTCCTCACGAGTGGCAGTAGCTACTTGCACTCTCTGAAGTTCTTTTGTACGAGTTTTGTACACCTCAAATTCACTTGAAGTTGAAATTCCTTTGTAGTTTACTTTCTGGAAAGAATGAACAACATATTATATAAGTACACTTGCAAGTTCAGTTAAAATTAATAGGAAGCTTTACAAATATTGCATGTAGGTAGTACCAGGTACTAGGTACATCATATCAACCCCAAATCATAGAATCTGGAAACTTGGTACAACCTGAACACTATAAATAAACACTATGGAGAAGATTTGAAATTTTGATATTTCCTGTATGGGCAAAATAACTGGTGAAAGCAAGTAACTGATAACTGGTAAATCAGTGAAAACTAGATTCTTGTTCCAAAGGTTTTGGAATTTTGATATATGCTCAAAGTCCAGAATGATGGACCAACAAATAATATGGGTTATCCAGAAACTGGTGAATATTTGTCTAATGTTTAAGGTTATTATCCTTAGTTCAATGAAGAAGCCAGATGATATTTTGCTGCTTCTTATTTGTCAGTAGGACTGTAAATAATGTCTAGGACACTTTTTTCTTTTACACTATCATGCATGCACTTATTGGTAAGTCAGCTGTCTCAAAATATATCATCAATTGCAACATCAATTTAAACTCATAAAAAACATACACCATCCTCATAATGTGAATTTTTTAAACATGAGCAGATGAATAACTTCTTATATTACGGATTACAAATGTGTCGAGGTTTCTGATTGGATAACAACACAGAGATGTCAGTATATATTCAGGAAACTGTCGGGGTATATACGACGTTTTTATCCCCAATTGGAACCTCAAAAACGGCATCATAACACCGGTTACTATGTGACGTAGTCATAAGCTATCAGACTGTCAGAGGTTCACAGAGGGAAAATAATGACGTGCTTCAGTCAATAATACATTTTTGATACAAAATCACGCAACTAACACTTTTAATACTTTAATTTGATGTTAAAAGTGTTATTATAAATTATTACATACACGATAAAATTATGTTCACAGCAAATTACAGCAAATTAGAAAATCCTTCACGTATGCCGAACATATCAGGTTGGGTTTTTCAATAAATATGTGTTGTCAACAAATACCTGCACTGGAAAATAACATTAAGTCAGGGATAATTCGTAATATATGTGTAATTCAGGTCTCAGAAAGGGTATATACTGTGACATTCCCGGCTTAGGGCTTATATCCCCTTCGCCTTCGGCTCAGGGGATATAAACTCTAAACCGGGAATGTCACAGTATATACCCTGTCTGAGACCTGAATAACATATAATCTTAATTCTTACATAAGATTTTCTTAAAGCATTTGCTGTTCTTCAAATCTTGAAATTGTATGCTTACCCTACCATCCTTTGACAGAAACACATTGTAAATCTTTAAAATTAACTTCCTTATATCCTCACCAACTTCACCAGCTGAAAAAAAAAATGACTGCAGTTCTTATAAGATGTATTGTTTATGAAATATTTGTATTATGTCGTGGGTCTCATTGGGGTCTAAGCGTAACACGGGATTGTCAATTTTTTGATAAGCGTGACACGTGAAAGTCAAATTAATGTGCCGTGAAAACGGGAAATGAAGTCTAGCGGGACATGGAAAATTACAAAAACATGAGAATTGCTTACGTACATAGTGTAAGTGTAACAAAAAATTTGTTCCAGCATGACATTTGTTCCACCGGAACAAACATGACAAATATCATAGAAAATATGTTCCGGCAGAACTTATATCACAGAAAATATGTTACAGCACCTTACAATTTGTTCCAGAACTAATTTTTTAACCAAATGTGAAATAAGTTCCAGAACAAAAATCACAGCTCCATGAGTTTTGTTCCAATATTGAAACAAGTTCCTGTGATATTAGTTTTGAACGACGATATTTTATAGAAATCAATGAATATGTTCTGCTCTAACCTATTTCACAGAAAATAAGTACCTATAACATATTGCACAGCGAAATAATTCTTGTTACACTTAAAAATTATAATGCAAGCTTGATGCTGTACTGTGCTTGCATGGGGTACATTTGCAATTGAAGGCATGACTGTAGGATGAAGATAAGAAATAAAAGCGATGATAATGGATCATAATTTGTATCTGTGTTTTATCATTTATGTGGTATTCGACCTCCTTGTTTTCTGTTGATCTGTCATGGGTGTTCTAATCATACATGTACTTAGCTAAGGTCATGGCACAGTTTTAAAAGAGTGTGTCTTTTGTTTCTTTATGTCTTTTAATATAATTGATCAGTCATTTTTATCCTTTTCAATTTAGTACAAATGTTCATCTTTAACTTTAATATTTTTTTTGCGGAATGACTTTTATTAATATTTCTTGTTCTAATCTTTCCTGGTTCGTAAGTGTCATTTTCAGTATTATAAATTGAGTATGTTATTAAACTTTTGCTTTTAATACTCCACAGGATCCAAATTGGATGTTTACACTTTTTAATTTATTACATTATCAATACAATACATGTTTTTCATAATGACTTTAAACTCACTGATGACAAGTGCTCAGTATATTAGATAACTTGTTTAACATATTTCACAGACAAGGAACTTATTTCACCAGGTGAGGAACAAATATCACAAATCCAGAACTTATTTCACCAAGCAAGGAACAAATCTCACAAACCCAGAACCTATTTCAATAGGTAAGGAACAAATTTCACCAACCCAGAACTTTTTTCACCAGGTAAAGTGTGGAACTTATTTCATAGAGATGGAACAAATTATATAGAAATTGTCTGTGAAAAAAGTTCTCCCAGAACATATTTCCTGTGAAACTAGTTCCAGTGGAACTTTTTTCACAGGAACAAATTTTGGCTCACATAAGCCGGATACGGGAATCTGACAAAACAGTAAGCAGGATCCGGGATCAAAACCCTCCAATGAGACCCCCTATGTCATGCTGATTTTAAAATAAGGGTGTATTATATTTATTTTTAGCTTTACAACAAGCATAAGCATGGGGTTAAATGATGGCATATAATGGCTTTCCATTTAAAAAAAACATTGAGCATGGCAGGAATTTCCATTCTAAAAGAAAAATAAAGATGTTTTTGGAGCAAACATAATAGTCACTCTCAAAAGGCAAGCAAGTTGTAACATGCTAAAAATATAATGCCTACTTAGGAACTAACAAATCATATCTATTCGAAAAAGGAAGAAAAAAACGTACCTGGTCTGGGTTCACAATCTGACATGGTCCCTGAATTCAATGCCTCTGATTCATCATCATCTAAAAGTCTATAATACACATCTGCATCTTGGAATGTTTCCTTTGATTTAACATTGTGTCCAAAGTGTTTGTCTATCAATGCTTGGCCCATTTCTAGAGCAATAGATCTGTCTATAAAAGATTTTTTTTTCCTTTGAATGTGAAGCAACAATTTAGTAACAATTGATCTAGTATATATACATGACTCTGTAATTTTAGCCCCTCAAGTTTGTGATATTTCATCTTTTTCACAAGTTTACTGTTTTCTTTTTGGTATTAAATTAATACTAAGATCCATTTGATCAATCTATTTAGCAACCAAAAATGGCAGTCATTAGGGTTTAAGACCATCAATTGTTGAAAGAGGGATAGAACGACAGACAAAGAAAAAAGTAAAAGTTATAGAGCTCCTTTATTTTTAATGCAGTCTAAAATAATGCTGAAACATGGCATTTTCACTAGCCAATGGGTTTCGAATCAGTCACCTCCTCCTCACCCTTGGCAGATTAAGATAAAATTTTAGATCTACAAGGTTTGTTGCAGTATGCATCCAATCAAACATCCTAAATGTGGACCTAATCTACTAAGGGTGGAGAGGTAGGAGCTGGATCAAACCCTTGACTAGCAAAGATGAATGCATGTACACTACAATTATAACACAAACCTAACTCCTTTGTTTTTACTATCCAGTCCACAAATTCTTTGCCACTGAATGAGTTTTTATGGACAGTCAGTAGTCCTTGTCTATTATCTTTAATTAGACCACTTGCACGTAGATCTTTAACTAACTGGGCATATTCATCTAGTTCACATGTAAATCCTGATAATTCTGTAAAAAATATATATTTTAAAGAAAATTCCAAAAAAAGCATCAAAAGTCTGTAACTAATATATATGCAAAACTAAAATAAGGCCACTGCTTCATTGAATTAAATGCTTCTTTATTGAAGTATAAACAGCATTGAAAGAAAAACAACTTGTTTCAACACGTGTACAAAGCATTGGCAAGAATATACTTAATTGTTTAGAAGGAGACTGAAAAAGCACATTTGCAAATAACAGAGTGAGACTTTGTTTCATTTCATATTTCATCAAGGGAAAACATGTGTTGTATGAAAAAAGATTTCACTATTTATCAAATATACTTCATATGCAAGTGTATTCTGCTATTAAACTCTCTGATGCTGCCATTAAGGAAAAGGATACTTAATTAACGTAAATACAGGCTCAAGTCACTCAACTGAATCTATTCCAATTTTGAGTAATGGTCACTCTCCGACATTATATACCTTAATATACTTCGTGAGTGATTTCTCTTTCTGTTGATCTTTTTGTTATTTTTTTGTGGATACCAATATTCATGCAATGAGGAAAATTGCATTTTCTTAGACATTTGATTTCATGGTTTTTCCAAAGTCTGCAGTTATATATGTCAATAAAAACAAGAATGTGTCCCCAGTACACGGATGTCCCATCCACACTATAATTTTCTATGTTCAGTGGACCATGAAAATGGGAAAAAATCTCTAATTTGTCTTTTAAATTAGAAAGATCATATCATAGGGAACATGTGTACTAAGTTTCAAGTTGATTGGACTTCGCTTCATCAAAAACTACCTCGACCAAAATATTTAACCAAGACTTTAACCTAAAGTGGGACGAACGGACGAACGGATAAACGAACAGACAGACAAACAGACGCACAGACCAGAAAACATAATGCCCATAAATGGGGCATAAAAAGTGTGTAAATTGGTGGACATTTAATTTTGTGGTTTACATATATACCCATTAAAAACATGAACATTGGCATCCCATGAATAACAATGAATCACCAGTATTATAGTTTTAACATGTTATGCCTATTTTGCTAGCAGTGTCAATATTTGGTCATTGTATGCTAAAGGAATATTTTACCAGTTTCTTCAAGAGCTGTGCTCGGATCTGGTGGCTGAGGGCCACTTGTGGGAACCTCATTTTCTTGCACTTCTTTTACTAATGCAGCAAAGGTTGGTTTGTCTGTAATCTACAATAAAACAGAAGAGCCTTGAATATTTCTAGATTTTTTTCATTTTTCTTTTGCATCCCTTAAAGTATAAATGCTACATAAATCATTTAGCATGTCTAAGTTCATTTTTATTTTGGCATTGCACAAATCTTGTCTTCCTTGACTGTCCGTGACATTAAAATACTAAATCCCTGGGACTTTTTGTTTCTTTAATGTTATATCTTGTCTCACTATTTTTTATTATATACCCCCTTTGGTTAGTGTTTGGTATGACAATAAATGTTCACTTCTGTTCTGGTACTTCATGAACTTTAAACAACAATTTTTTTATTTTGTAAAAAATATTTCTGTACTCCATATGTACATTTTTGTACCTTACAACAAAATTATTTTCATTTACATGTGTACTACTATTTTATTTTATTTGACAACATTTTGTTCACGGTTATGGTTGTCTTTCTGATATTGGTTTACATCTCACCCTTTTTTTTATTCTATGTTGTGATGTTACACTATTGTTTCAGGTTAAGGTGAAGATTGGCACGGTTAAAATATTTAAACCCTCTGCATTTTTTTGCACCTGTCCTGAGTTAGGAATATGATGTTCAGTGGTTGTTGTTTATTGATGTGGTTTATATGTGTTTCTGGTTTCTTGTTTTTATATAGATTAAATTGGTTTTCTTGTTTAAATGGTTTTACACTAGTAACTTTTGGGGCCCTTTTATATAGCTCGCTGTTCAGTGTGAGCCAAGGCTCTTTGTTAAAGGGCGTAATTTGACCTATAAGGGTTTACTTTTACAAACAGTGACTTGCATGGAGAGTTGACAAAATGGTTGATGTATGAGTTGTCTCATAACACATCTTCTTGTATCTATCATATACAGTTAAACAAGTTCTCCAAGCATACAAAATTACAGAAAAAGAATCTATATACCAAAATGACCTACATGTACTTTGCCTTAAAAGGAAAGTTCATAATGATATGTATAAGTGTATGCATGGCAAAAATGCAAAACAGAAATAGCATCGCATATATAGTTATTGCAATGGATATTCCTCATACACAGATATTTATTTTAATGCAACATCGTTTGTAAGGTTCATTTCAATTGGATAACGTCATTAATTTTCGTGGCATCAATTTACATTCGATGCTATGAAAAGGTACGCTCAAGCACAGACAAAGAATGACATATATTTTAAATCTATGTTTTAATGTTTGTTTGCTACACTTATGTAAAATACAACACTCAATAGTAACAGGAGTTTACTTTTTGTATTCAAGATATTATGGTTCTAAGGGCAACTTGAGATATTTTAAGTCTAATTTTCTCAACATAAATGATGTAATTTTTTTTTTTAATATATACATTTTTATGGAATAATTATATGTATAAAACGCACATTTTTCTTTCAAAAACAAATAAATAACACTAAAACAGGATTTGACAGATGTTCTATATCTTCACTCTGTTCATTATATGATGCACTTTAAAATCTCATTTAATCACGATCTGGATGTGGTCTGTTGATATTTCAGCATACTAGATGAAAAATCAATTCGGAGTCAAAATTTGGCATTAATTTTTATGCTCAATACTTCAATTTGATGTTATGAAATAGATATAAAATATAACTTATCTAATCCAATAAAAAGATTCTGTCCTTATAAGGATATCCATTCCCTACTTTTTATTTGAAAAATAATAAATGGAACTGCTATTACATAATCAAATCGAACAAAATTATCAGATCTATCATTGCTATCTACTGAAACAAGTTAACAATTTCATTACGCTTCTTGACAAAAGATTTCTATTTAACTTTTAATATATGTTCCCCTAC
Source organism: Mytilus edulis (assembly GCF_963676685.1). NCBI lineage: Eukaryota > Metazoa > Mollusca > Bivalvia > Mytilida > Mytilidae > Mytilus > Mytilus edulis. The sequence goes on along the minus strand of NC_092344.1, from coordinate 102,956,284 downwards.
TTGTGAAGTTGGATACATAGAAAAGTTTCTTCTCTTTTTCATGTACCTGAGTTTTCTGATGTTTTAAAACTTAAGTTTTGTGATATTTTCCCCAAAAAAGAACAGCAGCTATGAAAGCATTTTTCAAGCAGGATTGTATAAAACCACCAGGCAGACTAAAAAAATCTCCATTTTGATAAACAAAATATCATTTCCATTTTGATAAATGAAATATTATTTCCATTTTAAACATGTTAATAATGATTTTTCAGCAGATTATACTTCATAATTTCACTTCCACAAAAATAGATTGTTTGGGGGGAAATACAAAATTAATGCATCAATATATATTAATTTACATCCTAAGGAATTCAAATAATTTTTTTTTATTCAAACAGAGCTTTTTACAGTTTAATTATTCATAACGCTTAAAAGTTTAGGAATTATCTTTTTCGATCTTTCTTTTTAGTATTGTCAGATAAAAACTGAACCATGTTTTTGTTAAATCACTGCATCTCCTTTTTATCAGGAACAGTAAATGGTCACAAATATATTTCCTGTTATTATTGGTTTCATACTATTTAAAATGCTTTGTGACAATAGAATTTCCATTGAAAAAGCATGCAAAGTACGAATTCGTATGAACTACTAACATGACTAAAACATATGATCTGACACTTTTTTAAAGATTTTATGAATTTGACGAATACAATTTTCTGTCCTTTTTAAACAAATGTACACCTATTTTAAAAGAATTCTTCAACATAGAGTTGGACAATTTTTTGGAAACAGTATTGACAGAAAAGGTGCAAGTCATGTATATGATTTTGTTTTTAAAATTAAGTTGTATTTCTTTATGGTATAGTTACATGTACATGCAAAATTTCCTCAAGATCAGAAAGATTTTGTATTTTAATATACATATGTCTAATAAGATGTACTGGTTTAGCTTTGTGGTATGTTAATGTAAAAGAATCCGATGTGCTGAATTCAAATGATACTCCCATACTGTATTGTAAATTTCACAATTGCTGTGAGTATAAAATGAAATCCAAGAAGGCCTTTAATCCGAAGTTATATCACTGATTGGCCATTAATAATATTCTTTTTTGATATAATTCATATTTTAAAACATTAACAGAAATTATAACAACAATAATGCCTGGACCAAGATGAAAAAAAAGGTGATGTGGTATTATTGTCAATGAGACAGATATACAATCTATAGAAAATATGTTTAATCCTACATCAATATCTTTACTTCACATATATCAGTCAGGGGTGTTACTTAAACAAGTTATTTTTTTTAATTACTTATATAAGTATTTTTTTATTTTAAAAATAATAAAATTACTTAATAGAGTTATTTTAATTTTCAATAGAAACATAGACTAAAAGTAGTCTTCATGATTTTAAACAACATTTTATATCACAAAATAAAGAATTTATCAGATTTGAGAGGAGTATAGAGATAAAGGGTTACTTTGAAAATAATGACAAAAATATTACTTGAATAAGTTATTTTATACATTTTTGAAAAAAATAGCAATTACACTTATCTAAGGCACATATGTAATTGATTTAGGTTACAAATTATAAATAACTTCAGGTCTTAATTAATTCACAAGTATCTATCTATTTATATCAGTCTACCTTCAAGATTTTAGAGGAAAATGATAATTTAATAGTCCCAAGAGACCAATCTTTGACCCAGAAGCGTCGGTATGAAAGATAAGTGCGTCGGAAAGTTCATTAGTGTTTCTGAAGAATTAGTTTTTATATATCAAGGGAAAAATAACCAGATAACTGTGAAAATTATCTAAAGCTAGTAAAATCTGTATTCTTGGACACCTATAAAAATAATATTAAGAAAAATAACTTATATAAGTTATATTTAAATTAGCCTCGTTTTCAACATTACTTGTATAGGTAATTTTAATTGTTACTTGTTTAAGTAATGCCCCTGACTGTATATAAAAAAAAACAGATTTCAGCAACTATATTTACATATATATAATAGGTAAAAAAATGGTCTTCACCAGTTCATGTTCAACCACAGGCACTTGTCTCTGAAATATTTTCATAGAGTACAAAACGTTTCTAATAAATATATAGGTGAAAGGGGGATACCCTCTCCTCCCCTTTTCGTGATTAATCTAATTTCCATAAAAATTTAACATGTTCTTGTTCATGTTGTTCTGGAAGAAGTCAATGTTCCTGAATATTGAAAATTAATATTAAAATCATCAAAAGTTGATACATAATATATTTTTTTCAATAGAAAAGGAGACCCAGTAACTGTAAGTACTTTTCAGCCTGGATCAAACTTCAATAAACCATAAGTGTGTGACAGACTTACCAACTTTTCTAGATCATCATTTCCACCAACATGTGTTGCATTGAAGAAAATCTGGGGTACAGTACTTCTTCCTGTTCTAGTTTTCACATCGTCTCTACATTGTGGAAAGCGTTCAAGATTTATGTCAATATAGGGAATGTTATGTTCTTGTAACGTATTTTTAGCTCTCATACAGTGGGGACAACCTGTGGTTGAGTATACAAGCACTCTTCCTTTCAGCTCCATGTCAGATCTTCGCTGATCCACGATTGTCAGATCTAGACCGGGTAACTGTACAGGAAGGAAAATCTTATAAGTCAACCAAGAGTAAGATCCGGACAGCCATACAACGAAGCTATTTAAATAATTGTTCATGACGTCACTTTCCTATACAAATCAAGTGTTTTCTTGCTTATTCATTTTTTCAGTCACATGAAATTGGAGATAACTCTAATTTTATTTGTGGAAAGTCAAGGGGAGATAATTTAAATCAATGTCGGTCACAAGTGTCTCTGTTTTTAATCCAGTGCTTCTTTATGGGGGAAATATTGTTTCAGTGAGATAAAGAAATCTACAGAGAAAATAAAATTCATACTTTGAAATTGATGTTTGAAAGTAGTCTTCTCTGTGGTTAATACATTGATTTATTTTTAAATAATCCATGGTCTACTATTTTACATATATATGTCTCTGGTAACATGGGTAACATAAATCATTGTATGGTAGGTAACCTGGAGAAACTAATGGAAGGAGGTGTGTGGTATACTTCAATTTTACAGAAACCCTGTAACACAAAGAAATTCAAAAAACATCTACAGGTCTACAGAAGTTATTAGCTAAATTGACTGGCAATACAGCCCTTGCAGGGTTGGTACCTCAACATAAATCTCCCAACTATAGACATCTATATGTCCAACTCTAAATCCATCTAGGCCATCTTGTATGAACAATAGTTTTCAAAATAAAATTAGCAGAGACTATCAATTATTTGACAATTCTAGACAGTAAGAAATGTGCACCCATATTCAAACCCGATCTGTGTTTTGCGGTTATAAGCATTCTGTTTAAGTTTCATAACATTTGATTGAAGCAAACTAAAGTTAAGAGAACAGATACCAATTTTGGGGCACCTGGTCTGTGACCCTGACAGACATATATTGACTAGGGGAAAACTTGATGTCTTCTCCCCACTACTAGTTGGACATAAAAGGTTTTAACCTTGTGTACTATAAAAGTCAAATGGAACAACAATTATCTATATATTTATATATCAACCAGATGCTCCGCAGGGCACAGCTTTATACGACCGCAGAGTTTGAACCCTGAACAGTTGGGGCAAGTATGGACACAACATTCAAGCTTGATACAGCTCTGAATTTGGATTGTGATTAAATAGTTGTCACAATATAGGTTTCTGACACAGAATGAATGTGGTCTTAGAACTAAAACTTAAAAACTTTAAAAAAAATTTAATTGGACATTTACCTATTATGGTCCAATATCCAAAATCTAAATACAAGGTTAGATTCAGCATGTCAAAGAACCCCAAGAATTCAATTTTTGCTGAAATCAAACAAAGTTTAATTTTGGACCCCGATTTGGACCAACTTGAAAACTGGGCCCATAATCAAAAATCTAAGTAGATGTTTAGATTCAGCATATCAAAGAACCCCAAGAATTCAATTTTTGTTAAAATCAAACTAAGTTTAATTTTGGACCCTTTGGACCACTATGTAGACCAATTTGAAAACGGGACCAAAAATTAAGAATCTACATACACAGTTAGATTCGGCATATCAAAGAACCCCAATTATTCAATTTTTTATGAAATCAAACAAAGTTTAATTGTGGACCCTTTGGGCCCCCAATTCCTAAACTGTTGGGACCAAAACTCCCAAAATCAATCCCAACCTTCCTTTAATAGTCATAAACCTTGTGTTTAAATTTCATAGATTTCTATTCACTTATACTAAAGTTATGGTGCGAAAACCAAGAAAAATGCTTATTTTGGACCCTAATTCCTAAACTGTTGTACTAAAACTCCCCAAATCAATCCCAACCTTCTTTTTGTGGTCATAGACCTTATATTAAAATTTCAATGAAGTCTGTTTACTTATACTAACGTTTTTGTGCGAAAACCAAGAAAAATGCTTATTTGGGCCCTTTTTGGCCCCTGATTCCTAAACTGTTGGGACCAAAACACCCAAAATCAATCCCAACCTTCCTTTTATGATCATAAACCTTGTGCTTAAATTTCATAGATTTCTATTTTCTTTTACTAAAGTTATTGTGCGAAAACCAAGAAAAATGCTTATTTGGGCCCTTTTTGGCCCCTGATTCCTAAACTGTTGGGACCAAAACACCCAAAATCAATCCCAACCTTCCTTTTATGGTCATAAACCTTGTGCTTAAATTTCATAGATTTCTATTTTCTTTTACTAAAGTTAGAGTGCGAAAACCAAATGTCTTCGGACGACGAAGACGCCAACGTGATACCAATATACGACCAAAAAATTGAAAAACCCATTCCGTATAGTCTACTATAAAAGACCCTGACTTGAAAAAAGTGAAACAAGAAAAACAACGCCATTTCTAACAAAACAATTGACCAAAAACAAACGTGATAAGACATGAACCAACAACAACAACTGAACAAGAGACTCGGAGTAGTTCTTAATAAAGCAAATAAGCAATACATGACATAATAATGTGAAATAATATATTAAAATTCCTTTATTAATTATAGACATGAGTGTAATGACAGTATCTCATAATTTACATCACTGAATTTACAGTGATGTTAATAGCATATAAAATAATAATAGCAGTTGAAACTTAAATACCAATAATACCTACATGTGTGAACTGACATCTACCATTTAATTCTCATTGGTAACAATGAGCCTAAACATGATATAATTTGCCTTATTTTACCAAGTTAATATTTTATGTTTGGATTACAGAATAATTTTTTTTTAGGAATTATTCATTCTTAATCCAGTCAAATTTCATAAAAATGATCAGTCTAAAATCAGTCCTTTTTTTTCAATTCTCTAAAACAAAACAAATTGATACAAATTGAGTTTCTGCCAAAGCCAATGGCCTTCAAAACATTTTTCTGCTTGCCTGTTTCTTGTAAATCCCTGACAAATAAACACAGAAATTAAATTAAACCAACTATTTCCCCAAAAAGCAATAAAAAAGCCTTGCATTAAGAAAGTAATTTTTAAAATGATAAATTAATTGTTAATCAATGCATTAAATAATGTTATAGGATTTATTCAAGTTTGTCAGCACTTCACCTTTAACTTGACATTTGTGTGTGAAGAGTCATTTTGAAGCTTGTCATTAAAAAATCTGACGCTTTATAGGATTACAGGGTTTAATGAAGTTGGATCAGTTATATAAAAATAATGTGCTTGAACATTAGGTAGATAAAAAAAAGCAGTCATTAATTGGTCATTTTTTATATGAATTTCTAAAAAGTGATTTTTATTCATTTGCTTTATTTAAACATTTTGTTATGACAGAATTTTTTTTTTAAAGTATCTTTTTCGTCTAAATCTGCTTTTAAAAGACAATAAAAAAAAAAAAAAAAAAAAAAAAATATTTATTCATTCATTCATAATACCACATAGCTATTCAGAGAAAAAAATAGTTGGATACTGTGTCACTTTACCTTAAACAATAAATTAGGAATTTGTTTTCACTGTGAATGAACACTACAAATAATGTAATGACAAATCAAATGGTTCAAAATGAAAATCTTTATGGAAATGTAATAAAAAAAAGCTTGGCTATAGAAATACTATGAATAATAATAAAAAGATCAAATTACCTATTCAATTTACATATTTGGAGCCCATTATCCATGTTTAGATCTTTTATGAATCTTTAGATGGAATTTCACAAGTTAATGAATGTTTTCTTTCTCTAAGAGTTTTACAACTACCAATGCAGGTAAAATCTAAACAGTCAACAAATAGAATAAACATGTGTCAAACTCATCACAATTTGTGTCCCCATTTCTGTTCAATGGGAGACAGCTCCATAATTTACATATCCCTTTGTACAAGAATTCAAAATACACAAAATGACAATGATTCATAAAAATTAAAAGCAGACCATAAGTTATATTGTGTTGTTCTTTCAGACTCTTATGCATCATATCAAAATCATTTCAGACTTGCAATCTTCACTTCATCCTACACTCAATTTCAAACCTATAGCATTTCTTCTCTCAAAAACACACATTGTGCATAAGTGGACAGCTAGCTAGTAAATACAAAGTATGATAATCTGAATAACTCTTTCTTTTAATGTAGAAAATTGATTGTTTTCTTTATTGGTTTAAAATTGATTGTTTTCTTTATTGGTTTTCAAATAATTTTACTATTCAAATAATATTGCATAAGAATCATCATTAAGAAAATCACTTATGATTAACAAAAATACAAAATTTCAAAGTAACAAAATGATAGAATGAAATTTCATCACTAAAATATAAGCATCATGATATTAATGACATGATCAAGTGTACATACCAAGTTTCATAACATTACAGCCCAGATATCACAGCAAATAATAAACTAGTCTTCTGTTTGAAAAATATTTTTCGTTTTTTATTCAGTATATGATATTTGGATTTAATTACTTTGTAAATGTTTATACTATAGTGTAATACTATGTTAGTTGTTTATTTATATATATATCAAATATACATATCTACATATAAACATCATAAACAGATGTATTTCATTGTTTCCACATCTCACCAAAATGTTCATTTCATCAACACATTAATATGCAATTCCTTATATTTCTCATCCTTTCTAATAGTTGCAAAAATATACAGGGAATAGATACTTCAGAGTAGAATACATTAGTTTTAAATATCCTTATCAAAATGTATCCACTAATCATAAATACCAAAAGTTGAATTTTATCTAATATTTGTTACTATTGTTTTTAATTGATAGAGGCTTATGCATTAGTTTTGCCACAAAACCAGTATAACCATATAACAGGAACAAATTTATTCTTATCAAGGGAACACCACGCTCAACACACAATGTTCTTTTCAAATATCACAGGAAATTTTAAAAGCATATACATGTAACAATTAAAAACTAAAATTATGCTTACAACATGAATATGCTTTTAAAATTTCCTGTGAACATCTTTATTCAATTTTGGATTTAATTTTGCTTATCATACATGATACTTATCTACAGGGAAACAAAATATGAACAGTTGCAATGTTATATTTAGTTTCTGAACTTAGTTTTTACAAACAATGATCAGCATACTATTCCAGATAAAAATGGATTTAATATTTTACAATTTATTACCTAGAATTTTTCTGAAAAAGTGACAAAATATTACTGAGATTATAGAACTTATGTTTGTAAGAAGTGTTGATGAATTATTTAAGTAAAAGCAATGTGTGAGAGGGTTTCGAAGGCACTTATAACTAATTTATATCTTTAATATGTTAGATTTCCATTACAAACTATAGTAATTCAAAGAGTGATGAGTGTAAGAGGACTTTATACCTTGTCCCACATTTCAAATTCTTTTCTTGAATAGCTCAGTTTTTTTAATGTGATCTTAAAATAAAAATTTGTATCTGGAAATTTTTATAGCGAAAATAATGTCTTCCCCACAGCTTTAAACAAATATATATTTTAACAAGCACATAATTTTTTATTAAAATACCTAGTACATACGACAATGTCTGATAAATCAATCATTATAATTAACTGTTATTACAGAGTACAATGTTCACATCTTCACATACAGTTATAGAACTTAAATAAACCCAATCTGATGGTATAAGTCATATTCAAATTTGCATGGTAGTCTAAAAATATATCAGGATTTACCAAAGCAGTCAACAAATGTTTAAAGAATTAAATGCAAAATGTTCAAGCAACAGTAATAGCATGCATAGCATGATTTAAGACCAGTGACAATTACAATTATGCAGGGCTATACCATGACCCGTTCAAATAAAATAAGTTACCAGTGGGTATACTTTTCAAAAAGGGTAACCACCTACGGACAATCAAGGAGGCTACTTTGGAATTTCACTTATATTTTCATATTAAGATATATGAGTATTTGATAACCACAGTTTAGACTTTGAAACTGCCTTCCCATTATTATATTTTAAATGGATAAGCTTTAACATTGTTCTGAAATCGTAATTATATCAGCGTGTAAGGGGTTTTAGGGGAAATGTTAATAATGCAAATTTTAAATATCAATCTGTTTCCATTTTATTTCAGACCATTTTGCACATTTATAATACTTAATCTAGGACCTATGGTCTTGATATATGTAAATATGAAAGCTGTCAAGAATACTATCAAACATCTAAAGCAGAGTTTGTCTAATTACATTTTTACAGTTATGGCCTATAAATTAGAAAAATACCATCGTATCATCAATTCTGAATTTATAAACTTTTCATTTCCAGCCCTAAATTTCTGAACCCTGTTAATAAACATTAGTCAGTTCAAAACACTCTGAAGCATTTTAATTTTGCAGAATTATAGCACTGTACATTTTTAAAATTTAACTCTGAAAAATGCAAAACCCAGTAACTTTATCTCCCATTTCTGAAGTATAACTGCAAAAATCTTGAGATTTAGGATTTTAAAACAATACAATATTTGCAGCATGTACTGTTTTGTACATATGTCATATTCTATAACATTTCATCCAAATTCTTAAAAGATTTTTAATCTATAAAGTTAAGAGACCAGTGTTGTGTGTTTTAAAGGTGTCAAAAACTGACGAAAGATTATTGATTTAGTTACATTGTGAAAGAAATACTTAATGTAAAGAAATTGTATGAATCTTTCAAAATAGATATGATAGTTTATATAAATACAATTTTCACAAAGCCTCTCATTGCTTATCTGTCATATTAATCAAAAGTTTTAAAAGAAAACAAGCAATACAACTGCTTTAAGAAACATTTAACCAGATCATTTCTGTCACCATGGTAATGACAAAACATTCAAATGATAAATGTAAGAACTGTTCTCTGATGGAATAAAGAAGGTACCAGTATAAACTGATTCCCTGTTAGAACACTGTTGGTTATTACGAACAACAGCCACCTGATGATGTCTTTTTTGTAGTCATATCTACTCCTTGTCTTGGTTCCATTTCTCTACCAGGTGTCTATAAAAAATTCAATAAATGATATAAATTAAAAATTGATTGTTAATGCTGGTGATTAAGAAGTTACATGTTGTGTATTTTATAAGACATTTTATCATATTTGGATTCCTCATCTTGTCAATTTCTATAAATATCATTGTAGAAATAACACCTCATATTTGATTTTTTTAGGGTAGCCAAATTCACTGAGTAATAAGTTCATAACACTATAGGGAGATAACTCTGTAAAAATCACCTAAACGTTTCAATCACATTGTATTGTTAAAGAAATATTAAGCTTTTCAATGATCAAAAGGAGTAAGTTCGGTAAGGGCCATATTTGGCCCCAATTATAAAGTTCATAGTTACAAGCCAATAAAGGTTTTAAGTTGCCTAAAATACATGTGAGAAAGTTAAACAGAACTGTTTTTGTCAAAGTTTAAGTCTAAGACGTTGATTTTTACATCCCAAAAAGGTCAAGATAAGGGATTTTGGTGAAATTTGACAAAATGAGCGTGTTTTCAACCAAATTAAGGGGTCAGGAAACATAGAGCGCAGGCGTCGACAAACTTAATATTCAAATAAGACATGTGAAATGTCTTCACAAACATTATTTTAAAAGATCTTTGTTGTCGACGTATGCGCTCTATGTTTCCTGTCCAATAATCTATTGAAATTTACCTATTTTCATTGATTTGTTCGTGAAAAATCAATATGAGTGCAACTTGTGACGTCATAATGTAAAGTAGAAACGTAAAGTTTTCAACAAAATAGCTCATTTCCTATCTAGTCACTATATTAGCTTTAATTTATTGTGACATTGGTCAATAAATCAGAATTTGAAATTTACGCTAAAAAAGGGGGCCATTTTAGGACCTTACTGAACATACTCCTTTGTGTTTGTCAAACTTTTTTTATTTTTATATTTTTGTCAAAGTGTCAAAGTAAATATTTTGTCAAAATTTCATGAAAATTTAAAAAGAAAATTTAATTTTAGTGAAGAAGTTGGGTACCACCCAAGCAATTTTTTCTGGTTCTATATTTACATTTTTTACCCCTTAAAATTCATGTGGAAAGACAGTTATATTATTGACACATGAATTTAAACTTTCTCTTCAAAATACTCCTCCTAACTAAGCTATTGAACAATCCATACCTTGTTCAGAATTGCTTGTGCTAGGTCCATAAAAGCTTTTTCTACATTAACATTAGCTTTTGCACTAGTTTCTAAGAATGGTACACCATGTTCTTTTGAAATCTAAAAATAAACATCAGGAATTAAAAATATATCGCTCTTCTCTAAAACACAATGAAGACTTATTTAAGTACACAAAATAGTAAATTCAATTTTCTAGGTTTGCTAGACTACAATATTTCTTCTGATATACTTATTATGAAAACTCCATCAAACTTGCACTAATTCTGCAACTGTCCGTGTACTGTTGTGTGAGCATCACACTTTAACATGTTAAAGTAAAGAAATGTGTGTTTTCATTTGTGTTTTTAAATAATAAATTTATTTTAACTACTACTCTTGCATGAAATAATACTCATTGTCTGATATTTTTAAAAGACTAATAAAAAAGAAAGAAAACTTCATTTTATACTTGCTTCTTTCAGCCAGCAATATAATAATAATATAGACATTTTTAATTTTAAAAGATCCATTCCTTTACATCATTTTACATTAATATTGATCATCATTTTACATTAATATTGATCATTTCATATCCACTTATCTTCAACATTTTATAAATCTGTGTTAAATATTTATATCTTAATATATCCTTATGACTTAATTGATCATTCAAGTATTACTATATTTTTTATAATGTGTATCGAATACTGTAGTATGTAATTTCACATGTTTCATGAAAAATTAACTAATTACAAAAAAAATCTGTGTTAAAGTCAAACCAAAGAAGCTTCCTTGTTTCATCTATTTGAATTTTTTCAATTGTGTCATTCATTTTATGTGATAAATTGAGATAAATAAGAACCAGTGCGTTTCAGTTTAATACATGTACTACTTACAGCGTCTCCTCTATCTTTCGACACTTGTCTCTTACTATCCATGTCACATTTATTTCCCAAAATCATTTTTTCTACGTCTTCATTTGCATGCTGTAAAATAAGAATTTAAGTTAATAACATGACAAGTCAATATTTCTATTGTATGAACACATATGCTGTAAATTATTGAGCTAAATCAAGATATTGTATCTCCATAATATCTTGACAGATTTTTAAGATTAATTATTAGTCTTTGCATTTACTTATAGCAATATAACAAACTGTTTAAATTTATAATATAGCAGTGAATGATTGCATTTATTTATTTAAAAAAGGAATAATTTCAAAGTTTTCACACAGAACCGTGAGAATTTTTCCATAATTGATAATAACAATAATACTTCCTCTTACCTCATCAATATTTCGTAACCATTTAGTAATATTTTCAAATGTTTTATGATTTGTTATGTCATAGACTAGCATTATTCCCATTGCTCCTCTGTAGTAGGATGTGGTAATTGTGTGAAATCGTTCCTGACCAGCTGTGTCCCTAAAAATAAAGATTGTATATACATTATTTAGTATTAACCATAACAAACAACATATCATATGGTACTTTTTAGCAAGTAAATACAATAGTATATATAATTAACTTTTTTAATTTAAACTAACATTATATGTAGGAAACAAAATTTTACATTCACATTAGATATATGTGCTTTGATTTTTAATTACAGCACACATATTATCATCCATACTAGGCTAAAGGCTAAGGTTAAAAACAAAATTCTTTGTGTAATATGTCAAACATTTAACTTCGTTTAAAAGGAAAAACTGACTGGGGACAAGTAAGACAATAAACTATTAGGGGCTCATTACAGTCAAAGGTCAAGGTCACGATCAATATTGATAGGTTTCCATATTTTCTTTTTTATGTTTTTTTTTTAAAGTTAAATTTAAACTGTCATCAAACTTTTCAGTATAGCGCATTATAATACTTAATTCATTTATCTTCTAAATTCATCAAAAATGATATTTTAAGAATAAATCTTTTCAAATTGAAAAATTGTTTCTTCCTGGTTAAAATTTTGTGAGCATAAATTGAATGTATTTGGTATATACAATGTATGCTCATGTGGGATGGGTCAGTAGAATCAATGGAAATACAAAGTATTTCAATTGGTACGTGTATGTGTAACTGCAGAGCCTGAAATATACAATCTACTCAATCATTTGACAGTTTGTATACTATTTTCACATGTAGAATATTAGACTGTGATCTTAAGTTGACCTATATTAATATAAAACCAACTGTTAAAACTTCCTTTCCCTAAGTGCTATTCATCCTTCAAGTTTTGTAATAATATACATATATTTATATGTATAAATATTTGAACAAGGTATATTGCTAACATGCAAATGTACACTTTCAGAAATAACAGTTGGTATCAATTATACATTGTAACAAGTTTTATAAAAGTATGTAAATCTTGTTTTACATACATGAAAATGCAAGTCAACAAATCACAAAATACAAACACTTTAAAACATCTTTTCTGAACAGTGCACACATTTCTGTCAACCAGATCATTCCACAGTGCTGAAGGGTCAGCATGCATGCATAAAAGAGGTTATAAGCCTTTTCTCAAATTAGAACTTTTTTCAGACATGTAACATGCTCTTGATGGCTTGATACATGTACTTCCTGATTTTGGAGAGCACTTAAGACATACTTATTTCACCTCAAAATGTGGAGATGAGAAAATATCCCATTACCATTACTGTTTCATAATTCTGTTTAGCATCAACACTGATAAGAGATCAATTCCTGTAACTTTTTTGTACCACAGACAGATTTGTGTAATTAAAAAAATAAATTGATTAATCTATAAAGGCTATTTATTGTAATAATCACTGCCCTTTTTAATAATATAAGTATACAATTTAACTTACCATATTTGTAATTTAATTTTCTTGCCTCCTAATTCTACAGTTTTAATTTTAAAATCTATACCTGCAAAACAATAAGAAAGTAATTTAGGTTATAATTATTTTTTCTGTTTCAAAATGTATTTCAGAGTTCACAGTAGTTTGGATTTACATGTAGCTTCAAATTCAAACCATTGTATTGAAATTATCTTTTATTTAGCTCATGCATATGCATGGTATAACAAAGATGTATTCAATTTGAGAAAGTATTAACAATCAAAGAGCAGATTGCTCTGAGGGATACGATTGCCATTGTTTCATTGACACATGTATGCATGTAGCTGGATAATATTATTTTCAAAACTAATTCAAATGACAAACAGACATGTAAAATAGTTACAAAATAGCCAAACCCGGATAAAAGTGTATGAACAATGTAATTACATGTAGGTCTATTGTGTTTTATTTTTGTACTATCAATACCAAGTTTACTTTCCACAGCAGTCACTGACTGACTCGGAGTGAGAGATGTCAGAGAAGGTATTTTATTTCACTCATTGGTTATTATATTTTATTAAGTGTCTGTTAGTGTCATTGATGAGTCTTTATGTAGACGAAACGCGTGTCTGGCGTACTAAATTATAATCCTGGTACCTTTGATAACTATTAGCGATGCACCGACGTATAGTCATCAATGTGCTGATGAATCGTAGTATGATGTAGATTTCAATTTGTATCTTATCACCTTTTTCCTACGTTAATTCTAGGAGGAACCCCATTCCTAACTCTTTAAATATTTAATTTCCTTTGGGTCAGTCATCATGGCTCCTTTCCGTACACATTTATCGGTTTAAATTGCATTCGTTTTTAATATAATACGATGTTTATTGAAAGAACAAGCTAATACTCGACATCTTGTTTATATTCAGAATTCACGGAAGTTACTGCCGGAAGGGAGACAACTCGAAACAACAATATGGAAGACTCCATTTCGCCTGAAGGGGTGTTCTACGATGTGGAATATATTTATTTTAATCTAAATGATGCACATGATTTAAAATTATGCAACAATAACCCTCAATAGCAGACATACATAGAAAAGATCCAATGAGTTATAAATTAATTAATTGAGTGGGGAATCCAGAGCAACCATTCAATCTAAAACCCCTTAAAGTCAAGAAAACTATACGCATGCACATAATTTCCAAATCAAACCCTGTGGCAAGATATATTCCAAATGCTTATTAAACGACCTAGATGGTTCTCAGTTTCTTTATGGAAGTACAATCTCAAATATCAGTTTCATAACGGTAACATATAAGAAAAACTCCACTTCAGTTCTTATATGAAAGAAATAGATTTATCGGTATTCAGAGAACTCTCGCATTTTATCAAAACTGGGAATTCCCTGTGACGTGTTTCTAAATTTATAACTACACTAAATATAAATACTGCTTAATTCTGATTTTCCATGTTGTTAAAAACACGCATCGAAGTCAAGGGAATTATCAAACATGAAGATTATGAAAAGAACATTATAGGAAAGTTGATTAAGTTCAATCCCTTTGTTTGTTTTTACCTTTTAAAGCAAGACAATCATAAGAATCTAAGATGTTCCTTAATGTTTAGAATAAAATGATTGACGTGAGGGAAATTGCTCTGAGCCACCGGTATAAGTCTACAGATTGCTTGAAAGCAATCGTATCCCAAAAACAACAATAATACTTTATTTTAAGAGGGTTACACAGTTAGCTATATAACTAATCTATCCTGAGGCCCTCATCATGAAAAATCAAACAAAATGCAAACATATGCATTGCATACATTAGTATAAAAAGTCAAGCATGATAATAATGTTCAATACAACTTGATAAAATGTGATGAAAAAATAGACATGATGACATAATCAGTTTTAAATATTATTTAT
This sequence comes from Mytilus edulis, assembly GCF_963676685.1. Classification (NCBI taxonomy): domain Eukaryota; kingdom Metazoa; phylum Mollusca; class Bivalvia; order Mytilida; family Mytilidae; genus Mytilus; species Mytilus edulis. The sequence goes on along the minus strand of NC_092344.1, from coordinate 102,940,925 downwards.
ACAGCTAGGTTGATTTCAATAAATGATCTGTTATTTGTATTTGAAAGAATGAACATTTTACTGTAAAGCCTCGGTCACACCTTAACGGATGGTTGGAACGCATGCCAAACGGATAACTTTTTTTCAATCCGTTCATATTCGTTGCATGTAGGTTTAGCGTACTTTTTAATTGTCGACGTTAAGTTTTGTCCATTGGAAAATTTGGAGCATGTTCAAAACTATGAACAGATGACCGGTGTCCATTTTCTACGGTACTCGTCCGTTTTGTTTCTGTTACATGAATACATGTTCGTTATACATCCGTTGGAGGTCTGGCAGATAAATTCACCAATGGACTTCTAATGGACGTCTAACGGATAAAACGAATGTTGAACAAATGTGAAACAGATTTCTACCGGACGTATAACGGATAAAACAGATGATGAACGAATCTGAAACGGAAAAATGCCAATAAAAAAATTCGCGACAGAAATGCCAATTAGATTTTTTATAGTTCATGAATTATTATTATTCATAATCGATCTTAGAGTAAGGGCACGTCTTCACAATCATGCAGCTCTTATTCAGGCCAGATACTGCCCTTCGGCGGCATTTTGAAGAACAAACCAAAACCAGTCACACAGAAACATTTTGAATATTTATGCAATTTACATGTATTATAATTGTCGCCTTTATTTTTTCCATAGATCTATATCTTGTTCATTAGTTTTATCCTGTAGGTTTCCGTTATGTGTCCGTTTTATGGGGTACCCATCCATTGGATGTACGTTGGACATCCGTTCTGTCCGTTACGTTTCCATTTCTCGTAAGTTGCATATCCGGTGTGTGTCCGTTATGAATTTGTTACACGTCCGTTTATTCGGTCAGTACATCAATGGACTCCCAACAGATAACAATTTTGTCAACAGACAACTCTTATTTTCATCCATTAGGCGTTCGTTCAGGCTATCCGGTAAGGTGTGACCGAGGCTTAATATTTCTTATTTTTTATATATACATTTTAAAATAGAAGAAGAAGACGCTTTATTTCTATAAAATGGGCTCAAAAGGAGCATAATATAATATCATAATATTATTTTTTTACAAATATAAACAATACAGTACCGCAAAAAATACTGGATGTAAAACATTTGAGTTATTACGACAAAGTCATTGTTATCTCCCCATAAGCTGTAAAAGACACCCCTGAAACTGGTTATCATGACCTTGACACTATTGATATAGTGTGTGGCTAGTAAAATACCAACTGGTCAATAAAATTCATGTTCATTGTATCAGTGTATGAGTCATCATCACCTCATCAGTTCAATCACTAGGTATCAAATCAAGTGTTTTAAACATCAACACTCACCTATTGTTGATATAAATGTTGTATTAAAAGCATCGTCTGAAAATCTAAATAGTAAACAAGTTTTCCCAACTCCAGAATCACCAATTAAAAGTAACTTAAACAATAAATCATATGTCTTTTTCGCCATAACTTGAAGAAGTGTTTTTGGTTTGATAAAATGGCGGTCTGATTTTCCTTTTTTATTTTTTCTGACGATCAATTCCTGTTTTTAACTGTCAAGATTCTGACTGTGGTTCAACATGTTAAAGTTCTTGTATATAAACAATGAGACTGTCTATTTTAGGACAATGATTAACAATCAACTGATCGACCGATCAAACAGTAAATTTTCCGTCTGGTCACGTCACTTCCTACTGGGTCATTATCAAGGGAGATAACTTCCGAGACAAATCGTAAGAGCTCCGAACCTTTCCGAAGATCTGCGATTATTCCTCGGTAGAATCCGCTACTCTATAGAAGAGGGTACGGAATCGGCCGAGTTGAGACGAATGGTCTGAACTATAGAAACAGACTCTCAAAATAGACTTCAGGTTATGTATACTCATATATAATATTATATAATTTAATAAAAAGGACTGATTGGTGCTAACTGGTAAACTCCAAAAATTATATCGGTTATGATTTTAAATCATTGTTTATTAATATCATGGAGTGGGGTTCTCATTTTCGCCATAATTTTTTTGATAATAATCAAGTCAAAGAATTTTTTTGAGATTGCCCCATGTTTTTCATTCAGAAAAAGTTTGCCAGAAATCGTTACAGCATCAGCTGTAAATGTTTATTGTAATATAAACATCAAGCAATAAGTTTGTGACAATTACAAAATAATCGGCTTAGTTTTAGAATAAAGCGCAAATGTCATTTCGTGTAACATTGGTAAAAAGGCGCCCCCTAAACGTCACCTTTTCTTTATTATACAGACAAACCTTTAACATTAAAGCTGATTTCTAAATTATTCCAAAATTTGTTTCCCAGTTCCCTATTTAACTCACAATCTAATAAGAAGAATCTTCCAAAAATCCTTCTTTTTTATTATTATTTCTTAACCTCTACGTCCAATGCGGCTGCCGTTGTGTTTATTTACATCTAGTGAATTGTATTATACTATGTCTCTGGTTTCATGTTGGTCTTTACAAACTTCTTCAATAAACTTCAAGATAATATTGCAACAGACATATTTTTCACTCTGGATTTATAGAAAGCAAATTTTATAATTGATTAAGAATACTTCTGTTTTAGAAAAAGTTGTGCACAGCGTATCATGCGTATTAGAACCTTTACATAGTCGAAAATTATTATAAAGGTAGCAAACTGATCTTCAAAGGAGAGTTGCTTATACAATTGAAGAGCTTTCGGTATATACTGCAGAAAAAGGAAATAAAAATGATAAAAATATGTCAGCATATCATATATAAATGGTTAAAACTTGTGACGAAATGAGGAACACATATTGTCAGCAGCATCATTTAACGCTTCACGCTTTATAAAGATACTTTCAACACATATTCAAAGTTTGGTGCGGTCTATGTTGAACTCAGTTATCCCATCGAACTTCAAATAAAGGATACAGTGGATGATAAATTTAAGTATGACTTATATCTTGAATTACATCTGGAAATTAATTATGAGAGTCGACTGAGAACAAAACTTTGTGACAAAAGAGATGATTTCAGCTTCCCACTTGTGGACTTTCCTTTTCTTTATATATACCACCATTTCAGCAGCGCCTGCATAATGAGTACATATCTCATATGATGTTCCAGGGCTTGTATTTCCTATCATGATTTCAATGATAGTTAGTGTCTGCTCAAAAGGTAGTCATAAAACCAAGAGTTCCAAGTGGTCATTCCTTCAAATATTTTACGGACTCTTTAACGAGTAAGTTGACTATTTTGGTGTCTCAGTTTCAAAGATGACGACTATGATACGTTCCAATTCTAACAACCCCGTTTATTTATCAACGAATGTGACATCCGAATTATACTTACCATCGGGGTTGTACTTGCATGCATGAGCAACACGATGGGTGCCACATGTGGATCAGGATCTTATTACCTTTCCTTGGCACCTGACATCACTCCCGGTGTTTGCTCAGCCTTAAGCTTTCTTTCTATGTTGTGTTTTGTATTGTGTTGTTTGTCTTTTTGTCATGGTTTTGCCAGTTTATTTTCGATTAACGAGTTTGAATGTCCCTTTGGTATCTTTTACGGGGCGCCGAATGGGACTCGTGTGGTTTTGTACTCGAAATTCAATTTCATACGGACAAAAGTGAATTTTGTTCAACGAAAATGAGTTCAGTTTATCAAAATTTGTAGCATACTACAAATTTAAAATTTTGTCATACAAAATTATCTTTCAGTGGACAAAAGTTACTTTTGTAATGACAAAATTCATTTTTGGAAACACAGACTTTACTTTTGTTACCTTATTTGAAAATTGGGCGACAAAAGTCAATTTTAGTTTGGATTCTGTGAACTAATTTGCATATAAAACTGGTATTTTGTCACAAAATTCAATTTTGTGTTTATTTTGTGTAGACAAAATTGAGTTTTGTTAATTGAATTTTGTCTACACAAAAATAAACACAAAAATTGAATTTTGTCTACACAAAAATAAACATAAAAATTGAATTTTGTAATGACAAAATTCAATTTTGTGTTTATTTTTGTGTTGACAAAATTGACTTTTGTGACACAAAATTCATTTTTGAAGACAAAGTTCATTATTGTCATGACAAAATTCAGTTATGTGTTTATTTTTGTGTAGACAAAATTGAGTTTTGTTAAACAGAAGTGAAAATTTAACACAAAAGTAAATTTTGTGTTTCAAAATTCATTTTTGTTACAAAAGTCAATTTTGTATGCAAATCAGTTTATATTTGCATACCTATTTGACAAAATTGAATTTTGTCTACAAAAATTAATTTTGTCATCACCAAATTCAAGTTCTCACATAGTTTTGTAAGACAAAAATGATATTGTTATGACAGAATTGAATTTTGTACAAAACCACAAGAGTACCATTCGGCGACCCGTATCTTTCACCTCTCTATTTATCAATTCATGAGACAAACCAGAGATTACTATAAAACGGGAAAACATATTTTGTTGGTAGGCAAAGGAACTTTGTGTTTCAACTGAATGTTAAGTCTTTTTTGTATATTTGTCTATTTATCTTTCTAATGTCCCATAATTTTCCGTACATTTTTTTTTCAAGTTACTAAGTCATGCATAGTATTTTGACTTACAATGTAGTTGAGTCGTATGCAATGTAATATTGATTTGCAATGTATGTGTAGTCTTATATGACTCAGCTCAGCGGTCTTACAACACATAAAAAAACAACCTCAAAAGTACCAGAGGGACATTCAAGCTCATAAGTCGAAATTAAACTGCCACCCGTCATGCTGATTCTAAATCTGGGTTCAGTGAAAAGAACATTGAAAATTAAATAGATTTTGAAGAAAAAAAACTGCCAACTGAGTCCCACAGTGTCCACTACCAATAATAAATGACCTGAAAGACCACGCTGACTAAATTTTGAAAGGAAACACAGGAAGGGTGTCGTGTTGTATAATTACTTTTAGCAGATTAAGAAATTAGTAAACAATGATTTTCAATTTGTTTTCGTTGTATAACATTGTTAACGTTTTAAACGTTGGCATACACATTTCTTTAATTTCTAGAAATGTGCAGTTTCTTTTACAAATGATCCGTATACTGAAACATCAATGAACATAAAAATGTTGGTGATTAGGTCAGTTTCGCACTGTTAATATAGGCCATTAAACATGGCCCATACAATGTTTGTTCTTTTAGGGTACCATTTCACTTCAAAGGGGAGGGGTTGGGTTATGTTTCTGATCCCCGATTTGATGAATAAAAAATATTATGGTCAAGCAGATGACAAAAAAAATATTCTGAGTGCAGAATTTCCCTTTACTTTAGTGATTTGCACGCAGTGGCGTAGCTTGCATGTATGCTCAGATGCTCAAGCATCCACATCATTTTGGCAAAAAAAAGTTTTTTTAATAAATATATGATTGCATGTGTTCACAGCAGATACAAAGGTGAGGATTTGAAAATGTCTTTCAATCATTTACGAAGCAGTATGAGTGGTCTTTCCTATAGGATCATTTAGTGTATGTAAACAAGATGGATAAATCGCAAAAAAGGTGTTCTCTACTTTTTCGTGAAAAGTCTACGTCGTAGCTTGTCGTCGGCTGCGACAAACATTGAGGGTGGTTATAACAAATCCGCATGTTTAGTTTGAAATTGAGCAAGTTGACAACTAAACCATCATATCCTGATAACGTTTTCTATCATGCGAAAGACAACGTGATAAAAACCGTATTTGTATAATGGAGTGTTATCATTTCTTTGCTAATAAATACCTTCTCCATCTAGTTACAAATATTTTAATTTTATTTTTAAGAAAAGAGTTCCTATGTCCCAGCATTACTCTTATTTTATTTATCGAAGATACAAAATATCTGGAGAGAAATAACAGCTTCAGAACAAATGCAATTGGATTTCAGTCATAATTTATATTTCCAATGGGTTCAAAAAAGATGATCAGGACTTATTTTCGCAATTGTCAACTGAGACATTGCTGATGATACAAGTTTCACAAAAAGCTGGCAGGAATTGTATGCATGACAGTGCTAACAAGACCAGACGGAAGCAGGCCGCCCGGTATTTCCATGTCCACTGCAACACTTTAAGACAATTTATAAAAAAAACCATTGTGAGGCTTATATTCCGAGAAAGAGGATCACTGCGATTCCTATATTTCGAAGTTCCATGAACAGAGGTGCCGCTGTACTTGTTATATTTTTGTGATGTCAAGTGTGAAACTTTAACATTAAATATTTTTGAATTGATTGAAGGTACTTTCGAGAAAACAATAAAATTCTGTTGGAAAATGAATATATATTGGTTGGTATTTTGAAATTAAACAAAAATCTAACTAGTGTCGGTTTCTAGGGGAATACTCATGCATAAATGGGAAAATTAAAAAAAAAAAAAAAAATTCTGCATAATATGGTCCCAAAATTTTTTCGCCTCGCTCCGCTCGCCGACAATTTCGCATCCACATCGTTTCAACACTGGCTACGCCACTGGCACGAGATAAAAAAAAAACTCTAAAAACGGTGGCCACCTTTTAAAGTGAAGTGGTTGCTCCCTTACTAGAACCATCTAGGCTCTTATTTAGCCTAGACTTATTACCTTATAAAGATAAAATAACGTTATGTAGGTTTAGAACTGGAAATCATCGGATGCCTAAGAAACCGGCAGATGGCGTTGAATTATTAGACAGGAAAGGTACTATGTACTTTGTAACTCTCAAGAGATAGGTGATGAATATCACTATATTCTAAACTGTACAGCTCTAATAGAAAGTAGAAGAGATCAGAAGAGGTTTTCTTAAAACTGACTATGTAAGCCGAGTAAATGTTTTGAAATTCGGCGCTTTACTTATTTCAAAAAATATTCGTGTATTCAAAAATTGGTGTAAATTAATTAGAATTATCAATATAGAAGTATGTTCTCCAGGTTGACCACCAATCTCTCATCGGCTTGTTGCTCGTTTTGTGCAAATTTGTCATGCGCAAAATCTGTATGTTATAATATGTAAAAATATCTTTCTTTGTACTATTAACTTGGTTTTATAAGAAATAAAGAATCTGAATCTGAATCTATTGTATTGACAGTGATAGTTTCCGAAGTTTTTATCAATTAAATGTCATCTATATAAGAAGCAATTATATAAGCACTGGCTACATGACGCCTGGACTTCACTGCATAAACAATCAGTTTACCATTTACACAAAACTAACCACCAGAGCTCTATGTGCTTTGGTTTTATTAAAATCAATATTCACAAACCTGAAATAAGAAGTAAATAAAAAAAAGGTATGTGACTTTTCCAACAAAAGCCAGACACTATCACAAACATAGAATAATCAACCATTATTAGGATAATGAGGAATCCGTGAAATATGAGATTACAATTATATCTGAATTGCCTCCATTATAGTGGGGACTAAGACAGTGGCATTATCTTCAGTTATGTCTTCATAATCAAAAGAAAATGAAAATTGTTCATACCTTTACATGGTAGAGAGGTTGTTTGAATAATTGTTAGTAGTTTGCTTGTCATTTGATTATGGCTTAGAGTGGGGTGCTCATTTTCGCCATATCTTTCCATGTTTTCCACAGTTTATGTTCAGGTCTATATGTTTTTGAAGTAAACTGATATTTCTACACGAAGATAACTTCAAATGCAAAATATTCTTAAGCTTGAAAACGTGTTTGTTTGAAAATAATCGTCTGAAAAGTTAGATTAAAGGGTGTTTGAAATTGCCTGATGTTTTGTCAATGGGGGACACATATTCGCCGTTTTTATACATCTATTTAAACCCAAATAACTGCAGCTTTAAACAATATTTTTCAAATCAATTTCATTATAGATGGCAATAGCAGACATTTTAAAGGTGTACAGAACTGAAATTTAGGGCAATCAGTCAAATATTTACTAAGAAATACTAATTTGAAAGTTATTTATTCAGAAAATTGGCCGAAAATCGTTATCCGTTTTTCGGTCCTTTGACTTACCGCAATTTTGTCGTAGTTTAAAATAAAATCATATTTGTTATAAAAATCTTAGTTACCGGCATATTTCTTCCATTTCAGCCATCTTTTGAAGTATTTACAACCCAAAATTATAAAACGGCGAAATTGTGTCCCCGGCGAATATGCGCACCCCACTCTAAGTACATTCCGAATTTTCTATTTTTATTCTGTTGAAGTAGCTCATCAACCCTTCTGTCTATCATGGTCTTCACAACTGACTCGGAGTTCATAAAAGTACTCAACATCGTCAAAGCCAGTGATTTGATATATTACAGTGCGGCAATTGGTGAGTAACAGATGTGTACTCGTCAATTTTGTTTTCTGCAAAAAAAAACCTTCATGTAAAAATGTTTCCAACAAAGGGCTCATACACTAGAATATGTGTTTCTCTAGACAAACAGACAAAGAAATGTGATAAATCCCGCCTGTTCCATCTAGAAGAAGAACCAGTGTCTTCAATTTCTAAAACTACCATTTAGAACGAAAGTTTACAAAAGGAAAAACTGCATGACAGATCCGGTGTCTGAAGAATTCCATGTGATCGTCAAGAACATTTATACTTTCCCCATTTTAGTGCAGTCCTTGAAATTGGAGGATCACAATGCCCTAGACTGAACAAAAATAAGGATAAATCTAAATAAAAAAAGGGATGAAAGATACCAAAGGAACATTCAAACTTGCAACTTGAAAACAAACTGACAACGGCATGCGAGCCAAAAAAGGAAACGAATAACATACAGATAAAAGAACACAAAATACAAAACACAAAACTAAAGACTGAGTTACACGAACCCAACCAATACTGGGGTTGATCTGAGGTGATCTTGAAGGGTAACATGATCCTGCTCAGGATGTGGCACCCGTCGTTTTGCTGGTGTTAGTACAAACTCGGTAATAAGTCTCTTTCAGTGGGTCAGATTCCAGAAAAGATTGTAGTAATGTTATTAGGAACAGATCCACAATCATCTGGGAAACAGATATTCCGTTACGATCAACCAACCCGTGATGGGGTGCTTAAAGTTTAAGAAGGAATTTCAACTCTTTGGTTAAAAGCGTCCTTGTAAACAGCAAAGTTAAATGCTACTGTTTACTTCTTTAGAAGGTCTATATGAAGTCAGTCTCAACTGAATAAAGGAACAAGTCAGCAAGAAGAGGGGCACAGTTGTTTCCCATGGGAATGGAGTTTGTCTTTTTCTTTTTTAGTAATGGCATTGTCAGTTTATTTTCGATCTGTGAGTTTGACTGTCTCTCTGGTATCTTTCGCCCCTTAAGGAGGCTTGCAGGTATAAAAATTTCAGAATTTTAAATTTTTTTGTTTGTTTTCATAACAAATTTTATTTTTTACTTTATTAGTTGTTACTTTATCATAAAAGCTTCCTTGTAAACAGCAACCCTCTGTCAAAGAAATAATTATAGGAATAACAAACCCTGTAGTATCGTATCAGCTGGGAGATATACTCCGTATTCATGCGCTGCTGGAATGTTGCCCATAAAAATGGAAAGTTCACAATAGGGAGCTGAAATCATCTCTTTTTTTTTATAAAGTTTGTTTTTCAACCAAACCTCATTATCAATTTTGAGATTTTAGTCAAGATATGAGGCAGACTTAACTGTATCGCATTCTGTTTTATCTTCTATCTCAAGTTCAATGGGATATATATGAGTTCATCATACTCACCAAATTTGGAATTATTTAGTGCAAGAACATCCTCTATGTAGCAGAAAGTAAAGTTAAATGATACTGTTTACTTCTTTAGAAGGTCTATATGAAGTCAGCCTCAATTGAATAAAGGAACAAGTCAGCAAGAAGAGGGGCACAGTTGTTTCCCATGGGAATGGAGTCTTTTTCTTTTTTAGTAATGGCATTGTCAGTTTATTTTCGATCTGTGAGTTTGACTGTCTCTCTGGTATCTTTCGCCCCTTAAGGAGGCTCGCGGGTATAAAAATTTCAGAATTTAAATTTTTTTTTTTTTTTTCATTACAAATTTTATTTTTTACTTTATTAGTTGTTACTTTATCACATGGAACAAAAATCATTCCAAAAAGTCAATTCGTTTTGGCCCAGTTGACTTTCAAAATGTATATATCATTGAAAAAGCTCCAATTTATCTCCATTTGGTGCAAAAATGCCATTGTTTTGCATTAAAATTGAAATATCTTTTTTAACTCATTGGTGACCTATATTTTTTATAATCTTTTTAAATAAGCTGTACTAAAACTAAACTATTGTAAAATTTGGGTGATTTCTGTAATTTTAGTTCTTTTTTTATTTCAATATTATCTTTATTTCTCCTATTAGTTCAACAGAAAAAAAGTAATTTTACAAAAAAATATGCTTCTCTCGAAGGCAGATTGTGAGCTTAAATGAATGGTGACCCCATGTTTTTATTCTATTTTTCTATTAAGTATAAGATAAAGTTCATTCATAGAAAAATATAGGGAAATCCTATATTAGAAAAAAAAAATGTTTTATACAAGCGAGCCCCCTTAAAGTAGTAAATATAAAAAAGATTTCCAGTTAACCATGCAGGATCCACAAGTCTAGATTCCTTAGATATTCTTTATCAGTGAGTGTGTATCTTGTGATTTAACCCCTCTACTTGAGGGTAAAAAAAAAAAGAAACCATTGAAATTCAACTTCATTTTATTTGGTGTGATCATATTATAACTATATGCCATATTTCTTGATCATAAATGATACTACATCATAACTCATGCTTAAATAAAGTACAAATGTCTGAAAGTATAAATATAAAACAAAAATTAACAACATTTAAATCACTGCACTCTCTTTAACATTCATCACTTACTTTCTCCCAAGTTCTCTCTCAAAAAATCATATAGTATTATTTGATATGGCAAATTTTTTTTAAAGTATAATAAAAGCGTGTTCATTTTTTAAAATCTGCCATGTGTTTGTCTAGAACCATTATACATTTTTACCCAAAAAAAAATGTCAGTATAGATAGTAGCATATAGATGAGCATTACTAAACCATGTCTGATCTTAAAATCAGCCTCTTACTTATCAACAAACAGCCTAATCAAATTTAAGACTAAAAACATCTCATATCAAAGTGAATTTTGATTGTGAAAGCTTTTGTATGAAAGAACCATTACCGTTAAAAAATAATGAACCACTTGTACAGAAAATTAACACATTCCCTCTGTGCAAATCTATCTTATTGTATGGCAAAAGCTAAAGCTTTCATGCAACTGATATATTTCATGAAATTTGTATTTATTGGTAGAAGGAGCCTGAGCGCCAAAAGAAAGTTACTGATCTTTAATAAGACATTTTGGTTATAAGTTATAACCCTTAATCTTAATACAACATCATAACAAAAATGACTGAGGTAGTCTATAGAAAGTTTCCAAATATCAAAACTCCATATAAAAACATTGATTTATTTCCAAAAGCCATGTAAAAAATTAAAAGCTTATATTTTTGCGTCACTCAAGGAAAACAAAGCCCTATTTTACATGTAGTATTTCCCCAAAGCATACATTAGAAAACTTCTCTACTTAAAATTAGCATATCAAGCATAAGTTTAGAAGTTAAGTTTTGTTCTGAATTAATATAGTTGAAAAACCATCATTTAACCTTGCAATAAAATATAATTTTTATAAGTAAAATATGACATGGAAATGAGTAAATTCATAATCAACAACAAAAGTGCAACAACTATTATGTACAAATCTTAACAAGTGAAGACACCTTTTCAAACAAAGTAAAGTTTGAAGGTCACTCCATAAATTAAAGAATCACTTGATACATGATTTTAACAATTTATCAATGCACATTTCATTCTGAGAAATTGTCAAAATATGTGGTATGATACACTAAAGTAGCATAACATGCATGATCTGAAAGTATATTTAATCTATATAGTATCATAAATTCGAAAATAAGTTCTACTTGTCTTTTCAAAGCTTCAAAAGGCATAAAAGAGGAAGACAAAAGATACGATTTGCATGTTATATATCCAGTACTTTAAAGACATACAAGCTCCAATGAACTTAATGTTTAGATAAGCCTAGTTTCCATACAATTTACATTATAATAACTGTTGCCTCAGTTAGATAATCTGCAGTAACAATAAGTGTTGGCCTGTATTAAAATTATGTGTTGGAGAAGAAACTGTTATGAATTTGCAATTGCATAAACAGAATGAAAGTAGGAATGTAAATTACCCTGGAACCATATTTTTATCAAATGGACACACTTGAAATACACATATAATGATGAAGAATAGTTGATTATGTCTACTTACTAGAACATACAGACACAGCCTCACTGTTGAACAATTTGTCAAGGCAATTCCACCTTACATCTACTATTTAATAAGAACCTTCTGTACATTATGCATACTAATTTTACTCTTCAGATTGAGTAAGTATTTAAGAATATTTAAAAATATGATTCAACTGGGTACTATACAGGAAGGATTGTTGCCACGAAGTATGACACATGAGCAGCTGTAGAAGATGATAAAACCTTTTCTTATAGTTTCCTGAGAGGAGAATATATAAAAATAAAATCCTATAGAGTTTAATTGGAGTTTGACATAACAGGCAACTTTCTTTCACTTATATTACAATACACTGAAGTTTAAATCACTCATGTACGACCTCTCTCATACATTTTACTTCTTTTTTTTTTTTAAATATTGACATCTTCAAACAAGACCACAGTATAAATTAATATTTCTTATTAAGCACTTCAAAGACTTTTTTTTTTAGATTTAGCCTTTTTACAACAACAACATAACAGAAACCCATTTAATCTTAATTTGAAAAACTTTCCATGTTAAAATCTCAATACCTTTTACCTAGATATACATGTATCTATTTCTCCGAACTTTTAGTAAACTTTTTCAAATCATTTTTACTATTTTTTTACAGATATTAAATGGCACATCAATGCAGTTAATAAAAAAAATAAAAAAGTTCTTACTACAGTACTGGAAAGGATTTGTTTTAACTACATTATGAAGTTAGTGGCAAGAAATCTTAGTATGAACTGTCCTTACAGACTATATCTAATCCCCAAACCACCCTCAATCAGACACATTATACTGTCTGTATCGTTTAATAGAATAATGTTTATTCCCCACATGTAAGACACAAGAATCTTTAACAAAAAGTATGAGACAAAATAACAACAAAATAACAATGTATCACAGTGTGTGGACGTTGTGTGGCACTTGATTGTTTCAACAACACCTAATGTCAAATTCTTCTCATGACTTCAGATACCTGAAAATATAAAAATATAATATATGAAATAATTTAAAAATAAGGAGATGTGATATATTGTTTATGAGACAACTAACCCCCAAAGTTCAATTGAAGCTCATTTTAAAATAAATTTATTTATAAACATGAATTGATTGTAGTACTTTCATTTACAGACAACAGTATTCAAATGAAAATATGAAAGCATTAATTAATGATAAATCAAATTAATTTGAGCTTTCCAACATTTGGACCTTTGCACTTCTTACATAAATCAGAAGATGTGGTATGAGTGACAATGAGAAAACTCTCCATCCATTCCACAACGACAAAAAATTAACACTTATAGGTTAAAGTGAGACATTAAACATGATATATATATAATATTGCTTTATAGTCAATAATATAAGTAAAGATTTTATCAAATATAATGATTTTTGTTATTAAATGTTCTGCCATAGAGTAATGTAATAGGGAATGGTTGAGTACTTGTATTAATCAATTTATAAATATCCTATAATAGAACTTACTTAGCAGCCCAGTCTGTGCGTCCATGTGTACCAGGTTTACCACCCAGACCTGCTGAGTTCTTGTTCATGGATAAAGGTCCTGGTTGTGCCCTCTTCCAACTAACTGGTGGGTAATCTATAATAGATACATATGTACATTTATCTATAAATTAATAATATACTGAATCAGTTTTGAATCCATTGTATCCAAAGGAAATGTCATGAACTTTATTCTATATTCAAATACCTTTAAAACCTTAAATGATGGTAAATTTAACTTAAATCCTTACTTGTGTTCTTTGTGGTCGACATAAAAGAAGGAACATATCCAGCATCGGCATTGTTTCTATTACTTCCAATTGGACCTGTAAACAGAAACATTTTAGGTGTAAGTAGTGGAATGTCATTTTGAAAACCATCAGCAAATAAGTGTTTACATCTTATGTCAGTTTAATCAAAGTAATTGAAGTATATAGTAAACACTTGCATGTAACATGTATGACCTTACTAAAAAATTTTTTTAAAAAAATCCCTAATTAAGAGTGTTTTTTGTTGTTGTCTGAATTGATTATACACAGGTTTGTTTTTTTTGTAATATGTAACAAATCTTGCTTGTGTTACAGTAGCTTAATTTTTGTATAAGATGTTGGGTTTTTTTCAAAGCAAGTTAGTGTGTAATAGTAATGAGAACATTTTTAGGGTATTAAAGATTTATATTACCATAAAATATTCACAACAGTTTTATTACAATAATATTGATCTTATTTTACTAAAGTAGTAATTTTTTGAAATCTAAAGATTGCTTATAAAAGCTGTGTTATCATTATTTTTGTTCTAGACTTTAAACATTATGTTAAGGTCAAACAAGAGAAGTGGGTGAAATTTCTTACCAACAAATATTTTAACATCAACACATCTGGAGAATAAGTGGAAACAATATTAGTTTTATAGTTAGGATTTCACCAGAAAGATGCCTAGATAAATTTATCTTAGGATATTATATAATACCTATTGAAGGCCTGCTGACATTTGAGATTCCACCAGGAGATTGCTTGGCACCTAATAATGCACCATAGCTTGGTGTTTCTTTTTTGGCACTGCTCTTTGGGTTTATACCTGAAATGTCACAAATATTTTCAAAGTTGTTTACTGAGAAAATAAAATTCATCAAATATACAACATGGTGAACATGGTGTCCATAGTACACGGATGCCCCACTCGCACTATCATTTTCTATGTTCAGTGGACCATGAAATTGGGGTCAAAACTTTAATTTGAAATTAAAATTAGAAAGATCATATCATAGGGAACATGAGTACTAAGTTTCAAGTTGATGTAACTTTAACTTCTTCAAAGACTACTTTGACCAAAAACTTTAACCTGAACTTCGCACTATCATTTTCTATGTTCAGTGGACCATGAAATTGGGGTTAAAACTATAATTCGGCATTAAAATTAGAAAGATCATATCATGGGGAACATGTGTACTAAGTTTCAAGTTGATTGAACTTAAACTTCTTCAAAAACTACCTTGACCAAAAACTTTAACCTGAAGCAAACGGACGCACAGACGGACGAACGGAGGCATAGACCAGAAAACATAATGACCCTCTACTATCCATAGGTGGGGCATAAAAATTAGAGAAACACACCACCTTCTGTTTTTGATCAGTGAGTGGTACAATTTGTTTAAAATTTTCATCTGACATCTCTTCCAATTACATTTTTTTTTAAATCTGCTTCTTTTCCTCTGTTTCATGTACATGTGAACTTAATTCACACAAGTTGTCTACACTTCTTATTTTCTTGTTAAATGACATTAAAGGTTTGTCTGGTTTTATATTTGTCTGACAAGTTCAAATTATACTGATAAGGTGCAAAAACATCAAGAAAATCCTGTGCAGTTTTTCAGTTTTCAAATTCATGTTGTCAAAATTCAGAAACTGGCATTTTTTTTAATGATGAAGTAGATCCTAACACATGTAGAACTTGTGTTGTGTATGTATAATCATTAAGTCAGATAAAGCAAAGACAATCTTTCAGCAGAAGATACAAAGCCATGCAGGTGATTAATTACCAACTATAACAATAGACGAGCGTATTACACCTGGAAAATTTATAACAAAATTCATGTCAAAAGGTACCAACTTATTAAAAAATAGAAACTGAGAGCAAATATATAATTATGTTCATTATACAGATCTTTAAATGGTATCAAAGATGCAAATATTGAATTTAATTTCGTTTATACCCTTACAGAAATTTTTTGTTTTCTCATTATTTTCTTCTTGCTACGATAATAATTTATATTGCTAAATCTTCAGGTTTTTATGTATTGTTTCATACTATGTCAATCTTTTAGTCACCTATTTTTTGCCATGGTGTTTTCAGTTTCTCTTACATTTAAATGTTTTAAATGTACCCTTGGCATCTTCCTCTCAGTTTAATATTTCTTATCTAAGCTTATCACAAGTAAATTTGTATATATATATATATGTCTCATCATAAATCTACTTTTTTATTAACTCATTGATTGATACTTTTAAGTCTTGAATTGCATTGAATTTTACTATAGTTAATATAGTATTGTTATTTGTTATTGTTTCTTTTAATTTTTGTACATATTTTTTAATAATGTCCCTTTGTACATTCTCTTCTTGTTAAGGCATCTTATCTATTTCCCTGTCTTGAGAGATATTTCTTTTAAACTCAGAGTTCTCTAAAAGTGGTGGCCAGAGGGATTTGACCACAAAAATTTGCAAAGGGCCAACACAATTTCGGTATTTTGTAATAGAAATAGTAGTGAGGACCAGCAGTTTTTCTACAGGGACCACCAGATATAAAAAGATTTTCAAGAACTCTATAAGCTACTTAACTTAGTGTGATATGAATAAGTGATCCAAAATATGTGCTAACACATTGACATACAGAATTTGTTAAACAAGAGTAAAAAACTAAAATCAATGTACATAACAATTCCATCAAGCAAATTTAAAAGTGGGATGGACCTGAATCAAGGTATATAACCCCCTTATTAATAATGTGTTTGTTATAGATAGTTTTATTAATGCTTTTTAAGCAATCTAAGCAATTTATAAGTGTTATTCAAAATCTTACAATATATCGATAAAAATGTACTTTTGTAAATCATATTCTCACCTGGTAGGTATCGTGATTTACTAAGATAATGATTTTTTGCAGAAGAAGCAGACGATCTTCCAGAGGGAACACGAGGTGGCTTATTTACATTCTTCTTGTTTAATATACTCCTGAAATAGAGAGTCAAACATAGAAAGATATTCAGATGTTTTAATACTGAAAAATCTGCACAATTTTTTAGAAAAACATCAGTCCAATTTTTACTTTTCTTGTCTTCAAACAAACGTATGTAATTAACATTTTCAATTTGATAATTACAAATTTGAAATATAAATCATGAAAGCTTACGTTAGAAAGTCATCCTCATCATCATTTTCTTTACCAAACACATCCCTTTTAGGACCAATGGACGGTAAAGGTTTGGCTGCTACATGTTTGTGTGCTGGCTTCTTAGGTGCACCAAAGTCAAAGTCATCCCAATCATCCCACGTCTCTGACAACCCAGCCCCCCAACGTTTTCTCCCACTCTGCTGAGGTTTCTTCTTTACTGACACAGCAAATGCATCCTATAATATAAATAACTAAGAAATCAGTTCTTGTTTGTGTAGAAATAACATCTAATGATTTTGTTCTGGTAAGAATGTAATGAATCCCTCAGTTGGCAGGTTATGATTCACTAGATTAATGTCTTTAATATTTCAACTGCAAGATTTTACAAATAACATGAAGCTGAAAATTAATATATAATGTATTCATTTATTTATGTTTTAACTAGTGAAAAGTTACTCATAATCGTGGTTTAAAATTTTTTCTTTTCTTTGAAGTTTTTTCAGTAACAAGAAAGTTGGGTTATAACACTTAATAATAAAAATTTTGCAATTGTTAACAGTAATATATTTCAATTACATTATCACTTACGTTATCTATCTGTTTTCCATATGAGGGTGCTACAGTTGGGTTACTTTTCTTTTCAGTAAATGGTTGTGGTGATGCTTGGAACTGTGGTGTGGCTTGGTGAGTTGGTGATGGTTGGTGATATGGTGAATTCTGGTTGAAAGATGGATTATAGTTGTACGTTTTCTCCTCTTGCTTTGGTTTTGGTGGTGAAATGACAGGTGAAGGATTATTTTGTATAGTGGGTGACGGTCTGACTGTCTGTTGTAAGCCAAGATTCTGACCCACATTAAAGTACTGGTACTTCAGACTCTACAAAATACAACAGTATAATATTTTTGCTGCTTGTCCATTAAAAGATATTATGTCTCCCTGTAATGTAAAGTGTCAGAATAACATTACAATTTCTGAAAATTTGGAAATGAAACAATTTTATGTAGATATATTCATCAATTGTCTACATGCTGTTTACAATTTCATCTTAATATTCAATTTATTTTAAAAATTAAATTTTAAAATCTATTTTCAATTTGTTGTTCACATATACATTGATTTGTGACTGAAAAGCTGTCTGAAGCCCTTTAGAGTCCAGTGAGCTTACAATTAGGTTTATACAACATTTATGTTGTCAGTATTTTCATACTATTTGCTCATATAAGCTAAATGTTAGAAAATCTAAGTTATACCTGACTAGCTGTTGGTCGTTTACTGGGATTCCACAATAACATATCTTTCATAAGATGAAGAGATTCTGGACTGGCATGTGGTATAATAGTCTTAAGATTTGTAGTAACACACTGAGGCCATCGGAAGTTCATTGCAGCAGCAAGTTTATATCCTTCTTCCCATTCATCCTGGAATACAAAGGTACTTAAGGTTAAGAAGTAACATCATAAAGTTGCAAAGTATTATTGAAATAGAACTTATCTATTAATCTTGAAAACAAAATCTATACTTTTCTTGTAATTGCAACCAGATGCTCCACAGGGCACAGCTTGATATGACCGCAGAGGTCAAACCCTGAACAGTTGGGGCAATAATGGACACAACAATCAAGCTTGATACAGCTCTGAATTTGGATTGTGCTTAAATAGTTGAAACAGAATAGGTTTCTGACACAATGAATGTGGTCTAAGAACTTAAAAAAAAAAATTGGACATTTAGCTATCATGGTTCAATATCCAAAATCTAAATGGATTGATTCGGCATATTAAAGAACCCCATATATTCAATTTTTGTTGAAGTCAAACAAAGTTTAATTTTGGACCCCAATGCGGACCAACTAGAAAACTGGGCCCATAATTAACAATCAAAGTAGATGTTTAGATTCAGCTTATCAAAGAACCCCAAGAATTCGATTTTTGTTAAAATCAAACTAAGTATAATTTTGGATCCTTTGGACCTTAATGTAGACCAATTTGAAAACAGGACCAAATATTAAGAATCTAAATACACGGTTAGATTTGGCATATCAAAGAACCCCAATAATTCATTTTTTGATGAAATAAAACAAAGTTTAATATTGGACTCTTTTGGCCCCTAATTCCTAAACTGTTGGGACCAAAACTCCCAAAATCAATCCCAACCTTCCTTTTGTGGTCATAAACCGCGTGTGTAAATTTCATAGATTTCTATTAACTTATACTAAAGTTATTGTACAAAAACCAAGAAAAATGCTTATTTGTGTCCCATTTTTGGCCCCTAATTCCTTAACTGTGAGGACCAACCTTGTGTTAAAATTTTATTGATTTCTATTTACTTATACTAAAGTTAATATCCGGAAATCATCAAGCTTCAGACGACGCCGCCGTGATACCAATATACGACCAGATAATTTTTTATTTTTGTGGTCGTATAAAAAGACGTCAAAACCAAACCTTGGATATGTGATATGTCGCAGATTTATTTAATTAGGTTAATTCCTTATTTTTTCCAATAAGTGAACAGCATATGAAAATCCATCTTCAATTCTTAATTTATGTATGTACACACTCACCTTTTGAGGGGTTCCCAATATAGAACAAATCTTGAATATTTGATCTATTTCTGAAGTTCCTGGGAACAATGGCCTCAATGTGTATAATTCTGCCATTATTGCACCGACAGCAAATAAGTCGATTGGAGAGTTATAGTTCACAGACCGTAACAAGATTTCTGGAGCTCTGTACCTATAAACAAATATTTAAACATAATCAGAACTTTCTAGCAATTAAATTAACAGGAGTGTAATAGTTCACAGACATCAATAAAATATCCAGGATAACTCACTAACAAATTACAAATCGAAAAATGAATATTGATATACTCTCCTAAAAATCTGAAGCATGAACTGATAATTCTTACACAGTTAACTGTTGAAACTTAACATCCTTGTTTCAATCACTATAAAAATGCAGGAAAAAAGTCTTCAAGTTTTTCAAGTACGGCAAATAATGTTATGGTTTGTTTTATGTTTTTGTTATGTCAGAACACAGTAAACTACAAAATATACATTGCTGCTAAATCATTGATATGGAGAAGCAGTTGCATTACCCTGACACATGAAATTCAATAAAGTATATTTATTTATTATACATAATTGTGGAGAAATATCTCTTTCAATACTCAAAATCATAAGGTTATAAATGCCTTTGGGTAAACATAAACTATTTTGTTAAGTGCTGATTTTCATTACATGTACATTCTATAGGGATGTGAATTACTAGATATAGAAATTTATTTTTCTTAGAAAATATTTATTTACTAACCATCTTGTTGAGACATAATCTGTGTATGGTGGCCGTGACCTAATTTCTCTGGCCAGACCAAAATCTGCTATTTTACAACAATCAGCGCCAGTACATAATAAGTTTTCTGGCTTTAAATCTCGGTGAAAGAAACCTGTAAAAGAGTTTACCATATAATTAAATGAACATACAGTATATAAACATCAAATACAGCTCTAGCATTTTTCACTTATGCAATAATACATAGAATATATGTTTGGCAAATAAAACAAATTCTATAAATTTTGAAAATTCTAAAAACAGGATTAAGGACCAATCCTTATTTTTCTCTTTACTTGAATGTTTTATACATATATATTTTGTAAATCTCTAATATATTAAAAAGATTTCTTTCATAAAAAATGTTGCTATATTGAATTTCAGCAGCTAACATACTTATAAACCTTGAAAGGTGAGATATCATTTTCATCTTTTAATCATCTGTTTTCAAAGTTTATAGAGTGAGATTACTTTTGACAACTTTGCACAGCTTTAAGGTACTGGATGGGCATTGAATTTATTAGAAAAGATAGCAGACACATGTGTCTTATATTACCATTGAAACTACTTTTAATTCCTACCTACCATGTTTATGCATAAACGCTAAACCTTGTAGAACTTGGTAAATAATATTCCGAACTACTGACTCAGGGAATAACTTATCTCTGAAATTTAAAAAAAAGTAAGATTAGTTTCTTGCAAACTCAAACTCAAATAGAAAGAGAATGGTTGTAGTAACCTATAGCTACTGCTTTTATTTCCAACCACAACATATGTCAAATCTGGCTTTTTGAGAGAAAAAACAAAATTATACACATATTGGCAAATATTATAAATAATAATTGCAGACATCATTTTGTTTTTAAAAAAGCTTAGCACTTGGTTCACAAGTAAACTAGTTTATGTTTTTCAACAACAAGGCTGAAGCTACTAATTCAAAATATGACTTAAAATTAATGTGCAGACAGATGAATAACTGGTATAAGCCATAAACATTGACAGGTAACATTCTATGCTTAGTCCTCCAAGTTTACTGGATAATATAGTTCTTGCCATTGCTTTTAACAAATTATTGCAATTCAAAACATTGTACTGATAAACATTATTGAAAAGTCTAGTTCATTTATAACATTGTAACTTTCATCAATTCACAAATAAATTGGTTGTATGATTCTACAATATTAAATAAGATTGGTTCAGGGATCTCCATGGCCTGTTTAACGATGGCGCCCCGCCATCGTTCGAATGTCTTGCGCCATCGTCAAATGACTCGCGCCATCGTTAAATTGTCTTGCGCCATCGTTAAATTGTCTTCCGCCATCGTTCAAAACTTCATCATTTTTGTAGCCCGACTCCATTTTTTTATCAATTATAATCAAATGCATGTTATTGCATAACCCTTAGGCTTTTTTAATGGTATAATCCAAAACAGTTCTAACGCCTGAGGGATATCCGGATTAAGATCGCTAATTACTTGTACCTGAGCTTGTACAGGTAGATCAACAAACCAGACAGGAGAATACTATCTGAGGATAGACGATCCATTTGTCTAATTATTCAACTAAGTTTCAGCAAATGATTATGATAATTTAGATTAAATATATAAATTAATAATCCAGTTACAAAGAAAACAGTTTAACAAGTCGAACACGTGCTTTATTTTGACTTACGCAATCAGCATCCCCCTTTTTTAAGAAGAACAAAATAAGACGCAAAACAGTAAATATTATTTCATCGCAAATAACTCGAGTACTGCTGTAACGATAATTTAGAATTATTTTAAAAGTTTAAAAGTAAAAACTTATAAACATTTCCTGTAAAGAAATATCGTATCGTAATTCCGAATTCATTTCGTATATTACAATCAAATTGATACATCCGCGTTTCCGGTTTCTGTTCGACTCGAAAGATGCATGTTGCACAGCATCAATTTGTCAGATAAAGTCATTAAAAACCTTTTCATTTGCTTTACAAATCTCTTTAACCTTTTACATAACCCGTACGAATCGTTTTGTTGTTGCTGCAAATCAGCCATACCGGTAATTGGTTCTGAATTTGACAGTGTCCATGAAAAATAAGCTCCACATCATATGATTTTTAACCCCCATAACAATTACCAAAAATACAAGAAATCTACATGGGGACCTTCATGACAGCTTTTGGTCATTCTCGACTAAGGGGGGAACATGAAGACGTGGCATTTGAATGGTTAAAAACGGCAATAAATGAACATATTGATACTTCTAATTCTATAATGAAAATTCAAATAAATATAATTTAAATAAGCAATGAATTAGCATGTTCACCATTCCTTGTATGGAGGGATAAAATACTTCCGATCGCGCTACACTGTACAGCGTAGACACGGTTTGTAATGGTGAAAGTTCCTCCATGGTTCAATTTTCATCCATGGAGATCCCTGTGGTTACAGATATATGTGAAAAAGTATATACATATACATGTAACAATTACAACTCAACTCACCTGTCTTTCATTAACTGATATAAGTTTTCTTTCATAAATTCGAACACAAAAAACAGTTGATCGTTTTCTCGTATAACTTCTTTTAGCCGGACTATATTGGGATGGTTTAATTTCCTTAAAGACTGAAATGAAAGAAAATCAATTTGAAATGTTGTCAAAATTAACAAATCCCTTCATTGCATCCTTTTTCCAATAAATCTAGGATTTTTTCTTATAAGTTATGTTTTAAGACATTTTAACTTTGGGTATTACCTCAAAATAGAAATCAAGTGGCTCTTTGGTGCCTGAATCAATCTCCAGGACAAAATATATTGATAATTATTTTCATTTTTTTTTGCAGTGAATTATGTTTATGCTTCTATCTAGATCTTATACAGATAATCAGTTTCTATCTATTATAGTTTTCAAGAAAATATCCAAAAATGCAAAAAATGGGTTTGGCCAATTCCTCCCAAATCATAGCACATACATAGATAGAAACTTTAAACAGCATACAATCAAGATATGATTTAATTTTTTTCCACCCAAGCTTTAAATTTTCAGAAAAAATGACAAAGTAACTCATAGTAATAAAACAAAACAAGAATGTGTCCATAGTACACAGATGGCCCACTCGCACTATCTTTTTCTATGTTCAGTGGACCGTGAAATTGAGATAAAACTCTTATTTGGCATTAAAACCAGAAAGATCATATCATAGGGAACATGTGTACTAAGTTTTAAGTTGTTTGGACGTCAACTTCATCAGAAACTACCTTGAACAAAAACTTTAACCTGAAGCGGGACAGACGGACGAACAGACGCCCAGACCAGAAAACATAATGCCCCTCTTCTATTGTAGGTGGGGCATAAAAACAAAAATCCATTAACTGTTCATGTTAATAAACTACTGGTATTAGAGAATATGAATGTCTGGACTGGATGATTAACATGGATATATAAGAATGTATAAATATACCTGTACATATTTGCTCAAAATGATCATTGAGTGCAATAAAACAATATTTCTAAGGTAGATTTAAATATAAATATAGGTTATATACTTTATTGAAGGTCATCCTCAATACAGATCAATAGATTTAAAGTCTAAGATCACAGGAATCAATATGATTATAAATATTAATCAAGACTGTGCTATATCAACATTCAAAGGGTGACAAATGTATACACTATTATAGACAAGAGACGTTATAAGTATTCCAAAAATTCTTGTTTGTGTTCATAACAAAAATCAACAAGCTTTTCTTGAAAATACTCATAAATTGAAAACAGAAAGCATAAGTACTGATATTCTGGATTATAATATGCATTTATGTTATCACATATATTTATTTCATCTCAAATTTAATTTTAGTTGAATTCAGATGTCAAATTAAATGTACCTACTTCTAGTTGTTTGGACTCTGGTTTCCTACCAATTTGATTTTAATGGTTTCCTACCAATTTAATTTTAAATTTGTGTGAATGGAAACCAATATTGTTTTGTTGTGTCATGTGCAAAGGGTGCAATATAATGTAAATGGACCAATATGTGTGTAGGATAGATGGTCATCATAATGCATATAATTTTCAAAATGGCACCAAATTGTAAAGATTTTGATGCTATAAGAAACCATGCAGCTATAAGCATTTTTCATTCACTACTGTCATGACTGTTCGGATTTTAGATACTAAGTTATTTATGTGCAACTCTAATAGTTGGTGCTCATGTTGCATATAATTTTCATAAATATATTCACTGTTAAAACCTGTGGGATAAATTTTGTCTTAGTTAATACTCAGAAATCTTAATGAATATTTTCTTGTCTGTAATAGGTATCTATTAATGAAATTAAATATTTTTGACAGAAATATTATTGTTTAAATATCTTTCTGCTTTCTGACTATGTTTCTGACTTAAAAAAATATTTTTTTAAATTGGAAATTTTCCTTTTGCTTTTAGATATTTGCTCAGGCTACAGCTCCACAGAAATGAGATGAGCCAGGCTAGTTTTTACTTTTAACTCTCTGATCTGCAAATGAACTCTTTTTAAACTTACTCCTTTACAGACAAGTATCTAATTAAGGTCCAACTTGTAAAAGGACAGAAGAAATTTTACAAAATACTAACCTTTACTTCTCGTAGATTTAAACACTCATCCCATGAGTAATATTTCTTCTTCATTCTGTAAAAAAGAAAGAAAAGTATGAAAAAAAATCAGTATACTGTATTCAACCTAAATGTTTTACTCACCTGAGATAATGAGCCAACAACTGTGTTTACCTATGGACCATATATATATATTTTATAAATTTTATTTAACACTAAATAAACACTTACAAGCAAGCCAAAATCAATTATTTAATTGATCTACATTTCAAATTTCCAGCTGGTGTTAAACAAGAGTACACACAGTAATGCCTACTCTGCTTCCCTCAATGGTGAATTTATGTTTTAAAGTTATATAAAAGATTAAGGTTTTGATACAGGAACATGAAAATCTCAAGGTCAAGTAAATCCTGCAAGACAGACATGTACAACTTAAAAATATTAAATTCACTTTAGATATATATTGTCCGAGAAACAGATCTGATTACAAAACTTGAGATTGATCTAGAACTGTGAATAAGATAAAATTTAGGCTAGATGAACCCTGCTAGAAGGGCAAGTGGTTATCCTATTTCTCAGTATCAATGAAAAAGTTGCTGAACCAAGAAAACAAGGTCAAGGACATTGGATGTATGCCAGACTGAAACAACTTAAACATAAAGCATCTTGTATGCAAGCTGCAAAGCATGAAGAATCCATGACTTTTACCCTCTGAAGTATAAGGCTATATTAAAACACTGCTTGTCTATATTCACAAACTGATGAGAATTACCCCCCTCCAATTGGTGGTATAATAATTACATCAACATTTTCACATTGAAACTAAAAACTAAAGTTAAATGGCAGATTTAAGAAAAGATTTAAAATGAAGCTGGAAAATAATTCATTATGTATAATTTAAACTTATGAATTTTTGTATGTTGTGTGGATCTTCCATGCATTTGAATATATACCATATGCGATAGGGGAAAATTTTTGTTGATTTTATAGGGAATCACTGAAGCCTGACTATAGAGGCTCCTTATAAAAAGTTCTTGATCTACCACTACATCTATATGCAGCTGTGTATATACAAAAGATGATGTATTCATGGCTGCATACATTACATATTGAAATTTTCTTGTGTTCTCAAATTTCGTTATTCATACTTAATAATTAAATATTTTTATAGAGTATATCTGCAGCCAAATCATTTTTCACATCCTTGAGTTTTTACTGACCCTCGGTACATGTATCTCCATAATAACATATTTGGCAGTAACATTCATTTACCTATAAGTAACCCCCTATCTGTAATACATATAAAGAAGTCATGAGAACTATAGTCTACAGCTCCCCTTTAAATTATATGGCCACATTTACATGAAAGGAATTAAAATCAGGTGAAGACAATAAAACTTTTATATCTATCTTCTTGTAATTTACAATAATTTTTTTTTAAATTGGTTGAATTTGGAAGATTTCCAATCGTTTATAAATGATGTAAATACCTGTCAAGCAGAATTTATCTGGTGAATAAATCATACACATACCCTGCTGATTGCTATCAATACAAATAACCATACTTCAACAAATAATGTACTCACAATTCACAAGGACTCCAATTAAAATTCATAGGTGGGTTTATCATACAAAAAGTAATATCATACATCATACATGTAAGCCGTAAGGGATATAAAAACCAAGAAAAATAATCTCAATTAAATGGTTTTATCACTTCAAAAAGTATTAATTCATTGAACCAATTGAATTTGCAGAGAACAGAGTACAGATTTAAGAAAGAATGAAACAGTTATCCATTGTAGCTAGGTATAATGAAAAGTCATTTCCTTGCAATCAACTAGAAAATTAGCCAGCTATGTACACATAGATGGAAAGTTTAAAACTAGATGTTTAAAGAACTTGTATCATTCATTTGGATTTATGTCCTTTATTATAAATTAATGGATGTTATTTTAAATCGTTCAATCAGAATGACTTAAGTAACTATCTCAATCATGTTTTTTGTAATACACTGTACAAAAAAATGTATGTGATCAAAACTAGCAGTTTTCGTGAAAGATTTTCATAATGTTAATCCTGCATGCTTGCCAATTTCATTTTTTTCTTCTCCCTGATCGAAAAGAGATATTTTTTGGATTCTATCATCATTTACATGCTATAAGAGACATACCATTTAATTTTTTGGCTAATTTGGTCAAAGTTCATTCTATCTTTCATTCAAGGGAAAACTTTTAGACTTTAATGAAAATATTCCATAAAAATTTAGATATGGGCCATAGATTTACCATTAGAAACAATAATTCTTTACAGTAAAATGTCTCATATCATGCATATAAAAAAGTGACCATGTTTAAGGCGACCGAGGTGTAATTGAAGGGCAACTGTGGAACATCAATGATTATCACAATTAACTCCGATTATAAAGAAACACTAAAGATTTATAAAATGCCACAGGAACTAAACGTCTATCCAGGATGCTTAAACAATTTTTTTTAAAGTCTCTTCTTTAAAAAGTGACCTATTCATATCCTACAAGGAAGTGATCAAAACAGCTGATGGTAAGTCAGTTTACAGGTACACAGACAATAAGCACATGTTTTATTACTTATATATACAACATGTAACTGAACTTAAGTACTAATTTTTACAGCTATTACAAATATTTAAATAACTACTTAAAGGTTGGTTTTTGGTTTTAGTTTCACCAGTGTGCACAATCCTGTGGTTTTGAAGGACTTAATAGTTTGTGCTCCAAATGACTGTACCACATGCATGTTCTACCTTGATGATCTTAACATTTTTACACCATGTTCATAAATATTTGCATGCATGTATATATCTATGTCATGTGAACAGGTAAACTCTGTTGTAACACTGCCTATTAACCATGATGTTATTATCCTTTTAGCAAGGGTACATTTTGTATATGATTTAAGAATATTCTATTAAAGCATGTATTCTTCATGTCACTTTAATGACCAGAAAAGTGAGCATCTAATTTAACCATCTTAGTGTTGATAATCAACTGTTAACACCTTGACTCTCATGTTGTCCACTCGAGGAAATGTGTACTACATGTAAATGTAAGTTTAAAACTGATTTGAAAACTTTAAAGTAAATTAAGGTCTACAATGTACCTCCAAATTCAAACCAAAACTGTATCATGATACTGGATTGACAAACAGACCATACTACATAATACTTTCTACAGTCTACTATTGAAAGCTGGTCATAATTAGATTAAAATCACTTTTGCAGAACACAGGACATCAATTGAAAAAAACATAATAATGAACAGTGGCATACAATCTTACAATGTTTAAATACATGTATATTGCAGACTTGAAAAAAACTGTGTAAAAATAATGGAAAAAGTTAAAGTCTTTTTAAATACACAGCTGTACAAATGTATAATAAGGATTCTGAGAAATCACAGTCTACTTACTTTTTAATAGCAACACTTTCTTGGTTTTCAATACTTTTAGCCAACAGAACACTTCCATAAGTCCCATCTCCTAACTGTTTGAATATCTGGTATCGATTCATTTTATCTGTTTTTTATATTTTCACGTGGAACAAGCTAATGATTTATGTATATACACTAAACAATGTTTTTGAGTTCAAATCACAGTGAAAAATATACAAAAAATGTGAGCAAATCAATGGAGAGTGTTGCATGTCAACCAAAACAGGTCTTCGTCAAAGTTAATAGATGGTCACTAATACACTGAAATAGAAACAATAATTTTACTATGGTTAAACGACAGATTTCATTATGTTCTCATAGTTTCTGTCTTTCAATATAAATTTGTACTTTGTGCTTCATGATGTCATTGCTGTTTGAAATAAATTCAGTTAAGCTTTTGCAACTGATGTGTACAGTTTGTTCTTCAGTTGACATTGTGCTTTTTAAACATAGTGCCAAATTACATGTCATGCATGTAGGGGAGTTTTATCGTTTAAATTGTTTCCTATTTTTCATGCCTTAAGTACCCATGCACATTTAAGTTGTGTGTGTTTCTCATTGTTGAAGAGCTCACTATATTATTAACTTCAGAATCATAGGGAGAAGTGGTGAGATTACAAAAAATAATAGTTGTTTGCTTGCAACAATATAATGTTTGGGTTTTTACAATAACAAATATGACCACACCATCAGTGACATGTTTCATATTTATCTATTGAGTAATTTATTCTTAAATTGTTCAATATAAGAATACAGTACTACAACAGTAAAAATATTGTCTCAGTTAATGTCTAAACATTCCTTTATAGTCATGATAGTTGCACAATTTTATTTTTATATAATTAACTTGTCACTAAAATAAATCTATGACACCAAATTTAAGCTGTATGGACCTGAGTTTCCAGATAATATAAATACTACTTTAAGGAAATTCAAGTCCGTCAGACATGACAGAGTTAAGGTTGTAAGTTTATTTTTATATTCTATAATGTACAATGTATATGAAATATGGATTAAACCAGTTCAAAATGAAGTCATGGAAATTGGTCATCTCTGATGAAATTGTAACTTATTTTTATATTGCTTAAGAATATTTTAGGAAATGTTTTGCACAGCAAGCACACACAGGAAGAATTTTTATGCATGCAAAAATTTCTAGCTTAGATTGAAGATCAAATGGCAAATTCAGGTCACATCTATAGTAGATTTTTTTTCTCAAAGTCTAGATGAAAAATAGGGCTGTCATTGCAACCATAGTAGGAACAAGACAGCAAAAAATTCAATTTTTTCCAGGTCACGGAACAGCAAATGCACGTTATTTTTATGACTAAGAACAATAAGGTGTAAACATGACGTATACTACTTCCGAAGGAAATTTATATACTTCTATATGACACACATGTATGACTTCAAGTATTTGAACTCTTTGACTTTGGATACTGTCTGTCACATTTTTTTCAATAATATCCTTTATTTTATGTATACTGGTATAGCAGCTCTGGAAATCTCAGAATTCAGTAATGTTATCTAATTCGGTAACAGTTACCGAATTCATTAACTGAACCATTAACGTATTCCGTAACTTCAGTGTTTAGTTGGTTTTGGCATTTATGAACAAAAAATGGCATGCCGGGAACAATTTCAGACAGTACTGTAGACAAATTTCTAGAATTCTGCCTGGTAAAATCAAAATCTATCTACATGTTGATGGAAACCGATGTAAAATGTTCAAAAGTCCTTATTATTTTCTTATTTATTTATATTAAAATGCCAAAACCAAATAAATTCTGAAGTTTCTGAATTTGGTAATGGTTCATTAAATGAATTCGGTAACTGTTACCGAATTCGTTAACGTTACTGAATGCTGAGATTTCCAGAACTGATATATAACCTGTTGTATTATACAGCGAATGATCAATCCTCGATATTTTTGGCTTCGAAGACCATGTTTCTGTGTTTGCAAGGCCTTTAAAGATGTATCTATAAATGGTGAAAATAGAACAATCATACGCTCCAATTACTAGTGTTTTTGTGTATGCTTTATGGTAATCCCGATTGGCACGATTAATAATAGGAGAAATGAGTGAAATTTGATCTATTTATCGGTCAATCGTGGAACTCACCTCCGCCATGACAGTTGTTGCTATTTGTTCAATTATTTGGTCACGTGATAAGTGTAGCAACCATGAAAATTTTGTCGAGAGTTATCTCCCTCAAAAGTTAATCAAGTATTAGCTTTATAAATAAAAAAAACGTGTCTGAAAAAAAACTAACTGTAAGACAGATCAAGACTGGCTAATCCGATCAATCATCTTCACATAATATGGTGTATATGGTTTCAGAACATTTGTCTTTCAGCCTTGCTTGATTAATCACTACATTTTTTTCAGATTTGTTAGTTCCATAACATTTAGGTTCTCCCTACTGCCGGCGGTATACAAATCATTGATCATCATTGGTTTTATAGTCAAATAAGACAACTCAACCATTTGCCCCTTCAAAGTGTCGATCCTATCTATATACATCACTTTCAAATTAAACATCGAACTTGGACCATACCCGAAGCCAGGGGGGAGGGTCGGACGAACCCCCCTTGAAAACAAATAAGCACTGTTGAAGTCAACGTTCTGTTCGAATTGTCATTTTTGTGACTGTTAAAGTCGAGTTCGTGAGTCCAAATAACCCAACACACACACAGACAGTGGGGGATCCAGACTGAATTAGGATAACAGAGGGAGTGGATAAGGGATGGGGTCCAGCTACTGTCCTAAGAGGGAACCCGCTCCAATCATGCTTCAGTAATTCCCTTTATGAGGGGGAGGACAGGGGTAAGGGAGACAGGGAGAAAGGGGGTAGGAGAAAGGGGGTGAGAGAAAGGAGAAAGGGGGTAGGAGAAAGGAGAGGAAGGCTGGCAGAAAGGAGAAAAAGTTGGAGAAAAAAATAAAATATGAAAAAATAAAATATCTCTCTTTTTTCCGGTAAATTAAAAAAAAAAAAATAACCAACAAAACAATTGTCAATCATGCCATATGAAAAACAGGAAACGATAGGGTCCTTTGAGAAAAGAAAGAATTAAAACCTCTCAAGTTAGCATTACCCCTTAAATAAACTAATTTAAAACTTATCTATTTAAGCTACGTTTTAATTATACCCTATTTTAAATTTTAATATTGAATATCATTTAAATGTTATCCGATTGAACTAGATCTGATCAATTTTAAATAGGCTATACAAATAAACTCAGAATTTTAGCTTTTATTACAGTATTTATAAATATCACAAGTATGAGTTTTTAAATAACGATGAAATAACGAGGGGGGCAAGGGGGTCCCCATAACAGTAAAACAGTGAATTGAATTGGTGGAAAACAGATAACAAGGAATTGAAAAGGGATAATAACAGATAACAGTAAATGAAATATGAAAATAAATCTGCCCAGGACCAATCCAGTAGATGACTCGTAGATCTTAGTATATAACTTGTGGTATGGACCTAGAAAATTTTAAATAAGTAATAGTATGATTGTTGAATTTTTCTGAACGAAATTACTAGTTTCTGTTTTTGATATAGGGATATTTTTAATCTAGGGCATTTGAGGGATCAATTGTTAATGATTTAGGTTTTTTTATTTAATTTTTGAAAATAGTGCAGCCAGTGACAATTTATTATCAATTTGATTTTTAGATTTTTTTTCTTCTGAAAAGCAATATATATACTTTACAAGTAATAAACAAAAATTGATGCACTATATATTTTTATATTTAATGACCTCCTGATAAAACTTACTTATAAAATACAAAAATACCCAGATCAGTTGAGACAGGACATGTAACTGAAACACGCATGCCAGTTATGGTTCTTCTGATAATAGAAATTGCCTCAAGTGACAATTCTGATAGTGTAATAGAATTTGGACCTAGTGAAAATTTGGATGACACCAAGTGAAACACCAATCATGCCTCTTATGTGAAATTATAGAATATGGAAAATTTGGGTACAGCATGGGAGAAGCTGTAGGATTTAAAAAAGAGTATTTATCGAAAAATTAAACTGAAGACACATCTTTATTTGCATCAATGGTTTCAGAGCTTCAATTTTCGCCATGTGAAGCAGTTAAAAAACTTTTAAAAATATGGTGGTCAGGGTTCTCTTTCATGTAAATGAAAAGAGAGGGAGTAGCACTTATAATATAAATGCTAAAAGAAAAAGATGTTGTATAATTTCAAAAGCCATAATTCAAACCCATACCACTTAGTAATGTAAAATAATTCAAAGGAGAAAACTAACTGCCTAATTTATCCACAAAATAGTGAACGAGAAACTTAGTAACACAGTAACAAACTACAACCACTGAATCCAGGCTCCTGACTTGGAAGTAGGCACATACAGAATGTGATTGCGTCAACGTTAGCATGCTAGTTGGTGTCCAATACTCCCCTAATCAGGGACAGTGGTGTAACAGTACATCATAAAGATTATCATGTGGTCATTGAATAAAAATAATCTATAGGGTGTACCAATGCTTTTTTATAACAAAATCCATACTATAAGTTATTGTACAAGTAATAAGTGAATTATAATTTGTACAAAATGCTACATGTTCACAGACAATGGAATTTAATATAAAGTATAATAATAATATATCCTGGAATGGTCCTGGGTCCAATTGATTTTAATATGTTTATGTGATGTATATTACTGAAATTCTTCTGCAAATACAGGGCCACCCGATATTACCAGTAGAAAGACCCCAATAGATATACATTGTAAGAAGATGTGGTAAGCGTGCTAATGAGACTATCATCCATTCAAATCACAATTTTCAATTATCTTCAAATTCTACGGAAGATTGGCTGTCAAAATGCTAACATTCCAGTTTTCAATAACAGTTAACAGCAAATACATTTTCACAATAACAGATAACAAAATAGATAATAGTCCTATAACAGCTAACAAAATAGATAATAGTCCTGTAACAGCTAACAAAGAATAAGTCAATAACAGCTAACAGTAAATATATTTTCAGAATAACAGATAACAAAGAATTAAAATGCCCCATAACAGCATAACAGTTAAACCCCTTGCCCCCCCCTCAATAACTAGTATAGAGACACTTTTATTGACTGTATATAGAAAATGTGTTTTTAGCTAAATGTACATGATGTTATATAACTGGTGATGGATTATTTTTAACATTGTGGTGGATGGATACATGAATTTATACTTTAATGAAAAATCACTGATCTCCTATAAAGGAGGTGAAGATCATATACAGAATACATGCCGACCGTGCAAGGGCTGTATAGCCAGTCAAGGTCGTTAAAAACTTCCATCGTGGTCAATCATGCCCGCACGTGGAAGTCGCACTCGACTCCAATCTTTATTGACACGGATTGCCAGTTTTCCTACCGAAATCGATGGTCCCTCCTGGGCACTCCAATTTTCTCGAAAACTGACCTCCTGGAAATAGCAAAATAGTGCTGAAAGTGGTGTTCAACCCAAAGTAATCAATCAATCATTCGATCGGAATCATATTTTTGAAAGCTTTCGTGTTGAATTATGATGTCCTTTTAACAGTAAGTAACTATATATATATATTAGTGTTGTCTAATCGCACAGGTTTGTCAAACCGGTTACTCTGACAATCTTTCGACCGATTAACTGGCTAACCGGTGGTAAATTTGGTATTTACAGGTCTTATTTACAGTACTCTACAAATGAACAGTTTTTGGAATGACGAATTGAAGTTTATCCTTATGAATTATAAGGATTTGCTTTGAGCATTACTTGTGAAATTTTACTTTTGATAATTCAATACTAGCATACCTTCATTCAGAACGAGAAAATGAGAATCTTCTTGATCTCGGCGAATTGACAAAGTGTAAAACCGGTAAAGAGTTCCCTGTCTCTGGTGTCTCTGAGAAATAATGTGTAGTATTTCAACCTGAGTAGATAAAGCATGATACTCCTTAATGGACAAGTGCATTTAAGGATTGCCCCGAGCTGATAGACAAGTTGTCTCAGTGCAAATTAATTTTGTCAATGTAAATGAGTTCTTTTATGTGTGTGTTGCATTTTTGTGTTGTATTTCTGTTGTGTCGTTGTTCTCCTCTTATATTTGATGTGTTTCCCTCAGTTTTAGGTTGTAATCTGGATTTGTTTTTTCCTCAACCGATTTATGAATTTCGAACAACGGTATACTACTGTTGCCTTTATTTACAAGACAGTAAACAATGATAATCAATATACTGGAAAATGCACTTTTAAAATGCAACACAATACATTGTTGCGATTTCAATACACATTTATTAAATCCATTAAATTGTTAAAAGGTCCGGTTAACCGGTTAGCGTTTTTTTGGTATTCGATAGTCGGTCATTCAGACGGTTAAGTGGAACTACTGCAAACACCACCAGTGACCTCAGCCAAAGCCGTCCATCATCATGTGTTTCAACCCTTAACTTGTTACACTTTCAGGATGGTGGGTTTCTAGCTACTACTGTCTCTCTTCGTCCATATCCAGCAAGAAACTTTCTCTGCTGCTTGGCCAATGTTATATACACTATCAACCAGTCACTCCTACTGCAGAAAACAATCTCCACACTGACTGTGCAGGATAGACTCTGTAGCCAACCTCAAGAGGGAAGTTCCATGTCTGACATCCTCTATCCCCTCACCCTGCCAACAGCCCATCATACTGTGCCCTCTTTCTTTCATTGGCTTTGCTACATCTCTCCTCCCAGGGAACTTTTAGCTCTATGATTGCTACTTTTACTGCCAGAAGACATACGTCTTGTATAAGGTTAGTTGGTGCTATGTCAGGAAATTGCAGTTTCTTTCCTAGATATACTTCTAACTGCTAATCTCTTGCCTGAGTTAACATTACTGACGCGCTTTGTTTACTTTTCTCACAAGGTTCTCCATCATTCACAAACTGGATCTTGATAGGTTTGTTTATTATGTACTTTGCTTCTTTCCTTTGTTTTTCTACCATTTAAGCAAGTTCCCAGGGTACTTGATTGTGTCGCCATGTATATCTCCTCTGTGTTAGAGCGATATTGCACCATGAAAGAACATGTTGTAGAGTTTCTCTGTTTCCGCACAAGGGATAATTTGGTGTTTCTAAAAGTTTCCACCTGTGCAGATTTGTAAGTGTTGGTAACACACCATACACTGAACTAAGAAGGAACTGTATTTGGAATTGAGGATATCGCCATATTTCTTACAATGTAAGGAATCGTTGTGCTAATTCCTAATTTGACCAATCAGTTGCTCGTCTGTTTTCCACTTTTCTATATTTTATTTCTCTTCAAACTAAACTTTGTCTCTTTGGGGTGTTAGCATTTTTCAAGAAGCATTTTGCTTACAGCCAACATTAATCAGCAAATAAAATTAAAAAAAAATAACACTCGCAGTATACAAACACGAACATATATTGAAACGTACAAGTGCAACAAAAGATGTCTTCATAGTAGTTGGTGATGATTTCAATCTTCCAGACTAAAATTGGTTGAATAAACTCATCATAGATACCAGGATTGAAATTGTGTATCTACGCCAAACACACGTTGCGTCCACAGAAAACACATCGGTGACGCTTGTATAAAAAAAGTTAAATAGGCCAAATAAAGTTCGCAGTCGAAGTTAAATTCAGCTAAGGTAATATTAATTCTGAAGTAGAAAAACTTTAGTATTTCAAAAATTCAAAATTTTGTAAACATATAACGTATAATTATGACATCAATGATATTTCATGTCAACACTGAGGTACTGACTACTGGGCTAGTGATACCCTCGGGGAATAAAAACTCCACCAGCAGTAGCGTCGACCAAGTGGTTGTAAATAATTTTATCATAGATACCAGGTCTAAAAGTTTGTTCACAAACTACCCCGATGCTTTACTCGTACCAAAGTGCCGTAATACTTAGGATGTCAGACCAAAATATCGTTATCACTGAAGTAGATTCCAAGAATATTGAAAGGAAATAAATACCAAGGAAAATCCCTTTACATAGGAAATCAGAGTTGAACACTTTAAAACAGGAAATGCATGAAACTCATTAGAACAACAAAAAACTAGCTGAAAATTGAAGTTCAGCGGAGGAACTTGGTAGTTATTCCAAACAAGACCTACCAAGAGTGTAAGACATTATATTCCGCATAAAACTGCAAAAACAGAAAGATGTTCTCCCTTAGTTCACACCGAATGTACGTAAATTAATACGTCGTCGGGACAGATTAAAAAGATCATCACATACTAAAACCATTCCGCCGTGCATTCTGCAATTATAGTGAGACCATAGTAACACACAGATATGTAAGAAAACAATCAAAGTATTAACATAAAACTGTTCTGGAAATACATAAAGTATAAGCAAACCTATAGAAGTGGAGCGGAACCAATACGTTGTGCGGAATTACTATACACTCGCACTCGTGGATAAATATTCGATATCAACTTCACATATAATACCAGATGGGCTGACCACGTCCACTTGTATTTTTGTCCTTTTGGTGAGTTAAGCCTTTTTCAACTGATTTTTATAGTTCGTTCTTATGTTGTACTGTTATACCACTGTCCCAGGTTAGGGGGATGGTTGGGATCCCGCTAACATGTTTAACCCCGCCACATTATTTATGTATGTGCCTGTCCCAAGTCAGGAGCCTGTATTTCAGTGGTTGTCGTTTGTTTATGTGTTTCATATTTGTTTTTCGTTCACTCTTTTTTACATAAATAAGGCCGGTAGTTTTCTCGTTTGAATTGTTTTACATTGTCTTATCGGGGTCTTTTATAGCTGACTATGCGGTATGGGCTTTGCTCATTGTTGAAGGCCGTACGGTGACCTATAGTTGTTAATTTCTGTGTCATTTTGGTCTTTTGTGGATAGTTGTCTCATTGGCAATCATACCACATCTTCTTTTTTATATATTGAAGTATAGATTCTAGGTACTGACGTTGTTTATCATCTTAATAACGTGTAATAGTATTTTTTATTTGTCTTTATAAATATTACTATTGCTGTTTAAGCTGTTTTTAGTGGTACCTATTTGACGTAGCTCTGTACTTATTAAACTCGTGATTGTGTTATTGCTCTATGATGATTTTTGTATCCTTGTCTTTCATTTTTGCTTATATTCTTTGTTTAAATGCTTTCCTTTTTGTTTGTTTTCCCCATCATTATGTAATTGTTTTATTGTATTTTTTGTATTTTTGTCTTTCAGTTTTTCGAATAGGCTTTGTCTATATGTCTTTTTGTGTTTCTTTCTTACATAGGACGTGGCTTTGTACTTATACATCTCGTCATTGTGTTATTTTGCCATGGTAATTGTTTGTTAATATTTTTTTGTTTTTGTTTTTTTTAGAATGATTAAGATAATAACACAATCTTGACTGCTGTTTCTCTATTATTGATTTTTTGACCGATTATGTCTGTTTGTTTTGTTCACACATCGTTGTCATACAAGTTAAAGGTTTAGCTAGATATAAAATATAAAATGCCAATGAGACAACTCTCCATCCAATTTACATTTTATAAAAGCAAACCATTAATGGTCAAATTATGGTTTTCAACACGGAGCTTTGACTCAAACCGAACAGCAAGCTATAAAGGCCCCCAAAAATTACTAGTGTTTAATCCACCATTTGCTACAAACGAAAATGCATATACCAAGTCAGGAATATAACAGTTGTTATTCATTTGTTTGAGCTTTTGATTTTGCCATTTGATTAGGAACTTTTCGTATGGAACTTTCATTGGAGTTAAATTTTTTGTGGTTTTATTATTTTTTTCAGTAGATTAAGGAACCATCCATTAACGCCAGCTCTCACTAAGGATACATATAGACAATATGCGTACATATCTCGATGGGATATGCCAGCTCTCTCACTAAGGATACATATAGACAATATGTGAACATATCTCGATAGCATATGTCTGGTTAATACCCTTCTGCAATACAATCTGGTATTAAAATGGGCAATATGAGTTCAAAAGAAAAAACTCATCCGATTAAAATTTATTACGGGAACGTACTCAGATGTTCGCAAGGAGAATTTCAACAGCTTGAATAATCTCATCTGAGATCCAGCAAGTATATCTAGCACATTTATCTCTTTCATTACATAATAAGTTAAATGGGTTAAAACCAAAACAAATTGCTTTCAGATCCGAAAGACAATTTGATAGACAGGACAGTTTCTACGCTTTGTGAAGATGTATTGTAAAGATTCTAAAAGTGATTACTGTAAACGAAATTGAAAGGACTATCGCGAAAGCTTGTTGCTCATATTCAATTAACCTTATGTAAATGGATCATTTCGTATACTATCGGTCAACGACATCAATGGACCCCACAGCCACAAATTTACTAATCCTGTAAGTGAACCGAATAGGAGATCAATATATTTTTCTTTATCAAATTAATGTTATATTTTCACAAGAGTGTGTACGTTAAGTAAATATTTAGGTACTGAACTAAATCTGATTTTAATTAGTGTTAATATTAATAGAAAATCGGCGTCATTTTACAATGTGTATCCGGGTGCGGGATTTTCGCGCTGTGTTGAAGACTTATTGGTGGCCATCGGCTGTTTTCTGCTCTTTTATCGGGTTATTGTCTCTTTGACACATTCCCCATTTCCATTCTCAACTTTATGAATATTCAGTAACTGAACGTTAACGAATTTTCCTTTCTGAGTTATCTCCTCTACACTAATCTTGAAACATTTGGATATCAATCTTAATCTTTTACTGCAAATAAATAGAGCAACCAAGTTGATATTGACTATGATAGAATGTTGCAGTTGTGAACAAGAATTAGAACAAGAACACCTGTTGCTCTATTGGGATTATAATTTTAGAGAAAAGCATTTAGATAAATGTTCTATAAAAACATGAACGATAAAATATCCTTTAAACTTATACTAGTACATTCATCAAAGATACAAGGCTTAATTTTTTTTTTATATCAATAAGGCTCTCAAAATAGATATTAAACTTCGTATACAGAAAGAAATGATCTCTAGGTTTTGTAAGAAATGTACTCGCTATTTAGTTGTAGATGAATAGCAGTTGTTCAGCATGCAATGGAGATCAACACTACAATGTATTTATTATAGTTTTTCAAATATCCTGAATGAGGCAACATTTGGTTGTGTATTAACTAATCTTCGCGGGTATTGAATTATTTTATTAAATGTATAGACGAAACATCTAGGTCCTGCCTGAAAAACAATAAACATGATTTTGACAAGTTAAGAAGTATATGTAGGTTTATTAAGATTGCATATTTTGGCGTTAATATTGATTCACTTATAGGGTTTTGCATCGGAACTAAACACATTTTTAGCTCACCTGGCCCGAAGCGCCAAGTGAGCTTTTCTCATCACTTGGCGTCCGGCGTCCGTCGTCGTCCGTCGTCGTTAACTTTTACAAAAATCTTCTCCTCTGAAACTACTGGGCCAAATCAAACCAAACTTGGCCACAATCATCATTGGGGTGCTATAAACAGTTTCGTACTAAAAACTAGGGGTATTTCCCCAGTGAGATTTACATACTGATGGAATTCCCTGCTATTTATATACCACTAAATGAAAAAGTTGATTGTTTTTTATGTTCAATGTGAAAAACATATATTGAAGTTCAATTAAAATGCCACTTTTGTCAAGATTTAAAAAAAAAAAAATGTTTTTGTGACTTCCTACTATATGGGAGGCAACTCCATAAACAGCTGATTTTCACCTGTTGCAAAAAGCACTTTGATTTGTCAGGTAAGATAGCTCCTTTCGGAGCAGGCGAACGTAGGCTGAAACTACATTTTCTTAAATCAGCCAGATAAGCTCTTCGAAATGCATATTATAAGAAATCTCAAATATATGCACAGGTTACTGATCCGTGTGTCCAAAGGTGGTCTGTTTTTAAGGTTTTTTAGGGGGAAAATGCCTAATTTCCAGCTGATAACTTGTACCAATTTGCATGTTTAAACAAGAGATGTTGGATTTTTTTTTATTTATTCAGAAAGTTCGTAGAATTATCTTTCCATTGATGTATAGATATCTATATAACTATGAATATCTGACTTCTGCATGATGGGTCCACTATTACATGCCCTGTTACAGAATGACGTCACGTAAAAAACTGTTGATTGCACCCTTAAGGGACAAATACAAAATATAGTGATGTTTTAGCATAGAAATGTGTTTGCGAATGGAGTAAAATAATTCTGAAAAATATTGTACGGCATGTATACATTAATTTAAAAGCATCAGTTTGGTATATTTAATGCAAATATTACAGATTTGTACATAGCAACCAGATATAGGAAAACCAGACTCTGTGCAAATATTGAAGTTTTTAAATTTTTTGCGACGTCATGATATTTTTATTTAATCTCTCATATATTTGGAACCAAAAGTTGCATATGAAAAGTGTAGATTTTTTCTACTTTGACTTTTACTCCTGATCAGTGTTACATAAAGTTTTATTCATTATAATATATATTTAATACTTTTTATAGTCAAAAAGGTACACATGCCATTCCTAAGAAAAACACTATTTCAATATTTTCTCAACTCAGCTATAACTTAGTTCATATAGTACTAGGGACAAAATCTATTTAAAGTAACTTTATTCATGCCTATTTCATAGTTTGTATTCTATTTATTCAAAAGAAACCCTATTTCATGATTTATTTCTTTGTAAAACTGATGAAAATGTGATACAGGAAATGTTTGGGATTTGCCAGTTAAACTGTTTGCCACTGGCCAATATGCCACTACAGCGCGACATAAAAAAAGAGCTGTTGTTTCACTATTTGTGGTCACAATCCTTAAAGTAAGACATCATTTTAATCGGTATAGTGTACAGATTCAGAAAAGCTGAGAATTTTTTATATATTGCATACAAGGTTTTGCTTAAGGGTGCTATAAACAGTTTCGTACTAAAAACTAGGGGTATTTCCCCAGTGAGATTTACATACTGATGGAATTCCCTGCTATTTATATACCACTAAATGAAAAAGTTGATTGTTTTTTATGTTCAATGTGAAAAACATATATTGAAGTTCAATTAAAATGCCACTTTTGTCAAGATTTAAAAAAAAAAAAATGTTTTTGTGACTTCCTACTATATGGGAGGCAACTCCATAAACAGCTGATTTTCACCTGTTGCAAAAAGCACTTTGATTTGTCAGGTAAGATAGCTCCTTTCGGAGCAGGCGAACGTAGGCTGAAACTACATTTTCTTAAATCAGCCGGATAAGCTCTTCGAAATGCATATTATAAGAAATCTCAAATATATGCACAGGTTACTGATCCGTGTGTCCAAAGGTGGTCTGTTTTTAAGGTTTTTTAGGGGGAAAATGCCTAATTTCCAGCTGATAACTTGTACCAATTTGCATGTTTAAACAAGAGATGTTGGATTTTTTTTTATTTATTCAGAAAGTTCGTAGAATTATCTTTCCATTGATGTATAGATATCTATATAACTATGAATATCTGACTTCTGCATGATGGGTCCACTATTACATGCCCTGTTACAGAATGACGTCACGTAAAAAACTGTTGATTGCACCCTTGGGGTATCTAGTTTAAAAAATGTGTGGCGTGACCCGGTCAACCAACCAAGATGGCCGCCACGGCTAAAAATAGAACATAGGGGTAAAATGCAGTTTTTGGCTTATAACTCAAAAACCAAAGCATTTAGAGCAAATCTGACAGGGGTGAAAATGTTTATCAGGTCAAGATCTATCTGCCCTGAAATTTTCAGATGAATCGGTCAATCGGTTGTTGGGTTGCTGCCCCTGAATTGGTAATTTTGAGGAAATTTTGCTGTTTTTGGTTATTATCTTGAATATTATTATAGATAGAGATAAATTGTAAACAGCAATCATGTTCAGCAAAATAAGATCTACAAATAAGTCAACATGACCAAAATAATCAGTTGACCCGTTTAGGAGTTATTGCCCTTTATAGTCAATTTTTAACCATTTTTCGTTAATTAAAGTAATCTTTTACAAAAATCTTCTCCTCTGAAACTACTGGGCCAAATTAATCCAAACTTGGCCACAATCATCTTTGGGGTATCTAGTTTAAAAAATGTGTGGCGTGACCTGGTCAACCAACCAAGATGGCCGTCACGGCTAAAAATAGAACAAAGGGGTAAAATGCAGTTTTTGGCTTATAACTCAAAAACTAAAGCATTTTGAGGAAATCTGACAGGGATAAAAATGTTTATCAGGTCAAGATCTATCTGCCCTGAAATTTTCAGATGAATCGGTCAATCGGTTGTTGGGTTGCTGCCCCTGAATTGGTAATTTTGAGGAAATTTTGCTGTTTTTGGTTAATATCTTGAATATTATTATAGATAGAGATAAACTGTAAACAGCAATAATGTTCAACAAAGTAAGATCTACAAATAAGTCAACATGACCAAAATGGTCAGTTGACCCGTTTAGGAGTTATTGCCCTTTATAGTCAATTTTTAACCATTTTTCGTAAATTAAAGTAATCTTTTACAAAAATCTTCTCCTCTGAAACTACTGGGCCAAATTAATCCAAACTTGGCCACAATCATCTTTGGGGTATCTAGTTTAAAAAATGTGTGGCGTGACCTGGTCAACCAACCAAGATGGCCGCCACCGCTAAAAATAGAACATAGGGGTAAAATGCAGTTTTTGGCTTATAACTCAAAAACCAAAGCATTTTGAGGAAATCTGACAGGGATAAAAATGTTTATCAGGTCAAGATCTATCTGCCCTGAAATTTTCAGATGAATCGGTCAATCGGTTGTTGGGTTGCTGCCCCTGAATTGGTAATTTTGAGGAAATTTTGCTGTTTTTGGTTATTATCTTGAATATTATTATAGATAGAGATAAACTGTAAACAGCAATAATGTTCAGCAAAGTAAGATCTACAAATAAGTCAACAAGACCAAAATGGTCAGTTGACCCCTTTAGGAGTTATTGCCCTTTATAGTCAATCTTTAACCATTTTTCATAAATCTAAGTAATCTTTTACAAAATCTCCACTGAAACTACTAGGCCACAATCATCTTTGGGGTATCTAGTTTGAAAAATGTGTCCGATGACCTGGCCATTCAACCAAGATGGCCGCCACGGCTAAAAATAGAACATAGGGGTAAAATGCAGTTTTTGGCTTATAACTATGAAACCAAAGCATCTAGAGCAAATCTGACAAGAAGTTAAATTGTTAATCAAGTCAATATCTATCTGCCCTGAATTTTTCAGATGAATTGGACAACTGGTTGTTGGGTTGCTGCCCTCCAATTGGTAATTTTTAAAGAAATTTTGCCGTTTTTGGTTATCTTGAATACTATTATAGATAGCGATAAACTGTAAACAGCAATAATGTTCAGCAAAGTAAGATCTACAAATAAGTCAACATGACCTAAATGGTCAATTGACCCCTTAAGGAGTAATTGCCCTTTATAGTCAATTTTTAACAATTTTCATTAATTTGGTAAATTTATGTAAATTTTTACCAAATATAGTTCTCTGTTACTAATGGGCAAAGTTCATTATAGATATAATTGTAAGAAGCAAAATCGTTCAGTAAAGTAAGAACTTCAAACACTTCACCATCACCAAAATACAATTTTGTCATGAATCCATTTGTGTCCTTTGTTTAATATGCACATAGACCAAGGTGAGCGACACAGGCTCTTTAGAGCCTCTAGTTTTAAAAACCAGTTGAAGGCATGACACGGGTTATGTTCTTCTAATATATGTTTATGATGGTATGATACTTAACCCATAACGGGAAGGA
The DNA here is from genome assembly GCF_963676685.1 of Mytilus edulis. Taxonomy (NCBI): domain Eukaryota; kingdom Metazoa; phylum Mollusca; class Bivalvia; order Mytilida; family Mytilidae; genus Mytilus; species Mytilus edulis. The sequence continues at coordinate 102,896,608 of NC_092344.1, read as the reverse complement.
TTGTGCCTGATATTCATATGATGAAGACATAATCTTTCAATCAGTTTAATAGAATAGTTATCAAAGGTACCAGGATTATAATTTAGTACGCCAGACGCGCGTTTCGTCTACATAAGACTCATCAGTGACGCTCATATCAAAATATTTATAAAGCCAAACAAGTACAAAGTTGACCAGCATTGAGGATCCAAAATTCCAAAAAGTTGTGCCAAATATCGCTAAGGTAATCTATGCCTGGGATAAGAAAATTCTTAGTTTTTCGAAAAATTCAAAGTTTTGTAAACAGAAAGTTTATAAAAATGACCACATTGTTGATATTCATGTCAGCACCGAAGTGTTGACTACTGGGCTGGTGATACCCTCGGGGACGAAACGTCCACCAGCAGTGGCATCGACCCAGTGGTGTAAATAGTTATCAAAGGTACCAGGATTATAATTTAGTACGCCAGACGCGCGTTTCGTCTACATAAGACTCATCAGTGACGCTCATATCAAAATATTTATAAATATAGAAGTCTGGAGCTGGCATGTCAGTTAACTGCTAGTAGTCCGTTGTTATTTATGTATTATTGTCATTTTGTTTATTTTCTTTGGTTACATCTTCTGACATCAGACTCGGACTTCTCTTGAACTGAATTGTAATGTGCGTATTGTTATACGTTTACTTTTCTGCATTGGCTAGAAATATAGGGGAGGGTTGAGATTTCATAACCATGTTAACCCCGCTGCATTTTTTCGCCTGTCCCAAGTCAGGAGCCTCTGGCCTTTATAAGTCTTGTATTATTTTTAATTTTAGTTTCTTATGTACAATTGGAAGTTGAGTATGGCGTTCATTATCACTGAACTAGTATATATATTTGTTTAGGGGCCATCTGAAGGACGCTTCCGGATGTGGGAATTTCTCGCTGCATTGAAGACTTGTTTGTGACCTTCTGCTGTTGTCTGCTTTATGCTTTCACTTGGCGTAGAGGTTTAAACTTATTCGGATGTGTCTACTTTTGTGTTTCAAATGTCTGGTTATGTAAATTTATTTCAGTTGTTTCCTGTAATTAGTTAATACTTCAGTTTTATCATGTACATCTTTTGAATATTCATTTTATAAAATTTACTGTTTGCAAAAGTATAAATTATTTTAAATTATAGGGATTTTCTGGTAACTAACAGAAAACCCTTGCCGTTTTTGGCACAACCTTTTTGCACTTTTGGTCCTCGATGCTGTTCAACTTTGTACTCGTTTCGGCTTTCAAACTTTTGTATCTGGGCGTCACATGTAGGTCTTGTGTGGACAAAATACACTTCTGGCGTATTAAAATTTTGAACTTGTTGCCTTTTGTTGGCTGATGTTCGTGTGATTCTTTGTCAATTGTGTTCTCCAATTTATTTATATTGTAGTCCTGTGTTGTCATTTTGATGTTATATTTCACATGGCCATAAAAGTGCGAGGTTTGGCATGCCACAAAACCAGGTTCAACCCACCATTTTTTCCTTTAAAAATGCCCTGTACCAAGTCAGGAATATGGTCATTGTTATATTATAGTTCGTTTCTGTGTGTATTACATTATAACGTTGTGTCGTTTGTTTTCTCTTATTTTTGAGTGTAAATTCACATTGCGATAAGACGTGTCACGGTACTTGTCTATCCCAAATTCATGTATTTGGTTTTGATGTTATATATATATATTATATTTGTTATTCTCGTGGGATTTTGTCTATGTGTGTTACATTTTAGTGTTATGTCGTTGTTCTCCTCTCATATTTAATGGTTTTCCCTCGGTTTTAGTTTGTTACCCCGATTTTGTTATTTGTCAATGGATTTATGAGTTTTGAACAGCGGTATACTACTGTTGCCTTTATTTATGGTCGGGTTGTTGTCTCTTTGACACATTCCCCATTTCCATTCTCAATTTTATTATAATTATTGTTGATTATTTAATGTCAGTGTACAAAATATTTTACCAAATCATAGTGTATTGTTTTGTGTGCGTAAATGTCATAGCTATTAGCAAGGAACCTTAATTGGAGAATAAATATATCTTATCGTATCTTATCCTATTTATGACTGGGGCACGAACAAAAACTTTGTGTTCCATATAGAAACTAATGTGGCTAGTGATACCAAAACATCTACCATCAGTTTCAATGACCCAGTGGTTGATAAAACTAAAAAAAATAACAGACTTAAAGTTTGGTTCGCCAAAATGCAATTTTGATACAAAAATTTTGAAATAAAAAATAAAATATTATACGAAAGAACAAGATTTTCTGTAGTTCAAAAGTTGATTAAGAAGTTGTTTGTAATTGAAGATATTCGTTAAAATCTCTGGCATCAGCTACTCGTATTGGTAGTATCAAGCTGGCGAGTTTTATTGATAACAAACAAACGCAAGATGAATTGAATCGAAACAAAAACGTATTAAGGAGACAATTACTGAAATGGACATAAGTTTGCGGCAGATATACAATTATTGCTTTATTATCTTCCTTTATATTCAAAAAGCCTAAGCCGAAATATTTCAGTTTATTGCAATTCAGCAAATTTTCATTCATTTAGTAATTTTATCGAATGTTTAAAAGGACGCTACTGTTGAAATATTAAAATGGATGATGCTCATAAACATGCGACATAGTGTATCATGTTGTATAGAATGAAAATCATTGTTTTTGAGTTTTCTTGTTAACCTTTGACTCTTTAAGCAATCGACTGGATAAAAAACTACATTATCAACATCGCGGTTTTTGTTATGAAGTAATACACTAAATTAATCCTTTGCCATTAGTCTTCTGGGGTGTATTAACTAAAAAAAAAACGGTTTTTGTTGGACTTCATGTTACTTATTGCTTAGTTTTCTATGTTGTCCTTTTTTACAGTTTTGGCACAACTTTTTGGAATTTTTGGTCCTCAATGCTCTTCAACTTTGTATTTGTTTGGCTTTACAACTATTTTGATCTGAGCGTCACTGATGAGTCTTATGTAGACGAAACGCGCGTCTGGCGTAATAAACTATAATCCTGGTACCTTTGATAACTATTTACACCACTGGGTCGATGCCACTGCTGGTGGACGTTTCGTCCCCGAGGGTATCACAAGCCCAGTAGTCAGCACTTCGGTGTTGACATCAATATCAATTAGGTGATCATTTTTATAAATTTTTTGTTACAAAACTTTGAATTTTTGAAAAAAACTAAGGATTTTCTTATCCCAGGAATAGATTACCTTAGCCGTATTTGGCACAACTTTTTGGAATTTTTGGTTCTCAATGCTCTTCAACTTTGTATTTGTTTGGCTTTACAACTATTTTGATCTGAGCGTCACTGATGAGTCTTATGTAGACGAAACGCGCGTCTGGCGTAATAAACTATAATCCTGGTACCTTTGATAACTATTGTATCCTGACCATTTTACATTATTTTGACGTGACATTGTCAGTTTGTTTTCGACATGTGAATTTTGGTATTATTCATATATGAATATTATTGCTGTTGGCCTTAACATAAGCCCGTCAATTTTAACTAGAAGGATTCAACTGACCGAGATTTGATAACAGAAGAAAAAATGATATGACATGTTTTAACTATTTGAAACCGATGGAAATGACATAGCTGCAAAAATTCCCTCTTCCTGCAAACTCTTATAACGAGACATAATCAATGTTTGTTATATTTCTCCGCGAAGATGCGAATAATTTAAAAAGCAATCTGTTAAATTCTAGTAATTAAATTGATTAAATTAGAGAAAATAATTACCGCATTCCAGTAATAATATCGTTTTCCTCTAAATGATGCAAGCGATGAGAACAAGGGAACAACTGGCTATTGGTGTTTTGTGTAAAATTAGTTTGCAATGTTCTAACATTACCTATATATATCAGCAGCTTTTCCAGAGAGGTTAAAAAATGTGAATTAATTGATTTACAGCAACTATTTACACTTTGAAGTTAATGCATTTGTCAATTTCAAACGATGATATTCCGATAGAAATATTCAATTTGAAGAAGTTTGCACAGATATGAACAAACATAAATATTGTCTTAAACTAGTTTTTAAAATATGGATGAAATCTTTTAACGGATAACTAGTTTTTCAAAAACATGTCAATGTAATTCTTTAGTAATGCACACATACATATTCTTATATCTATAACTTTAAAATTGGGATTTTCTCACAATATTTTCCTATTAAAATTTCCCATGACAATGGACAGACCTACGTGCTCGTAAAGTTTTGAAAACAATATATTGAAGTGATAAGGACTTTGTGCAACACTGTGAAAATTTATGTTCGGAAAATAAATCGTGTGCATGTATATGATTTGGTTTCATTCTTTTTTTTTAAATTAATAATCAGCAAAGAATAATATGTATTGGTTGAAATATCAGTGTAACTAGTTTCTTGTGCAAAAAATAAAAAAATAAAAATGAAAACAACACGTTATAAATGTCTTGCTTCCGAAGTGCTTTACTAGATTTACCTTCATCAATTCCCTCCATTAATAATGAAACAAGACAATTTCTTGCGTCCGAAGCGCTTTACTAGATTTACCTTCATCAATTCCCTCGATTAATAATGAAACAAGACAATTTCTTGCGTCCGAAGCGCTTTACTAGATTTACCTTCATCAATTCCCTCGATTAATAATGAAACAAGACAATTTCATGCGTCCGAAGTGCTTTAAAAGATTTACCTTCATTAATTCCCTCCATTAATAATGAAACAAGACAATTTCATGCGTCCGAAGTGCTTTACAAGATTTACCTTCATCAATTCCCTCCATTAATAATGAAACAAGACAATTTCATGCGTCCGAAGTGCTTTACAAGATTTACCTTCATCAATTCCCTCCATTAATAATGAAACAAGACAATTTCATGCGTCCGAAGTGCTTTACAAGATTTACCTTCATCAATTCCCTCCATTAATAATGAAACAAGACAATTTCATGCGTCCGAAGTGCTTTACAAGATTTACCTTCATCAATTCCCTCGATTAATAATGAAACAAGACAATTTCTTGCGTCCGAATCGCTTTACTAGATTTACCTTCATCAATTCCCTCGATTAATAATGAAACAAGACAATTTCTTGCTTTTTATATAGATTATACCGTTAGTTTTCCTGCTTGAATTGTTTAACACAAGTCATTTTGGGACCTCTTTTAGCTTCATTCTGTTCGGTGTGACACAAGGCTACGTATCGGAAGCCGTACTTATAATGGTTTAATTTCTACAAATGGTGACTAGGATGTAGAGATGTCTCATTGGCACTCATGCTGGTTATTGATGTATAAAACACTGTTGATTGTACTTCCTTTACCATTAGAAGAGCTTTTTATTGGCATAGCTTTCCCAGAAAAATCAAACAGCAAGTTTTTTTCTACTATGTTTTACAGTTTAAATAACCGACATATTATAATTATCCAATGCAGTGCACACAGACTCATTAACTTCGGTACATACATTTATGTGTCAAGGATAGGAAATATAATATTATTCCAATACGCAATTCACTTGCAACTGCTTACCGGAAGAAAAGGAGATTGTTGTCAATTTTAAAACTGAATAGATTTCAGCATTTTTCAATTTGATCATTGTCGTTTCAGTTTAATGTGAAACAAACACAATCGTACCTAATATGTATTAAGATCCATTATTTGTCTCCTACAATTCATAAACCGATTTAGGTATAGCTAAGTGATATCGTATGAACTCCAGAAAATGAAATTGAACTCGATGACCATGCAATATCGGGAAATTTGTTCTAAACAGAAAATATATAAAGCTACATCAGAAAACATATTTCTCATTAAAAAAAGTGAAATGCCAGCGTAAACTTGTTTTATTTTAACCCCTTATATTTGCAAATAACGGTAGACAAAATTATATGATAAGGAAATGACGATTTCAAATATTTTTCATTAAGTATCAGAAATTTTGTATTATATAGGGAGAATGGTGATTTGTATCATAATTTAGATTTTATGTTGCGTTGATTTGTTATTGCTGAGAAATGTGAAATTTACAATTGGAAATTGGAAATTAACCACTTTGTCAGAGATTCTTGTTTGAAGTCGCCCATCTTTGTCAATATCGAGGATAAGATCAAGATATGAAGAACACAAGGCCGTATCCGTAACATCAAGTACGTGGATATATGATATGTAATCACGCAATGAAATGGGGGTTATTGAGTGGCAGAACAGCAGCAAAATAGCTGAAAATGCTATTAAAGAACTTTGCATATATTTTTTTTTCATTTTGACTTAAAATGTTCGTATGCATTATGCTTCCTTTAACATATTAATTATGATATTCTTAAAAATGTTAATTTCTTGAGGAAAGGAGTTAACATATTGAATCAATTTAAAATATGACGTAATGAATATTTGTTCGTACCAATTGAATATGAGGTAAAGCTTAAAACTCCTTCTCGAAAAAAATTGGAACACTACTCTGAGTTAATGTTTTGCTGTAAAAGTAGTTGAACAAAATCCATTTTTCAGTTAGATCTGGGTGTATTTAATGTGGTTAGCTTGGAAGCCAAACCGAAAAAAACAACATAATAAGTATCATAAATAGTCTTATAGTTCAATTCTGACAAATAATGTTATTCTGAATATCAGCTAGCTGATTTCAAATTGTTGTTTACCCAAAATAGATCACTGATATCACGAGACACATTTGTTGGATTGTATACATCATCGAATAGATAGCGCTTTATCTTATCGAATTGTTAACAAAGGTACCATGATTATAATCTAAAACGCCAGACGCGCGTTGCATACACATAAAAATCATCAGTTACGATCAGATCAAATTAGTCATTGCTTAGTTTTCTATGTTGTGTTTTGCATACAGTTTTGTATCCCGACCATTTTTCATTATTTTGACGTGACATTTTTCGACAAGGAGTTTTGGTATTATTCATATATGAATACATATATATATATATTATTACCTGATAATTTTGCTGTTGGCCTTAACATAAGCCCGTTAACTTTAAGTAGAAGGCTTCAACTGGCCTAGATTTGATAACAGAAGAAAAATTGAAATGACATGTTTTAACTATTTGAAACCGATGGAAATGACATAGCTGCAAAAATTCCCTCTCCCTGCAAACTCTTATAACGAGACCTAATCAATGTTTGTTATATTTCTCCGCGAAGATGCGATCAATTTGAAAAGCATTCTGTTAAATTCTAGTAATAAAATTGATTAGATTAGAGAAAATAATTACCGCATCCAGTAATAATATCGTTTTCCTCTAAATGATGCAAGCGATGAGAACAAGGGAACAACTGGCTATCGGTGTTTTGTGTAAAATTAGTTTGCAATGTTCTAACATTACCTATATATATATCAGCAGCTTTTCCAGAGAGGTTAAAAAAATGTGAATTAATTGATTTACAGCAACTATTTACACTTTGAAGTTAATGCATTTGTCAATTTCAAACGATGATATTCCGATAGAAATATTCAATTAGATTAGAAGAAGTTTGCACAGATATGAACAAACATTAATATTGTCTTAAAATAGTTTTTAAAATATGGATAAAATCTTTAAACGGATAACTAGTTTTTCAAAAACAATGTAATTCTTTAGTAATGCACATGTACATACATATTCTTATATCTATAACTTTAAAATTGGGATTTTCTCACAATATTTTCCTATTAAAATTTCCCATGCATTATGCTTCCTTTAACATATTAATTATGATATTCTTAAAAATGTAACTTTCTTGAGGAAAGGAGTTAACATATTGAATCAATTTAAAATATGACGTAATGAGTATTTGTTCGTACTAATTGAATATGAGGTAAAGCTTAAAACTCCTTCTCGAAAAAAATTGGAACAATACTCTGAGTTAATGTTTTGCTGTAAAAGTAGTTGAACAAAATCCATTTTTCAGTAAGATCTGGGCGTATTTAATGTGGTAAGCTTGGAAGCCAAACCGGAAAAAAACAACATAATAAGTATCATAAATAGTCTTATAGTTCAATTCTGACAAATAATGTTATTCTGAATATCAGCTAGCTGATTTCAAATTGTTGTTTACCCAAAATAGATCACTGATATCACGAGACACATTTGTTGGATTGTATATATCATCGAATAGATGGCGCTTTATCTTATCGAATTGTTAACAAAGGTACCATGATTATAATCTAATACGCCAGACGCGCGTTGCATACACATAAAAATCATCAGTTACGCTCAGATCAAATTAGTCATAAAGTCAAACAAGTACAAGGTTTATGAGCATTGATGACCCAAAATTAAAAACAAGTTGTGCCAAATACGGCTTATAAGGCTATCTATACCTGGGAAAAGAAAATCATTAGTATTTAAAATAACACATGCTTTTGCAAACAGTGAATTTACAAAAATAACCATATATATATGATATTCGTGTCAACACTGAAGTGCTGACTACTAGTACTGGGCTGGTGATACTTTCGGGGACGACACATCCACCATCAGTGGCGAATTCTTTCTTGAGATGTTCCTTAATTTTGTTTTGATTATTCCGAGTCTTTATAGTTAACTATTTACATGTTTGTAATCGGGAATCCATGGTCTACGTAATTTTTCATTTCAATTTGTCTGTTTATTACCTGTTTCTCTTTATGCACTATTTTGCTTTTCTTAGTAGGTCCTTTCTTCCTATGAGTGTATTTGGTTCAGATATTCGTAATATAAACAGTATTTTAGCAATCAAAAGGTAGAAACGCTTGAACTAGGATTTTACATATGGGAAAGCCATAACCCTTGCAACAACTTGTCTGTTGGAAATTTCTCACACGTTTTGTGATGCATCATAGCCTGTCCATAAAATGAATGCATTGTGCTATATTCTTAATCACTATAAAAACAAATAACTATTTCAACAAAGAAAAAACCAAAATGGCATATAGAGAACTTCGTATTTATTTTGCTTTCCATTTTTTTTTATATGAGCGTCACTGATGAGTATTATGTAAATGCAACACACGTCTGGCGTACTAAATTATAATCCTGGTACCTTTGAGAACTATAGACAAAGTACATAAACAAAAATGAACGACAAGAATACAACATATGAATATAGGACAATAATACGACTGTTGGGTGTTTAGGCACCGAATAACATATATTACCAACAATGACTTAACACTTTGTGTCAACGTGTTTTACAAGTAAACCTCATTTTTATGTATCATTGGTTAGACTTTGTGGAAAGTAATAGCATTTTGATATCAAATGCATATTGTTCTGACATCATCAATGTAATAGACGAGATCTATCAACGTACTTACACTTGACTTGTATACCGCATAAGTCGGTAGAGAACGTTATTGTATATATTTCGGTTAATAGTATAATTAGGCTAAGACTATGTTTATTTAAGGATGAAAAACCCAACGCTAGTCTAAAGTATAGATAAAATGAAAACATTAAATTTGCTACAGGTTTCATCTAATAGTAGTCTAAACATATTAAATGCTATAAATACAGCAATATAAATAACATGACAACAACACGGTAGATTTGGTCATTATTTTACGTTTAATCAAAATCGGTTACTTAATTCGTTCAAGCCAATGATAATGTCTTCTATAAATGACATATAAGTTGATATATCTTTTACTTTCAACGTAGTGTAATTTGTGGTATAGCATTTTATCACAATGATATAAGATCAAGCATTTTCTGGAGGAAAAAAATAAGATGATATATATATTTTTGAAAACAGTTTTTCATAATATAGAAATACGTAATCGTCTATTTAAGCATTATTTCTTGTAACAACATGATTTAAAAGAAATTATTTTTTGTTGTTCTAAGAATTAGAATATTTGCCTATATTCTATGATATAATATTTTACCCGTTTTTAAAAGCTTAATTTGATTGTGAAACTTGAAATATTTAAAGTATAACCTGGGTTTCTTTTCTATTTCTTTCAGAGCCACATACATAGTGAGAGGACTAGTGTAAGCGTTTGGCATCACATTGTGTTTACTGCATAGCTTTAAGAAATCCTCTCTTCCTGAATATATGTGTATATAAGGAGAAGACATACTGTAAGTTGTAACAACTTGTGTCCGACTCAATTGATTGATTATTGCAATAATCAATCAAAAAGAGAAAAACAAGACTGCTGATTTTGAAATGTCAAAATCTGTTCGACAGTTTAACCAATCGAGCTAGAGATAAAGGATACCACAGATATAGTTAAGTCGGCCTCATATCTTGACTTACATCTAGAAATTGACAATGGTTGAAAACAAAACTTTACGAAAAAAGAGATGATTTCAGCTTTCCAATTGTGAACTTTCCATTTTTAAGTAGCAACATTCCAGCAGCATGTTAGCGGGATCCCAACCCTCCCCCTAACCGGGGACAGTGGTATAACAGTACAACATAAGAACGAACTATAAAAATCAGTTGAAAAAGGCTTAACTCATCAAATGGACAAAAATACAAGTGGACGTGGCCCGGTACTTACTAAGTATACATCCCGACACAAAAAGACACAATGAACATATCTGAGAGTACTCGCAGTTATCTGACAGCTAGTTCAAAGTCACTAACAACTAATAAAATAATCATGCAACTAAGACTAAAATATCAATCCGTACACATCCAACATCCAATGGATTTAGTGTAAAGACGTCATAAACAGCCAGAGAAAAACATGACCTTGTGCAATGCCAAGTTACAGGTATCGACAGATTGTAGATCCATGAATATGTATATGCATATAGCATACCAGTAATATTTAGTTAGCTTTTAATTTACTGATAACAAAATCAATATTTATACCAATATTCAATGATCTTATTACAGTGTTGAATAGGTAACCTTTTAGAATAAGTTTATTTAAAGGAGCGACAAGTTTACATGGATCATTTCTAAATTTCCGGGCACAGTTAACATTTCCGTAAAAATGAGGATGTGCTATCTTGTTTGAAATAAGGTACAACCAAACTTCAAAACCAAATCTTTATATCCTTGGAAAAATTTAGTAAAGGTTTTAAGTAATTTATGGTAACGATATCCCGTGTTTAATAATTTACCAGGAATTGATAGGTTTTGTTCGTTAAAATCAAAAACTTCACAACAGACACGGGCATAGCGAACAAGTTGTGAACTATAAACACCGTAAGATGGTGCCAAAGGAACATCACCATCTAAAAATGGAAAATTAACAATAGGGAACGAAAAATCGTCTCTTTTGTCGTAAATTTTAGTGTGGAGTTTCCCGTTTAAAACCGAAATATCTAAATCCAGGAAAGGACAGTTATTACCGAATAAATTTGATTTATTTAAAGTAAGTTCCTTGGGGTAAATTTCCGCAGTATATTGAGAAAATTCTTGATTATTTAACGAAAAAATATCATCAAGATAACGGTAAGAGTTGTTGAATTTATCAATTAAATGCAATTTCGACGGGTATTTACTGAGTTTAGTCATGAACTGTGATTCGTAACAGTACAAACACAAGTCTGATATTAAAGGGACACAATTAGTGCCCATGGGGATACCTACAACCTGTCGATAAAATATGTTCATTTTTATAATTATTCAGCATCTCGGTGTTGACATGAATATCAGTTATATGGTCATTTTTTGAAAATAACTGTTTACGAAAGTGTGAATTATTCGAAATAAGAAGGATTTTCTTATCCCAGGCATATATTACCTTAGCCGTATATTGCCCATCTTTTTGGAACTTTGATGATCAATGCTCTTCAACTTTCGACTTGATTGGCTTTTAAACTGTTTTAGTCTGAGCGTACCTGAAAATCTTATTTAAACGAAACGCGCGTCTGGCGTATCAAATTATGGGCCTAGTACCTTTGATAATATACCATAGATATTTTTTATTATGCCCCACCTACGATAGTAGAGGGGCATTATGTTTTCTGGTCTGTGCGTCCGTTCGTCCGTCTGTCTGTCTGTCTGTCTGTCTGTCTGTCTGTCTGTCTGTCTGTCTGTCTGTCTGTCCGTTCGTTCGTTCGTTCGTTCGTTCGTTCGTTCGTCTGTCCCGCTTCAGGTTAAAGTTTTTGGTCAAGGTAGTTTTTGATGAAGTTGAAGTCCAATCAACTTGAAACTTAGTACACATGTTCCTTATGATATGATCTTTCTAATTTTAAAGCCAAATTAATCTTTTGACCCCAATTTCACGGTCCACTGAACATAGAAAATGAAAGTGCATGTTTCAGGTTAAAGTTTTTGGTCAAGGTAGTTTTTGATGAAGTTGAAGTCCAATCAACTTGAAACTTAGTACACATGTTCCCTATGATATTATCTTTCTTATTTTAATGCCTTATTATATTTTTTATCCAATTTCACGGTCCATTGAACATGGAAAATGATAGTGCGAGTGGGGCATTCGTGTACTTTGGACACATTCTTGTTATAATTGTATTGGCATTTTTTTAAGTAATAGTTTGCATCCCAAATAGGAGAACCGCAAGAGTAATTAGATATAGACCTGACGTTAGTACTTTGGTTCTGGCATTACAAGACGGATATTGTTATAACTGATTTTGTTCTTAAAATTTTTAAGTACATCTAAAATTTAGGAATTAATCTCCCTCGTGCTTACACCTGATTCGTTGTCCGGGTTTGGATTTAATTTTTATCCTTTTTTGTTTTCTTACCTCTTTAATGCTTGTTTGGGTTTTGGACATTCAAATATTGTATCCTCGTCTCCTCGAGTATCAATGCGGAAACATGAATTACCGAAATACACATCTTCTGCAATTAAATTGGTACCGTTCATGTTATGAATTATGAATATTATAATAATTTTGCAAGGCTTATATTGGTAAACATTTCGAAACTGTAGATCTTTAATGCTCTTCAACTTTGTTCTGTACTTGGCCTTAAAATTGTTCAGATTCGAACGTCACTAATGACTCTTTGTAGATTATACGCGCTGGCGTATACAATTATAAGCATGGTATCTGTAATGGGTTATTTGTTGTACCGTTCCCTTAAACTCGATCGATATCTTTTAATTGCATAAGTAATCAGTACTAATCTCAACTGCAATAAAAAATGGTTGGCAAATATACAATTTAAAAATCAGAATTAAAGTGGAAATAAAAACTAGAGTTAATATACTCATCTACGTCATTTGGGATTTGGGTGAGACTTGTCTTATGGACAATCATATCACATCTTCCAATTTTGATATTGTAGCCATTTAGTAAAAACACTTTTCTTTAAAAAAATATGTAACCAGAATGAATGTATGTCTCGTACATAGCTCTGATTCCTTATTTGGGTTTGACTATTATAATTTATGTCCTTTAATGTTATGTACGCTCTTCAATGTGTATTAGGTTTTAGATTTCCAATGATTTTGGCATCAATCAAACATGAAGAGGCATTGCTTGTCGAAATAGACGTCTGTTTAGTGCTTTTGCATGCCTCTTGTCGTTTTGGTTTGAAAACTATGTTGTACCTTGCTTCGGCTAATGGTTTCTAAAGTCAGGAATATGATATTTGTTTTTCCATTTTAATGATGTGTTTGAGCATTTGAATTTTCCATTTGAGAAGGGACTTTCCGTTTTCAATATTTCTTGGAGTTCGGTATTTTAGTTATATACTTTTATTTCGATTGTACGTTGCTCTCTTACTTTTTCTTATTATTTTGGTCGGATATTTTTTGGAAACAACTTAACAGAACGACTTCATCTTTCATCAACAGATTGCAAATGGTGTGTTATAAAGTATGATCACTTTTAAGAGAGGTGATATACCTGTGTCCTGTTTGTCTGTCCTTAGAATTATCTTTTGTTAAATGAACTTAACATATTTCGTGACACGTTTCTCCAATACCGCAGAGAATTATTTCACATTTGGTCAGCATGAAGATAAGTTGTAATATGTGTGTGGGTTTCCGGACATGTCAGACAGTGAGTTCCTTATTTAAATACTTATACTTACAAGTAATCTTAGTACGACAATGAATACATTCTTGTTGGTTTCTAATTGTTTTTTTTTTGTATCTGAGGTATTTTTTTTATGGTAAAATTATAATGAATAAAGGTTCTTTTACTACAAATTGATCAAACCATGTTGCTTTTTTCCTGACAATGAGTTTCAGAATTCTTGAATTTGAGACTGTAAACATATTTATGACATTGCCATATTAATTCGGGACAACAAACCTTTATTTTATTAGTGATGTTAACAATATAATAGTGGTATAGGAGTGTTAATGTCAATCTTTTTCAAGGAGCTAGAAATTATAACCCTGTTAGCTCATATCTACTGTTTATTATGTCGTCACTTTCACCCACACGTCACGACCTCCAAATGTCATACCTCTACTTATGTCACATAAATGTAAAATTAATTGATGTATTTAAATGAAACACAACTAATAATACGTAGGATTACATTTAAGTAGATTGTATATCGCGAGGGACAATTATATGAGTATTGTTTATTGCTTCTCGGGATTCACACTGCTCACAGCTATGATACTTACTTCCACGTAAATCTGTTTATTTAGAATAAGTTGTAAACTTAAATGTATGAAAAGCAATAAACAGTTGAAGTAATTGCATTTTGTATCAAAAACCTACATTAATTTACTTTTATAAACGTGTAAAAACAAAATCATACACAGATTGTTCAATGTAAACATATTTTTACCATTACTTATACAGACCACTTGAATTTCTAATATTTTTCATCGATGCCATTAACATACAGATGGTCAAATGGCAATCAATATGATCAATAAGATATCTTTTCTGTAACAAGCTAGGTACAAAAGCGTCCTTGTCTCAAAAATAAAATAGGTTTCATCCTAACAAGAATTGTATATATAATATCATACAAACATACTTACCCGGCCACGTCCACTTGTATTTTTGTCCATCTGATGAGTTAAGCCTTTTTCAACTGATTTTTATAGTTCGTTCTTATGTTGTACTGTTATACCACTGTCCCAGGTTAGGGGGAGGGTTGGGATCCCACTAACATGTTTAACCCCGCCACCTTATGTATGTTCCTTTCCCAAGTCAGGAGCCTGTAATTCAGTGGTTGTCGTTTGTTTATGTGTTACATATTTGTTTTTTGTTCATTTTTTTACATAAATAAGGCCGTTAGTTTTCTCGTTTGAATTGTTTTACATTGTCTTATCGGGGCCTATTATAGCTGACTATGCGGTATGGGCTTTGCTAATTGTGGAAGGCCGTACGGTGACCTATAGTTGTTATTGTCTGTTTCATTTTGGTCTTTTGTGGATAGTTGTCTCATTCGCAATCATACCACATCTTCTTTTTTATATTGTGTATCAAATATATCTTGAATTGTAAACAAACCTCTTTTTCTCTGTTGCATATGTTATACTCCACTGTTTTGAATCTGAACCTTTCTACAAAAATCGTTTGTTTATGGAAACACAATTTGTCCTTCTGTCATTATGACAAAATAATCATAAATTTACTATCTGAAATACAGAGTGGGTTACATAATTAACATAGTTTCACTTAAGAACACATCATATGACATACAAACCTTCCCAGCTGGTTTTGGAGAATACATTTATTCTACCGAACCATTAGTTATTTTGTTTGCAAAATATTGTATTCTTGTCCACTTTTGTCAAATGCATCTCTATGATATCAGTCTTCTACAATTCACAAGCCTAGTAGTCAGGACGACACGAATTATCATTGATATAGTCATATTATAAATTAACTGTGGACGAAACTTTGGAATAGCGAAAAACTAAGGTTTTCTACCTTTGGCTTTTTTAACTTGGGGGGGGGGGGGGGGGGATTCACCGTCACTGATTAGTCTTTTGTAGACGCGTATCTGGCGTAAATACTAAATTTAATCCTGGTATCTATGATAGGTTTATTCGCCTGAAACTGAACAGGCAATTTATTGAATTATGTTTCAAAATTTCATTCATTTTGTATAATGTTTGTCAAGGTTAGGCATTTTATAAATTGTTTGAAAATTCAGACATTTTACAAGATGCCAAATTTAGAAAATGCTTGTGACATATATCTTGGTTTATGTCAAATCTTAGTATGTTTATCATTGTTTTATTTTAGTTCCTTTTGGTATACATCCTTGTATCCTTAACTACAAGTAATGATGCAACTTTGAATAAGGGCAAGTGAGTATCAATGAAACAGCTGACAAGTTGCACCAACCAAAATGCTTGAGGTCCAATCAAATTGCTCATCTGCAGACAATATAAATATCAACCTTTGAATGTAATTTGTTGGTAAATTAATTCAACAGCCCTTATCTGCAAAAAACTTCGAATTACATAAGTAAACACAACAACAAGCAAAATCAGGTAAATAAGGTAAATGAGTTATAATTATCAGCTAATTCGTGCATTTCGATAAGAAAAAGCATTATTATTTATTGTTTCATTGCATTTAGTAGAAAAAAGGAATTTGGTAAAAATAAAACATAGATTTTTGTAGAAAATCCACAGTCTTTAATTCAGAGATTTTGTTATAAAATTTAAAAAAGATTACTCATTTGTTTGTCTATGAGGTGCTAGCGTTTATTGTTTACAAAAAGGCCTAAGCAACTTTTAAATTCCAAAACACTTCGTGCTGAGTCCTTAAAGTCGAGTGCACTCTAGAAGGTGTCTTGAATTTGTCCATATTTATATTTGTTCTAACCAACACTTAATTTATAAACTTGTTTTAAAGAAATCATTGCTAGAACTGCGTGCAATAATCCTCTACCTATCAAACATCGAATTGCTAAATATAAGAGTACAAGGGGAAAAGCTGTGGTTTTTTTTTTATAAAATTTCCATATGCTTAGCATTGAAGCAGCACAAGGGTACATAATCCTTAAGGCGACAGCAAATGTTTCAATCTCGTAACTCGATAGAGACGAGACAATTAAAATTTATTAACCAAAAACTGAGTGAATCTGATAAACTCCAATTACTGCCTTACCGAATGCGTCAACAAGGTACATGGTATAGACAATCTAACCGTCTACTTCTATGCGTGCATCACCCACCAGCCGAATGCATCCACAGAAAATATTACAATCGGAAATAGTAGACAATCGGTAACCATTAGATCACAAGATTGAATGTTTGAGACCGAGAAAACATTAGTGAGTGGAGACCCGGACACAACACTCTCGTCAACAAATTTGTGACGGTGATCCCAACACATATGTTATATGAAGTATCGATTTTATTCATTTTTCCAAATAACTCTGTGTATTGTGTTTTAGAGCAAATGCATGTAAACGAAGTCAGCTTATCGAAATATTTACTAGTTAATGTTTTCACAGATATATATTTAAACTTCAAGCGACGAAGTATATAAAATAAGTCTGATTTTTTTCTTTCGAATCCAATTAGCCAAAATACGTGAGTATTATCTTTCTGCTTTCAATCTTCCTATATTCATTTTTTTCTGATTCTGTCTTTCGAATAAATGTTCCATCATAAAATGGATAATAAGATGAATCTAGCAACTTAAGATGGTATGGGTGTCTAAATTAAAAATGATAGAATTTGTTCATACTTTGCCAAAATGTAGTTTTTATTGATATATGTTCAAATATATAATAAAAAGGATAGGTCACCGCGCATTGTCTCAAGCTACTGGTTGGGACAAAATGACACATTTTGTATGGATTATACAGAAATAAACTCCATTATGTGATTTAAAGCTAAACAAAATGATAGAATTGTAAAATAAAATACGAGAAGATAGCTTTTAGTAAATGCTTTGAGAATATCAAAAGAAAAGATGGAGTCACCGTACGTTGTTTTCTGGCTAGAACACAAAATAGCAACATTTTATTTAGATTCCTTCCGAAAATGCACTATTTCAGAGTTATTTCCCCTTAAAATGCCAATTTAAAAAAAATAATAATCAATTGAAATAAGCTTTACTTGTACAAATATTAATATTTATAAGTTATTATTATATACATTTGTTTTTTAAATGGAAATTCACATTAGTGATCTGCATTTATGCATCAAATTTTGCTACCTTGATTGAAAATCTAAACCTTAGATTCTCTGTTACAATCCAAGATGGCAAAAGACACCCATACCACCTTAAGGGGTTTCAGGGTAGAATAAATATCGCACACACGGCTTGTAAACAGTGTATCCTGAATAATAAAAAGCACGAAACAGATATAGCATTTTGAGGTTAAAAATACGACCCACTGCATCCGAAAACGTCAAATTTTAATAAAATATTGTGATATTTGATTTATAATCAGTAATTCATGTTGTTTAGACTGAACTATAGTTAAAGACATGAAGTAGACGGCAATGAGACAAGCAACCTTACCACACAAATAACCTTAAATACTCATCCATAATAATATCCCCAAGCACAATGCGAAGTTAAAGCAATACTCAAATAACATGACAACAATGGCGATGACTTCATATCCAGCTGTAAAAGAGGATTCTAATATGACGTGCTTCTTTCGCTTTGTAAACAACGCCGTGTGAAAATTCTCGATATATCTATACTTAGTGCAGACTCAGAGATATACATAATAATAGATGTTACAATATACCTCCCACGTATTATAAAATCCACATGTATTTGAACCTATTTGCAAACGCTTTGCCGATTTTATTGTATTAGAAATTGTAATAAAACAAAAGACAAAAGAACTTTTATTCTTATTCGGATGCATAATAAAAAGAATTAATAGGCTGCATCTAGTTGTGTTTATTTCCTAAATATAGTAACACAGCTATATTTTGTGCAATGTCAATTTCATCATGGTACACTTTCGCCACAATCAGGGGTTCATTAAGGGATGAAAATAAGCTTGATATTTATGTTATGATTTTGTGTCACAAAAATATAAAACTATTTTGTAACCATCGAAGTTCGTATAATATTGTATTAAAATGTAATTCTGAGATAGGTTTTATTTTATTTTCTATTCTATTGCATTATTTGCATCTTAACTGATTTCAGCGAGTCAACATGGCAACTCCTTCGTTACGAAATGTCAATTTTGGATTTAACAGTTGCTTACGAGAAAACATCTAAATAAAAAATCGCAAATATTGGGTTTGAGAATTAAACATATTTTTTCAAGCGGTTATTAACGAACTAAACAATGCAAGCTAAAGTTTTATGACACTATTTGAGCTTTATCTAACAAGGAGTAAAAAAGAACAGCTACACACACACACCGGCATACCCACCCTCGCTTCAGTATTTGAATGAACTTATTTGTCCTATTAGAATCGAAATAATTCATGGAAGCCATAGATTTGTTGTAAATTTACACATGGCCTGGGCCGTGATATTCGTTAATTTTATCCCTCGCTAACGCTCAGGATAAAATTCGAATATCCCGGCCCAGGCCATGTGTAAATTTCCAACAAATCTATGGCTTCCATGAATTATTTCTTAAATAAAGGCTAAAACATATCATAAATATAGCACAGTTAAAGCTAAACAGTTGGAAATTCGTTTTTTCGATAATACTCGGGGAAAGAAGTCTTTAAATATTTATGTCGTTTATCATTATACGTGTATATGAGATGGAAAGGTGCTTTATCATAACATATTATTTTATATGTTTTACTTTTGTATACCAGTGTATACTACTTTGTATATTGATACTATAACAACAATAAAAGAGTTAAGATACAACACATTAGTCATGGTTCGTGTCAAAAGAACTAAAGTTTGACTCCAACCAAAATATCAAAATCAACTGTTCCTCGATAATCAGAAAAACAAATGATTATATGAGAAACGTACAAGTATAATTAGTTAGAACGAAATTTCTTTTCTCCCCCCCTTCACAACTCTCACTTCGCTACCCACGATTTTTTACTGTATCATTCGTGTTAACTTCTAACTGTATCTAAATTGAAGACCAAAGAGACCAATCTTATTCTAAATTACATCTCGTGTAAATGTTATGAATGAAATTCAGTTTCTAGTGCGAGGAGTAAACTTCTGGCATTTCAGTTAACTTCGAAAAAAAAGTTGTACTATTAGTGTTAGATCTATATCATTTATTTACCAGTGTTTTTTTGCGATGAAATATCATTTTTATTAAAGTCAAGAACCGCAGAATCAACAAAAATATTTGACACCTGAAAAAACATAACAAAAAAAGTAAAGGTTCCCACAGGCAGCAAGAACAACGAAAAATTTTGAAAATATATAAAATCGAGTTTCAAAACAAAGGCAAGAGTAATTTACCGATGTTCAAAACTCTTTTAAAAATACGCACAGTTTGTTAGATTTTCTGCATATCGATTGTGTTAAAATTATAAGTTTATAAAGTTATTATCGTCGTTGGCAAGTTCGGGTTATAGTTATTAAGGCGGGATCAAGCAATATTCTGTGGAATTGAGCATATTGATAAAGTCGCAGTAAACCCGATTCAGTAACCAACTAAGAGACATTTTAGAGAATTACATGTACTGAAAACATAGCTAGACAAGATAATTCAACGAGGCGAAATCGGTAAAAGATACCAATGAAACAACATAAAAGTCGGAGGCACGCTTACAAAAACATGACCAAAACGAAAACGACGAAGTACAAACAACTGTCTATAAAGCATCAAATATAATACTTAAATTAAAAAACAGTAACCTCACTTTAGATCGAGGATGTTCTCATATGCTCCGGCGATAATTCGGTGATGTCATAATGTAGGTTCAAATCGACAATAGTCGCAACACTTTTGGATCCCACAAAATGCCAATCGTCTGTTAGTGATCACGTCCTACGTAGACTATAAATATATTGTCAATAAACCAATCTATTATCTTAATTATGTCATTTTGTTTGAATCAAAGTAGTTTTATGTAAATTATGTTTCATTCCTTCAACATCATATTTGTATCAACGTTGGCCATTCGTTTTTTGGGAAAATTGGTATCAACTACCTTAATCTTCTCGGAATGACTAACTTTGTCTTCTTGTTTTCTTCGTTTTGGCCATTGTATGGCACAATCCTCTATTGTTTCCGGTCTAGAAATTTAAGGTATATATACTGTTGTTTGACAATGTTCGGGTCCTCATTTATAACGTGGCTAACCTTGTTATAACTGTACAAGGACGTTGCAATCAGAGGGTTTCATTTTGAGTTCATACAAAAGTAATTATCGCCTGCTTTAAGTAAACCACCTACTTATAAATGATTTGAAAAATGATATATCTACTGGAGTTCTTTCATACTTCATAACCACAACACTAAATTGCTTTAATATATATGAATGGTATACAGCATCTTATGAATATCTAAATTCGTTACAACAGAAATTGCAATATATAGAGTAGAAATGGTATTTGTTGTCGTTTGAATATATGAATAACATATTTTAAAAGTAAATGTTTAGGTAATGGATTATATGATTGTTCTACAAATCATATGTCTATTCCCTGAGGCAAAATGTAACGAAGAAGACTATATAATTGTTTTTATTGTTTATGTAATTTTCAAGTATGTTGCCTCTATACAATTGATCTATATGACATTCCAAGGATTCAGTCTTAACAGTTATAGAAGAAACACGTATCATGGACTTTAGCAAAGTATTATCTCATCATTATTTGAAGATATTAAATTATAAACCTGGTATCTTTGATAACTATTTACACCACTGGGTTGATGCCAATGCCGGTGGACGTTTCGTCCTCGATGGTATCACCAGCCCAGTAGTAAGCACTTCGGCGTTGACATGAATATCAATTATATGGTCATTTTTATAAATAGCCTGTTACAAAACTTTGAACTTTTCGAAAAACTAAGGATTTTCTTATCCAAGGAATAGATTACCTTAGCAGTATTTGGCAAAACTTTTTTTTGAAATGTTGGGTCCTCAATGCTCTTAAACTTTGTACTTGTTTGGCTTTATAACTATTTTGATCTGAGCGTCACTGATAAGACTTATGTAGACGAAACGCGCGTCTGGCGTATTGAATTATAATCCTGATACTTTTGATAACTATTTACTATAAAGTGATAGACAGTCACGACGAGTTGATAAATGTCTGTCTCAATAAGTTAAATAGTGAATCTATATGAAATATAAATTCAGTCCACGTTTACCTTTCATTTGCTGCAGACAAAAACTACACAGCTTCATCATATCTTAAATTCGATAAAAGTATACGCGATTTCTTTATGGAATCACTTCAAATTGACCGCGATTCGTTTCTGACATTTACAAAAGTACAATTGTGACAGCAAAGGATGTCATTATATAAATGTTGATGACATGTGGGTGATTATGTCGACACGAAGATTTAAATTAGATAGGATGTTGTTACAAAATACCAATTTCTGTAACCGATCTTGCATTATAATTGAGGTTATGAAACCCTCCAACCGTTTCGCATGTGTCTTCCTGATAAAGAATTATATTTTGAAGCCTCAGTTTGAAGCACATGTTTACTATGCTAAACAAACATTACCTGTTGTAAAACTTCATATTTATAAAGTTAATCTGATTTTAATGCATATTACAGAATGATAGAAATTCAATAGTAGTAATGAATAATATCTAGATTAAAAATTAAAGATTCGATAAATTTCAAACAGTTCATTCTCAATCAGAAGAGAATTGAGTTATAAAATTGTGAAGGACAGCATAGAATCAAAGTAAGTTATTGATCAAGACAAAAAAATGAAGTCTTAAAAACAGTTTGAAGACCAATTCAAATACAAAAGTTGAAGAGTTTTCAACATTATAAAATTTGTTTTTATTTCCTAGTTCTTTACTTCTTTTTGTTTCTTTTTACTTCCTTGTAGACTTTCTTCATTTGGCCTTCGATGTCCTTAATAAAGGCAAATTCTGGAAAACGGTAATACAAAATTGTCATTTTCCAGCATGATTGACTATCGCATTCGGTTTGGTTTAATCGGCATTTCTTGATTGTTGTAAAAAAACAACCTTAATGACTGTAATTGTTTCGTCTTTTTTTTTTTTTTTTTTTCTTTTTGAAATATCAAATATCGAATTATCAAGTAAAAATAATGTATTTTGAATTTTAAATATCAGTATATTCTTCTTCTCGTTCGCTGTATAAATAGAATCCAGGTTGCATTTATTTGACTGCTATACAAGAACTATTTAGAATTCATGTTATTTTTCATTTCTTACTTGTAATGGTAAATAATATATTAGAGGAACGTATTTGTAAAATAAAGGCAACAGTAGTATAGCGCTGTTCAAAACTCACACAGAAACACACACAGAAACAGACTAAGCATTAGACAAAATCTGATGAGAATAACAAATATAACATCAAAACCAAATACATGAATTTGGGATAGAAAAGTACCATGACAAGTCTTATAGTAATGTGAGTTCACACTAAAATATAAGAGAAAACAAACGACACATAAACATAACTTCTTCGGCCCACTAACTCCAATTCAGTTGCAAAATATTTAAGATTATTCAACATTGTATTAGTTATAATAACATTACCGGTCTGAATTGGATAGCCGTCAAAGCAAAAACTTATCAAAGATACCAGGCTTATCATTTCGTAAGACAGACGATTGAAAAGCTCTAGCCAAATTTTTGCCTGTTGACAAAACCTATGTATTTATGATCGGAGAGCAGTGATATCCGTTACCGAACATTTTTTTTATATAATACGATAATTGAACACATTTATACGCATCTGTTTTCATGCGTAAAACAACCGCCTTATAATGTACGTGTTTTCATTTTTGTCTAAAGAAACATGCGTTCAACGTCTGTTTTACTATATTTATGAAACAGACATCGTTATTGTGCAGGGTCTATAAACTATATATCTTAGTTTGAAAAGCACAAAGATATCATTTTTTCTATGAAGAAAAGGGGCATTTGCTCTCAATGAAGTAAATGTGTAAATTAATAAACAATTTTTATTACAAGTTAGCAGATGAAAGCAACGAGTAGGCTTTTCAATTACTGGAAGTATTAATCACGTGTGTTGTTATCCGAATTGCACTTATATTGGATTCTTTTGATGGTACCTGTTGACATTTGTCTTCTCTTCGAAAAAGCTTATCTAACTTTTCAGGCAATATTTTTACAGAATTTAAGTGTTTCATTGACCTTTTAAGAACATCGCCTTGATAACCAACAAGAAAATAATTTCAATTAAGTGACATATGGAAGAAGCATTTATTTATGAGGAATTTTAATACTAAATGTAACGCAATACGTTAAAATGGACGATTTTCAGTATCTCTTGTGACAGAATTTCATCTTTACAATGTTTAATGTAAGATGATATGTTATTTCATTGAGTTAATAATACAATGGTATATCCTTGTGTTTATTATACAGTAGTTGTATTTACTCTGGCTTTTTAAATTCTTTCTCAAGAACGAACAACTTACGAAATAAGTTTAACTAAAATACTGAACACCAATTCAAATTTTAAACGGGGATGTCCATAAAAACTTACAACATTTAACGTTATCAATCAACGGAACAAGTGAACAACAAATGTTATATCTTTGGAAGGTTGATTGACAACAATATATTTGGAATTAAGTATTACGTTAGGGTCAGAATAAGTAATGTGAACGGTTAATATATAGCCCACTCCTGATTTTGAGACGCGTAAACAGGAATGGGTAAAAATGATATCGATCAGATTTGATCTCTTTGACTTTGACGGCTCGAACTGATCCACAAACGTCTTATTTATTTATTGGACATATAATTAAACTCACACAACTCCTGATATGTACTAATTATTCTTTGGAAAACTAATGATATATCCTTAATTAGTTTGTGTGTGGGAAGTCATTACCATAAATAATAAACGGGTTTGATAAGCTCGTCAGAAAATAGCAACGTCACAGCAAAAAGAACAACAACAGTTAACGAAGAATGACAAGCAACTATTTATAATTTTCCAATATCTTAACCATACTCCGTGGAGTATAAAGAACGCGATTATGATACCAAACGTTTGAATAGAATACAGAACACTTCAGATAAAAGAGTCACACTAATCTATTCTTCTAATTATATAGAAACGTTTCCAATCCAGGGTGTGAAACACAGCGTTAAATACATAAGCTTTTTATGAACACAAGATTACTACTGTGCTATGGTCAATTTTTGTATTCTTGTCTTTCGTTTTTGCCAATGTACTTTGTCAATATGCCTTCTTGATTTCTTTGTTGACATACTTCTTTGTTTTTTTATTGTGATTAAGATTATAACGCAATGTTGGCTGCTGTATCCCTATTTATGACAGTTTTACCTTTTATATTTGTTTTTCATACAAATCGTTGTCAATATAATGGAATTTCAAACAATTGTTTTACAAGTTAGATGTTTAGCTAGTTTAAATATAAGGTTTAATCCACCATTCTCTACATTAGAAAATGCCTGTACCAATTCAGGAATAAGACAGTTGTATTCCATTCGTTTGATGTGTTTGGACTTTTGATTTTGCTATCTGATTTGGGACGTTCCATATAGAATTTTCCCCGGAGTTCGGTATTTTTGTTATTTTACCTTTTACTTCAATCGGTCGTGATCTAAAAACGAGGGCATCATACAAAAGAGATTTAAATGTTTTAATAGTGTGAAAATTTTATATTTCAACATTTAAATTGTTTCCTTCATTTTGTCCTTTGCACCAAAACACTTGTTTTTCATTTAATATCTTATAAATTTCATTTGATTTTATTAGATTCGACGTAAATACTTTTCATCATTGTTTAACAATGATGAGATAGGGTGTTGTTAGTATTTTAAATTATAATGCAACTATTGGAGTGAACTGTATCAGATAAAGGGTGAGACACTTTTTTTACTGAGATAATACACCAGGTACAAATGTATAACGCTATTATCTGATAATTCAGATTGATGAGACAGCGTTAACGTTTAAGTTAATCCATTGTGATAAAAATCCTAAAAAGTATAAACATTCCAAACTATGGGCTCCTAAAGTTCTTAAGATCTTGATTAAGGAATAAAAAAGAGAAAGATACCAAGGGGAGTTCCAACACCTATAAGTCGAAGGAAAGCTGACAACGCCATACATAACACGATATACAATGAAATGACAAACACGTTCACAAAACACTAGATAATAAAACTACAGATTAAATAACACAGCCCTTTCACAAACAAGGTTTGATCTCGTGTGGAAGGATGAGTAGATTCTTCATCCCTAGTGGTACCCGTCATGTTGATCATGTAAGTACTTTGATAATTAGTTTCAATCGAGTTAACTTGTATTTTTATCAACGTGTTTGGTTTTTCTGGATAGAGGATAACAGCTAGGCTTCTCAACTTAAGTTTTTGTAAACTAGATTGATTTTCATTCTCGTAGATTTCCTGCTTACCATGAAAATTGAGTCACACGTGATGGAGTGTATGTACTACAGAAGACTATGATTATATTCTGTCGAATCAAATTTCAAACCAAAATGATAATATAAGTAAAATGCTTAATATTTTAAGCGCAAATCGAATCGTTACCTCTATATCAATGATGTTTTTTTTTAATTGAGATTTTTTATTTCTCTTTGGTGTGGTGATGTTTTCTTGACAGGCAATTCTTTTTTTCTTTATGGGAAAGACGGAATACGGAATGTGATTTAAAACAAGGAATAAAGTGAAGTATGAGCGATGAACCAATGCAGAAAGTAATATCGTTACGCCTTCAAGTTCATTATTGTTGGCTTACGCTTCATTCACAAAGCATGGAAACTGCATAGCTGTTTCAGTGGTTTTCTTATATATACATATACTATTTGTATTCATGATTCTATAATTTTATAATGATAGAAAATTATATCCTTCATATCATCATAAACATAGTTTGATCTAATGCAAGTGACATGTTTTTATAATCAAACTGTCTTGTTAGTTAAAAAATAATGATACATTCCTTAAACTTAAACGTATCTAGGTTTCCATTTTTTAGAGGAACAATATGGGATAGGAAAATTATCCCCAAAGGTGTTGAAAGGTGCTAATTTCATATAAATTCGTGAATGATTATACTTCAAGTTTATTGGTTTATCCTTGTTTGGCTTTATAACTTATTTGATCTGAGCGTCACTGACCAGTCTTCTGTAGACGAAACGCGCGTCTGGCGTAGTAAATTATAATCCTGGTACCTTTAAAAACTATTATCTACCTATATCTCTTTATGTATACATATAACATGTATAAGGTGATAATATTGATAAGCGTGGATCAGATTGAAATATTAACTGATGCAGTTAATACAATTATATAAATGCCTAAGAATATAAGTTTGACACGTTATTGCGTGTTACAAAACAACAATTTGTATCAAATTCATGATCATTAGCGTATTAAATTTGCATATATAAAGAGGCACTTGTATATTTATATATATAGAGCGCAGATTTTTTATAAAGATACCTGTAATAAAAAAAAGTCATTTCGATTTGAATAAGGGAAGTCCTTGAACAATGTAAGACGGCTTCCATATAGATAAACCAACAAACTTGAAGTACAGTCTCTCTCGAATGAAAGCTTGCATTATTGTTTTAATGAAACTACTCTCTTCAACTCATTCGGGGGGTAATTTGTCGCTCAACCTCTAACTTTTACTTGTGAACAACATCTATAGAATTTTTCAGTAATTATCATTTGATAATCAGTGATAATACCAGATTTTTAACTGTTTTAACAATCATATTAGCCGGTTCATCGCGAGGCAAATAGGTCGATCCGTGTTTCACTTCATATCTAGATCTAAAGCTTAACAAAATTAAATCTTTAACTTTTGTCACATGGAATTACTTTCAGACATGACAATTGTATGTGTAGATATTAATTCGGGATTATTTTCAAGTTTCAGCTAATAATTGTTGATTCAATAAGAAAATATCCGATAATCACTCTTTACAGATCAAATTACAATTCTGTTCATTAAGAAAACACATCCGATTAAACTGCTGTAAATGAGCCTGACATTACGGAGTAATTCGTCTTTATATAAATATTGAAAGCTTTCTAAATCTTAATAAGACTTAAGAAACCAAGGTCTGTCAAGGAACAACTAATCCTTATCATTAACTTTTCACAGTTACCAGGATTCAAATGTTGTACGTCAGACGCGCGTGTCGTCTACATTAGAGGTTGAGGACCACTAAAGACCCAAAATTACAAAGATTTTGCCAAATACAGCTAGGTGATTATTCCTTTGAGAAGAATACTACATTTTGTATCAGCATATTTTCGATTGGGTACTTTCGAATGAGTTTCTGTTTTTGTTTTTACGACCACTGGGATGATGCCACTGCTAATGAAGGTTTCGTTATTCACGAGTCTTTTGTAGACAAAACTGTAGTCTAGTATACAAAATTTAATCTATGATGAGTTTATTTTCATAGTATTTCGAAAACTTTTATGTTTTTGCAAACAGTAAATTCATTATTATTACCATGTCAATGATTATTCATGTCATAACAGAAGAATTGACTACTTTGCTGGTGGTACAATCGGGTAGAAAACTTTCACCAGGCGAAGCATCGACCCAGTGGTTATAAATAAACTCAAAGATACATGGATTAAAATTTGTACACTAAACTTCAAGTACAAGACAAAATTATGAACGGAGAGGAAACCTTCATTAGCAGTGGCATCGACCTAGTGGTTGTTAAACCGAAAATAGACACTCATTCTAAAGTACCCAATCAAAAATATGCTGATACAAAATGTTCTCAAATATTGCAGGAAGACATATATTTGTATATAAAGTATACCTTGTACACATTTTTCTTGTATTGACTTTGTATTTATTATATATTCTAGAATTGCGCACATATTACTTATTCTATTTTGTCCATGTATTATACTTGGCTTGCAAATTCATGTATTTAGTTTGATGTTACATTTGTAATTTTCATCGGATTTTGTCAAATTGGTGACGTCTTTTCTATTAAATTCATGTGTTATGGTAAAGAAAATTAATCACCGCCTTCATTTATTAGTTTTGATTTTGTTCAACGTAATCTGTACGAGTTTTATGTTTGAAGTTGTATTCAAAACAAACCGGACATATATATAATATAGTTAATTGCTATTGATTAGTGTTGCAATGTGCATTGTGTTTAAATGTAATATCAGTATTTAGTTCTATTATAATCTTAATTCAATCCTATTTCTATCTTAATTTTTAGAAATAATTTTTCAAATATGACGTCATATTTGTGCTGTTTCAGAAATTCAAATGTCTGCATGACGTTATATTGTACCTTTTCAACATTTCGTATGTGACGTCATGGTTATGACTTTTTATGTTCAGGCCTGGTTTGTCACTGAGTCGGGTGTGTCTATTTTCTGTGATTTTCTTGGTCTTCAATGCATTATGTATTATGGTTTTGTTTTCTGTAATTAGTTAACGTCAGTTTGATCATGTAAATCTTTTATATTCATTTGATAAAATTTACTTTTTGCAATAGCATAAATTGTTCTATATAATAAGGATGTTCTTATCACAACCAAAAAACCCTAGCCGTATTTGGCACAACCTTTTTCAACTTTTGATCCTCAGAGCTGTACAACTTTGTCCCCCTTTTTTTGACTTTCGAACTTTTATATCTGGGCGTCACTGGTAAGTCTTGTTTGGACGAGGCGCGTTTTTGACGTGATGAATTTTAAACCTGATGCCTTTTGTTATCTATTATTCATGTGTTTCTATGCCTAATACGTTCTGCTATTTATTGGTATTGTAGTCCTGTATTATTATGTTGTCATTTTAATGTTATATTTAACGGTGCCATCAAAGTGCGAGGTTTGGCATGCCACAAAACCAGGTTCAACCCACCATTTTTTTCTTTAAGAATGTCGTGTACCAAGTCAGGAAAATGGCCATTGTTATATCATAGTTCGTTTCTGTGGGTTTAACATTTTTACGTTGTGTTTCCATTGTGTCGTTTGTTTTCTCCTATTTTTGAGTGTGAATTCACATTACTATAAGACGTGTCACGGTACTTTTCTATCCCAAATTCATGTATTTGGTTTTGATGTTATATTGGTTATTCTCATCGGATGTTGTCTAATGCTTAGTCCGTTGCTGTGTGTATTACATTTTAATGTTGTGTCGTTGTTCTCCTCTAATATTTAATGCGTTTCCCTCAGTTTTAGTTTGTTACCCCGATTTTGTTTTTTGTCCATAGATTTATGAGTTTTGAACAGCGGTATACTACTATTGCCTTAATTTTGCAGCTTGTCCTGAAATGAAATTCTTTTTCTCGAATCGATTTTCTTTTAGGTATAGATTGTTTGTATTTTATGAATGGTGAACCGACACAAAGCTGATCTAGAGTTCCTGAACTGTTGTAACTGCCATTAATGTTGTGTTGTTTATTTTTTCTATAAAATTTGTAAGAAACAATAATAAAGTAATCTATTTGTCTTGGTAGGTTTTTTTTATTGTAACCATCGTAATCACTTTCATTGAACGAAAGTGATAAATAATTTCAAGATTTAAACTAATTTCTCATCGATGATAACCATATTCTACCATATTTTAATATAAAAAAATCAAATTGTCGTGTAATAATTGAATATTTGTGAACTCAATGAAACAACTTCTTCTGCATAATAACAACGTTAACATAAACCTCTTCAAGGAAAAATAATTATTTAAAAATAACTAACATTATGACAAAGTCACTGACTCTTGAACATCAAATTATTTGATTATGCATATTGTTAACACAACCTGCTAAATAAAACCAAATTATTAATAGCTAACGTAATGACGTCTTCTAACACGTGATTTTTGGCGGTGTATGATACACACCTATTTGTTGGAATGTATAATCCACACTGTATTCATGCGCCGTATCACGGACTCGTACATCCAACATATAAAAATCGGCTACATTAGATTACATTTTCCCTTCAACTTCTCCTTCCTTTTCTGCGATTTTGTCTTTTTTGTTTCCAACTGAAGACTCATTGTCCGTCTTTTTTCTAACTGTAATAATTCCTGAAACAATTCTTTCACATTGTGATTAGTTTTTGCTGATGTTTCTAAAAACGCACAGTTCCATCTTTTCGCAAGTTCTGCACATTCGGAAGTCGGCACTTCTCGGTTAATTTCGTCGCATTTATTTCCAACTAACATTACGGGAATATGTTCTAAATCGTGTTTGATTTCTATAATTTCATCATAAATAGGTTTCAATTCTTCAAGAGACTGTCGACTAGTTATTGAATACACTAAAATAAAAGCATGTCCTTTAGATATAGACAGACGCTGCATTGCAGGAAACTGATGACTTCCGGTTGTGTCGGTTATTTGAAGTGTACACACTTGTTTGTTACAGCTAATAACTTGTCTATAAGTATCCTCAATAGTTGGTATATAACTCTCTCTAAATGTTCCTCTGACAAATCTTAACACAAGCGAAGATTTACCGACGCCTCCTGCCCCAAAAACTACCACTCTATAATCATTGCTCTGCTCTGGCATAACTCGCAAACGAACTGATCTATCTTTTGGTACCTGCAAAGAAAAAAAATATATGTGAAACACAAAAAAATCAACAAGCAAACATAATGATGGTAGCTAAATCGTTTAATGATGCTGTTTTCGTCATCTGTTACTCAGACCTGGCTGTTACTTACACTCAAGTATGTGTCAACTGCTTCAGGGGCAATTTTACTCATATAAAAATCATATAAAACAACGAAAAAGGAGTAAGATCTCTGACTCTACACATTAGCTGCAGGGAAAACAGTATATCCATATCTTTATACTTTCATCAATACGACAATCATAACATACATGTCAATTGTTGCTAGACAATTAACAAATTTTCTGTAACGCGTTGATGCTGTTACGTCAGCAAGTTTATTTAAGTATTTCGATGCTGTTTTAAGAAGAAATCACTTCTGATAAAGCCATATATAAATCAATTATTCAAATTTGTTCGCTAAAGAAAATATTACAGATTCCTCATCAAATAGTTTTAAGAAACATAAAACAATGCTAAGAAGACTACTAGTATATATGTTATTTTTAGAAAAAAGGATTTCGTAATGATAAACTTAATTCAGTATCTTATTTAAAATATTACTATAATATTTCGTCGTTTATTTGATTCCCAAACGGTTGGATTTTTTTTTTCATCTTCTATTCACTTGTTATTCCATTGAAAATGAAAGAAAATGTGTCCTTCAGAAAATAAATTCAATGATCAACAATTCTCTTTTCAAATATCTAACCATCTCGAGGGAGAAAATGTATCTAGCAAGCGAAAGAATCAATCTTTATAAAAAATGATCTTATTAATTACGAATAAGCTTACTGTTAACTGAACCATGATAAGAATGTTATAATGGTTTTTATCAGGAGGTCTTTTATATAGTTATGATGACGTTGACGTCATACGGTGGGAGTTAAAAATTAAAACGTCCTCTGGAACTGTATTGCAAGAAAATATATAAATAGTCTAATGTAGTTATAGTGGGAGAAAATAAACTTTAGTTAGACATGGCGTACATCCGACACCTGGAAGGATAAATCGATACAACCATTAATGGTCTGGCTAGAATAAATATACTACTGCCAGGTCGATGCCAATTTTTATTCCAGCAATTGTAACTGTGATATCTCAATTTAGATTATGTTGGATAAAATGGGTTTCTATCACAAGTATAAATTATCACCTGCTTAATAGTTACGGGGACATCAGCAGACTGAACGCCTTTATTACAGTAATAATTAGGTACGCTATCTAAAATGGAATTAAATTAGTTATGAATAGCGGGAAAGTAACAGTTGGATCTGCCACCTGCTAATAATGTAGGATTGTTTGATCTTCAATACATTAAACCATTGCATTGTCTTAACGTCACGTTAAGCTTTTCATTTTTGGTATGTATATCATCCAATGCAAAGCTGTAAAAAAAATATTAAAATATGCAATAGCGAAGTATGTGGCGCTATGTACCACGTCAAAATTCTTTTTTAAATATTAAGAACGTCGCGTAACGCTTACTTGTGCCAATAGCCGTCCATGTGTATCGTCGGTGTAAAGATTTTTGATTTTGTGGATATATGTGAAATTGTTGAAAAATCCTTACATTATTAATTCCATCGACTCTTTTTATTTTAAAATTCCACTTTTACTTCCGACTTTTTTACTCTGATAGTGAAACAACTCCGGGTGACAAAGGACATACATCTTTTAAATTTGTATTCTGGACCCTTTTCTTCTACCTGAGTAAAAATACTTAAAAGGAGAGTAGAGGGGTAGTACGTATATACAGTTATTTTAAGATTGTGTTGATAAGAGCACGAACACACACAATACGGTAAAAGAAGTTGAAATATGAAAGTTTAATAATTTGATTAAATATCACCAATAATAAGAATGGACAAGAAAATGTGTTTCCATGTCCAAGGCGCCTTGGAAAAATTTACCTAATGAACTAAGTTCGGCATGGTTTAAAAATCGTTTTCGCTCGAATGGATTTAATATAAACAGGGTCAGTCAACGGTTACAAATGAAGACAAATTGATATTATACTAGATTTAGGATAGTTTTAATTTGCCTTAAGTGAAAAACCGGACTTTTCATTATTATTTTTATCCATATCATATAAAGTTTATAAATGTCAAAATTTTATGAACTTAAACCTTAAACATGTGAAAATTGATTTAAAAAGAAGGCAAAAATGTAACGTTAAATGCATAAGAAACAAATTAAAAAACAAAGACTTATCTTAATCACATCGCTAGAAATAGTCAAACTATATTTGAATAAAAAGGAAGTTAACAACCTGTGCTTATATAGCGGGTATGATCATTACATAACAATGATTTCAAACCAGAATGTTTTAAAGGTATTTTATTTTGGATGCATTTTTACTTTAGAAAAAGCTGCTTATTTAGTAGTCGTTTCTTTTGTTCTTGTTTTTATTCTTCGAAGGAATACGATAACGTGGGATTGTGTAAATCCCTTTGAACAAAATGAAAGGGTTGTTTCTTTGATAGTGTTGTGATATGGTGTTCTATCGTTATCATTAGGGTCTTCAGAAAGAAATCCCAATCAAAAAGGATCAGCAAGACAAGATCTTCAAATCAGTGAAGATCATTGAAACATGGCTAAAATAGCCGAATATGCAAGGAGCACAAACCTGGTTTACGTTAAAAGTGAATTATAACAACTAACCTGGCCATTTATTCTGCAATCTAAAAACCTTTCCTCTACTAAATCACTTATCAATTCATTATCTTCCATATTAGTTGGTGTACTATTGTAAACGAGATGTCAAATGATATATGAAGATACATCGAATAATCCAAAATTAATTATAACTCGTTCTGGACTATGACTTCGATGAATATGTTTATATTTGGAGTCGTGTTGTTTTGAATCATGGTACATGAGATATCGAAAGGACATTAATTCAACAAAAAATTAAATAGTGCAATCTGCTGAAACCTGTTTTAAAAGAACAATTACCGTAAAAAATTATCCTTATGAAATACAGAATACCAAGAGAAAATATTTCCTGCTTTATTTAAATGATGATGCTAAATATCTCCATAAATATGTTACAAACACGTTCAATATAGCATGGCATTAGTCGGTTGTATTAAAGAGATGCATTCATTATTGCATAAAATGTATTTGAATACACCGATACAAATTGAACTATGTGTGAGTTTTTGATACACCAGTAGAAAATAAATCTATCTAGGAGATGTGAAAAATCTAATGTGAAAGATCTAATTTTAATCAAGTTGAAATACATGTATTTCCACATAAGGATGAGACTTTTATAAAAAGTTGAAAATGAAAATAAAGACTAAAAGTTGTCAATGGATAGGTTCCATAAAAATTCAACTAATATTGTTTATACAAATTCAAATGGTCTGTGACATAAACTTTTTGTTCGAAAAAAGAGGTTTTAAGTTTTCATGAGGAGCACAAAGTGCTGAGTTATTTTACATAAGTAATACGTTTAAACTATGCGTGCATCTTATTCCAAAGCTTACAACAACTATTTTCAGATAAACGAGTTGTGTACTGGTAAAGGTATTGTTATGACATTTATATTTCTCCTCATTAATGATTATATCGTAAGTAGACCTATTAGTGAACATCAGCTATTACTATTTACTTGATATTAATATTTAATGAACTGTAAATAAATATATTGTTGACGTCATAGTACTTCTTTTCTGTTTACCAAAAAATTAAAGAGATCTAGGGCAAACCTTTTTCATTCATTTAAACATTTACGTTTTAAATTGTACGATAAACATGACGTATTACAAAAATAACTGTATATGTAACTATCTGGGAGGATGAATTATACACCCATCATCTGACCAATAAAATTCACAATGTTTAGTTATTATAACAACTAAAGGTCAAACATATCCATATATACTGTATATCAAATTGTCATTGATTTTTCTTATATATATACTTATAAGAGGCCTAGTGCATAAATACTATAAGATTTGTCACTGTTTGAATTAAGAAACCAAAGGGCACGATTACACTGGTCTACAGCCTTCTGTATATACAGCGTAAAATAGAATGCTTCCTTTGTACTATAAATGTATTTTAAATGAAATATCATGTTGATACTGATATAACATGTCACTTGTCGTGGTAAGATGTTTTTGTTATAAATATATACAGAAAGCTATGGACTAGTGTAATCGATTCCTTTGGTTTCTGATTACAACAGTAACACGTCTTTTATTACTCTTGCACTAGTCCTTAGTCCCCCAGTAGAAAATATTTATGATATTAGTTTCTTCAACTTTCACATTATATTCGGTAACTGCATGTTATATTCTAGAAACTCAGTTTTATTCATTCGTTTGATGTGTTTCAGCTTTTGATTTTACTATTTGATTAAGGACTTTCCGTTTAGAATTTTCCTAGGTGTTCAATATTTTTGTGATTTTACTTTTTTTCATATATCACAAGGTCTTCCGAATTTATCCAACATGTGGTCCTGGGCTTTGCTCAAGTTGTGATATCGGGTAAATATTCATATGTCATTCGAGTGGAACTCAAATTCCACACTAATGTTATCAAAACAATTATAGGACATTTTTTATATGATATAAGTCTTAAGATTCAAAATCTTATTTTCAACTAGCACTTATAATAGATCATAAGGATTGTTTCTTTGATAGTGTTGTGATATGGTGTTATATCGTTATCACAAGGGTCTTCAGTAAATATTTGAAAAGAGTATGATATACTGGTAGTGTTAAATACTTATATTAAGGATCGTGTGATTTTCTTATGATGCGATACGAAGTTTCAAACATGTATCGATCAATTCTTAGATCAGTATCAAATATCTTTAAAGTATACAAAAATGTATTCTATAGTTACAAATATAACATAAAATATATTATCACATTTAAGTTATGGTCAGGCCTTTTCGTTTAATTGTATTTTTGTATTGGCCGTTTATGTGGTCATTTAGCTCCTTCGCATAATTGCACAAATTAATTTGCTACTAAACAAAATATCCATATGATCACTCGAACTAATTGGCTGGTAACCTAGTTCCTAAAATGGAATAATTGTGGAAAATATAAGCTACTTTCCAGAATAATGTGTTTGATTCCTATAGCAAGTTATGTTTTCTTTTTTTTGTATATGTAAACATTAAGATATCGGTCTTACCTTACAATATTTTACAAGTACTGTATCATCTGCAGTCCGTTAAACTAAAATTAGTTTAAACAGGACAAAAAGATATTTGTATTTGTAAATATTTCTGACATCATTTTAAACCTTTGACTTTTTCGTGTTGTAGGTTTAAAGTTTAAATGATTGAAAAATACTATTGAATCTGATGTCACTTGTTTTGGTATGTTCATTTAAAGATCTAAATTTAAACTCTGACGCAAACTATTATAAACTTACGATCGTGACTGTGACAATTTGTGAATAAATTGAAAAGTTTACTTGTTTGTATCGTGATAACAGTCAATTGGGCTTCCCTAATGGATGTAAAATACACAAGCATCTTAACACTGAACCACGTGCAAGATATATTTTGTTATGGCGATAATTTGACCATTAAAAGAAAAACACAGTGTGATAGTACGGAAGCGTATATTACCCTCGTTTTAATACTTATAATCCAAGATGGCGATATAACTTTTAGCGAGGAAATGCTTTATTTCTCATTACTGCGATTTATTTTTTTCGACAAAATGCCTAACAAGGCATTTAGGCGCTTTGTTTTTTATCGCCTTAAAAATAAATCGTTTTAAATAACGCGACATATTATCAAAACGAGAAAAAAAATTACGATTAATTTATAAGTCAATAAAAATATCATGCAATAATAATAAATTGCCTTTTTTTTCTTATTACTGCGATTTATTTTTTTCGACAAAATGCCTAACAAGGCATTTAGCCGATTTGTTTTTTATCGCCATAAAAATAAATCGTTTTAAATAACGCGACAAATTATCAAAACGAGAAAACATTTTAAGATTAATTCATAAGTCAATAAAAATATCATGCAATAATAATAAATTGCCTTTTTTTCTTCGATATATTGTTTTATAAAGCAACAAATTGGTTTAAATTAAGGCGAGCAACGGGAAAGTTTTCAGCTAAATCGAGATAAATATGGCACGATTTTAACCTGTTCATTTTCATTTTGATTTTGGAAGGACCAGGTCGCCATCACATTTGGGCATTTTATTTCAAGCAAATGGAGGTAAGATAAGAAACAATTTATTAAATGAAATATCGCCGCGATATAGCCTTGTTGTGCTCATGTGGCGTTAAACAAACAACAATCAATCAATCAATCAATCTTTAAGTTATTGTTGTAAAAAAACTTCTATAAAAAGGCTTTTACACGTGTCTGCCGTAGTATACACACGTTAGGGGAATTAAGTTTTTGGTGCATAAAAAACCCAACCCTTTTTCCCCAGCTGTGAAAGTATAATGGTCGCTTTAAAAAATAATCAGGTTTGACTATAAATTAACATAGGGTGTCACGAAATTTACGTTGAAGAGAGCCAGTCGAGTTCTAATTTTTTTAATTCACAGTTGCGGCAAAATAAGATCCTTTGATGTTTTAACTCTGAGACACCACAAATTCATTTGAACTATATAGACCCCCTCCCCCCTATATAAAGTTCCAATGACTGTTCTTGTGACTATTGTTACTTTGAAGTTTTCAGTGAGAAAAAAAATCTCGTGCAGTACTAAAAAAATGACGGGGCAGATTAATTATTGTTCGGTTAATATAAAAAAGAAGATGTGGTGTAATTGCCAATGAGACAACTCTTCACAAGAGACCAAATGACACAGAAATTAACAACTATAATAGGTCACCGTACGACCTTTAACAATGATCAAAGCCCATACCGCAATGTTTTTGTATGTGCAATACACAGTACAAAGACGACAAATTTTATCAGTGTTTCGGCTGTTTTCTGTTCTTTAGTCAGGTTGTTGTCTCTTTGACACATTCCCAATTTCCATTCTCAGATTAAGTAAACAAAAATTTCCCTCTATGATATATATAAAAAAGAAGATTTGGTGTAATTGCCAATGAGACAACTCTAAACAAGAGACCAAATGACACAGAAATTAACAACTATAGGTAACCGTACGGCCTTCAACAATGAGCAAAGCCCATACCGCATAGTCAGCTATAAAAGGCCCCGAAATAACAAATGTAAAACAATTCAAACGAGAAAACTAACGGCCAAATTAATGTACAAATAAATGAACGAAAAACAAATACATGTAACACAGCAACAAACGACAACCACTGAATTACAGGCTCCTGACTTGGGACAGGCACATACATACATAATGTGGCGGGGTTAAACATGTTAGCGGGATCCCAACCCTCCCCCTAACCTGGGACAGTGGTGAAACAGTACAACATAAGAACGAAAGAACATGACACAGAAATTACCAATTATAGGTCACCGTACGCGTACGGTACAAAAACAATACCGCATAGTCAGCTATAAAAGGCCCTAAATGACAAATGTAACACAATGAACAAAACATAAATATGTAACACAACAACAAACGACAACCACTGAATTACAGGCTCCTGACTTAGGACAGGCACATACATACATTATGTGGCGGGGTTAAACATGTTAGCGGGATCCCAACCCTCCCCCTAACCTTGGACAGTGGTGTAACAGTACAACATATAGGAACGAACTATAAAAATCAGTTGAAAAAGGCTTAACACATCAGATGGATAGAAATACATCTAACAAAAACAGAGTGGCTCAGCACTTATACATCCCAACAACAAAAAGACTATTGGGGAATATTGTCCCTTGTACACTCACAAGCTCGTGCAATAATATTAAATTCTACTCCGGACAATTCCCCAATATTCATACAATAACCCTACATAATATAGGATTCGTTTTCTGAGACAAGTGCCTGTGCCGCCATATATACATGTCTGGATCACAGGGGCCGGTAACATACTGTTTGAAAAAAAAAATGTTTACACTGATATGTAATAATACGTATTATTATACTTTACTATAGTAACCACTATAATAAAATAACCTTCACAAATAACCCCTCTTTCCCGCGGGTAACTGCGCATAGGCAGAATAACTGATGGGGAATATGCACGTTGTCACAATAACCCCATATTTCCCGCGGGCAACTGCGCGTATGCAAAATAACTGTGTGGGAATGAGCGCGTAGGCAAAATAACTCATTTGGTGGCAATTTGCACGACGTCTTTCAAATAACAACTTAACGTTCAGTTCAGTATAATAATACAGTTATGGCCTTTATAAAAGTTAATATCCAAAATTATTAAATCTCGAAAAAGATTATTTTCCCTCGGTCCTACGGACCTCGAGGAAAATAACTCTTTTCTCGATTTAATAATTTTGGATATTAAAACTTTTGATGAAGGCCATAATTGTATATTATTACATATCAGTGTAATTTTTTTTTCAAACAGTATGTTACCGGCCCCTATGATATGGATCATGTGGATGATCGTACCTGGGGACAGTCAATACAGATCGTTTCATTCCCCTTTCACCGAATATTCCTCTGTGAGTTTCATCAAATGCGCCACAGTTCACAGCACATGTAACCTCACCTGCAACATCCACACCTATTTCTCAGACAAGCTCCAATATTCTTGTTCATGCAGGTACACCAACAGTAAGTATTTGTTACAATCACAAGAATAAATTCAATGTTTGTATGTTCTGCATCATTGCATGTTGCTTGGTGTTTTTATAGGCCTGTCTTAGACGGAACATATTATGGTATACCGTTGTTCATCATTTAATTTCATATTATGTGTTTTGGATTAATGGGACTTTATCGGACTATAGCTCAAATTCCTTTTAACCTTATATTTCCTCACATTATAATAACACAACATTAGGAATTACAGAAGAAAGCTCCCTTTTGATTTAGAAAAAGCAATTGCCGTGTTGTTTCAGAGTAATTAGAATTTTTAACAATTTGAATTCAGGCAATTTTCCCCATTTTTCACACTTTCTGTAGTGTTTCTAAATTTCCTGATTTCCTTGAAACTTTACATTACTGTTGGGATTGATATAATGAAGCTCCCTTTTGATTTTTTATTATTTATTTGTTGTTCTGGAGTTGCAGGACTTAAACAATGTGAATTAAAGGAAATTATTAATGCTGTCTTTTCCAATTTCTATATGCGCAATACAGGTGTATCATGCACTGTAGGCACAGCTGTTTATTTTATTTACCTTATCATATGTAGTTATACACAAAAATAACATGTGTTTCTGTATTCTGTTTTGGTAATAGAAGATACATTTTGGTTGAATGCATTAGAAATGAACAGATAAGGGGAAATAACTCTGTAATTTCAACTTATTTGCTGTCCTTCTAACCAATTTTATAACTTATTTAATTATTATTACCAGACACTTCCAAACAAAAGACTTAACATTTCTAACTCAGGAGGTTATTTACTATAAAATAGTATACTTTTTTTTCATCATGTTTCAATTTTTGAATTATTTGCCTGATTCTTCATAGACTGGCACTTAACATCATTTTTAATCTTATTTTAACAGGTAACCATGCAACTACCTAATACGGCGAGAAAATGTATCATATGTGCTGATCGGGAAATTGATGCCGTCATACAGCCATGTTTCCACAGCCTGTGTCTGGTATGTGGACTACAGATACAAGAACATGGCAGGAAATGCCCAATATGCAGAGGCAACATTGAAAATGTCCGCTCAATATTTTATTGTTAAATTCTAGATATTGGACACAAAACAATGTTTTTGAGAAATAATAATATGTAGTTTAAAGAGACCGGTCAAATTTCTCAAGGCATGGGACCGGTGCAAATTAGCATGGGACATGGACTTTTTAAAAGCAAAATTTCAATGGGACCAAGATTTTTTTCATCTAAGATCTGCATGGGACATTGACTTTTCTTTTATTAAATCAAATTAAAAAAAGTTCTGACTGTAAACTATGTATAATCGACTGCACAGCCACAAGGTTAAGGATAGTTCCACATATTTCTTTGCAAGGAAATGATAATCATGAAAACTCTCCCAATAAAATTCCTGTCTGGTTGAATTTTCAGTTTGCACAAAATTCAGATAGTAATTTTTTTTTAATTTTATAACTTTTTCAAATCAGTTTGGAATTCCATTTAACTTGACAGCTATAATCCCAATTATATACTGTCAAAGTAATTTGGTATTTGGTTTATTGCTGTCAAATCTATTATCATGTTTTAAGAAATAGTAAAAAAAACTTCAATTTTCAGTTCGGATTAAATACAGATGGTCACCTTTAAAAATATCCACAACTTTGTCAAATCAACTTTAATTGTCATAAAACTTGCCTTTTTTCTATATTATATACTGTTCTTACAAATTACAAAGTTATTTGGAATTTGGTTTATTGCTGTCAAACCTATAATGTTTTAAGAAATAGGTAAAAAAAAGCTATAATTTTCAGTTCGGATTAAATACAGATGGTCACCTTTAAAAATTTCCATAACTATTTCAAATCAACACTGATCGTCTTAAAACTTGATACTGTTCTTACAAATTACAAAGTTATTTGCTTACATACTGTCAAATCTACAATATTGTAATAAATAGTTAAAAAAGCAAAAATATTAACTTCAAGTACCAACTAAATATAGATGTCACCTTTAAATATTTTTATAACTTTTTTAAATCAACTTTGATTTTCAACAAGCTTTACAGTTATTTTTTTTTATATGCTGTTCTTACAATTTACAAAGTTATTTAATATTTGGTTAACTTAATTACTGTCAAACCTATAATGCTTTAATAAATAGTTAAAAAAGCTAAAAAAAAGTACTGACTAAACACAAATGGTCACCTTTAAAAAATTCCATAACTTTGTCAAATTAAATTTGACTTTCATAAAATTTGATTGTTATCTTAATTATATACTGTTCTTACAAATTATAAAGTTATTTAGTATTTGGTTAATTACTGTCAAAACTAAAAGGCTTTAATAAATAGCTAAAAAAGCTTAAATTTTCATTACAGACTAAATACAGATGGTCACCTTTAAAAAATCAATAACTTTGTCAAATCAACTTTGATTTTCATTAAACTTGAAAGTTATCTTTATCATATACTGTTCTTACAAGTAACAAAGTTATTTAATATTTGTTTAATTACTGTCAAACCTATAATGTTTTAATAAATAGTTAAAAATCTAAAACAAAATTAGTATGGACTAAATACAGATGGTCACCTGTAAAAAAATCCATAACTTTGTCAAATCAACTTTGATTTTCATAAACTTGATTATTATCTTAATTATATACTGTTCTTACAAATAACAAAGTTATTTAGTATTTTGTCAAATACTGTCAAACCTATAAGGTTTTAATAAATGGTTAAGAAAAGCAACAATTTTCAATACAGACTAAATACAGATGGTCACCTTAAAGAATTTCT
Organism: Mytilus edulis; assembly: GCF_963676685.1. NCBI lineage: Eukaryota > Metazoa > Mollusca > Bivalvia > Mytilida > Mytilidae > Mytilus > Mytilus edulis. Next base: position 102,853,652 of record NC_092344.1, on the reverse strand, counting down.
ATAACTTTTTCAAATAAAACTTGACATCAATGTTTTAATTGATAGATTAAAAAAAAGGTACAGTTTTCAGTTCAGACTTTATAATTCAGATTGTTACCTTTAAAAATTTCTATAACTTTTTAAAATTAACTTGGAGTTTCATTAATCCTTACAAAATATGAAGTTACTTAACCTGTTAAACATGGCTGTCTTAAACAATTTTGCAACACATTTTAACAGCACTGTCATCACATCACATGTCAGTTTTATTTGAATGATGTATGCTGTCTGGAGCAAAAGACATCTTTGATATACTTTATGAATTAACATGGGACACCAAGTTTTTTTGTTGCAAAAAAGAATGGGACATCAACATTTTTTCATCTGTATAACCATGGGACTTCAACTTTTATTATAGCTCATTTTAATTTTGCACCAGTCCCATGCCTTGAGAAATTTTTACCAGTCCATAACTTCAAATTTGATTGTCATATTTTTCCTCATACCAAATACAAAGGCCTTTGTATTCATTTTAAACAAAACACCTTTAAACTTATTTTGTTGATTTTAAAAGGCTTCTTATTTGTATATGATTAATTTCTAGGTAAGGCCACACCAATTTGATCCCTTGTTCGACGGACCCGCCCGCACCTATTTTTTTCAAAACAGAATTTTTTTAATTTTTTTATATTCCCGCTTCCCGCATCCGGAATTGTAATCGTGTCCATTTCCCGCACCGTTTTTTTTTTTAATATTATAAAAAGATATCAACATTTGTTAAATCACAGTGTAACCTGTATATAACGATTTTAAACATAAAAGCACCCCACCACACTGTGTAAATATCTGTGACTGTGAGAATATTTGTTTCAGCATGAAACCTGGAGTGCTCCGATAAAAAGTTATAACAGCGGGTATTTCCGTGAAGAACAAAAAATTGGTTTCTTTCCCCTTACTTATATTTCCTATCAAAAAATGTTCGTTGTTAGAATAAAGTTCAAAGAACTTCTGAAGGATTTGTCTTCAACTGCAATTATATTGTATGCTGGCGAAACAAAACTATCCATAGCCCCTGCATGTTTATGCACCTGTCCTGATTGACTCAGGAGCATGTCGTTCAGCAGTTATCGTTTGTTGATGTTGTTCATTGGTATTTTCCCGTTTGGATATATAAATTAGATCGTTGGTTTTCCTGTTCAAATTGTGTACGCTAATAATTTTGGGGTCCATTATAGCTTGCTGTTTGGTCTGTATCAAAGCCCTGTGTAAAAGGCCGTACTTTGACATGTGTTTGTTATTATCAGGTTGAGAACAATCCTCCCTCAGACAAGGGGTCATTTTACTGATGTAGAAAAGAAAATAGAAATACCAAGGATTTGTATAGTTCTTCTATACAAAACCTTTGAACACTTAGAATTTTTTACTCAAAAAGAGGAGAGTTACATCATATTTTAAACAAATTTTTCTAAAAGAGGGGTCCACTTATTTTGAATAATATTAAACTGTTAAAGTACATGTGTTAACATGGTTAAAGTCCAGGAGTATTACTAAATTTTTGGACATGTTTTGACCATTTAATACCAGATAGATATATAGTTCTATGAGAAAATATGAGCCCTTTTGTACAAACAAATATATTATAACTTATATTGATCCCTCATAAAACATGTAAAAGGGATATTTATAACATTAAGGGGTTGCCCCCAAACTTATTATGATTTGGATGGAGAATTGTCTCATTGTCAGTCACACATACTTAGACCAGATTTAATTATTTCTTGGCTAATAGGGAAAAAATACTTCAGAAATTAAAGAAATGTCAAAGTACAAGTGATGAATCAAGTTTTAATATTGTCAAAACCTATTATTTTATGTTTACAAAAAAAAATTATAATCGCTCGCCTTTACTTTTCAAGCTTCGCCTCAAAAATTTGCAAATTAAATATTTTTTTATTAAAATTTTCAAATCGCTCGCTCGCCCCAAATTTTGGTGTCCAAAAATCCGTAGAACAAGAAATTAAATTGGTGTGGCCTAATTTATCTAGTATAACATATATCAGGAGATATTCTTTATTAATATCTTAGTCTCCCAAACAAAGTTTGATGACTTATTGTTTTTGCCCATAAAATGTTAGACTAATATGTCTAGGGAACTTCGTTTGTGTATTGGGGTCTATTTAGGGGTATTTCGAGGGGCCAAAAGATGGGTCCTTGTCTGTCAGGTATTTTAGCTCTCCTGGCCCAAAGGGCCATGTGAGCTTATGCCATCACTTGGCGTCAGTCGTCGTCCGTCGTGGTCCATCGTTGTCTGTGGTCGTCAGTTGTAAACTATTTCAAAGATCTTCTCCTGTGAAACTACTGGGCCAAATACTTCCAACTTTAATTGAATGTTCCTTGGAGTATCTAGTTAATTAATTGTATCCGAAGTTTTGATCCATGAACAAACATGGCCGCCATGGCTAAAAATAGAACATAGGGGTCAAATGCAGTTTTTGGCTTATATCTCAAAAACTTAAGCATTTAGAGCAAATTTGTCATAAGGGTATAAATGTTCAATAGGTCCAGATCTATCAGCCCTGAAATTTTCAGAATAATCAAACAACCCATTGTTGGGTTGCTGCCACTTTTAATAATTGGTCATTTTAATGAAATTTTGCAGTTTTTGGTCATTATCTTGAATATTATTGAAGATAAAGATAAACTGTAACAGCAAAAATGTTCAGCAAAGTAAAATCTACCAAAAAGTAATTTGACCAAAATTGTCAATTGACCCCTTAAGGAGTTGTTGCCCTTTAAAGACAATTTTACACAATTTGTTCATCTTATTTGTGAACATTTTAAAATCATCTTCTCTGAAACTACTGGGCCAAATGCTTCCAAACTTAAAATGAATGTTCCTTAGAGTATCTAGTTTATAAATTATATCCGAAATTTTGATCTTTCTACAAACATGGCCGCTATGGCTTAAAATAAAACATAGGGGTCAAATGCAGTTTTTTGCTTAAAATTGAAGAAAATATGAAAGATACAAACTGTTATGTGTCAATTTTAAGCACTCATTGATATATATTGAAATTCAAAAATAATCATTGATGAAAGATTTAAGCCAAAATTTACAGGTGAGCGATACAGGCTCTTGAGAGCCTCTTGTTATTAGTTGTTTTAAGAATATTAATGATATTTAACTAATTCATTTGCACAACATATTCACTGACCGTTTATTTTGACATGTCACTTTCATCTAAATTTCATTTTTCATCAGATTCATTATATATGTACCTCTTCGATTTTGGACTTTTTTCACATAACTTTTTAAACTAATACATTATATTTTGCATAATTATTAGATAGCATAATGCTATTTACCAATATTAAACCATCCTTATCTATATTTCACACATGGTTATGTTTCAAATATTAGTTTGAACTTGTAAGACCCAATAAAATGTCTGAACAGTTATCAAAAATTTATTTAAAGCTGTGTATCATAACAACCACACATTTTGGTTTAATGAATGTTTTGTTCCTGATGAGCATAAGACAATTAGATTGACAGTTGGTATATATAAAATTAAAATCTAAAACAATTGTACACTAGGTTTTGATATCTACCAATATTCATGTCAAGTTTCTATTTGTAAGTTAATGTTATTGCTCCTCAAGCAGTCTCTGAATGAAAAAATGTTTTAAAATGTTTAGGGGATCATTTCTGGTTTCTTTTTTAAATTAGAAGTTTATTCATGTATTGAAAGACATTTTTGCAATATTTTATATTGTTCTCTGTTAATGCTTTGACTTTTTTGAGTTTTTAAAAGAAAAACTCCCCTTAGTGCAAGGAGAAATTGTCATTTATTTTATTGTTTTGAGACCACGATAATAAAGATATTATTTGTGTAATTTTATTTAATATGTATGTATTTCTTTCACTTGACAGGGTATTAATACTGAATTAAACTAAAGTCCCCATTCAGTTGATAGTACAATGGTTTATGTCTCGCCTACAATACATAGGACTGTTTTACTGACGATGGTGGTATAACTGTTGCATCTAATTTTATTGCTAAGGTCCATATCTCGTGAAGTATGAGGCATGGTCTTTAATATTTGGTATACAGATGCTCCACTAGTTCACATTAGTCTGACATGTGTCATTAATCCTTGACCTTTTTTCATAAAAAGAAGATGTGGTATGAGTGCCATTGAGACAATTCACCATCCAAGTAACAATGTATTAAAAGACCGACCATCTTACTTTAAGGGGGGGACAGGGGTATGGTATTTTCTTTATAAAAGATTCTGAGAAAATATTGAAAATATTGTGGTTAAGCAAGTGACAAACAGTAAATTCTGAGATCCTTATTTTCCCCAAAATAGGTGGGAAACTCGAGTTATTTGCAAAAATCTCAAACAATTGCATATAAAGGAAAATTGAGGAGACCTTTCTTTTTAAGCTTTACAATCTTTATTTGGGCCCGGTTCTATGATAACCCTTGTAGGAGTTATTAATCCGTAAACGTCAACTTTCAGGAAGTGATAAATATTTACTACAACTAGAGAACACTTATTTAGATGACTAAAACATAACGTCTCTATATATTACTTTATTAAGAGGTTATTATTTGACCATGATGTAGAAGGTTAAGGTTACACAAAGGTCATTTAAAGATGTCACACATCGCCTTATAGTCATGCAGCCGCACATTAAGAAGAAAGAAAAGAAGTTAGCTGTATCCTTCAACTTTACTTTCCGCTATATAGATGATGTTCTCTCACTAAATAATTCAAAATTTGGTGACTATGTTGGACGCATCTATCCCATTGAACTTGAGATAAAGGATACAACAGATACAGTAAAGTCTGCCTCATATCTTGACTTACATCTAGAAATTAACAATGAGGGTCGGTTGAAAACAAAACTTTACGATAAAAGAGATGATTTCAGCTTTCCAATTGTGAACTTTCCATTTCTATGTAGCAACATTCCAGCAGCACCTGCGTACGGAGTATATATCTCCCAGTTGATACGCTAGTCCAGGGCTGGTGTTTCCTATCATGATTTTCTTGATAGAGGGTTGCTGCTAACAAGGAAACTATTAAATCAAGGGTTCCAAGTGGTGAAGTTGAGGTCATCTCTTCGTAAGTTTTACGGACGCCATCACGAGATGGTTGACCGTTATGGAATAGGCACTGGCTACGGTTACCTCCAGGGAGTATACTTTGAACATACATGTATATACTACGAATAAAGTGTATTTTCTATCTGATATCATTTCCACGGCGGTCACAGAGTTAATTAAATAGACAGGGTCTGTGAAATGTATCAATGACCGCCGTAGATCGATTAGTAAACTGAGAATTGAAAGTAAAAAGCAAATACACTTTATATTTATAGTAATATGAATGTTCATAATACACAGATATGCGCTAAAATTATTCATGTGATAGAATGCCCGCGAAGTCGCGGGTGTGTTCTAGTATTTCATTATAATACGTTAATTTGATCAGCAAACAGCAATCTCGTGTTTTTATAGCTGACAGGCTATGCGGTATGGGCTTGCTCATGGTTGAAGGCCGTACGGTGACCTATAGTTGTTAATTTCTGTGTCATTTGGTCTCTTGTGAAGAGTTGTCTCATTGGAAATTACACCAAAATCTTCTTTTTTTATAATTATTCTGAAATTAACCTTCATTTCAAAATGAAATGTAACATTCATGATGTCATGACCTTCCACATGAATGTATATGTAGGCTATTGGCTTCCACAATAAAGTGCACAGATAAATAAAAGAAAGAACCTGATAGAAATTGTACTTTCATGATCCGAGCAAAAAAAATGTAATAAGAAGTATTGAATGCTTTTTTTAGTAGTTCTATAGAGTTGTAAAAGCGTTGACCGTGCGCACATTTTTATAGAAGGAAGCGTGCTTCATACAAAATATACGCATTTTACAATCCAATGCATTTACAAATAGAAGCATTCAATCGTTAAGTATATTTATGGAAAGAGCATCGTCCATAGATTTCCAATAGTTATACACGTGTATAATAGTTACGCTGAAAGGTGCCCACAGGTCACCTCTGAAAAAGTGCTATTTGCGTAGTAATATTAAGGTTCTAAAAATAGAATTCTGCCGTAAGGTGACCAGAGGTAACCGATGTCAATATCGGTGTATTAGCAAGGGCAATGTAAAAAATAATCGGTGTTTGGAGATAACAGATAACCAGTCAATGTCTGTATATCCCTTTAAACGATAACCATTTTATCATACGAGAAAGGTATAACCAAATGATGTTTCAAAGTATTGATTACAAAGCGTCAACTAACACATACAGACTATGGTTACCTCTGGCCACCTTACACAGCTATATATTTATTTTCTTTAATTTCATCATATAAACAGCAAATTATTTTAAAACAACCATTTAACTTAACAATAAAGGGGGGGACTGGCAATATCTGGGCATCTGACACAGAAACAGACGATATATTGTTATGTCTGGTCTTATATCAAAACATCTTATCAAAATCTGGTTAAGTGATACATATATAAAATAAGATAAACCCTGGTTACTCAATACAGATATATACTTAGGTTACCTGTGGTCACCTTACACAGATATATACAAGGGTTACCTCTGATCACCTTTAACATATATATACTTAGTTAGCCCTGGTCACCTTACATGTATATCGACTATGGTTACATCAGGTAACCTTACACAAGTATAGACTTGGGTTACCTCTGGTCACCTAACACAAGTATAGACTTTGGTCACCTCTGGTCACCTTACACAGATCTAGTTAAAGAATCAGATATATACTAGGTTAACCTCTGGTCACGGTTCATAGAAATAGACTGTGGTAACCTCTGGTCACCTTACACATATATAGACTTGGTTACCTCTGGTCAACATACACATATAAAGACCTGGTTACCTCTTGTCACCTAACACGTATCTAGATAAAGACACAAGTATAGACTTGGATTCAATCTGGTCACATTACACCGATATAGACCTTGATTACTTGTGGTCTCCTTATTTGTATATAGATTTGGGTGACCAATGGTCATCTAACATATATATAGAAGGATTACTTCTGGTCACCTTACACTTATTTAGACTTGGGTGACCTCTGGTCACCTTACACAGGGTGTGTTTGGATATAAACCTGAGGCGGCCTATGGTTACCCATATATACCAATGGTTTGATATTTTGTGTATAAAATATCAAACCATAGGTACCAATGGGTAACCATAGGCCGCCTCAGGCGTATATCCAAACACACCCACAGATTTAAATATCGTTCATAGATATAGACTGTGGTTACCTCTGGTCACCTTACATATATATAGACTTGGGGTGTGTTTGGATATACGCCTGAGGCGGCCTATGGTTACCCATAGGTACCTATGGTTGGATATTTTATACACAGGGTGTGTTTGGATATACACCTGAGGCGGCCTATGGTTACCCATAGGTACCTATGGTTTGATATTTTGTGTATAAAATATCAAACTAAAGGTACTTATTGGTAACCATAGGCCGCCTCAGGTGTATATCCAAACACACCCATAAAGGCCATAGGCCGCCTCAGGTGTATATCCAAACACACCCTTGGTTACCTCTGGCCACCTTACACATTTCTAGATATAGACTTGAGGTGTATCCGGTCACATTACAGAGATATTGAAATAAGTTACCTATCGCAACCTTACATGTATATAGACTGGTTACATCTGGTCACCTTACACTGATATAGAATGGGGTTGCCTATGGTCACCTTACATAGATCTCGATACAGACACAGATAAATACTAGGTAACGTCTAGTCACCGTTCATATGTACCTTACACATATATAAACTGAGTGACCTCTGGTCATCTTGGTACGCTGACCAGAGGTAACCCAAGACTATATTTGTGTTAGGTGACCACAGGTCACCAAAAGTCACCAAAGACTGATATATGTGTACGGTGAGCAAAGGTCACTCAAGACTTATATCTGTAACCAGAGGTAACCCAAGTCTATATATGTGTAAGATGACCACAGGTCATCTAAGACTGATATATGTGTATGGTGACAAGAGATAACCCAAGTCTATATATGTGTACGGTGACAAGAGGTAACCCAAGACTATATATATTTGTAAGGTGACCAGAGGTAAAGCAAGACTATATATGTGTTTTGTGACCAGAGATAACCCAGGACTATCTATGTGTAAGGTTACAGAGATAACCCAAGTCTATATTACTGTAAGGTGACCAGATGTTACCCATGTCTATATCTGTGTGCAGTAAACAGAGGTAACCCAAGACTATATCTCTGTGAGGTGTTATCATGTGTTTATCTGTGTAAGGTGACCAAACGTAACCCATGTCTTTTATCAGTGTAAGGTGACCAGATGTTACCATGAGTATATCTGTGTACGGTGATTAGAGATAACCCAGGTATATATCTGTATAATTTGACGAGAGGTATCCCCAAACTATAGCTGTGTTAGATGACCAGATTTAACTAAAGTCTATATATGTGTAAGGTGACCACAGATTACCAAAGTATATATATATATATAAATAGGTTTGAACGTTGTTTTCAATTTAGACTTGTTTATATTTTTTCGTTTGGGCTTGTATTATATTTGCCTTCGGGTTTATATGATCCGTTCATCCTATTTTGACTCTTTCAAAATTCAAGAGTCTATCCTAAATTGAGGTAAGTTTTATGGCCTTCCAAATACCGTTTCGATTCCTAACATCACTGAAGAGACATCAATTGTCTAAATCCGGATATGGTGTACAAATTTTTGCACCTTATGTTTGCGGTATACCATCTTTTCCGCAAGTTTGTTGTTTTCTGTTTGATAATAAATTAATAATAAGATCCATTTTGTAACACCTGGTGATCCGTTTATTTGGAAATCGCCAATGGCAGTCAGCAGAGTTTAAGAACATCAGTTGTTCGACCTGCTAGTCAAATGCGTTTTGTTAAAATATTCTTTCTCACTTTTTTGGTCTTTTGGAAAATGTTGTTTGTGCTGTATTTAGACCCCTCTACCAAGAAATTGTTTTACATGCACACGTATAAAAATTGCGATTTTTATCCAACGCAATCATAGGTTTGAACGTTGTTTTCAATTTAGACTTGTTTATATATATATATATATATATATATATATGTGTATAAGGTGACCAGATGTAACCCAATGCAATTGTAAGCGGATAGCAGATTTCAAAGTTTTCTAATTTTTACATTTTTTTCTTTGCAGTTTGAAACAATGATAACAATGTTTTTTAAAATGTTTTATGCACGAATATTGCAAAAATATCACTTTTATTCTGTTTACCCTGTATCAACTATATGTAACGTTCGTGAAATAATGTACTTTTTTCGCTTAGATATACATTTTCAACCGTTTCTGTTGGATGACCTAGCGTAACTATTATTCTTATGCATAGTTATAATGGTGAAATGTAATCTCTTTTTGGTGATACTATGGCAACAATCTACATCTATTTAATACAAAATATTGCAAAAAGGGGATGAACAAGTCTCCAAAGTGTGGTTCAAAGTTGAATTTCAATCCATTATTTAGTGATACCTTTCCTGAAACTATAGACATTTATTTACAGACGTGTAAAAAAAAACTATACCTTTTTCCCCGATTTTACATAAAATTGAATTGAAAAGATCGAGGGTCAAATTTTTGTTGAAAAATACTACAGTAATTTCCGGACCTATGGGCGGTACGGATGTGAAAATCAAAATAGCATATAAAACATGCTAAAACATTCTAGACATATAAACCTACTGTCAGTTACTGTGAGTACTCTCAGATCTTTACTAATGGCCTTTTTGTTTTTGGGATGTATAAGTGCCCAGCCACTATCACTCTTTTTTTGTTTTTTCTATGTGTATCCATCTGACGAGTTAAGCCTTTGTCAACTGATTTTTATTTGTACTGTTACACCACTGTCCCAGGTTCGGGAGAGGGTTTGGATCCCGCTAACATATTTAACGCCGCCAAATTATGTATGTATGTTCCTGTCTTAAGTCAGGAGCCTGTAATTCAGTGGTTGTCGTTGGTTGCTGTGTTACATATATGTTTCTTGTACATTTATTTGTAGGTCGTTAGTTTTCTCGTTTGAATTTTTTACATTTGTCATTCCAGGACCGTTTATAGCTGACTGTGATGTATGGGATTTGCTCATTGTTGAAGGCCGTACGGTGACAAATAGTTGTTAATTTCTGTGTCATTTGGTCTCTTGTGAAGAGTTGTCTCATTGGCAATTACACCATATATTCTTTTTTATATTGGAAGGCTATATTATTCTTCAACTATCTAAATTCAATTTTATTGTACAAAATCTTTTATGCTTACACATGGCCAAAATGCGAAACTAATCTTCTAACTGTGTATTGTTACCTTCACTGTTTAGTTAATTTTTGATAATGGCCATTTGACGTGGCTCGGTACTTATACATCCCGTCATATAGTGTTGTTGTGCTTTGGTGAAATTTGTATGCTTGTCTTTTTTGCTGGTGTGCTGTGTCTGTATGTCTTTTCCCGCTTCTTTGATGACATAGTTGTTTGTTTTTATAGTGATTAAATTTATAACACAATAATGACTGCTGTACCCCTATTTTGGACATTTTTTTCTTTTATCTCTGTTTGTTTTGATCACACATCGTTATCAATATAATGTAATTTCATGCGACTGTCATACAAGTGGGAGGTTAAGCAAGCTATAAAACCAGGTTTAGTTCACACCATTTTCTACATAAGAAAATGCCTGTACCAATTCAGGAATATGACAGGTGGTATCCATTCATTTAATGTGTTTTAGCTTATTATTTTGCTATTTGATTAGGGACTTTCCGATTTAAATTTTACTCTTAATTACACCTTATGTAAGAATCCCTGGGTATTGATTGTTTTTTGGACAATTGAAAAGTCTATGGTTTTGCAGGGGAAAACCCAAAAATTATTTTGAGCAAAAACAAAATAGGAGGTGCTCAATAGCATTACATCATGAAGAATCTGAGAAAGTTTTATCAAATAATATTAAGTGGTTCAGGAGAAGTTGCGGATACAACATTGGTACCCTCATTTTTAGGCAATGGCAAAGTCCATGTTTTTTAAATAGAAATCCCAAAAATTATATTGAACTAAAACGAAATAAGAAAAAGAGTGGCAAAAGATACCAAAGGGACGTTGAATCTCATAATTAATTAAAAAAAAAAAAAATTGACAAAGCCATGGTTAAAAAAGAAGCAGACACAGACAAACAGACAAACAACACTTAACACAACATAGAAAAATAAAGATTGAGACACACGAACCCCACCAAAAACTGGGGGTGATCTCAGGTGCTCCGGAAGGATAAGCAGATCCAATAAGAGGTGCACAATGGTTCAAGTCTACGAAGTCTCATTCATGTTTTTTTTAACCATTTCATTGTCTTCTCTTCTCTTGGTATACAGTTTCAGCGTCATTTGATATTGAAGATTACGTCAACATTAATATATTACCTTTACAATAGCTTCACTGAGGAGTTACATTTCAGCGGAGGAAATGTATTTATATGTATCTTTGTGAATCTTTGGGATCACGACAGATCAACCAATCAGCTGAATTTCAAGTATTGGAATTGTGTATTTTTAACGCTGTTTTTGCATACTTAATAGGATAAAAATGTAATGCTGTTAGTATACATAAAACAGGCAATAACTCTCGTTACTCCTGGGAAAATTGCCGGGATTTTGCAACCTAAATGGGTAATTTAAAATTAATATTTTTGTTTCGTCGAACTTTTACCTTACGTTCATGGTTCATATGCCAATGTTGGATTTCTTTGAATTGGTCTGTTTTTCAGATACTTTAGGATAGTCAAACTATGTATGGCGTATTTAATAATTGTAGGGTGTACCAATCTGTCCGGCATGTGTCATTTTACCTTGACATCATTTCATGGTTCATTTTTTTCTATGAGGTTTGTTTCTGAGAAAATTTTAGCAATATGCTAACGGAATTCGATGTTAGGAATGATTGTAAAGCCTACATGTCTGTGTGAAAGGGTTTAGTTCGACTTTAATGCATTACATTTATCACTTACATGTTAATTTAAAGTAATGCTTGAAGAAAAAAATCTTTTTTGTATTATCAACATAAATTAAAATGAGAATATTAGAACAGGCGACAAATATAAGTGTGTCCACTCTTGTTGCTTTTCGGTCAATTCCTGCAAATTGATATATATATATATATATATATATATATATATATATATATAGCTATTAAAACCAGGTTAGCGATTCAGGCTCCTATGAGTAAAGTTAGATTACCGGAAATCGTTAAAGTGTGACCTTATCTTGGCCTCAATTTCACAGCCCAATAACAGAGATTCATCGAATGAGCGATTTAGACACCTAGTATATTGTTTAATTATATAACAATTTGTACATTATGGAATGTATTAGGCTGTCGTCATCACGGTCTGTGGCATAACGATAACTGTTTTGTTATATATTTATATGTCTTTATAAAATTGATTGCTGTTTTACTTACAGCGGCAAATAACAAATAATTTTCATAACGATAATATAAGTTTACTTAATTCTTCACTATTGAAAACAGAAATGTGGGTTGGTTAACAATTTTCCAAAATAAACTGATTTCTGATAGAATAATAAAAGTCGATACCCATGAATTCATATATATCTCGAACATTTTCACACGTTGATGAGAAATAAACTAAAATCAATAATCAAAAACCTAGCAAAACACAGCTTTCATAAACACTTTTTTTTCAAAATAGTAAAGGTTTATGATTCGTATCTCAAGGGAGAACAGAAGTAAGCATACAAAATAGTGTTTTTGCTTCCTGTGGTGTGTCCACGACGTTGAAATCATCCAGATTCACACTTGTAATTTGCTGGATGAATTGACAGAACTCTTCTGAACAGCCTCTGGGCAGCATTGGTTTGGTGTAGAGCCTAGTAATGTCATCAAAGATACTTTCGTCACATGGTATGTCATAGGAATAGTCGACAGCGTCATAAAGTAGTGGCTGGTTGTACATAACATCCGGGACGCCATAGTTTTGATCAACTTGACGTTGTGACCGAATTCTATGACTATTCCACATATTTTTGAAAATATCTAAATGTTGTTGTATAACTGGCAGGAAACAAAAACGTACACACTCTAGATGAACTGGATTTGTGTTATTGAGCTGTCCGTTATCTATCATGTCTTTAAACATATTTCTCCAGAATGTGGTGAAGTAAGGACACAGAAAACTCCACAGCATCTCAATCATTTGATTCCCAGTTGATCGCCCCTCAGAAAAACTTCTGTACCCTGACATGTTATCATTGTGAACTGCACGTAACGCTATTTGTATCGACCTTATAATAACGTTCTCCGTACCAGCATCTGACCGAACCAATCGTGGAACACGCTTGGATTGTCTAAGGAATTCTACAAAATTAAGCGCAACATTACGTGGGTTTTTATTCGTATGACTTGCAGTTAGCCAAATGATTTTTCGAGAAAAGCCATCGATTGCTCCATGCACTGATATTCCAAAGGGTTTGAGTTTATCATATCCATCTATGTGAATACAAAAATTTGGTCCTAGATTACAATATCTTCTTCGCACAAGTCGACGTCGAGATCTTGCAACTACACCATCATAATGTATAGCTTTCAGTGCAATTCTCACCGTTTCCTGAGTAGCATTGATGCCACAGCAAGAATTAAGTATTTTCCACATTGCTCTATATCCAATATTAGAGTATCCTTGTTTGTGCAGTTGAATTATCTTTTGAACGATATTAATCAATGGACTCTCTGCACCATATCTTCTCAGTCGAAGTCTTTTCATCATTCTGTAGACTGTCTTAACACTAACAAATTTATTATGAACGAAAAGTAAAAATCCAGCTATTTCTTTAGCCGTATATGAAGAAGTAAAATAATAAGCAACTAACTCATCCGTTGAAGCAGTGTCACCTGGGTAACGCAAAGGATTTACAGTGTCAGCCATTTTATAATATGTTCTGAAAAAAAAAGTAAACGGTTATATACTTCAAAAGCAAAATCGTAACTAAAACATGCTTATAATGAGGCAAGCATGTTGGAGGTCACAGATTGAGAATAAAGCCAGTTTTAAGTTCAACTTTTCATTCTATTTAAATTAGGGGTTCATATTGTATTGTACATTTCATGATGACTTTTTGTTGACGCAACTGCACGTACGTAAATACTTTCGTTATGACCTTGTTAATTTATCAGTTCCTTCTACATTACTATTTTCTGAATATGTTGCAGATCTCGCAAATTCACAACTTTTTTTGCAGAAAACAAAATATGAGCCAACGAACATGGAAGTTACCTTTTTGGTTTATTTACAAATTCAGCAAACATATCTACATACATCTTACAAACATATAGAAAAAATCCCTGAAGTTTAATATTACCAGTAAATGCAGTTGTAACTAATAAAGGAGAAACAATATCTTGAAAATCTGAATTTTAGATTATCATTCCCAATCCTACTCTGAGCAGCACTTTCATAATTTATTTCACGCTTTCAAAAATTGCCGTGAATTCTTTCAAACAATGCATTTTTGTTAATAAAATTAAAAAATAAGAGATTTCCTCTCTCCAAATTTGATGCAACACATTTAAGATATATGCACTATACACATATATATCTTTATCGTAGTGACCACAGATAAATACCCATATAAAAATATTTTCAAATAATTTGAACTTCGACAATTAAAAAAAAATATAAATGCAAAAAATGATATTTGATTCATATCATATGATTTTAGTATTTTGGTAAACATAAAAATATTGTTTGAACCATTCAAGTATCTGTATTTGCAGTTTTAGGACAAAACGACCAGCACTAAATGCTAGGATTTGAAGTAAGAACATAGGGTTGATACGTTTTAAAAGATAAACTTGTATCAACTGGTGCAAGAAGATATGTGTCTAAAAACGTCATAAAAAACATATTTTTCTACTTGAACCGAGTAGTGGCGTAGTTTTACTTATTTGTTGTCAAAATATGTCTATACACTGTACATATATAAACTTAAAGTTCATACCCTATATATGCGACAATATATAACTTAAAATACAGTCAGCTTCAATTGTCTTTCAATTGAAAGCTGTTGATTTACATACTGAACAGCTTGATCTATGTCAAACTGTGAAAAGAATGAAACATGTAAAAATCTAAGTTGCTCACATGATGATACAATCAAACAAATATCAGTAAACATAAAATAAATTTGGCATGCATCAAAAATGACAAGAAATTTGAAATTTCGAGACAAATCTGCAATGGTTGCAGCAGTAACCTTAGTGAATGAAATATAAAGGTGTCTCAGTTGTGAAGCATGTGACAATATTACTACTTGGTTATCATTTATTGATGTCCCACTTATATCAAGGGTGGTTAAATTTCGCAAGGACATTACAAATGCAAGATTGTTTAGCGGTGTTTCTGCTACATACAATTCTTGAATAGTAGGAGTAAGCTTTAGCATCAATTTGGTAAATCTGTGTGACCCAAAAGTAATATTTTGGTTACTTAGATTGAGACATACAAGCTGATTATTTTTCACGATCATTTCCATCATTGCAATGTCTATAGTATAGGAATCGTCAAATTCTACAATAGTCCACAAGCTTTGCATTTTTCGCACAACATCCTTTAGACCTCTGCATATTTTACAGACTGTATAAAGTAACTCCGACACAGGAATATAACTAAGTACCATTATCACTAATTCTTCAGGAAGGTCTAATAGACTAGCTGAAAATATTAAACAAGTGAATTATTGCAAACACCTATATTTTATAAATGTCATACTTATTTTTTCAAGAATCTAATATACTTTTATTCTATATTTACGAGTGCTCAGGTGAAGACCGAAGAGCGTTGTTTTGTTATATTTGCCATTTTATAAATTAAAACAAAATTAAAATGTATCAATAGCTTCAAAAGTTATAGATATATTTTGACATTTTAACTGAGTTTACAAATGGAAAATATAACATAATAAAACCTCCAATGATGTTGACTTGAGTCTTTTTGTCGCTGTTTTTAAAAGAAGTAGAAGCTAGATATCTGCACTGAAATATATATCAAGCCACTCAGTGACTCACATAAAGTTTCAAGACACTTTATGTTAAAAAACTCCAATGATTGGAGACCATGGTTCAAAGGTAAATTACTCAGAAATGAGTATGCAACATTCACCAATTTTAGATATTGATAAATTAATTATGTATATTTTTCATGTTAATTAATTTTACTAATATTCCACGTTTGATATGGAAACAAGGTATGGGATACCCATAATTGCCACGTTTATTGCAAGCCGTTCACGTCAAAACTCAGTATGTTTAAACCATTTTTCGAAAAATTTACACACTGAGAATTAGAAAGAAAATTACTGAGATGAAATAAACTGAAAAACACATCCTGAGAATTGAAAATTACACAATGAGATTTGTGCGCACTTTTTCTGCGCACAGATCTAATTTGCATATCTAATCTGTATCTATTACAATCTTAAACAACTAGGAGACAGAACTCGCTTTTAATTTGTAGCCTGAGTTCATGGCTCAAATTGTTATTTCGATTAAGTTTATGTCATCAGCAGTCCAAGGTCTGTTTAAGTTACGATTAGTAAAGATGTGAAGAATTTCCCTAAATCTCCTGTATCTTTAATTGACATTATTAGGAAACTCGAGAGTTCTAATGCATCTGTATGTATTTAAAACTTTAAAAACAGGTTTAATCCACAATTTTTTACATTATAAAATGCCTGTACCAAGTCAGGAATATGACAGTTGCTCTCCATTCGTTTGATGTGTTTGAGCCATCCCCTTGTTTTTGCCATGTGATAATAAGGACTTTCTCTTTAGAATTGTCCTTGGAATTCGGATTTTTTGTTATTTTACTTTTTACAACTTGCACACAACATGTACATAAATCTCATTGTGTAATTTTTGAAGTCTCAGTGTGTAATTTTCAAAGCTCACTGTGTGTTATTTATATTTTTGTAATCTCAGTGCGTCTTTTTGATATCTCAATGTGTATGTTTTTATTCTTAGTGTGTGTTTTCAGGTTTTTTAATCTGTGGTTTTTTTTAATTCTCAGTGTGTTAATTTTTCGAAAAATGTTTTAAACATAGTTTTGACGAGAACTGCTTGCCATATAAGATGATATAACGTTACCACATCTCTGTTCATACACATATTATACTTACAGTAATTGCAAGGGATCTCTAAGCTGACCTGTAAAATACAAGAACAGATCAAAAGATTTAATCACATTATAAAGTGCCATAGTTTGTCAGCTTGGCGTGTGACATCAAATTTCCCTCATTTTTTAAACTAGCTTATAATACAGACATTACAGCAATCGGACTTGAGTATGTACAGGTTCAAACAAAATCTTTTGTTAGCAACCTTGCTAGCTGAAGCGTAAAGTCGTTATTAGCTTATAAGGTTGACCTTTATTACCCTTATTTTGAAGTAGTTTAGTCCAAAAGACGATAAATTGATTAGTCCACTCTCAAATTAGGGTAGTAAAGGTAAACCTAAGAACGATGTTACGCTTCAGCTAGCAAGAAAGGTAATCAAAGTTTTTGATTGAACGTACATAGTCAAATCCGATGGCTGTAATGTTCAACATGATTAGACAGTCATTTATTTATTCCTGGTATGGCGGACTAAAACAGCTTATTTTTAATACGAAGTTAACAATACGTCATGTCAGTATTTATTGTAAAAAAAATATGGAAAATAAGGATAGATCATAGAGGGAAATTTTTGTTTACTAAATTTGAGAATGGAAATTGGGAATGTGCTAAAGAGACAACAACCTGACTAAAGAACAGAAAACAGTTGACAAAATTTGTCGTCTTTGTACTGTTTATTGCACACACAAAAACATTGCGGTAGGGGCTTTGCCCATTGTTAAAGGCCGTACGGTGACCTATAATAGTTGTTAATTTCTGTGTCATTTGGTCTCTTGTGAAGAGTTGTCTCATTGGCAATTACACCACATCTTCTTTTTTATATTAACCGAACAATTATAATTAATCTGCCCCGTCATTTTTTCAGTACTGCACGAGATTTTTTTTCTCGCTGAACACTTCGAAGTAACAAGAGTCACAAGAACAGTCATTGGAACTTTATATAGGGGGAGGGGGTCTATATAGTTCAAATGAACTCGTAGTGACTCAGTATTAAAACATCAAAGGATCTTATTTTGCCGCAACTGTGAATTAAAAAAATCAGAACTCGACTGGCTCTCTCCAACGTAAATTTCGTGACACCCTATGTTAATTTATAGTTAAACCTGATTATTTTATGAGGCGACCATTTTACTTTCACAGCTGGAGAAAAAGGGTTGTGTTTTTTTTTGCATCAAAAACAAAATTCCCCTAACGTGTGTATACTACGGCAGACACGTGGAAAAGCCTTTTTATAGAAGTTTTTTTACAACAATAACTTAATGATTGATTGATTGATTGTTGTTTGTTTAACGCCACATGAGCACAACAAGGCTATATCGCGGCGAGATATCATTTAATAAATTGTTTCTTATCTTACCTCCATTTGCTTGAAATAAAATGCTCAAATGTGATGGCGACCTGATCCTTCCAAAATCAAAATGAAAATGAACAGGTTAAAATCGTGCCATATTTATCTCGATTTAGCTGAAAACTTTCCCGTTGCTCGCCTTAATTTAAAACAATTTGTTGCTTTATAAAACAATATATCGAAGAAAAAAAGGCAATTTATTATTATTGCATGATATTTTTATTGACTTATGAATTAATCTTAAAATGTTTTCTCGTTTTGATAATTTGTCGCGTTATTTAAAACGATTTATTTTTATGGCGATAAAAAACAAATCGGCTAAATGCCTTGTTAGGCATTTTGTCGAAAAAAATAAATCGCAGTAATAAGAAAAAAAAGGCAATTTATTATTATTGCATGATATTTTTATTGACTTATAAATTAATCGTAATTTTTTTTCTCGTTTTGAAAATATGTCGCGTTATTTAAGACGATTTATTTGTAAGGCGATAAAAAACAAATCGCCTAAATGCCTTGTTAGGCATTTTGTCGAAAAAAATAAATCGCAGTAATGAGAAATAAAGCAGTTTCCCGCTAAAAGTTATATCGCCTTCATGGATTATAAGTATTAAAACGAGGGTAATATACGCTTCCGTATGATAGGTGTCTCATTAGCAACTTATTTTTCATTCAGAATTGTATTCAGTCAAATATAAACCAATGGCTAAAAAAATATATTATTATAAATCATATGTCTCCTCGGAACTCTAAAACCAGTCTTTTTATCAGTTTGTTATGGACTTCAAAAATGCTACTAAAATACAAAAGTTTTGAATCAGCTAGCGTATCTTATACATTGAATCTATTCTGTGATATTTTGAAAAAAAGTGGGGGAATATTAAACACGTGTCTATAGATTACGAAGTATTTTGAAGCGTATGCTTATACATCCAATGAAGCATAAACAAGTTACACAATCTATATACCTTAACATTCTTAGGTATTGCATACATTCTTTATGACTCAATTGTATGTTTTCACAAACTAACAAATGTTGTATAAAATTAGATATCATATTAAAGTTTTAAACACAAGTCATTAAATATTGTGTCCTTAGTGTACCAAAAAATCCGTATTGTTTTTAACAATATTAAAGTGTTTTCTACATATGTAAAGATTCACTTGTTTGTCTGAGACGTTTGTTATTACCACCCCATGAGAACATCTATATTCTATTCACTCACTCAAATTTGATCTTAAATGTGCTGTGAAGAAAGGTTATATTTCGTTGCTTTTCATTCGGTTAAATGATATCTTTTATTCTATTTCATCTTCGGTTGCGTTCACTTAACTAAAAGAAGGTTTAACTGATCCTCAAGTTTTAGAACAGACTCACATAAGTATTTTGGGTGACATTGCACAAAATATAATTCAATCAGACCGTTGGGTAATGGTAGCATGAGGTGTTTGCTGCTTTGTTACTCCTCTATACACACGACATTTAGTATTGAAACACAAGGCAAAAAGCAAAATCACAAAAAAAACTGAACTCCGAGGAAAACTCAAAACGGAAAGTCCCTAATTAAATGGCAAAATCAAAAACTTCAAACACATCAAACGAATGGAAAACAACTGTCCTATTCCTGACTTGGACTTATGAAGAAAGACATAATAAGTGGTGATTTTATTTACTTGGTTATATAGCTAGCTACACATCTCACTTGTATGACAGTCGAATCAAAATCCATTAAATTGACAACGATGTGTGAACAAACAAACAGACATAATAGGTAAAAATGTAAACAATAGGGGTACAGCAGACACCATTGTGTTATAATTTTAATCACTATAAAAACAAACAAATATGTATATATATATAACAAAGACTGGAAGGCTATAATAATGCGTGAGGGTGAAATGTCTTACAGTGATTTTTACCTTGTGAAATAGAGATGGAAGATATCAGAGCGATATTCAAACTCATAACTTACAACGTCATGGCAACTGTAGCAATTAAAAAAAAACTTGTACCAAGTAGAGTTCATATTCATATTATATTCATATGTTTCCGCCCTGAAAAGCACATAGTTTTTTTCCAATCAACGTTTAACGTCAATCCGCACGTCTATCAATCATTCTAACGATTATTTAGAACCCGAGATATTTTTAACTGTAAATACAATTCATATACGTGTTGCAATTTAAATATTCTTCTAAAATCTTCACAGCAGTTATTACCGATGTACAATAACGAAAAAAAAATCTTTACTCCCACTCAAAAATAGTAAACTGGTGAACCTTCGTTTATTAACAAGTGTTTTATTGGTAATTGTATGACATCAGATCAATTTTAAGTTATTTTCTAGATGCTTGAAAAGTAATACAATTGCATAGCTTTGCGTAATTTCATGACATAGACTTGCCTGAAGCAAATATCTAGAAACTGAAGAGCCAGCACACCGAAAAAGAATGACTCGTTAGTTTGTTTGAAGAGTTCTTGTTACTAACGACAAGTTTCGTGATGTATTAATTACACTGATTGATTATTATATGTTAACTCCTGTAATTAAATGTTTAGTTAATTCAATCGAAATAACGACGTTTGTAATGCTTTGCATATTAATACACTTGAGATAATCAACCATTTTCTACACCCACTATGGTTTACCTTTTTTGCGAAACTTGTATATTTAATAAAAGTGATATAAAGATAAAACAGCCAGACTTATGATAAACACATTTTAAACGAAATAACAAGAAAAGGGCATTTCGGTTTGTTTGAATGTACATAAAAATAAATCTAATTAAAAAATTAAAATTTGGCAATAGACAAGTTTATTTTTCTAGACCTGGATTTTGAAGATTGAAGTTACTAAGCTGAAAAAGTGTGCATGTTTTCCACAAGACATTGTTGGTATAGACTACTTGGAATGGACGTCGAATTTTGTACAGCTATTAGTCATATTTTTTCTCATCAAATATATAATGGACTAACCCGACCATACATGTGTCTAGCTGATCGTTAGTGCGTGTCCAAAAGAAATAACGACTCAACGCGATAGAGATGATATTCACAGCCACATATGCTTAATGTATTTGATCGACAGAGGGAGACGTTTCAATGGAATAATGCCCGGCCTCAAAAAGCAAGATTAATCATGGATTTCCTAGCTCAGAACAACGTAATTGAATTACCATGGCCCTCAAAGTTGCAGGATTTTACCGCCCTATAGCACATCTTGGTACGAAATTGACTAAAGCTTCCGCTAATACCGACCTCATCTTCAATCACTGAACCAACTTGCCAACCTCATCTTCAATCACTGAACCAACTTGCCTACCTCATCTTCAATCACTGAACCAACTTCTCCAGGCGTTGAATTATGAACGGCAAAGGATGCTACAGGACCAATATAAAATTTGACTCTTTTCATGTCAAAGAGATGCAGATCATATTGTGCTAACAATAGAAACCGACTTTAAACCAAACGTGACCGGGTTTGTTTTCCCTATCTTTGTTCAGTATCCTGTATGACATTCGTGTGTGAAATTCAAGCTCAATATATCATGGATCTATTGAAAAAAATCGTTTTAAAGTACACGGAATACAATTTTGAAAAACCAATGTTCTATTTCCTTTTTGTAACAGGATATATCCAAAACAAACAGACCATATATACATCATCTATTTTCAGTAACCACTGGTCTTTCATAATGCATTAGTCTTGCTTTTTCTCTCTATTATTTACAGCTCTTGCTCGTAAAATCAGTCATTAAAAGTATTGTCATCCAATCGATAATGGTTTGGTTAACCTGTCTTCTAATTAGATTATTTCTTACTTTTCAAATGATTCTTTTAGACGTCTTGTAAGGGAAACTGATATTCAAAACTCATTCCAAAAAAAATAAGTAAATAAAATAGAAGAATAATGCTTCATCAACAAAGGATAACTATATTATTAATCAAGAATAAGAACCGAACAACATGAAGCAAATGAGTTCAGAATAATAAACAGTAATTTAACGTCTGAAAAATTTAATGAAAATAACTTCATCTCGAAGACATCATTTTTGAATAATAAATCATAAAACTTATGATATTATGTTGTCTTCAAATAAGGATTTTCTTCAGTGGCATCGAACGTAGAAACATAGATCTAAAGATATTATGTTGTCTTCAAAGAAGGATTTTCATCAGTATTATCGAACATAGAAACATAAATATAACTATAATGTGTTGTCTTTTAAGAAGAATTTTCATCAGTGGTATCGAATGAAGAAACATAAATTTAACGATAGTATGTTGTCTTCAGTGGTATCGAACATAGAACCATAAATCGAACGATATTATGCTGTCTTCAAAAGAAGGACTTTCATCAGTAGTATCGAACGTAAAAAATTAAAACTAATGGTATCATGTGGTTTTCAAAGAAGGGATTTTATCATTGGTATCGAATGTAGTTATTTCGTGTTTTGTAGACTAAATTAGAGATAAATTCTTAAAAACTTTTATTTATGAAAAAGGGAGATTATAAATAAACTCTTTAGAGAAAGCAACCCAAAACTGCAAATAAAAACAAACAAATGAATTTGGAAATTGACCTACGGTTTACAGGAATAGGCAAATGTCCTTACAGTGTACCAAGCGCAAGTTGTTCCAAGTTATAAATCGTTGTGCTTTTATTAACCAGAGGCTTTGGAATATCTATCATAGACACAGAATCCCCTGATTGCCGTTCCAATCTCAAAATATCGAAGTAGATTTCATATAAAAAGTCATTTAAAATGAAGAAACCGATCTTGTGCAATTACCAGAATACTGGTACTGAATTTCAATTCATAAAAAGAACAGAAACAAACTACGAATAAGAAACTTGGTGTTTACATCATTTATATAGAAAACAGTATTATCAGAATCTTTGTCAATAAACTTATTCAGTCAAAAAGAAAGACGGAAGGACAGATCGTTAGATTGTTTGCTTTGTAAATGATGTGTGGCTGAAAAATTCGGTGCTGATAATCGCGTTTTATAATTTCTGTAGGTGAAGTCATTCTTCCCAAAATAAATCTCTATATCTGAAAACAATGCAGTGAACCCTACGAAATGAATTTTAACTATATTTCTATTGTAAAAGTTTTAACAATACAATTTTTACGTTTATGGAAATACGAGACCGTAATGCAAAACATGAATATTGAACCAACTGTGAATTGTGCATAGGAGATATCAAAAGGATGCTAAGTATAGCAATAGAGTCAGCACCACTATAGACTGTATAGACATTACGTAAAGTATAACATTGACAGTATATATATATAAAACAAAAACAGAAAATGAATAATACAATAGCATCCACAAAAAAAAACCCAATCCAATCCAACTAAAATAACAATTTGCTTATCACAATTTGCACACGTTTTTAAACCCATGGTTCAAAGTTTCAAGTAAGGACAACCAAACATCTGACACCAAAACAAATTTCTGAATCGAATCTGGCATTTAATCACGTGGGAAGTTTTGCTTAGATTTGAGAGTACTCAGCACTCCTAAATTTATAATGAAAATGATATATAACACTAAAGTTGTAAGTTTATTATATTACTTGTAGTAGTACTTGTAAAAGTTATCGCTAAGTGAACCAATCATTGGAAAAAGTAATATAGTATTGTCACTAAATTACGCTAACTATTTTGCACTATAGAGAATAATAAGCCTCCAACACAATCGTAGAAACAATAAACATATTTTAATACCAGTTTTCAGCTACCACGCTGTGTATTTAGCTGAGATGAGAAGGGAAAGAAAATTTAAGAAAAAACAAAAAAAACACCTCTGAATTACACAGCACACCAAATGACCCTTTCAAAAACATCAGGTGGCTTGTGGCACGGAAAAATTGTTGTCCCCGTCAAACATAGCCTCACCCTTATTTTCAAATGGCAGTAAACATTTTTCGACCTTCCTTGAGGAACCTACCTTTTGTATTAAATGTTTATTTGATCTTGTCCTGAATATATGCATGGAATATTTCCCTATGAACGTGTAACAAGCAAAAATCAATCTATTGGAATGACTGTCAAGTCTTGTGACGAAAGTATCAATGGTAAATGTTGATTGTTTGACGATGATACAAAATATTTCAATTTGGGACATTAGAAATATGTTGCTTCTTGTATATCTTTTAAGGTATATATATTTATTTGATATAAGTAGTAAGGGTCATCAGTTCCCGTCTCACTATTGGCACCGGTCGTGGTGATCAATAATAAACAGGTGATTACCCGCCTAGTTTAAGATGAAACAAATCGCAAATCTAAACTAAGGAGATGTAGGTTGCACTTTGTAATAACAGCTGTTTCCCAAACCACGTCTCTTTTGGGGAGATCTATAATATCATAGATATTTGCTTTGTTGACATACTGGTTCACAGATATGATCCCTAGGTTTCATCTCATAAAGACATAACTTGGGACGGTTACCAGTATAAAAACATACTATTGCGGTGAAAAATGGCTTCCAGTCACAATAAAATGTGAGCAAAAATGCTTTAGAACGATTTCATGCATTGTTAATTATAATATTTCCTACGTATTTTTTTATTTCTGATATACGTTTAACATCCGTGTAATCAAAAGTTTGTACAAGGAATGAAATTTTAGCGTGTAGAAAAAGGACCATTATGTGAAATTTAACTTACGATACGCTATCTTCTTCACTCATCAATAAATTAACTGATAGGAAAATGGTTAAAACTAATTTATAGAAGTTTTTGAGCTTAGACAAATTATAACAATCACAATGGTATCATTTACTTTGTAAACATAACATTCTTCCTAGCACCATTATAGAAGCTGATTGGTTCTTTTATTGAAATTTTTTTGTATACACTGAATTAATGGACAAATATATCAATACTAATCATACTATGTAAATATGGGTGTGTAACGTATCCGTCGTCCTATAAACTATTAGGTTCATGTGTTAATGAAGCCAGAGTATCACAAAATAAAGCTTAAAATTAGTTTTTAGTCAGTATATAATTTGTAGTATTCACTTCAGTAGTGTCTACAGTATAAGTGATGAATTATTTATGGATCTGTACTTATAAAGCTTGTTTACTAATTTTATAACTAATATAATAATCTTATTATTCCTGGTAAACGAGATAAGTTGTTTATATAGAAACCAAATTATGGTAATTGATGCTGGTTATTTGATTTCAGTTGATATAATATAAATCGTACAATTTTACCTAGAAATCTTGACTACAGGAACCAAAATTTTAACAAAGTTTTTTCGTTCTCCGGATTTCCTTTTCAAATTATCAAGGATACTAAAATAATAAGCCAAATCCCATGTTACCAAATAATACCGTTATGGCTAATAATTTATAAACTTCCTTTCACTATACAATACCATTAGCACAATCGTCGTATCTTTTTCTGTAAGCTGAATGAATTATAGATCAAGATCGTTCTCGTGTCAATATGCGACACTATTGCCAACTTCATGAAAATTTCACAGAACAACGTATTCCACCATTAAGGGTAATTGCCAGTTCTGGGACATTGTTGTCTTCTGGGAAGTGTTTTCTTTTCCAGTACAAATAATTTTCGACAGTTATGCCAGTTTCCCGTTGTAAAAGCAAAGCTTTTTATTTAAGAACGATATTTGAGTTGTTTCTTTCGCTAATATTGTATGCATTTCTATAAATAAAAAGGGGCAAAGTGAATTAAATTGGCATAAGGTATGCCGACACGTTGAAATGTTTCCCAAGTTAAAAGATACTTTCTGTTTTCTATGTAATCCTTCACCAGGAAAGCTCACAGCTAAACTTTTTAGAATGCAACATATTATGAATTATTTTACAATAGGGATAAAAATGAATAGCAGCTCGAGAACATATAAGGTCAACTCTGCTCAAATGAAGATGAAACAAGAAATAGATTAATACACGATGAAGAAGATAAAGAAAAACATTATTATTTTATAGTGTATCCAGTACGCTAGTGTATATATCTGTCTAATTTGGTTAATGGACATCAAATAATGGAGATTGACGTGAATAACAAAAACGTTTTTAGATTGTTTTCACGTACAAGAAATTGGAATAGTTTCTGAAAACTTTACAACAAGTCAATCTGTTTTTAAACAATTAGGATGACTTATATATGCTCAGTAAAAGAAAAGAAAATGGAAAAACTGACAATAAAATTAAGCCAGTTCAAGCACTTTTACACAAAATGATTTTCAAATGGAAAACCAGAAGTGAATATTGATTTTGAACTTTTTTTTAACTTCTAACTTTCTTTCAAGTAGATGGGAATCGATACTTTTTGCACGTAGGACCAAATAAGCTGACATTAATTACAGAATGTTGATTAAAACAAGCAAGTAAAATAATTAGATTTCAGTAATAGAGGTCAGTTATGACGTCTATATTGTCTACAATTACTGACATTGTCAACGAGATTAATCACAAACTTATAATTATGTTTTTATATACATTGTATTAATTAGATCATCGGTCTATGGGGAAACCTATTGATTTTCCTTATTTGTATCTTATTTGTATCTGTCGATAAAATGTCCAATAACTTATACTTAACACAATTAATAAGTAAATCCATGATTAATGGAAGCCAACACTCTCTAAAGTTTTAGTTTTAGGTTTTATTTCTTTTCTACAAAATAACATAGTCAGTGACACACCATATAATTTTACTCGGTATAAAGGGTATTTAAAACATCAATCTTTTCCATTCAACTGTATTCTTAAAAGGCTCTTAAACGATTTTCTTGATAACTAATGGTCAAGCATAGCGAGCGAAAGATACCAATAGAATACTCAAACTCACAAATCGGAAACCCAGACTCACCCAAGGACATTACGAAAAACGACAAAAAAAGACAAACAACAGTACACAAAATACAACATAGAAAACTAAAGTCCGAGCAACATGAACACAACCAAAAACCGATGGTGACCTAATGTGCTCCAGGGGTAAGCAAGTCCTGCTTCACATGGGGCACCCATCATGTTATTAATATACGGTTAGGAAGAAGTACTGTTCAAAGCAAAAGCTATATTATTGCACGAGAAGTTACATAACTCATTAACTTTGTGGAGTAAGAGCCTTGAGAAGAATAAATTAAAAAAAATCTACAAAGTATCAAGTGATAATACTAAAGGTATGAATGGAATAGATTATTTCTGTATCAAACAATTGATCATACCAAATGTAAGAATGGAATAGGTTATATCTGTTTCAAACAATTGATAATACCGAATGTATGGATGAAATAAATTATTTCTGTTTCAAACAATTGATAATACCAAATGTAGATTATTTCTGTTTCAAAAAATTGATCATACCAAACGTATGAATGGAATAGATTATTTCTGTTTTAAACTATTTAGCACTCTGCAAATTATCACTGAGACTAACAGAAGTGTATAAATTCATGTTATATATAATAACTAATGACTAATCTATACATCTTGTATGGGATATGTACATATACACTGAGTCCTTTTCCATGACCTTGGTTCAAACATAATTGATTAAAACAAAACAATCTTCTAATTGATGTGGGATAGGTCTAGTACTAGTTACCACGCATTCGGAATATGTATATCTTCTTTTTTTTTAAATTAAAAAAGAACTTTTGAAGCCAAATATTCGAAAATCCAAATGCTTGGAGCTACATGATCAAAATGTGGAACAACAGACAAGAAAATAGGATACGACTAAAGTTGAATTAGTCTGAGCTAGGTAGAACCGTACATTTCTACAAATGTCATACACTTTATAATAAACTGAGAAGTTTCATTGAAGTTAACAAACTTAAAATACCCTAGACGGTTAACTGTAAAAAGACCAAACATATCGGTGACAAACCATTATACAGAATTTCTTATGTTCAATGTGCTTTATGAATGTATTTTTATATACAGCGCTTGCTATCATGTGGAAATAAGCAGGTTTGCAAACTTGTATAAAGAATGTTATAGAGCATTATACCTTATGGTATAAACCAAAAAAATATGTATTGCATCCTTTCAAGCGAAAAAATGTACATGCTTTAAATTCTGTTAGATTTCGTGGTGAATGTTTCACATAACACGTATTCAAAAGCTATTTTAAGATTAAGAGGAAAAAAGCATGAAGAAAAAAAACATAAGACTCAGAGTAAATGGTGATTTAAAAGCATAAAAAACAACGAAAGACTCAGAGCAAATGGTGATTTAAGGCATAAAACCCCCGTTTAAGACTCCGCACCAGTTAAAGCAGTCATTCGTGCTTCTGAACAATCCAAAATGCCTTTAAATATACAAAAAAAAAACCAAATATCTAAGGTTAATTATCTTGGATGATCTAAAAAAATAATAGATTTGTTATTATTCCCCATTTCCACCAATGTCAAACTAATATATTCCTCTGTTGATTCCATAATTCAAATTTACACGAACACACATCCAAAGATCACGTAAAAATACAATAATCATATCGACGATCAAAAAAACGTCTTACTCTACAAATACAAAGATAAACAACCTCAAGTTAAATAAATGCTGACAATCATAAAAAAAAGCTAAATTGATGAAATATAAACACCTCCTTGCTCCTATGTCAAAACATTGAGAATTATACATTTATCTTTATAAGTAATGTGATGTATGAAAAAACGATGTAAGCAAAAAGTATAACAAAAGTATTGATGTTACCTGCATGACTGAATAGCAGATGTAAAATATTTCCTCATGACAAGATTTCTCTAATGATACTAGTGGATTTTTTTCAGCACTTAATTCCAAGAGTTATGTCCAAAAAACATTTACGATTCAAAGAAGCATCGTTTTTTCGTCTGCTCCCGATGCATAAACAGACGATTGTTTGGTTTGGCGGGAGAACATTAACAGTCGATCGATATATGCCAGGTTTAAACAGCTTTCTGTTTTAAGAGTGGGCTTCTTTCATTCATTCGATCGGTCTATTGATCCAGTATGACAGTATTTTAGCACACACGGTTCCATATAATGGATGTAGTTTAGAAAACAAGCATACACATTAAAGATCTCGTTATAGTTGATTGACAAGAATTGACACAAGTCTAATTATTCTTAATCGTACTGGGACAGAGCTGACAAACAAGATTTCTCTCTCTTTATAAACAGATAAGTAAGAACAGCTAGAAAAGTCGATGCTTTTAATGTTTGAAATGTATTCACTTAGCTAAGATCAGATATTAGAAACAGTAAAAAGAAAATATATACCGCTTCATTGATATTAACGAATACAAATTGAAACTGAAATTTACAGGAAGAAATAGTAAAGTTAAGGATTCTTATTCGTGTATTATTTATTTAGTTTGCTTGACTAGTGTTCTATAGATAATATTAAAAAACGTCAGGGTCGAAGAACTTGCATTGGTCAGTTACAACATGACAGTATGGTATTTTAAAACATTCCTTCCAGTTTTACTTTGTGTGTGTGACCAGGGGAAAAGCAACTTCATTTTATTGTTTAGGACTTAAATATAAAATACTCAATTTTGATATTTAGACTTTTTAATTCTCTGCGTTTCATAATTCATTTTATTTTATATTTTCGTTTCTATTAACATTTCATACCCAGGACTTAAAATCAACAAGCCTTGATGTGCAATTTAATTTTTAGTTTGGCCATTGAGTGTCATGTTTTACTTTGTTAGCTAATTAGGGACAATATACCTTTTTCCTAACTATGTTTTTTAAATATCTTAATGAAATTAGTAAACAACTTTATTCTTCAAGATATTAAAATAGTTCAATCCTTGACAGTGAACAATATTACTTAAATGAATTGTTATTTGTTATGTTCATTCATGTCATTTCAATTGTATATAAATACTTGTTTATAATTTTTTGCTATTGCTATATCAATCAAAAATGTATGTCTGTTTACAAGTTTCTATAATGTCTGTTAGTCTATGGTCTTGGGTGCATCCATTAAGTATTCATGTACTTTAAAAAAAAAAAAAAAAAAAAAAAAAACAATATGATTAGCTCCGGGTTGGATAATTTTTATTTCAAATGCTTGTCAAAACCAAACAAGACAATCATATTCCTAAAAAGAAATCTTAACATCTCAAAAAGCAGAATATGGAAAAAAACGGTACCGAAATAGACCTTCTTTAAGCAATGATTGAACGCTAAATTATACCTCTTATAAATCATTCCCAATCGACCAGTTTGATATCAGCTAACAAATACAGCCTAAGTATCATGACTTTTAGCCAGACTATACTTATCTTTTTTTAATTGGGGGATTTGAAAAACGACTATTTATTGGTAATCATTAAAGTACTTTTCGTGCTACTATACTTTTTCTATTTTCCTATATCGAGAAAAACAAAAAACTTCTATTATCATTGATAATCATTGCAGAACATTTCGTGCCTGGAAAACAATTTTTCTTTATGTTTAGCGTCATAAAAATAATGGCATACCAGACTTTTAACAAGACATTTCAAGATAGTATTTTCATAAAAACAATTTTACCCACTAGCTTTTCGGCTACGGTTTACTTTTTATTGGATTGTAATTCTGGTTTGTGTTCTTTTTTAAATTTCAAGCAATTATGGTAAAAAATGAGTAACTTGTTATTAAACAGGAACTTTTGTGTTATATTCTTAGCAAATTCTATCATTAAAGCTCTTACTTGAATGTTACATTTTTTTATTGATTTATCCTTTTTTCTTGAACGAATTGAATAAGTCAAATAAAGTAAATATTTCTGTTTCTTGTAGCCAACTGCTGACATATGTTTTGCCAGCATTTGCACTTTCGAACTGTGAAACAGTACCTATAAAACATTGTTTTGCTTATTTGCATTACATATTAGTATTTCGTTCATAAGCCTTTTTATGGATTTGTTTGAACAACCGTGATATAACGTTAGGTACATAAATATGATTTCTATTTGATGCTCAATTGTTCCATTTTGGGATTTGTTTGACTTTTTTTTTTCTTTTATACAACTAAAAACATAATTGCAATATTTGAAATGTTCCTGTTTAGTCAAAATCACTTATGCAAAACAATTTAACTTGAATTGCAACTTTCCAAGAAAGGTACCGAGATACAAAACAAAAGGCATTTGGCAATCTATTTTGTAAATGAGGATGTCCCACTATATCGGTTTCATAAATGCATAAAAAGCACTGAAGTGCATGGAGCATATATCTGCCTAAGACATCAATGCTTTCATAATAGTCGGTACAGTACCACCAATGCTCATCCTTTTAAAAAATGAGGTAGAATAGATTGCAATGATAGGGAAAAAAAGAACGTGGCCATAGAACACGGATTCCCACTTACACTATCATTTTGTATCTTCAGTGGACCGTGAAATTATGATCAAACTCAAATTTGACATTGAAATTAGGAAGATAAGATCATAGGGAACATGTGTCTTAAGTTTAAAGTTGATTGGAATTCAACTTCATTCATAACTACCTTGACCAAAAACGTTAACCTGAAGTGGGGCAGACGGACGGACTAACGGACGAGAGGCCGAACGGACACACAGGCCGTAACACATAATGCTATTATGTGGGTCATAAGAATAAAAACATTCTGAAAGTAAATTAATAGAATGGAATCCCAAAAATAGAATGTATGATACTTTATTAAATAAATATAATGTTTCACTATCTTATTAGTTACTACTGTATAGATTAGCAACCCATATATAAAGCTATGGGTTGCTACTATATTCTTATGACATTCTCGTAGACATAAATGTCATCTATATAATATAATCCAAAAGTTCAGTATGTCTCCGATTTATTGCTCGCCGCCTACTAGCTATCTAGTGAAAAGGTTGTTCTTAATTTGATAAGAGAAAGCTTTATCCTCAATTGAAGTATTCCTACTAAAACGTAGGTTGAACGAAGAATAAATTGTAGTATCACAAACCGTCAATTTCAAACGTTTAAATTTCGATTGATGAAGTCATTAAAATGTATAAATAAATCAAATGAAGCTCATTATTGAAAGGTGAGGTTCTTAAGCATATCGGTAGTGTAAATATGTCTGGCATCAATGGTATAGTTTGCGGTACTTGTGAATGTTTAATTGTGTTTAATGATATGTACAATAATGAAACAAACAGATTTTTTTTCTCGGAATGATACTAAATGTTGAATTGTAGATGCAGAAAGCAAATTATGTTTGAACAGTGAGTTTACAAATTATTTGAAGTCAAATATTGTAAAAACAAATAAAAAAGGCATGATAAGACCTCTTTGAGGACTTGATCATGGAAAAGTATCATATATCTCATCTTATAACATCCTTTTGATATTTAAAAGACTGTTGATGTGTATGAGCTTTTGATTTCACCATTTAATTACGGATTTATCAGTTTTGAATTTTCCTCGGAGTTTGGTATTCTTGTTAATTTACTTTAGTGTCCGTCAAATATAAGTGTTGATATTATTGCATTTGCTTTGGGGCTATCTATATTTGTTTCAATGTTTAAACTTCTTGCTTTTACCGAAAATAGCCATAAAATCCAAAAGATTTTATATTGGGAGCTTATCAATAAATAGTTTGGTACAAAGCACAGTATTAGCTAAACAGATATGTTTCTATGAATGTCTTATACCACGATGTTAATCAGATCAAATACCTTTTTGGGTAAGATATTGATACCTATTTAATTTCAATTCAAACTTCAAAAGAGAGGCGACAGATACCAAAGGAATATTGCAACAGATAAATCGCAGAAGAACTATCAATGTCAGTTTAAAACTGAAGAAAAAAACAAACGTTTACCTTTTCAAAACTTCACCGTCACTTCGGAATTAATAAATTCAGAGTTTGATTCGAGAAAACAGAATTTGTAGTTCTGAAGGCAATTTTTTATATAACAGTATATGTATCATTTTTCTTACTAAGTAGGTCGCAGATCTTTATATAAGGACTAAGATGCAACACAAAGGATGCGTGGGAGTAACATCAATAACGCCTGTCACCGGTCTACAGACAAGAGATTAGACAACTCAAATGTCATCACTACAATTGATTTTCTAAGAAACTGTGCCACCTTTCAAAATAAATCTACTTCCCTCGCGTGTCAAATTAACTTTTACTCTTTGGATAAAAATAATATTATTTTAGGATAAAAATTATATTATTTTTCTTTGAATTGATGATGTTTAATAAACTTGCCTTTTATGAACTTATAGAAGGTAGGGTAAAGTACGCAGCAACATGAAACAGTAACAATATGTAGTGGTTGACAATCGGTCTACAATAATAGACAAGTATTTAAAGTCTGCCCAGCAGAAATCTTCTTAGTCTGTAAAATCTATAAATAAACAGAGACTTTCAAAGGTCAGTTCCCTGAACGACAAAGCCTTAAAGATATAAAACTGAAACAACCACTGACTATGTTCCGAACTACGGACATGCACGTAGTTATATATATAAACGTGATTATGAAGAAAGGCTTTGCATCATATAATCAATTACAACAATTAGCATCAACCAACTCGTAGAGGTTTCGTTGGCTCTTTATGGAATATTCAACGGACTAAGATTCATAACAGCAAGGAAAACAATTCTATATGGATGGAAGTTTGTTTCTTTATTGTCAATAAAAAATATGGTTTCAGTCAATGTTTTTAGTTTTTAGAATAATTGTTTCTTTTTGTAATTTTTGATAGCGAAAAGATATTTTAATGAATAGAGCAAATATATTCCTCGATTATTGGAACTGATATTTTGCATTGATAAAGCCGTTTATGTAGAGTTTAAAAAAAAGTGTCAAAAATTACAAAAGACTGTAAACGGTTTGCAACAACAGAAATTTCTTCACCTCAGCAACAGATCTTGGGAGTTCAACATTGTTTGTGTATGATATTCAGAATATATCTAAATCAAAATTAAAAAGAACTAAAACAATGTTATTCATGATGCGCAGACTATTAGAAAACAATAAAAGCATGACATGTCTGTACTCCTTTGACTTGTTCACGTATCTACACTATGTTTCCTTGTTTGTACATTCCAGTGAGAAAGGCTTAATAACTTTATAATTGAATGCATCCGGTTTTCTTTATTTATCTTAATTATGAGCGCTCAAAGTAAAATCTCAGAGTAAAATAAAACAATAAAAGCCAAGGATGTACAAGTATCGAATCATGCAAAGAGATATTAGTATATGACCAATATGTACTATTAATAAGTGTTCTTCTGTTATGAAAAAGGCAAGTTTACTAGACATATTTACTAGCACTGTTAGGATATTATTAAAGGTACATATTTTAAATCTTTAATACATGTAGCAGACTTGTTTCTGTATTTCTACGAGTTATCAGTACAGATCCATCTAACGTACATTAAAAAGAAACGGTTCATCGATACCTATCATCAATTTTCCTTTTGGACAGTGATATTCATTTTGTCCCTTTTGACGATGTGTATATTACCAAACTAGTTCGCTATGCCCGTGTCTGTGGTGACATTTAAGATTAATGGACTACTGACAATACTTATCATGTGACAAATTATGCTTATTTTGCATTTTCTCGGATTATAGATTTTTTATATATAGATATGGAAATGCCTTGTTTAAGTTCATTAAGTTTTTTTTATCAATTGAAGTGATATTTGACATTTAACAGCAGTTTGATTTGTGCAATTTCAAAACGTTCAATCTTATGAGAACTTATAAGCCCGCAAATTAATTATCATGATTGGTCAATAGAAACAACATTCAGCGTATTAATCGATTCGATTGGTCAATACATATATTTTTCTGATTCCCAGAAGAGGGAATATCGATTCCTAAATGATAGCCTTTAACACACCATCATGTTTTATTCATAGAGTTATGCAAGTAAAGTCACCGGGGCGAATACCGTTATATTGATCTCTGATAAATAATTTGAAATAATGTCATTAATTTGAGTTGTTCAATCTAAAATTTATTTACTTTTGACAATTTGCAATTTAAAATAATGGTTAGCTGAAAGACATTAGATTGATTTGTGTATTGGTTCCCATGATATCACAGCAGCGTGTAGAATCGATGACTCCTGTCGTTATTTTGTCCTGTGATGTAATCAAAAATGTTTTTAAAGACTTATATATCCCTGTTTAAACTTGACAGTTTAGCAAATTATCTTTTAAAAATGGATGAGAATTGAAGAACATAATTGGAATTCATTTATTTTAATTCAATTTCACTCCAATAAACACATAGATATTCTTAGCAGCCTACATGAGTTATTATGGAGGTTTACAATTTCTAAAACCGAATGTTGCTGGCTAAGGGAGACAATTCTGTTTTGCCATATAACAATCTTTTGGCGTGGAAAAAAAGCATATGAACAAGTTTTAGGAATAAAATAGAATATTTCCATGATTAAGTCAATAATATTAGATCTCATTGATCTTGTATTCTGCATTGACACAAATTGTCAACTGAATTTATCAATTTAATCTAATGGACGAAAATGAACGGACATAGAATTGAAATTTTAAATGTCAGAAAAGTTTAAGTTGAATTGTATTTTTATTATGGCTTTTTTCTTTACAAGTATAGAAGTATAAGCATTTGCATACGGAATATATATCTCCCAGTTGATTTGATATTTCAGGGCTATTATTTCCTATCAATATTTCCTTGATATTTAAGGGTTGCTGAGCACAAAGAAGCTTTTAGACCATGAATTTCAAGTGGTGAAGTTAAAGTCATCCCCTCGTAAGTTTTACGGACACTATCACAAGTTGGTTGACCGTTATGAATTATTTGTTTCACAGATGATAGTGGATATGTTCCTTATGTCGTAACTACAACCCCGCATCCTTTTTCCCGAATCTGACGTATCGAATTAGACTTAATTATGACCGGTTTGTAATAACATGAGCAACACGACGAGTGCCACATGTGGAGCAGAATCTGCTTACTCTTCAGAAACACATGATATCTCCCAAGTTTTTGGTGGGATTCGTGTTACTCAGTCTTTAGTTTTTTTCTATGTTATGTTTTGTGTGTTGATCTTTTTCTTTTTTAGTCATGGCCATGGCGTTGTCTGTTCACTTTCGACAGATGAGTTTAAATTTCCCTCTTGTATCCTTTGCTCCTCTTAAATAGATATACATGTATATAAAATTATAAACTCTATTACTTTCTATGAATAAAAAATCCCAAGTACAGGCATCTTATTCTTATATCTGTTATTCACGTAGCGAGTTACAAACAATGAATAAACTAGACAAATAACTAAAAGCAAACAAGTTATATTCCCAATTGAAACAACTATTCAGAATTTGATTTAAGCCTTTATAGGTCAATTCTTTGATATGACAATATGTGGGGGGAAATTCAAATAAAACACTTTACAGCCTTATTTATAAAATATGATAATAAACGAAAATAGTCAGCATCCAACGACAGCCACTGAACGACAGGCTCCTGACTTGAGACGTGCAAATGAAGAATATGTCGGGGTTGGACATGCTGGTGAACGCAGAACCCTCCCCCTACGTTGAGTAGTGGCATAACAGCACAACATTAAAACAAAAAATGTAAAATTCAATTGGAAATGATTTGCCTCGTCAGATTGGCACGAAACATAAAAACAACAAACATAAAAACATGAGACACAATGCACCGAAATAAGAAAACCCACAGTTACTGAAAGTAAGTTCAAAATCATGTTCTTCCAAACTAAGGAATGATAAGCAAATTTTCCAGCGGATCTAGTGTAAAGACGTCATAAATATTCTGAAGAAAGCATTACCTTGTGTCATGCCAAAACAAAAGTGTTATATTGACAGAATGTAGGGTGGTGAGTTTTTATAAATGCAAAACAATATATATGCTCAGTTGTATCTCAATATACCGAAAGCAATATGGTAACGAATTGGTAACGAAATCCCTGCCTTTAGGATTTATCATTTTTACGTAGGTAACGTTAATTGACTAATTTTGCCAATTATCTATTGAGTAAGATTTTGTAATAGAATATTTTAAGGTAAAAAAATATGATAATTTTGTTTTTCTTTTGAAAAAATAAACACATCTTCGATACCACAGAGGAAAACAAGTTTTACGTCACCTTTACTACTCAATAGGATAGCCACTGGAAAAAGTAACAACTTCGAATCAAATATCAGAATAGGCCAAACTAATAAACCATTGGCATATCACCTATTTATATCACATATTGTTCTGTAAGTATGGGGAAAATCACTTCATACATGTAGAAAATTATCGATAAAATGCCACAACAATAAAGCAAACATCATTGGCATTCTAAATACGATATGAGAAATATTGCATGTTGTTTGACTTTTATGTCATTTTGAAAAGGATTCTGGTCAATATCTCCAACGATTACATATAAACCACCACTTAGAGCTATCAAATTGGACATATTGATTTATTAGTATTTACTTAACAGACAGACGTTTGGAAATGATTCAATCATTCTTATTATTTGACAATATTTAATTCCCTAACTTCATATGTGTCTTATTTGAGAATATTGTCTTTAGTAAACTGTATTCGTTTGATACAGATTTTAGTGTATGCGTGCAACGCGTACTTCTTTGATAACATTAGATATACATTTGGGAAAATTAATACATAAAAAAATTGGAATATCGAAACCAGAGAAGCCTAAATATTCTAAGATAAACTTACACGAGAGTAAGGTGTATGTTCGTTAGATAGTAGGCATACTATTTGTTTTATCAATATATGACAAAAATTGACAACTCCAAATATCATTGTAACAAGCTTTTAATGCATTTGTCTGAATAAACAATGAAAGATAAATAATACGTTTGTTCAAACATATTCCAATAACATGGTTTAACAGATAATCAATAAGAAAACGAGGTAGCAATGGTTTTCAAAACTGGTATCCGAAGTGATTGAAGTTTTGACGTTTTACCTAATCTAATCTCAAAGAGATTTTTTTTATATTGGCGACAAATTGTTAGTTTATTTACTGTATTCTCATTAAAGATAGTTCATTTAATTGAATTATTGCGAAATAAAAGAACAGTTCGTGCAGTATATGATTTTAACTTCAGGCTTGTGTACTGTCATTTAGTGGCAATCTACATCTTACTACTCCACTGGGCTAGAATTAAAATACACGAGACGATAGTGTTTTACTGCTAGAAAAAGAGACAAAATACAGCAATGACTACTGCTAGAAATAAAGAAATAGACAATAATGTCAACTGCTTTAAA
Organism: Mytilus edulis; assembly: GCF_963676685.1. Taxonomy (NCBI): domain Eukaryota; kingdom Metazoa; phylum Mollusca; class Bivalvia; order Mytilida; family Mytilidae; genus Mytilus; species Mytilus edulis. The sequence continues at coordinate 102,814,788 of NC_092344.1, read as the reverse complement.
TAACGTCACGAGACAATAATGTTTACTGCTAGAAATAAAGACAAGAAACAACAATGTCAACAGCTTACATTAAGACAAGAGACAATACTGTCTACTGCTAAATCTAAAGACAAAAGACAGCAATGTATAATGCAAGATATAAGACAAGAAATAACAATGTTTTCTGATAGAATAAGGACAAGAAACAACAATGTCTACTGCGAAAAAAAATAAAGACAAACAAAGTTTACTCATATATAAATAAAGACAACAATGTGCACTGACAAAAATAAAGACAACACTGTTTACAGATAGAAATTAAAGACAACAATGTTTACTGATAGAAATTAAGACAATAATATTTACTCCTACATACTTGGAGGTAACGCGTCTTCTGATTGGCTGACATTGTTTTTTATCAGCTCATAAACATAATTTTGTCATGTGACCCTGACATCGCCAACGTTTTTTCATGGTTTACTCCGTTTTAAAATGGAGTTTAGAATTAAATTATAAGAAATGACTTATATTTTTCTGTCTATTCGAAATAACATTAAAAATGTGGTGCACACTTTAAAATAACCCGCTACGCGGGTTATTCAGTTTGCACCACAATTTTGATGTTATTTCGAATAGACAGAAAAAATATTACAGTCATTCCTTAAATAAATAAAGACAACAATTTTACTGTTAGAAATAGAGACAATATTTTTTACTGATAGAAATAAAAGACATGTAACAAAAATATTCATTTTTTACCATGGCAGTTCTTTGTCAAATGCTTGCTTATGAATTACTAATCGGTGGCGTGAGATTTTCATTGGAAGGAATGAGCTTACGCAAAAGAAATAAATGTAATATACTAGAATGAATTTGTTCTAACGTCATTGATTCGAATAAGCACCTTCTTAGCTCTAGTGTAATTATTTTTACTATTTTCAATTATATTCGAAATCTTTGATTTAATACATGCTGTCGAGGAAGTTGAAAATTATTACAATATCCTGAGGAAGGAGGAAACAACTTATATATTGAAAAATTGACGCAATGCAAAAAAATATATGTAATGTAAAAATAAGAAGATGTGGTATGATTGTCAATGAGGCAACTCTCCACGAGAGACATAATGACACAGAAATTAACAATTATAGGTCTCCGTATGACTTTCAAAATTGAGTATAAAACTCATATCGCGTAGTTAGCTTTAAAAGACCCGAAATGACAAATATTTAACAATTCAAACGATAAAAAAACAACTGCCGGATTCATGTACAAAATAATGAACGAAAAGCAAATATTTCTGCTAACATAAAATGACTCAGACAGACTAATTCGCTGAAACGTATTTCATTATAGTTGTAATAGTAAAGGTTACAAAAGCATTTTACTACTTTGTATGAAATCGAGTAAATTTCAATAGTTTTTTCTCAAAACATTTTGTAAAATTTTATAATTGGCAGTTGCTTAATATTTAAGTTCCTTTAATCCAATAAATATAAAACAATATAATGATATATACAAAATCAAGTAGATGTAGTTTGATTGCCAATCGGCAATCAAAAAAACAAATTTCCACTAGAGACAATTGACTTAGATGTTAGAAACAATAAGTCACCGTACGAGTCGGGTCGACCTTTAGTAATAAGCAAACTCCATACCACATAATCGGCTATGACACCCCTGTATTTATCCTTTTGATCGGTAATAAACAATTGGTTAACATCTCAATAGTTAGTCTAACACCGCCACTTTTTCATGTTCCTGTGCAAAGTTACGAAACTCGGCAACAACAGTTTCCCTATATGTCATTTTTTTCTTCTTGTAGAATTAGAATTTAGACACAAAGGTATGATAGTTCAGTTAAACTCATTCACAACATTGAAAGACTGGGAATGATTTTGAGCTTGATATATTGAGTAGACACCTATCTATTTGGAAGACGACATGTTCCCCTATATATAAAGTAATTTGGTATTTTTTGTTCGTTGAAATGCGGTCTGATTATCCCACATCTCCTATGTATATATCCAAATGCGGTCTGATTATCCCACATCTCCTATGTATATATCCAAAATGGTTACTTTAAATTTTGTTATTGATTAAGTTATTCATGAGCAACAGAGTAACCCCAAAATAACTTTACATTCATATCTTAAATGGAGCAACCTTTATGTGCAATGTTCTGTGGGGTAAGACTGTTTATTATGTCGATAAGCACATATATGAACATTTGTTTTTCTATGCTGTGTTTTATATACTGTTGTTTATTTTCTTTTTCCCTCCTTTTCTTTGACATGGCAGTTTATTTTCTCCTCTCTTTTATATCTTGTGAACATCTGAAGGATGTAATTTGAAAGTTTGTGCATTGGTAGTTTTAAATTCAAGGGATATGGAGTGACATAAGTACACCTTCTTCTTCGCCAAACTATGTGTTAAGCTTAATTTGAAAACAAATCAGTCTTACGTTAGCACACTTGCACAAGGATGTGCCAAATACAGAAAATATACAACATTTAACAGAATACAATAAGTGTATAGATGATAAAAGGGATATGTCCGTCACTAATTACATGTATTTATAATAATTTAACAATTTTTATCAATACATTTCAGTTTGTAATGTAAATAATTCTGGTTGAAAAACTGTATCAGCTACATATTGCATTTATCTTTCCATATGCAATGTTACTTTCCAGTAACGATTGTGACGATACATGCAATATCACATGAACGCCTTTTACATATTAAAAACTAAACCCCATCATCAAGAGCTAAGTAAACTATCTATACAATATTACTTTCATAATGCATAAATTGTTGATTGAATTGACAGACACCACACTCTCCGGGGGTTGCCCTAACTATGTTATGATGTGTTATAGTACAACAAACGTATGATCTATTATGCATGAGCAACATTATTTGTCGACAACACCTCTCATGCCTCTGTTCCATTGACTATTCGCGAATACACAGGCAATCAAGACAGCTCTATGTTTCTGTTATGGTAATATCAAATATTCAAAACATTCAAAAACGCAAGATCTACATTCATAAAAAAAAAGGTATGCCGATATATAATTATAAACTTGACACTCTCATATAATTGATTACTAGTAATCAATTTGCAACAACCAAATATCCAATTTGCCCCAAAACCTGAAACATTGTAAACGCTTCTTATTTTAACCCTACTATACATATTTTAAACCTGTAACAAAACAAAACTATTTAGATCGTGTATTTTATCCTTGGTCTGTTGTCCAATCGGTCATTGTAAAATGATTTAGTGTTGTGTATTTTTTTTTAATCATCCATATATTGTAACTTGTAAAAATCAAATCTCAAAGAAAACCCCAGAAACAACAAGATTTCAATACAAAGTAAGTCCGGACTTTTTCTATGAAAAATAAAGTTTGCTGTTAATGAAAACCAAAGAAAAAACTGTATAATTAGATTTGAAAGCTATGTGTTACCATTCTGAAACTTGAATTAATTTAAAAAAAACTGTTGATAGTAAAAAATGCGCTGATTTCCAAATGTAACATTGAGTTCCCACATACTAAAATGAATACATATTAATCATTTAAAATGCATATAACCTTTAGTGTTCAATTAATGAGTGATCCCAAGAGTCTGTGTTAATGCGATACATAGTATCGCGACATAAAGATGAAATACATTATTAAACAAACCAACAATCCTTATAACGAAATACATCATGACATGGGAAATTAATTAAAATGTCAACTAAATACCGTGTGAATAAAACAACTTATCGATATAACTTGAAAATTAATCAAAGAAGAAATTGGGTAAACGTCATTTGTGTAAAATAAAAATAGTTATTTTGGTGTTTGTCTGGGGTGTAGGGAATTTTCTAAGCAATTACGACACCCTGATGTGAGGCAGAGTACTATTGAATACACCAAGATAACGAATTTTTTTCTTATCAAGAGTTCCTTTACTCATTTTCATATTAGGGTGTACAATTGAAAATTGTTACGAAGGACATCTACTACACATTTTTACATACTGGTGTAGGAAACTAAAAAACATACCAAACGAAAGAGTTCAGTTGTGTTTCATAATTAAACTCAAGACGCATGTGTAGAAATTTAACAAAAATTTCATAACTGCAACATTAAAGAGTGTCAGAAGAAAGATAAAAATACCAGTCTTGAAATTGTTTGCTTTATTAACAACATTAAGATAAAAATAACAATCGTATTTTGTTTCTTCAATGACAAGGCCATTATACACTTTTGATTAAAAAAACAATAACAATTTTAACCAATTTCAAAGGCTTTTTTTTAATCAATAACAATATTACGTTCAATTAAATCCTTTTCATGTGGATGAATGTTTTACATAAGCGGAATTCATAACGGACCATAATTGTTTTAATTTATAATCATTTTCTATTCCTTACTATGCTGTCAAAACAATTGCAGAAGTTAGCAATAAATGCGATGTGCAGTGCTGATACAAAGAAGTTCACATCTTATAGAATCTTTAACGTTCCATACATATAGTCAATTAAGTGTTTCCTTGACATGGTACTTAGAGAGGAGAAACCACAATCAAGGACATAATACATTGAGAATCTCATGGCTTTAGTATCGTTAATGACAAAACCACTCGGTATTCATCAAGTATGGACGGAATAACATTGGTTACACTAGATTATTCTTAAGAAAGTGAATTCTAGATTCTCATCGATCTATGCATGTTAATTCTTTTCAAAATCAATCAGATTTACAAAGTTTTTCGCTTTCAATTACAATGAAAAGTAATTATACTGGTGCAAATGAAAGGCTTCCATGAAAGTTTTGTTTATTATACATTGTTCAATTTTTTTTTGCTCTTTTAATCAAATGTTTAGCTTATTTTTCTTTCATTTCATACAATGCTTATGTTTACACCTGTCCTAAGTCAGGAATCTGATGTACAGTAGTTTGTTTATGTAAGTCATACGTGTTTCTCGTTTCTCGTTTTTATATAGAATGAAATTCAAAACAGTGTGGCTGTGGCCATTGATTGACACATTAAATTCATCCATTGACTGGGACAATTTAGGTGAACGTTTGTATGTAACGACCATTGCTCTCTATGTACTTTTTAAAGACACTTAAACTATGGGGTCACCAAAGGTTCTCAACACCTTAATTAAGTAATTCGAAAAATTAATCAGAAATAACACGATGTTTTGATTTATATCAATTATATAAATCAAAACATAAAGGTTATTCCTGATTAATTTTTCGAATTATTTTATAATTAAAGGCGTTAAAAAACCTTTTGTGACCCCACAGTTTAAATGTCTATCGTAGGTACGTCGTGAACAGTGGTCGTTACAGACAAACGTTCATGTAAATTTTCCAGTCAATGGATGAATTTAATGTGTCAATCAATGGCCACATCCACACTGTTTTGAATTTCATTCTAGATTAGACCGTTGGTTTTCCCGTTTGAAGGGTTTTACATTGTTAATTTTTGGGGCCCTTTATAGCTTGCTGTTCGGTGTGAGTCAAGGCTCCGTGTTGAAGGCCGTACCTTGACCTATAATGGTTTACTTTTATAAATTGTTATTTGGATGGAGAGTTGTCTCATTGGCACTCATACCACATCTTCCTATATCTAATTATCCGTCTTTAAAAAAACTTACTGGTGCCTATAATCATACATACTTTTATAGTAACAGCTTAAATCCAAGACAGACATTTGTCAAGCTCTTCTCCTGGTTTATTAAGATTTGCATAGACTTGACCGAAAAAGAACCCCGAATATTTCCACTGGTGACCCCCCCCCCCCCTTCCCTAAAAAAAACCAAAACAAAACCCACAATTATCCAGCGAGGAAAGCTAGTGGACAACTTTAGATTTTCCATTTTAGTCAGTTTACCAACAAAAAAGGGAAAATGAACGCAATAATATTTAAAGTCAAAATTGAATATTTACCAACAAAGAACTTGAAATAAGCGAACCACACAAATAACCAACCGGTCTAGTAAATCATAAACCGTCTTAAATTAGAGATTATGTCTTAAAACAGTCCGAACAGTGTTAGAACTTCGTAGTTGCATATGAATATTTAAATCGTTGCATCAGTCGAATTGGACAATGTCTGCATAATAAGAAACCAGCGGTGACATTTCTTAAACCCATGAAAACACAAGAGACCACACGAATAACTAAATATACGTATAAATATAAATCAAATTTCGCTATCCTTTTTCAGATCTAACAATGCATTTTAATAACAAAACCTAAATTTGATTGGGTATATTTCAAAATGTGTCTCTCTATTCCCTAAAGTTTAATCTCTAGTGAATGTTCAAAAATCTGTATGTCTATAGCTCAAGGATTTATTAAACGTTCCAATAGCGCCATTACAAATGCACTGGTGCAGACATATTGTTACTGGCAAATGCTTCAAACTTTTCACAAGATAAAATTTCACCAGCACGGTTAAATCAACCTATTTAATATTTCAACACATATTGTTCTTTAGTGCTCATGTTATGAACACCAAAAGCATATGAACCTAAATTTTAAGAATAATCTCCAAATACGTTACTACATTTTCGCATGTAGTATTTCATGACAGTACCCAAGAACTTGAAATTATTGACTTTATGTTTATTGGTGCTGAAATGCACTTCTCTCCAATAAGGGGAATACATTGGTTTAACTTTAGGTGCAAGCAGTGTGTTCAAATGCTCTTTTTGTGGGTGCATACACTGCTTATTATTTTTAACGAAGATAGGTGCCTGTCTGTGAATTGCTTATTCTGAAACTATAGGAATGTTTCTATGGTTCTTCGGAAATTCAAATTCATCAAATAGAAATATGACAAACCTCGTCCTTATTATATAAGTATTGGTAGGATGTTATTTGATTTGAAAAACAAATCTTCAATATAGAGTTATGTATGATTAGTTTTTATTATCTAATTATGTTATAAGAAAGTCTTACCTTTTCCCTAGGTTGCCATATATCTATATCAGTATTCATTCCTGTAGATTTTGAATTTGACCTCACAGCTCTACCGGAAGCGGCCATGTGTTCAAGACCCCTCTTGGAAAAGGGCTGTAATCCTTTTGTCGTATTTCATCTGTATGGCGACGATATACTTAAGTAATCTTTTCTTGTACACAGAAAATCAGTCACAATATATCCAATATTCAACAAGTCTGTCGCCTTCTTTGTATTACAGTTTTTACATCACGACTTCTTGGAATCAAAGGAAATATGAAATCTGCAATCACTGATGTACACTTGTATAGTTGTTATTTAAATCGATGCTACAAAGGGAATCAAAGATATGCATTTATCTAAACCAAGCCCTAAATTGAAAATCTACAACCGTCAAAATGGTAAAATGAGTGAACAAACCAATTTGATAGCTTAGAATCGATTTATTGTCCACGGTGTGTGAAGTGATTGCAACTTAATATTAGCTATACGTTACCCTACGTAAAACCGTATCATATTATTGACAATCATATTTTCCTATAAAATACAATTAACGTTGACTTGATTTTCTTGCGGATCATTCGAGTATGCCTGGATGAGAGCAGAGGATATTTAAGAGATTAGTCCAATATTGTTTTGGCTATATAATTTTCCTTCAGATATACAATTTGTCAAACTGATTCGAACGGTCGATATTGCTATTAAGATATGTTAGTAGCATGGATGAAGTTACTCTATTGCTTAAAATTTCCATTTCTTTTGACGAATGAATAAAGAAAAATATTGATTGGGATTATTGTTTTTCTGATATTGTAACCTTAATTTAAAGAGCAGAAAATGTATGTGGGCATTTAAAACTATTATTTATTTTAGATGTTAACCCAAATTTCAATCTGAAATAAATTTGAACTAAATCGAACTAAAGAGCATAGAAAGTAGATGCAAATGTTTTAAAATCTTTTAGTCTGTCATATAAGATGCACGAGTATCGAGCGTATATTTAAAACGGGGAAAATAAAGAGAAAAAAAACCAACTGTACAGTTTGATTTATGTCTTTTGTTCAGTTTTCCAACCAACGCATTGAGCTACATATTGTCTACCCAATACCCTTGCTATAGAATATTTTTCAATGTCTGTTAATCGTGAATGATACAATTCACAATAAAGAACATTGTTACCTCAGTTAAACCATTGTTTCATTTAATAATCTATTGCTTTTGTTTTAAAATCAACAGATCAATTCTTAGTATTGTTTAATAAAACTGATTTACTGTATTAAACAATTTTCAAATTAAATATATCAGCTAGCAGGCTTTTAAGTTAACAATGGATCAATCTATGTATTCATAAATAATTTTGAAACAAACTTAATTGAAAATCCAATTATAAAACATTTTGTTCTTGCTTTTAGAAGGACATTATTAAAATTTAGATCTTTGTTTCCAATTAGTCACTCCATTCCACATAGAGATAATTTGTGTCTGCAACATTATATGTAGATCTTGAAAGCAACAGTATAATCCTAGCTCATATAACTGTATGAGACGGTATACAGAACTAAATAAATAAAATATGATTGCCAATTATCCATCAGAGATGACAATGACGTAAACAACTATAGTTCACCGTACGGTCTTTAGCATTGACCATAACTCATACCGTAAAAAATGTATATGGAAATCACTGTGGAAATGGTACTAATTTATATTTCGTGTGTGCGAAGCGCTTTTGTGAAGGAAGGGATCATGTAATGAAACGTAGAAAATCTAGGAACTTTATATACATTATAGTATAGTATAAGGAGGTAAAGTCAGCTATAAAAGGCAATGGATATTTAAAAGGCAATGACAAAATGTGAAACAATTAAAACAAAAACGACCGATTTTACGCGTCTGGCGTACTAAATTATAATCCTGGTACCTTTGATAACTATTTTCACCACTGGGTCGATGCCACTGCTGATGGACGTTTCGTCCCCGAGGGTATCACCATCCCAGTAGTCAACACTTCGGTGTTGACATGAATATTAATAATGTGGTCATTTTATTAAATTTCCTGTTTACAAAACTGAATTTTCGAAAAACTAAGGATTTTCTTATCCCAGGTATACATTACCTTAGCCGTATTTGGCACCACTTTTTGGAATTTTGGATACTCAATGCTCTTCAACTTTGTACTTGTTTGGCTTTATAAATATTTTGATATGAGCGTCACTGATGATGGCCATTGTTATATTATTGTTCGTTTCTGTGTGTGTTGCATTTTAACGTTGAGTCGTTTGTGTTTTCTCTTATTTTTGAGATATTGAGATCAGACGTGGCACGGTACTTGTCTATCCCAAATTCATGTATTTGGTTTTCTTGTTATATTTGTTATTCTCGTGGTGTTTTGTCTGATGCTTGGTCCGTTTCTGTGTGTGTTACGTTTCGGTGTTATGTCGTTGTTCTCCTCTTATATTTAATGCGTTTCCCTCGGTTTTAGTTTGTTACCCCGATTTTGTTTTTTGTCCCTGGATTTATGAGTTTTGAACAGCGGTATACTACTGTTGCCTTTATTTATGTAGACGAAACGCGTGTCTGGCGTACTAAATTATAATCCTGGTACCTTTGATAACTATTTATGTCAAAACGATACAGAGGAAAAACAAAAGACTAACCAACAACAACCGCTGAATTAATAAATCCTGTCGTTCACGAGGCAGGCAAAATATATAAAGTAGCGACCAATCCTCCCCTTACCATGGACAGCAATGTCATTAATTTTGTATGTGTCTGTCCCAAGTCAGGAGCTTGTAATAAAGTAGTTGTCGTTTGTTGCTGTGTTACACATTTGTTTTTCGTTCATTGTTGTACATACATGAATGAGGCCGTTAGTTTTCTCGTTCAAATTATTTTACATTTGTCATTTTTATGTATGTATGTTTTGTTCACAAATCGTTGTCAATATAATGGAATTTTACCAACTGTCATACATTTAAGAGGTTTAGCTAGCTATAAAACCAGATTTAATCCACCATTTTCTATAAAAGAAAGTGCCTGTACCAAGTCAGGAATATAACAATTGTTGTCTATTCATTTGCTTTGTTTGAGCTTTTGTTTTGACCATTTGATTTGGGAATTTTCCTCGGAGTTTGGTATTTTTTCTTATTTGACTTTTTATATGGTGCCGTCTCGTGATGATTTATAGGCGTTCGTTGTAGTTAAATGATTTGTTGGTTTACTGCTTGTATACTTTTCTCCGTTTCACTATTCTTAAAAAAAGAATGCTATTCTAAATACCACCTTCGATATATTTAGATATTATCGAGAAACTAAGGATCTAAATTCCTCGAGCAAATTGACTTAATACGAATTTGGCTATTCTTTTTATGTTCCTTTTGATCGAGTAGCTCTCATGTTTCTACGTATTTACAAATTTCTTGGTTTCTAATGTTTAGGTTTTAGCGTTCCTAATCCAGATAAATAAAAAACAAAATAATTTGATGCACGTAAAGATTGTTATTTTGGATGTCAACTCGGGTATTCGTTGGTTTACCGAGCGATACTAGAGTACTAACTTAGTAAAACATTTACAACATGGAAACACAAAATTGTACTCATTGTATGTGTTGTGGGTCGTTAACTAACGCTCATGAACGTAAAACCCTTAACATTATTACATAAATACATATATGAAGATGTAGTATGAGTGCCAATGAGACAACTCTCCATCCAAATAACAATATGACTAGATAATAGTCCAAGAAATTGTATACCAAAATTCATAGCTTTTTTACTACATGTACTAATAATGTAAACTGTCTAACATATATTCAAGTAATTAATTAACATCTATAGAAAAATCATTACTCAGACAACAGTATTTTGGAACCATAAAAACACTTTTAATTATCAACAAAGGGATGATGATTGAACTTACTGATGCCTTTAATTATTTTCTGAAGGTCCACAAATGCAAAGAATTTGTTCTTGTTAAAAATTTATTACCTTGTAAACATTTCTTGGACGAGACGATTTCTCCACTTTGTAAGGTAACTAGTTGTCGCTCAGATCAAAATAGTTATAAAGACAAACAAGTACAAAGTTGAAGAGTAATGAGGACCCAAAATTCCAAAAAGTTATGCCAAATACGGCTAAGGTAATCTATTCCTGGGATATGAAAAATCTTAGTTTTTCGAAATATTTAAAGTTTTGTAACAAGAAATTTATAAAAATGACCATATAAGTGATATTCATGTCAACACCGAAATGCTGACTACTGGGCTGGTGATACCCTCGGGGACGAAACGTCCACAAGCAGTGGCATCGAACCAGTGGTGTAAATAGTTTTCAAAGGTACCAGGATTATAATTTGATACGCTAAACGCGCGTTTCGTTTACATAAGACTCATCTGTCACGTTCAGGTCAATACAGTTATAAAGCCAAACAAGCACAAAGTTGAAGAGCATTGAGGACCCAAAATTCCAAAAAAGTGTGCGAAATCCGGCTGAGGTAATCTATTCCTGGGAAATAGAAAATCCTTAATTTTTCGAAATATTCAAAGTTTTGTAACAGGAAATTTATAAAAATAACCATATAATTGATATCCATGTCAACATCCAAGTGCTGACTACTCGGCTGGTGATACCCTCGTAGAAAAACCGTCCACCAGCAGTTGCATCGACCCAATGGTGTAAATAGTTATCAAAGGTACCAGGATTATAATTTAATACGCCAGACGCGCGTTTCGTCTACATAAGACTCATCAGTGACGCTCAGATCAAAATAGTTATAAAGCCAAACAAGCACAAATTTGAAGAGCATTAAGGACCCAGAATTCAAAAAAATTGTGCCAAAACTAACAGTTTTGCTGATAAAAAAAACCAAAATGCTCTGACGGTACTGCATTGGAGGAAGGATTAAGATCAGCTAAGATTAGTTTGTATATCCATCCTCTGTTTGGAGGAGATAAACGCAAACATTTGAATTGTATTGAATTTTTTATTCATTTGATTAATATTTATTTTTTTATTTGTTTGATTTATATTTAATTTCCCGAGAGGAGCTCTCATAAGCGTAACAAAGCAACAACATTTTAACAGGAAGCCGATTAGTCGATTATCATTTTGTTAATCGATATTCGGTACTACCGAGCAATACTCGAGTACTCATGTACACGTGGTCATCCCTAATTATTTTCAATCAATATGTGAATTTGTTTTGGAAAGTCCTATGTTGTGTATTCTCTATATAGTGTTGAAGGTTTTCATCACCCTTGTCATCGTCCTAATTCAATATCTGATCGAGATTTTCAGCGCTTTTTTATTAATTAAAAGTTGTTAGTTCTTCGTTACTACTTCCGTCTTTGTTTTGGATTTTAAACCGGTTAAAGAGCAATAGAAATCTAGATGAATATATGTTATCATGGTGTCTGAACTTTAAGAAGTTTGCATATTTAGTTATCATTACCAATTACTGTAGTAATGATTTATGACTTATGATTTTGTCATCTTACACAACAATGAGTTCTGTGTTCAAGGTCATGTACTGAAAGGATAGATCGTAACGTTCCTGTCGTAATATCTTTGATAGAGGGTTGCTGCTTTTAGAAATGCTGTTGAACCATGGATTCCAAGTTGTGAAGTTGAGTTTGCTACTCAGGAATTCCACAGTAAACTCAATTATTTAATAACGCTGATGGTTATATGTCAAAATATGTTTTAATGCAAATTATCAAAAAAGACACCCAAAAGACTGTAAAGGTCTTTGAGCTGAATGTGAAATTAAATCCTTTAATTTATATTTATTTGGCTGTGTTGTTTTTATGTGCTGATTTATGTTGTTTTACGTCTTTATTTTTATTCTGTAGTTAGTCACCACTTCGGTGTTATAACATGTATATCAATTATATAGTAAGTTTTATAAAATTTGCTGTTTGCAAGTATGAATTGTTCTAAATACTAAAGATTTTCTTATCCCAGGCAGATAACCTTAGCCGTATTTGGCACAACTGTTTGGAATTTTTGTGCATCTATGATTTTATCTTTGTTTGACTCTCTTTGCTATTTTCACCTGAGCTTCACTGATGAGTCTTATGTAAACAAAACACGCGTCTGGCGTATCAAATTATAAGCCTGGTATCTTTAATATAACTATTTGCTTGTTGTAATGTTCTATTGTATTGTTTATTTGTGTACTTCTCCGTCCTGTATGTTCTTCCATATATTCGTGTTGTAGTCCTGTCATTTAAATGTTATATTAGGCATAAAACCAGGTTCAAACCACCGTATTTTTTTTAAGTCAGGAAAACGTCCAATGTTATATTATAGTTCGCTTCTGTATGTGTTGCATTTTAGTGTTTCCCTCACTTTTAACTTGTAACCTGGTTTTGTTTTTTTCTCAATCGATTTATGAACTTCTAACAGCGATATACTACTGTTGCTTTTATTTATATGAACCATACCCGTAAAATGTTTATATGTATATACTATTATCGCATGCGGTATAAAAGAAACAATTGATTTATAAAATCACATTTATTTATAACAATATGATCTATAAAGCTTCATTTAAGATTTTATCTAACGTTAAAAGCTGTATATAAATGCTGACAAAATGTTTCAGGAAAACTTAATCATTAGTATTCCTGTCATGAATATCCCATGAAATATATGACTTCTGTAAAATGGTATCGTACTTCGATAATTAACCATTAGTATGTCCGGCCTGTAATGTATAACTTACACTACAAAGCTTTTCACACGAACTGGCGTCAATAAAATATAATGTCATGAACATATGAGCAAAGGGTATGGACGTCTGAACCAAGAGTTTTGCATACTATATAAATTAACCGTATTATTGTGATTGTTTCTTTATACAATGATATGTTGAAATCAATAATAATGTCTATACATGTGTATTAAGAAAAATGTATCCATTATTTGTCAAAGATGAAAAATGCCTAGCCATTTATGATATAAGAGCCTAAAATACTTCTAAATAAATGCAACATTAATCTTGATTTGCCACCTCTTTCATCTTTCATATTCTTCTCGTCAGACATGACTACCATGCACTCTCATTCTAAAGCTTCACTATAATAGATTTGATCAAATAAAGCCCTCATTCACTCTCATTTTATCAACATATAAATATTATGTAATAATGAACTATCACAGACTAGCAAAGAGAGATAAGATGGTTAATACACTAGTTATATAAAGCGATTTATTCAATACAGGAAGTAATTAACTCATTTACCATTACAACATACAATATCAGCTTTACTTAAGTAAAACTGACACATCTCTAAAAATAAACCAGAGAAAATTGCTACACTGAAAAGAAGTCAGTGTGGAAATACAATTTAGTTTTATTCTTTTACTCTCACCCAAACAACATTTCACAGCAGTTAAAGGAATACTGTCTTCAATATGTATATTCTGAACTGGAACGATTTCAAAGAACCGTTTTAAGGATACTGTACAACAACATCCAATATTCTTTACACTTTAATATCATCTACTCGTTCATATATTCTTTCTCAATAGACACAACAGGACAATGCTTTTAATCATCTTATCCCTCTCTATAGCTCAGCTGTTTGAGGTATTTTCTATAACAATGGTTTTTCTACAGTGATATGATCTGATATTTTACAGTTTATAATGAAAGTTTTTGGTAGCACCAATTTTTCACTCTCCTTCATTTCATATTTGGCACGTTTCAAATATCAGACTGACGTCATGGATCGGTTATCTCTCCAGCAACATAGTCATTGTGTAATTTCATTATTGTCATGAAAATGTAGAAAACGTGTGTTGATTGTTGAGATACTCAAATGCAATTTCGTGGCAAAACTTAAATTGCTCCTGAAAAAAAAATGAAACATACTTAATAAATGATCGTGTCGCTATGGACAACCAACAATGTAATTTTGATAATTATTTCAATCAGATTTTGAAGGCAAATATAGGATGACATTAGGGGAAATACAGATGTGCACGATCCAATCATTCTTGATCCAACCATGAAGGTATTTAGCGCCCGAAAAAGTTATCAATTTCTTTTTCCATCTTTAAACATATCTTAAGGCATTACCAACGTATTGATTATTTCATATTGTATTCTTACAATGATTTATTTGTGATTATTGTTTATGTTGATGATTGCAAGATACTTTAGAACTTTTTCATTTGAAGGAAGTATTTATCTACCCTCATTTGCTGAGTGAAATTCTTCGGTGTTTAACAATCGGGAATTTATGTCGATCTTTTTATAATATTCATGTATTTGGTTTTGATGTTATATATATATGTTATATTTGTTATTCTCGTGGGATTTTGTCTATATGTGTTACATTTTAGTGTTATGTCGTTGTTCTCCTCTTATATTTAATGCGTTTCCCTCGGTTTTAGTTTGTTATCCCGATTTTGTTTTTTCTCCATGGATTTATGAGTTTTGAACAGCGGTATACTACTGTTGCCTTTATTTACAATTTGTCATGTAATAGTGCTTATGTCATCAATGCCTCTCGCATGAAATAACGCAACACAGATGTGACCCTTATTATATAATAAACATCAACCTTGCTAATTTAATATTCAAAGAACCAATATATACTGTTATGATAGCACAGCAATATGTCACCTACCAGAGTATCAATCAGTTGTGGACGATTTAATCTCATTTGTTTCACAGCCTGGAAGACATCTACTTCTTTGTCTGCCTTAATACGTTCTAATACATAATTTGCTGCAACAAATAATCCACTTCGAAGGACACCATTCCTGTATATATAGAATATTCAAGGTCGAGCAATGATAATATTGTATAGGGATACATATAATAAGGTTTAATAATCTATCGAAGGTCATTTAAACCAATCATTTAATTGAAACATGAAATGCTTTAGACTGAGAAAAACATAACATGATACTTTTGTATCTTCATTTTCAACTGATGGATCTAGTTGCATCAAATAATTGATTTCTTGATAACAGATCTCTTAATTTTGTGATATATTTGATTTAACAAATACTGAGCTGTAACGAATCTACGCGAATGGTAATTATGGTGTATTATAAACAAAATCAACACAAATGTTGTTGACCCCTATAGAAATACTGACTGTGTCCGTGAATTGACACAGTCGCCTGACGCAAATGAACATTTGAATACTATTATGATACTAATTAAATTGGTATTTTTTTCAACATATAGTAATTTATGTAACGATTGTAAATAACAATATGCAGTTGCAAACCCTCGAAGAAAAGCGTCTTCCACGCTTTACATATCTTAACGATGATCATGTTTGTTGATTATAACAACAAAGCTTTTGTTTTCATGTACAAAATCTTCTGGATGATGAAGTATCGGCGTATGCTAATTAGCATCTTACAAAAGTAGAAATAAAATGGACAAGTAAATCATGATATATAGATAATAAATTCTTCTTTTACAAAATTGTTAATAACTTGATTGATTTACCAGTTTCTCTGGGTTGAAACTCTTGGCACGCCTTTTTCAAGATTATCAAATAAAACCCTTGGTTTAATATAAATTTCCTATATTAATCATTCATTTCCATCGTGGTATTTTTTGCTGGATGTGTATATTTTACAAGGTATTGTTTTACATCGGTAAACTATAGTCCCCCCTGTCTAACAGTAGAATCACTGGTTTGGGATAGGAGTAGTGTAAATGTATAAGAATATTTCAAAACGATCGTGCAAAATTCAACGTTAAGCTTCTAAAATTTTTGAAATTGCTGGCCATGATCATTGGATGGATTAGACCATGATGGTATTTATACTGATCATATAGAAAATCATATACATTTACTATTGGAATGAGCTGATTAAGATAATTTTTTTTTCTTGTATTAAATAGTAAGGGATGTGGTGTATCACTAGTTGTCATAATGACAGGCATTTTCCTCCTACAAATGCTACGAAAACTATATACTATTAAATTCATTATTCTGGCCAATACTATGAAAAATTTATGTACTATAAATTCATTAACCTAGCCAGTCTTTCAAACTTACATGCAGTGAACCGTGACTGGCTTATTCCCACTTTGCTTTTGCCAATTTTCTACCATATCTAACAGTTCCAGCAATGCAGCTTTTGAGTTAGGTACATTAGCACCTTCAGGCCATCTGTGAAAATGGAATTGTCGAACCACACGTGGAACCTCCTGAGGCTAAATTTAACAAATAGGTACATTGTCATATTGAACGTCATAGTGTCTCATAAAATACTAAAAGAAAGTTTTCAGAAATATCCATTTATCTCGAAAAAATGTGTAAAATATTGAAGAAGTTGCTTATCCTAAAAAATCAATTAGCAAGACAGACTTGTAAACCTATTGACATTAAATTAATATTAAAACTGTATACACAGAAACGTATTTGACATTTACAAAACATAAATGAGAGGAGCAACTTACATTCAATGTATTTGTAATCGTAAAGTCACGGACTGTGACACTCGGGTCAGATTTGATTTCTGCTGTTGTTTCGACAATAAAAGGACCGTAACTCTCACCACAAGTTTCTAATGTCCAATATGGTTCACATGTCTTAAAAAGAGATTAAAAATGGTTTAATGCTGAAAACAAAATTCATTTCATATCAACAATATTTATATATTATATTCGTCTCATATTTAGCCAATCAATTTTTGATCTGCCAATTTGCATGAGCCAAAAACATGTTCTTTTTTCAGTGGAATCCGAACCCCAACATCCGAAACATCCTGACATCATAAAATTCACGATTGAATTTTGTGCGACTGTAATAAAAGTGAAAGGTTGAGCTAGCTATAAAACTAGATTAAATCACTATTTTCTACATAAGATGATGCCGGTACCAGGTCAGGAAAATGACAGTTATTATTCATTCGTTTGATGTGTTTGTTCTTTAGATTTGCCATTTGATTACGGACTTTCCGTTTTGATTTATTCTCGGATATCGATATTTTTTGTTATTTTACTTGAAAAGAAAGACAAACAAAATGATTGCAAAAAGACAGAAAAAAACAAAAGCATAGCTGATGTGTTTCCTTCGGTTTTGGTTTGTAACCATAATTTACTTTCGCTTAATCGATTAACGACTATTGAACAGCGGGATTCTACTGTTGCCTTTATTCGAAATAGTATATACCACTTTCATTTTAACTGCATCCGTTATCTCCAATTTCATAAACAATGCAATTGTCTAATCCTAATATTTTTCATGGTCGTTTTATAATCCTTTTTCATAATGAAAATTAAACTATATATTAGATATTGAAACAACAATTCAAATGTTCTAGTCGATATTGTTTGTCAGGGTAAATTCGGACATTAGTGCAGAATATGACTTACAGAATTGCAATGAACAAAACAAATATGATTTCGAAATATATATATGCATTCACAATTTTAATATGTATACCTTATCTGTTTTGTCAATTTCATTAAGCATTACAATACAATAAGAATTGTGGTCGATTATGAGTCGCCAGAAGTCTACTATTGTGTTTGGTAATGGCATCTGCGTGATTATGAAGGCATCCTTTCGTGCGTATCCCTGGAATATAATTTCAAAGAATTAGTGTCTAAAAGTATTAGATCTATAATCAGTTTTAATACAACATGACTGTAGATGTTTTATAAATTTGTCAACATGTAGCAACAACTATTTTAATGTTTGTGTTAAAACATTTAAATTTGTTGAAATACCTTGAATGAAATGACCATGAAAACGTTGTTAAAATCATTTAGTTTGATTTCATTTGGTCACTTTCTTATAGACACTTGACGCTTTACATCAATTAGATTAGTTGTTTTTATTCTTCAACAAGCTTACTTTAGTTGATTCATTCTTTTTCTTTGGGAAATTAAAATAAATATTCTATGGACTATATGATGTTAACACGACGTTTAAACCCTGTGATGTAGAAACACGCATCAATTAAAATCTTCAAAATATTTATTTCAGAGATTTTATATCGCCTCAAGCTAGCTATTTTTAATTCTTTATTTCATATATTTGTTATTTAGCAATAACTTGTTTTTAACATTATTTTCATTATCCCTGCACCAATAGTCCACCAGCAGCCTGCGGTAACAAATATATTGTCTTTTTCGTCTTGTTCCGGGATACTGTACTTCGATATTTCCCACGTAACGTAAGCAACAAACAACAAAATATACCGTTTTTGGGTAATACATAACTCTATATGAAATGAAAAGATATATACGGTATAATGAGTGCCAATGAGACAACTCTCTACAAGAGACCAATTGACATAAAACGGAATAAAATGCATTGTTTCCCTATTTAGATCCAAAAAGGAAGAATATATATATATATTGCTTTAATAAAAAAAAGTTTGTCGGGAATAACAAGTTAAACGGATCTTGCTTATAAAATTCACTTTACTTCCTTTATTAACGGAACAATTATATTAAGAAATAAACTGATTGTCAGTAAAATGGTTAATTATATTCATCTCATATGTTTACAAGCTTTGTATGATATGGAGAGGTATATAGCCACGCTTCAGGCTCAATTTTATTTTCACTTTCAAGTTCTATACATATGAATCTTATTGCAGAGAATTAAAACAAATCGCACTTTTAACCTTCCCAAATTTGAAAATTTGAAAAAGATTATTTTTTTATCCTCTCGTAATACACAACTTGTTCACAACATAATAACCTCATCTAAACGAATAACCCCAGTCATCGGAATTTTTTTAATACTTTGTGGTCTTGTTGATAGTATCTGATGATCAAGAAATTTCTATCTGAGGAAATATATACAGATTATCCACCATAAATAGCGTCCCGAATCGACAAAGTTGAAAACGTATGAAAATCGTCCAGTGGACAAACTTGCAAGACATTTCGTTTCTTTGAAAACAAAGTCGTTTTGACTACGCAAACCATCAAAAAGTATGTAGCTGTTTTGTAGAGTTAAAGCACAATTACGGAAAAGCACTATTCAGCATGCAACAAATCTAAATTTTCAATAAATAACGTCACAAATGACAGTTTATTTGTAAAAAGCGGCGAAAACCGACATTGGACATCTTGCAAGACATTTGCCAGAAGCTGTTGCCTTTTTATATGTGGTGTGAGTGCTGCAAAACTCATACACCTTGTGTTAAAATTTCATAGATTTATATATACTTATACTAAAGTTATTGTGCGATTTTGATATGGTATATCTATGTACTTTTGTGAGCAGAATTTACACAAACGAAATTTCATATAATCTTATATTTTAAAACCTATAAATTTTGATAACTTAACATTTTCCTAAATCTGACCATAATGAACATTATTTGTTTTTGCCAAAAGATATCCTTAGCCGTTACAGAAACGCATATTCAGTAATAATGTAATGCTTTATATATATAGCATATCATTATCAAATTTTCGCGGATATAACACTGTTTTGAAGAACACAAACACCCTTGCTTAAGTCATTATGTGTATAGTCTGTTACGTCTGACACGCATATTTTTGACGTTTTGTCAATATGTTGTCCTTATTTTAGACTATTGTAAAATATGATAAAACAATTTGTTGGTTTTTTTTTCAGAATAGTATTTACCTGTCTAGTCTTTGGATATAAATTTTAACTGTTATGATTTTATAGAAATACTGTTTATTAATGTGTACTGGTTGATTACACGGTATTGACGCAATAACGCGCATAACGTCAGAGTAAACAAAGATATTGTGGTATTATTTTGCCTATCAATTTTCAAGTAACAATTATACATTCCCATTTGTAAAAAAATCCAATATAGTGGAAAGTCATTTTAAGTTACTTCTTATCTTAAGCGACCAATCTTTTTTTTAATTCTTACATTAAGAAACACTGCGTTAATATAATCGTTGTGATCTTCGACCTGTGTAGTGAGATAAGGTCGGCATCTGTTTGCTGAAATAAAATTAAATATAAAATATATTATAAATGAATAAAAAAATTCTTGAAGATTCAATTAGTTTATCAGTTCCATGACAAGTACTTTGAACAACAAATGTTTGATGTATGATTCAAATTAATGTTCCATTAAAACACATGGCCTGATATGAAATACATTTGAAATAACGAGTTATGTAAACTGTTAACATTGCTAAAATTGGCAAAGGAAGGATAACTCCTAATTTCAAACTTTGCATTTTGTGTACACTTTTTGAATTATTGTTCCTAACACAACAAATCATCGTATTAGGTATCACCAACTTGTACAAACGACCCAAACTTATCGGACATTCAAGTATTACCTCCCAGTTTTAGTTTGTAACTCGGATTGTTTTCTCTCAATCGATTTATGACTTTTGAACAACGGTATACTACTGTTGCCTTTATCATAAAACATTGGTGTCCTTTCTATACTTGTTAATGACTATTGAGAACTCTTCAATTGTATTGTAATTACAAAAGAGGGCCGAAATGGACAGCCAAACTCATAGATCGAAAACAACAACTGACATCATGCTAACATTGTCTGTTCGTAATAAAATCATCTCATTAAATCACATCTGTTGTATGGTTGAAATTGTAAATCATTAAAATTTTGATAATTACGTATACGAAATAAGGACCATCTATAAACACAATTCAACTATTACCAGACGTTTTTTCATGTGTCCGTATTGATATCTTTTAAGATAACCGTTTTATTTTCAATGTTATTGACACTTATGTCAATACAAATGCATCAAGAAATTCTCACACATTTCGTCTGTGTTATGCAATGTTTATAGAAAGAAACCAATGAAAAAAGAAAGGAGCTCTCTCGGGTCTTTATTCAAAGTCATATTTCACGACTATGAAATCGTTTTTTTTATAATTGTTGACCAGAATGGTTTTAATTTATAAAGAAAAAGATGTGAACATATACCGGTCATTGAAAGATCTTCAACAGTAAGGAAAACCATACAGTCAAGTAAGTTATAAAAATCCCTGGTTTGACAAAAAGTACTATGTAAAAGAGAAAATCAACGGTCTGATTAGTACTGATAGTTAATGTTTTTTTATGCAGGTTGTTTCTTTTTTTAGGGGCGTGTGTTTGTGATGAGTCTGATGTGATGTTCAATATTTGTTGTTATTCGTTAGTCCATGTATGTATTATATGATAAAATAGATATAGGATAGTTATTGTGTTCAGGTTTTGACTAAATAAAACAAACGTATATCAAGAAATAATAGGAATGAACGAGATAGGCGAAAGATAAAAGTCTATGTTATCTACAATAAATATCTATTGTTGCATAGTGTTATGTCCATTTTATTGAGATTCATGCAATATTCATTAACTTCACCACGCTTTTGTATCACGGAACGTTAACTTTACTTGGATTTACTTGGAAAGGCTTCAACCACGTTCAGGATATGAACTATCCTATTTATTCATCAGTTCAAAGTAAAATAACAACAATACCGACCCACTATCAGTAAAGAGACACTACTTAATGAGCTGGTGATACCCTAAAGGACTAGTCGTCTAGCATCAGCGGTATCAACCAATACAGGATGAAAATGACACTTAATAAGTCTTACTTAAAGACATGCAGTATTTTACTTAATAATGAGGAATAACGTTTTTATTATATATATTCCGGAGGCATAATGTAACAAAGAAAGCAAAATGAGATAAGACAAGGACTTACCGATAAAATACCGTAAATGACAGATTGGGTCTTTAATTGCAATTAGACTAGAGATGTATTTTACCTGGAATTATTTCCGTCGATCTGTTTTTGAAAATATTTTCAGGATGCAAAGCTGAAGTACTATCATCTTTTTCTATGGTTGCTGATAATAATCTTAAAACCTGAAATCAATTATTTTGTAATTATATCATGCAATCTCTTAAATGTTGAATGCTTTGATGTAAGCCTCAAAGATTATATGAAGTAATCAATTTAGTATTTATAGTTCTTAATTCATATGTTCTACATTGAATGTTAATAAAACACAGAAACAAATCTCTTAACATGAAAACTACATTCGGGCAGTGAGTACAATTATCTGTTGACATGTATTTACTTGGAAAGGCTTCAACCACGTTCAGGATATGAACTATCCTATTTATTCATCAGTTCAAAGTAAAATAACAACAATACCGACCCACTATCAGTAAAGAGACACTACTTAATGAGCTGATGATACCCTAAAGGACTAGTCGTCTAGCATCAGCGGTATCAACCAATACAGGATGAAAATGACACTTAATATCTTATTTTGGAGGAATATCTTTTATCAGGAATTCTCAAACTAAACGTTTAAACGCTAAAAGATGTATACAAGCTCTCTTTGACGAATGAGTTTTGGTTCTCCCTTTCGGATCGTCCATCTTTATTAAGACAGACTACAAAATACAAACAAGACCCTAATGATAACTATGAATATATTTGTACCGTTATTATCTGTAAACATTTTACCTCAAACTGTTCATCCATCTTGGTTTTACTGATAGACTCGTCATACTGAAGTAGATCGGATAGTGTGTCTAGATATTTTTGTACTGGGACTGTTGTATCGCCACATATTAATGCTTCTAGTAACACGTCATATACAAATAGGTATTGTTCCTGCAAAATATATGGTAATGTGTAGTGGTAAATCATTGTCACAGGAATTATTAATGATTTTGAAAACTTGAGAGAAAAGTAATCTTCAAATTAAATTTCTTTATGGTCATCCACATTGTATACGTTCATATCACAAGTATAAAAATCATTCAGGTGACAGTAGTTTATCGGTGTAAAATAATTCGTTACTAAATAATTACAAAAGAATACATAAGTTAAAGCCAAATTTATAAATATGAAACAAAAATGAGTAAGAAATGTAAAACAAACAAAAAACGAACTCAAAATTGAAAAAGTGGAAGTTCATAAATACTGACAGACCAAACGCTCGACTTTATCAACCAACGATAAAACAACTGTAAAACAAATGTGATATTCCTGCTATACATTATAATTATCATGATATCATTCGTAGTAATCAGTATTTCAAGAAGATAATACTTCCAGAAAAATTGGTATTTTAAAACATCTAGAATGTACAAATCCTGAACGTTGTTTCTGTTGTACACAAATATAGGATGACGTACATTATAACCGTTAATTGTATTGTACGATTATATCATTGCATTTCCAATATCAAGATTATTCAGCGTATATCAATTCGTCAAAGCTGATTTACAAAGGATAAAAGATTTACAAAAATGCTCTACATTCTAATACATACTAAAGTTTGGACCATATTAACCCTCTGTGTTCGCATTAATTGAACAAAGTTGTGAACATCAACAATTCCTTCATTTTTAGCCTGGTCTAGATTGACATCAATGGCAATATAAGTACCAGTTCTACCCACACCGGCACTGAAATAAAAATTATCGGGATTCTGACAACTGTCACAGATTGATAAATACATATGACATTCGCACATGATAATGCATTAAAAACTCCCGCTTTTGTCTATAGAAGATACATGATAACATGCAAATTTCTAAGTATCAGTAATAAAACTGTATTTCTGTCATTTTATCAATAAAAAATCTAAATAGATAATTCATATTTTTCCCAGTCGTGATCCATAATGAATATTTTTGAATCATTAGGTTCACAACCAATTTCGAATGTTTGAACTCCCTTTGACTTGAGATACTATCAGGAGTAAATTAAACATAAATCATGATATAACTCATGATTTATACAATCAAGCATAGTCTTGATATTTTAAATCATTTCTTTTTCTTGAAACCCTATCTTAACACTGAATATCGATTTGTCCAATAAAATTAAACAATAAACTAATGACTCAATATAGCATTTAGGGTTATTGGTCAGTGCAAATATCTCTCGTGACTCACTATCATATGTCATACACTTGGTCAAATACAGGTAACTAATGACAACACGCGACTGGTGCCAGGATTATTGTATCTCATTGTTTTATCTGTCATACAAAATCATTATTTAATGTAATTTGATTATGTTTTATTCTGATTAATCTCAGACTGCTGGTGTCTGTATTGATCATAGATTATCACATTCAAGTGTTTATATTCAACATGAAATTAACGTAATTGAAGTCTGAAATTGTGTCAGGTTATATAATAAAGCATACATTTTCCATCTATCAAATCTTGATTTATGTCGTGTTTATTGTATCTTTGCATGTTGTTGGACATAAAAGTTATAAAAGATTAACCTTCAAACCCTACTATCCTCAAGGCTGATAGCGACACATGTTTCAATGGTTATGTCAGTATCATACTCATTATTATAGACTAAACTAAAATAATAAAAGAAGCGATAAAGAGTTCAAAACATGGTCATAACATATCTCATTCATTTTTCGACCCTTTTTAACGTATCTTGCTACAAAACAAGTAGGGAAATAGATTTCAAGCTCAGTAATTTCTGCAATGAAAGTTTACGTTCTTGCTAAGAATCTATATGGCAAATGAACACCAAGTCTTCAATGAAAACACACTTTATTATATTTATATAACTATATAGAGTAAACAAGATATAATTTAATTAACCATGAATGTTTAGAAGTAAAATGCAATATGGTTAAGGCGCTGCTGGTGTATATATTTAAACAAGACGCGCTTTTGCATATGACTTTATCAGTCTGATATCTTTGGTGAATATTTTGTCATATCAATATTTGTAATTCAATGAGGCAGAAAGCTTTGCATAATATCCACTAACCTGCAATGAATTATTGGTGGTCCATTGTCCAAATTGTCATGTAATCTTATTTTTTGCCGGAATAAAAGTAATGAATTTCCAAATCTAGGTACACCGTGATCTGGCCATGTCGTATAATGGTACTGTTTTACTACCGTCGTTTTATCGTCCTGGCAAGTACAAAAAGAAAGCATGAAACTAACAAAAGATGTAACAACTATCGAAATCTGAATTTTATCTGAATATGCGTTTTTTATATTTGTCTTTTTGTGAATTTGAAAATATAAAAACCGGTCAAAATATTGACTTCTATGTGTTTCTAATAGTTAAACTGTGTTACCGGGTTGTCATCTTATTTACACATATTCTGTACAAAAAAAAACATCATTCTATAATAATGTTCTTACCTTAGAAATGCGGAATGTTCTGATGGAAAAATCCGGTAAATATTGACATTCTAAAAACTCCACGATTAGACCTGCATACTCCTGTTTTCCTGCATCTGGCCAATACTGTTCACATTTTTTCTGTTGATAAAAAAAGTTTGTATGGCAATATTACGGATGTACTGATTAGAAAGTAAAATAACGAAATTTCCGAACTCCAAGGAAAATTCAAAACAGGGAGTGCCTAACAAATGGCAAAATCAAAAGGTCAAACACATTAAACGAATTGAAAACAATTGTCATATTACTGATTTTGTACAGGCATTTCCTAATGTAAAAAAAGGTCCATTGAACATGGTTTCATAACTAAATATAATGAAATGTATATTTCGTTTAAAAAACATTTAATTGATATTCGCCAAAAAAAAATCAACTTCATTTTCAACATTCGTCGGGTGCTTTTGTCTTTTATGTTATAAATAAGCTAGAATGATCTTTTATGTTTGTAGGTTTTCCAATTGTTATTGAGGATGTATATAATATGTCTAATTTATTGAATAAAGCTATCTTACCTTTCCAGTTTCTGTTGGATTTGTAAGCATTATAATTGTTTTAGAGTCCTCTTGCCAGACCATTCTCCATATATCATCTATTGTTGGTTTGGTAGGACCTAAATCATTAAACCAGATATTATATTGTCAATTCATCTCTTTGTGTTAAAATGTCGCTCCATTTATGATTTTTTTATCCAAATATTTGAAATCTTTTATGAGAACTGTATTAGGGAGTTATTTCTAATTTCTAAAATAATATTATTTATCAAATGTCTAGGTCACAACAATTTCGTTATATACTGTCGAACCTCGTTTTGTCAAACTCTGTTGAATCGAAGTAATGTCTCAAAAAATATTTCAATTTACACGTTTTATGACTTTGTATACATTTTTCATATTGAATAACGCACATGTTGTAAACTGTTTCATAATACATATATCATGGGCAATACGATCTAACTCATTCGTATAGATAAATACAATACCGGATGGTGCTACTGCTGGAAGACTGACTCCCATTAGCCAGTGCTCGGGAAAATTTATTGAAATATTTCATTCTTAAATTACAGTTCATGATAAATGGTTGCATTCATGATAAATGGTTGCAAACTCGCCAGATAAAGTTGGCATCAGACAGTTTGTGGTTGGTGTTCCTTTTTCGCTTTTGATGCTTTTGAATGTTCTAAAACATTATAGTCCCGCATCGGATGTACCAGTCATTACCGCCACTAAAATTGACATACTACGTTTACACATAAAATAAAATTGTCGTTTATATGAGCAACAATACTTGTTCATACCTTGAGCAGCAATGTATGCTTTCTCTCTTTTGTACCCCTGTGAATGAAAAACAAATTAAATAAATAATAATATCTTTTTGCTCTGTAGGCGATAGATCATTTAACTTTCATGCAATGCTTTGGTTTGAATATTTTATCATTGTATAAGTATTTTTTGTTGGTCTGTTCACTTGTCTCCTTTTGATTTGTTTCGTCCGTGTTGACCTCCGTATTTCCATTCTTCTAATAGCCATTTCCTATAAATCTTATTTTCGATATTGTTGAACTACTTTGGTCTAATATATCATAGTAATGATACCAAGGGGTAATAAAAAAAGTATGTTAGAGAAAAGTACACGCGATCCTATCAAAACAATATCAAAACACCAATTTTTTTAGGATCGATTAAATATCGCAAAGAAATAATTTAAGATTGCGCAACATGAGTCCAACCAAAACCGGTGCTGAATACAACTGCTTAGGAAGGTAAAACATTCATGTTAATCCAGTTGCACCCATTGTGTTGCATATAACAAGCAAAACGTCTGTGTTAAGTATAAACTGATTTTGTTATCAAGAGGTATTACTAATTAAGATTTTGATAAATTATTTAAGAAACTGAGATCCAATCATCTCCTTCAAAAATGATCAAAGATAAGTGTGTCAATTCTTTTATAAAATTGACCTTTCATAACTAAAGAAATTATCAAACAAATAAAAATAAATTCCGTCAAGCAAAGTTGACCTTATAAGAATTTGGCTATTTCTTTCATGTCGCCTTTGGTCATATAGATCCCAACGTTTCGACCTTTTTAGACATTTCTAGCTTTGAAATGAGTTTGTTTAATCGTTCATTTTAAAAGTAAATAAAAATACGCTTTGAATGAACCAAATCTATAAAGTTTTATTTTCATTTGCACAATTAATAATGAGGGATAAAAGCAAATATATAAAGGAATCGATTTCTATCTTTTCTAAACGTTTCATATCGTAATTGGTATTTACTAAAGAGATTAGTTTGTTTTTCAATTCTTATCACTAGCATGATTAATATCTATTCGCATGCATTTATTGGTATCAATTTCAATTTCAATACATTATAATGCTTTTCAACTTAAGCTTACTATATCTTCTTTACACAGGATGCTAGATGTACTTACATCAATATAATTGGCATTTGTATAATCATCGTTCTCATCATCAGCAACAGGTGTCAGTATAACTCGAGTGTGATCATCTAAAATATCATGGAATAGTTTTAATCAAATCAGGGTGGATATATTTAACCATTTTGCATAAACCTTGTCATTTTAAACTGGTTATGGAGATTAAAAAGGTACAATGTAATCCCAATATTAAAAAAAACATATTTGATTAGTTTCATTAAAACTGATGTGTATTATATATACTTCTTTGGCCTAGTTAAACTGAATTATAATGCCTATCAATATAAAAACTATATGATCTGTAATTATTTATTGCTTAAATACTTATATAATTCGCATCATGGGGGATGAAATGTTTCTAAGATGTGATTTATGTGGGAATTACAACATTATATCATTTCCCAAGATTATTACAAATTAAAGCTCTAAGGTCCACTGTTTTTAAGTGTGGTAAACCAGTTCTTACAAAGTGAAAACGCCTACTGCTGAGAACATTAATATCTTTAAATCATAACTCAGGCATCTTTCACCACCCATGGTTTGATTAAAAATCAACTTAAGTATAAAAACTCACAAGCTATAATGTTCCCGTAACGATTTTTTATTTTGTTTTCCGACTTCTGTGCTACTTCACAGCACGCTGTTAGACCAGCCGGAATAAGCTGAAAGAAAAAGGTCACATTATACTGTAAAAAGATATGACTCATGGCTCGGCAGTCAAGTAAGCACGGCAAATTCATAAAAGTTCTACTTCCTGTAAGCTTTGAAATCGGAAAAGTTTCTATGAAATGAATTATTCCGTCAATATAATCTAATTAAAAGTTGTGTACTGTTAGACCATGTAGAAATAATTACCCTGTATTCAGTACGAAATCCTTCCACATCATTTTCCTTCTTCTGTTTAACATAATCCCATAGATCTTCTACTCTAACTGATGGTATTACACAAGCACCTACATTACCATAAACAGGTTCAGTTTCTGCTATATTTTTTGTGGTGCATGGTTCAATTAATGGTTCTAATTCAACATCATCTATGTTTAAAAATAACAAAATGTGCTATTAAATGTTCACTGCTGACACTATAGTATGTTAAATGTAAAACAAGTCGGAAAATGCAAATAAGGGCAACACTGAAAAATAACAAAATAACAGAATAAGAAGTATTTTCTAAGACTGACGAAAGTATAACTTTCAGTCCAAAATCTTTTTACTATGCTTTTTTTCTAAGCTATATTGACTCTGTCTTACATGTATATGAATTTGTAAAATGAATTGGTTAAGAAGAATCAATTATAACAACGAGGAATTTAAATGTGGCTTGTCTAATTTAAGTTTTTATATTTTTTTTTCTCGTCAGGCACAAATGTGTGACCATGAAAAATCGACAAAGACAAACGAATTGTTTTGTTTTTACCATTCAAAGCTTGTGTAAATACTGGATATTTTGAATAAAAAACAGAAAATAGCTCTTGTGCCTTATAAAATGAAATGTTCAGTTAACATTCAAAGAGAATCCAAATAAAATCAATGCCTTTCATACATTCTTTTTAAATTAAAGCTTTTCATGCAAAGCGAGAAAGAAACTGACAAAGGAAATGTACAGAACAATTTAATCTCAATATAGCTAACGATTTTATTCTGAAGTATTAGTTTTTAGATTCCTTAAGCAACTATTCCTTTAACTCAATTATCAAATTTAGGTGATAGAAACCTTAGACCATTTAGTCAAACTGGCTGCTGATGGAATTTATTAAATATATGTTTTATACATTATGGTGTCACTGGTTTGCATGATTACAACAAAATAAATGTTTACCCCAAAGCACATTTTATTGTTCAATTATACAAAATTATATTATGAAATCAATTTCGAGTGGGTCGCCTTTCTTATTATCTAATGTTGTATGTATATGTCTTTGACTAGTTTGACCGTTATTCAATATTATTTTTTTGTTTGTCTGGGTCTGTAATTAAGCTCCTTGAAATGAAGGTAACAAATCATCTTCTTAATCATTTAGAAATAAAGTAATTCCAGTTACATATTTCCTATCCACATAATTCAAATTAAATAATCGAACCAAAACCTTAGAAATGTAATGAATTACAACAAAGATTTAAACATATCATCAACAATGAAAAAAAAACCACACACATTTATGAAGAAAAAAATACTCACTAGTATGAAATATCCTCATATTGAAGCATGCATAAACCAAATAGCAGAGTAATGTCAGTAAAGTGCAGGTTCACAATACCATTATTATATGTTAAAACAATAGGAGAGTAGATTCAAACATACAAGATTAAAATGAAAAGGCTTGTGATGTGTCTCAGTAAAAACAATACTAACAAGAATGTGTCCACAGTACACGGATGCCCCACTCGCACTATCATTTTCTATGTTTAGTGGACCGTGAAATTGGAATAAATTCTCTAATTTGGCATTAAAATTAGAATGATCTTATCAAAGGGAACATGTATACTAAGTTTCAAGTTGATTGGACTTCTACTTTATCAAAAACTACCTTGACCAAAAACTTTAACCTGAAATTTGCACTATCATTTTCTATGTTCAGTGAACCGTAAAATTGGGGTCAAAACTCAAATTTGGCATTTAAATTAGAAAGATCATATCATAGTGCACATGTATACTAAGTTTCAAGTTGATTGGACTTCAACTTCATCAAAAACTACCTTGACCAAAAACTTTAACCTGAAGCGGGACAGACGGACGAACGGACGGACGGACGAACGAACAGACGGACGAACGAACGGACGGATGAACGAACAGACGAACGAACGGACGCACAGACCAGAAAACATAATGTCCCTCTACTATCGTAGGTGGGGCATCAAAACCAAAAGAGCAAGAAAATATTCATAAATAGTGTATATTTGTATATTTAACATTTTATGTCCAAAGTACACGGATGCCCCACTCGCACTATGTTTTTCCATGTTCCATGGACTGTGAAATTGGGTAATAATCTAATTTGGCATTAAAATTAGAAAGATTATACTATAGTGAACATATATACTAAGTTTCAAGTTGATTGGACTTCAATTTCATCAAAAACTACCTTGACCAAAAACTTTAACCTGAAACTCCCACTTTCATTTTCTATGTTTAGTGAACCGTGAAATTAGGGTCAAAAGTCTAATTTGACTTTTAAATTAGAAAGATCATACCATAAGCAACAAGTGTACTAAGTTTCAAGTTGATTGGACTTCAGCTTCATCAAAAACTACCTTGACAAAAAACTTTAACCTGAAACTCCCACTTTCATTTTTTATGTTCAATGGACCGTGAAATTAGGGTCAAAAGTCTAATTTGGCTTTAAAATTAGAAAGATCATATCATAGGCAACAAGTGTATTAAGTTTCAAGTTGATTGGACTTCAGCTTCATCAAAAACTACCTTGACCAAAAACTTTAACCTGAACGGACGCACAGACGAGCGAACGGACGGACGAACGAACGAACGAACGAACGAACGCACGAACGGAAGCACAGACCAGAAAACATAATGCCCCTCTACTATCGTAGGTGGGGCATAAAAAGTAAAGATCAAATCAAAATCGTATGTGCAAAGTTTCTGAACATATTCGTACTTATTAATATCAATATGAATGTGACCATGGAATGACTTCATACTAACTATCTTACCACAAGGTGTGGATGGGGTTGATGTATCAGGTTCAGGAACTATAGTTGGTCCAAAGTTCGGCATTTCTGCCTTCTCTCTCTCTGATGCCATATGTCTCTTCCTATGAAAATTAATTTCAAATCACAGTCGAAGAAAAACAATTATAAAAATTATATCATACAATGCTTATGACAACCTGCTAAAGAATTGAGTATGATTCCTCAAGACGTAATTATTTCCAGTTGTATACCGCTGCTGTTTAATTGTTAGCCCCAGATGGTATATTTGCACCGACATGAACTCATTACAAACATTGTTTTCATTGAAAATAGAATTGATAAATCTTAATTATTAATACTAATGAATGTATCTTCATATTGCACAGCTCTGAATCTGTATTATGGGTTTTGCATTTTCGATATATAAGCTCTTCAATGTTTGCATTAAGTCTTTATTTAAAAATAGCTCGAGACGTCTTCGAGCGTCACTAACGGTATATTCTATGTCATTATGCACTTCTGCTGCAGCAAAAGAATACCGAATCATGGTATATTAGAAATCAGCATTTATCCATTTTTTTAAACTGTCAATTTAATCAATTGATATGTATTTGCTGTATGCCTTATTATGTATGTACATGTATAAAGTTTCCGATTTTTTAACAAAATAAACACTGCATACCTCCATAAAAATAGAAGAAGTGCAAAGACTAGGATGAGAAGGATAAAAACAACCAAGACGGCAACAATAACTGGACCATGGTTTGCGTCTGGTGCTGGTTCTATACTAGCTGCTACCAAAAAAAAATGGAAACATTAAATTCACGATAAAAAATCAATTTGAAAAATTAATCAAACGGAAGTTTTATCAAATGTGTTATTTTCATAAATTCTTCGTTATTAGGGAATAATGTTCGAAATCTCTCAGGCACTTCAGACTACGAACGCACGAAAATGATATAGTGTTAATGTCATTTACTACCTCTGGGTTGATATCAGTGCTGCAGGATAATTAGTCCCCGAGTATACAGAGGTCATCGATTCTGCATTGATATGTTTTCATGAATACGTACTTGAAATATTATATCTATGTAATTTTACATACATTTTATTGTAGTATTAGTTAACCTTGAAGAAGAAACAATTTATCTTAATCAACACTTATAGCTTTCATTTTAGCTAAAAGAAAGTAATGCAACATGTAGATTACATAACCGTGTTAGTTAAATATATTCCTTTTATTGTTGTTTACATACCAACTACTTGTTTTTCTGCTTTTACAATCGACTGTCGAAGAATCTGCAAGAAAATAACCCGTTTCATTTACAGATGATGCATTGCAATTATGTAACCATTTGCACTTAATTTCTAAATGTTTCGTGTAAGTATGTTTTCCGTATGAAATAGATATGTTTTCAAGTAGTATCTATTCAAAGTTATGAGTAAAGTAGTCGAGTTTATTTCAAGCAGAGCTAATGAAATTAAGGATTTTTTTAATTTAGGATTTCGTTTAGAAATAAGATTTATTCAAGTCCAACAGGTTACAATTGGTCTACTTTTTTAGTCTAACGTTTAAGACTTGTTGATTATTCAACGGCTATATGGAAAATATTTAACAGTAACTTGACTGTCAATTTTCCATTATCTTCAATTAAATCTGCTACGTATTGTATTCAAACAAACTGTTCTTTATCAATTATTGTTTTTACCTTAGGGTTTTCCAAGAAGCTATTACACTCTAACTTCTGTCGTGAAAACAAACTCTCTTTTATTCAGGCAGATATTAATTTTGACATTTTAGATCTGTAAATATTGATTTAATATTTAATTATAAAGTGAATCCCCTAAAGAAAATGATTAACGATATTTTCCGTAATGATATAACCTTAATTCTCTTAGAAGTCAACAAAGTGGAAGAAAACACTAGATTAACTAATGATAAACATACCTTCTAGACAAATTTAGAATGTTAAAATTGATTTAAATATAGTTTTTCAGTAGGAATCAAATTTATTTGTGGCTTGAATCAATCATATGTCCAAATGACCAGATGTCCTTCATTCATTTCGTGAAGGTTCAAAGAACAAGGTTTTTTTAAAGAAGTATTTTAATTATTCATTTCGGAAAGGGTCAAGAAACAATTTGTTCAGGAAATATTTTGATAACTTTTAAATTGAGAAACAATAATGGAAACCTATAATATTAGAACCAATGAATTATTGTTAGCATCGAACTTATTTTTATAAATTTTCTGTTTACAAAACTTTGAATTATTCGAAAAACTAAGGATTTTCTTACCCCAGGAGTAGATTACCTTAGCCGTATTTGGCACCACTTTTTGGAATTTTGGGTCCTCAATGCTCTTCAATTTTGTATTTGTTTGGCTTTTTAACTATTTTGATCTGAGCGTCACTGATGAGTCTTATGTAGACGAAACGCGCGTCTGGCGTATAAAATTATAATCCTGGTACTTTTGATAACTATTTACAATTTCCTACGTTGTCAGTTTAATTTCGATTTATGAGTTTGACTGTCCCTCTGGTATCTTTCGTCCCTCTTTTATGCCCTTGTTTTATAGTAGCCAAACAAAATTAAAACCAGATGCTCCGCAGGGCGCAGCTTTATACGACCGCAGAGGTCGAACCCTGAACAGTTGGGGCGAGTATGGACACAATATTTAGGCTTGATACAGCTCTGAATTTGGATTGTGATTAAATAGTAGACACAACACAGGTTTCTGACACAGAATGAATGTGTTCTAAGAACTTACCTTAAAAACTTAAAAATTTTAGATTGGACATTTACCTATTATGGTCCAATATCCAAAATATAAATACATGGTTAGATTCAGCATATCATAGAACCCCAAGAATTCATCAAAAAATTGTTGGCCCCTAATTCCTAAACTGTTGGGACCTCAACTCCCAAAATCAATCCAACCTTCCTTTTGTGTTCATAAACCTTGTGTTTAAATTTCATTGATTTCTTTTTACTTATACTAAAGTTATTGTGCGAAAACAAAGAATAATGCTTATTTGGACCCTTTTTTGGCCCCTAACTCCTAAAACTTTGGCCCTTTTTTGGCCCCTAATTCCTAAAATTACGAAATCCTAAATTAACAAAATCCTTAATTTCATTAGTTCTGCTTGAAATTAACTCGACTACTTTACTCATAACTTTGGATAGATACTACTTGAAAACATATCAATTTTTGATGAAATCAAATAATGTTCAATTGTAGACCCTTTTAGACCTCAATGTGGACCAATTTAATAACCGGACCTAAATATTAAAAATCTAAATACAAGGTTAGATTCAGCATATTGAAGAACCCCATATATTCAATTTTTGTTGAAATCAAACAAAGTTTAATTTTTGACCCTTTGGACCTTAATGGAACAATACTGTGCAATTGAATATTTCTTGCTATTGCGAAAAACTGTGCAGTTGAAAATGTCTTGCTATTGCGCAATATTGTGCAATTAGATATGTCTTGCTATTGCGCAATACTGTGCAATTGAAAATTTCTTGCTATTGCACAATACTGTGCAATTGAAGATTTCTTGCTATTGCGCAATACTGTACAATTGAAAATTTCTTGCTATTGCACAATTCTTAATATAATAATTTTGGACCCCGATTTGGACCAACTTGAAAACTGGGCCCATAATCAAAAATCTAAGTACATGTTTAGATTCAGCATATCAAAGAACCCCAAGAATTGATTTTTTTGTTAAAATCGAAGCTAAGTTTAATTTTGGACCCTTTGGACCCTAATGTAGACCAATTTGAAAACAGGACCGAAAATTAAGAATCTGAATACACGGTTAGATTTGGCATATCAAAGAACCCCAATAATTCATTTTTTTATGAAATCAAACAAAGTTTAATTTTGGACCCTTTTGGCCCCTAATTCGTTGGGACCAAAACTCCCAAAATCAATCCAAACCTTCAATTGTGGTCATAAACCTTGTGTTACAATTTCATAGATTTCTATTAACTTATACTTAAGTTATGGTGCGAAAACCAAGTAAAATGCTTATTTGAGGCCCTTTTTGGCCCCTAATTCCTAAACGGTTGGGACCAAAACTTCAAAAATCAATCCCAACCTTCCTTTTGTGTTCATAAACCTTGTGTTTAAATTTCATTGATTTCTTTTTACTTATACTAAAGTTGTTGTGCGAAAACTAAGTAAAATGCTTATTTGGGCCCCTTTTGGCCCCTAATTCCTAAACTGTTGGAACCAAAACTTCCAAAATCAATCCAAAACTTCCAAAATCAATCCCAACCTTCCTTTAGTGGTCACAAACCTTGTGTCAAAATTTCATAGATTTCTATTTACTTAAATTAAAGTTATAGTGCGAAAACCAAGAAAATGCTTATTTGGGCCCTTTGTGGCCCCTAATTCCCAAACTGTTGGGACCAAAACTTCCAAAATCAATCCCAACCTTTCTTTTAAGGTCATAAACCTTGTGTTTAAATTTCATAGATTTCTATTCACTTATACTAAAATTATAGTGCGAAAACCAAAAGTCTTCGGACGCCGACGACGACGACAACGTAATACCAATATACTACCAAAACATTTTCAATTTTTGCGGTCGTATAAAAACGAAGCGGAAAATACAAAGTGAACAAACATAACGAACCCTATCCATATATCACGAACGATCATTATCACAATACCTTCCCATTGTATGTAATGTTGATTTGTTATCGTTCTAAACATGCATGAAATATTTGCCACTAGATGTTAAGCAACTCTCAGTCAATCATTATAATTGGTACCATTATGACCATTAATGAAAACATCATTAAACACAGAAGTTCCAAAGAACCTACATTTTCCACCTTGTATTTACATACATTATTCAGACTAGATCTGTTTACCTTTACTGTAAAAGAACATTCTGCAGTGGTGAGCCTCAATGATAAGATATAAGTTCGAAATTGTAATTATCCTCTTGAAAAAGCCCAGATTCAATTTTCGAAAGTCCTCATAAACTACTCCATTTAAGGAAAGACCAGTTCTTATAATTATTATTATTATTTAGAAACTTATAAGGGATTTTCAGTTTTGAATTTTCCTCGGAGTTCAGTATTTTTGTGATTTTACTTTTATTAATAACTTACTCCATCTACCATAGCAAATGCTCCATACCAAACATCATACTCTTTAGATGGTGACAGAGGTGCATTATAGAAACCATTGTATGTTTGATTATCCCCAACAACAAAGTTGCCAAACACGTTTGGTTGTTGTTTATTTAACTGTGCTGTTACATAGGCTCTAGAACCCAAAGCAACTGCTGTTGAAAAGTCAAGACGAACGTCCTTTATCATCTCTGGGACTTCCCTCTTGGCAACTCTCTTTGTCTCCTCCACTATTACTCTGTAAAAACTAGAACACACAAAACTTGATCATTATTTTATCAACATAATTATTTAATAGTTCGTTTCTATGTATGTTGCATTGTCGTTTGTTTTTGTTGTACTTCAGTGTTCTGTTGTTTCGTTGTTTTTCTATTATGGTTGATTTTTAATTTTTAATCCGGATTTGTTTTCTCTCAATCGATTTATGACTTTTTAACAGCGGTATACTACGGTTGCCTTTATTTAGATACTTTAATAACTATATCGTTGTTGGGAATCCATATAAATGGTCATTAAATGATTATGTTGAAAGAGATCTTACAGTAATGTCAATTATTTGACCTGTCTGTGTCTGTTACATTTATCAACAAAGATTTAGGATCACTAACATTTAAACTAATTGTAGTATGACCTTGCTATATAGGTGAACAATAAAGAGTACAGCTTAAATTTCAAAGTGAGTTGACCGAGATCAAAGATGGAAAATAATAGATTGCCAACAGAAACAACATAGGATAAGTTAAAGGGAACATTTTTTCAGAAAACTAAAATCTGAAAATAAAGTATTACATATCCAAGGTATAAGTTTATGACAAGTACCAATGTATTATCTTAACATTTATCTTTGATATTTCAGTTTTGTTTATTATACAAATTCGGTTATGGGGTTAACAATCAAGAACAACTAAGGTAGGAGTAAACAATATTGGTAAATTTGAATTTTGGGTCATCAATTAAAAACTCAATTTGTGATCCAGACATCAAGGATGAATTTATGACAGACAGACAGTTTTTTCATCACTGAACTCATCCCCTGATCCTGAAGATGTGGATAAGAGAAGATTTGTGACAGCTGATTTGCGTACCTTAACTTATTAGTTAAAATAATTTTATGTTACTTCGTTCGACATCTTTACATTAAAGCTGCATCTTCCAACCTTGATGTTTTTATACGATTTGTGAAAATACTATATGGTTACAGCTGGAAAATATTGGGGTTTTTTGTTCACTTCAGTGTTCCTGTTGTTCGTTTGTTTTCCTCTTATATTTGATGTCTTTCCCTTGGGTTTAGTTTGCAACCCGGATTTGTGACCTTTGAATACCGGTATACTACTGTTGCCTATATTTACAGACGTCTTGACGATATTCAAATTGCATAAATCAATATTATACTTAACTTCGTAAAGGTGGTTACATCTTAAAAAGATTTCTGGGGTTGATGAGGTTCCCTCGATTTCTGAATTTGGTACCGTGATTTAATTCTTCTTTATCAATTTAAGAGATTTTAGCATCGGTAAGCTACTGTCGCCTTAATTTATTACTTTCTTAATTTTGTAAATTACATATTACATATTTATATTGAAAATGAAAATGAAAATGAAATTTGTTTTCCCCCAATTCAATGTTTATTTAATAGAAATGATTTTGGTATTCTTAATCATAATTTCGTTCTCCAATGTGACCCTATATACACCATTTACCTGACAGTCGGGTCCAACACTTGTCCTATCTTTATTGTTATAGTTGTATCTGTCCTATCAACAATACTAGGAACCGGTGGCTCTTTTAATTCTACAAAGACAATCATAATATTTGAACAAAATGACAACCAGGTAAAATTTGCCACAAAATCTTTGAAAATTGAATCAATTCATCGATGAAATAAGAATGTTAAAAGAAACATGTGTTTGTCTTTTAAGACATTCGAAAGTTTGAATAATCAAAATAGTTACCTGATGACTGTGTCCAGACAAGTATGTTTGTTGCAGTTCCAATACCTGCTCGACTACTTGCACTGATCGAACATAGATACTTTGTAGCAGGATGAAGATCGGTGAATAAATGAGACTGTTTATCCATTGGAACGTGTGCCTCTTTAATATGCGCGTCCATAAAAGACAATGTGGCGTCAGCTTTACAACGTACCTAAAGCAAACAAGTTATCAAGTTAAAGTATTAAGACTAAAAACACATGAAGAAACTTAAAAATACAAACACTGAACACTAATTACCATTGAAAAGTGGGTATCGTGATTCAACTTATTTTTGTCATTTGAATTAGTTCTTTAGTAAAAGGAGATGTAATGAAAATCATTTGATTTATGAACAGAACGGAAAAATCTATTAACAGTTATATGGATTCATTCAATGAGAATGCAAGACTATTTGGAATATAGTGCTTGTCACTTTCTATTACGATTTCTTTCTTTCCAGTTTATTTCTACTTACAAGATAATAAAGCAGCTTGCCATTCGTTATTGTTGGATGCTCCCATTCCAATGTAATAGAAGTATCTGACCTCGAAGTGTTCCGAAATAATGCAATTTTCGACGGCACTAAAATATAGAAGACATTACTATGAAATACATCTATTAAATTGCATTTCTACAGAGTTATGTAACAACAACAAAAAAAGAGTTTTTGCAGATAAAGGTACATAGATTGATTAAATAAAGATAGAATTCCTAAGATTTGTTATAAATTAATCTATTTTAAGAGCAAGCAAGAAAAGTAATTTCCTGTTCCTTAATATTGATGAGTGATAAATAATAATGAGAAGATGATGTTGGTTTTTTACTAATAATTCATAGAACATGTAACAAATATTATCTGTACCGCTCATATTAAAAAACCTAAACCTCTCATAAAACACAGATATGAAACTTTGATTAAGTTGAAAACAACGTGCTATTAAATTCGAAATTTGTATCTGCTGTTTCATACTTACAGTTTTCGTCTGTAAAGCCGACAAAAAAGGACGGATCTCCTAATCCTGCAGAGTTGGTGGCTTGTACCTATAAAATAATGACAATAACTTTACTCATCTGTGACTTCGGAATTATTGAATTTGTTTCAATTTAATAATAAGAATAAGTTATGCATTTTTATTTCACTTATAAATGAAATATATAAAAGAAACTTTGCTATGCATTTTCAAATGTCCTTAATAAGTACTATCAACGTATCTGAAACTTTTCGGACATTTAATTCTAGACAAGAAAATTAGACAAAGCTTATTTATCATTTGTCTATAAGTCTTTGATGTCAACTAGTTAATTGTTTGACCCATAATAAAGTAAATAGATTTAAGCTGTAACATTACTGTGTGTACCTCTATGTTATATTTAGTATTTGGTTCTAGGTCAGTAATACTATGCTCCACGTCCAGAGAGTTTGAAACAACTTCCAATCCAGTTTTGGTTGACAATTGATTGGTAGCCTTCCAATATGCTAGGTGGTAGGTGTTAACTACAGAGTAAGGAGAGTATGGTTGTTCCCATGCAACGGTAATCGTGGTACTGGTACTTTTCACCTTCCTTAAATTCCTTGGCTGAAGGG
The DNA here is from genome assembly GCF_963676685.1 of Mytilus edulis. Classification (NCBI taxonomy): domain Eukaryota; kingdom Metazoa; phylum Mollusca; class Bivalvia; order Mytilida; family Mytilidae; genus Mytilus; species Mytilus edulis. The sequence continues at coordinate 102,773,878 of NC_092344.1, read as the reverse complement.
GAGCTGAAAGTAAATAAAACAATGTAAGCAAATCGTCAAGGTAGAAGTTATCAATGATTGATTCTGTAAAATCAAAATCATCGTAGACTTCTCTATCCAAATCAATTATTGTGGTATGTAAAACATTGATTTGGTAATTCTAGGAAATTATTACAACAAATGGTTGACCTTAATACCAATAAAACACAATTAAATACGTGATTTATTATTCATTATTATTTAATGAATTGTTTGATAATTTCTCTGTATCATTATGGTTATGAAAATAAGATATTCATTCATTCACTGACCTGCATGAGAACTTGAGTAGTAATGGCTAAATAATAATGTAATGATATCTCACAACCATAAGTCAAAGTATTATTTTTATTACACATAATTTGATTAAAAGGCTTTTATGGCTCAACCAAATTACTAGATAAATGATATCGATCTCTTTTCAAAGTAAAAAAACATAGTGGCAAATGTAATAAAATTTTAACAGTGTTGATGAAAGGGAATTTCATACTTGTCTTGGGAGTTTTGGCACATTTCCTCTCAGATTTTGGACTGACGAACGTTCGGTCATTACTGAAACTCATTCTAACACAATATTCTGTTCCAGGATTAAGGTCGGAAACTAAAACACTTTTCCTGTTTTTAGCATCCGCCGGTGTGTCTCCTGAGACATGGACAGCCTGTGGTTGAAATCCTTTCCAACTGCTTGTGATAAACACTTGGTATTTAGCTATATTGTCACAATTCCATGTGGACTTTGCAGCGTCCTAAAGATAAAAAAAAATGGAAAGATATTTTAAAGCACAATTCCACCGGGATTTTAAGACATCTTACAACAAATCAATCATCGTGTTAAAATGGATACAATTAGAGTGGTAATTGGTTTACATTGAAGATAAAAACGACAGAAAGAAGAATTATCTGTCAATTTATTCCAGTAATGGCAATCAATATTTCAAAAGTGACTTATTTTTACAAACATAATTAAATAATTGTCCTTTTTATGTAGACACTTAATTTGTCTCCTATCCCTGCAGACAATTATCCACTTGTGATAAAATCATTTATTTCTTGTTCAATGTAATTGTTTCTTACTGTAATAATTTATTTCAAAGGAAGGTTTTTGCAGTTCTAGAACCGTCGACTTTGTTAAGTGTAAATTTTAATATGTGAAATGTCAGAGATCAACCTGTAGTAATTCAAATCTTCATAACTTGTACTTACTGTCCATAGTACAATTATTTGAGTTTGGGGATAAGATGTATTGTACTCAAAATCAGCAGTCACCTCATCAATAATTGGTGGCGAGTTTGGTGCTGTAAAAATACAATTACCTACATTAAATCAAAATCAGAATCGTATACCTCTTCATTTTGATATAGATGTATGATACTGGTTTCATGACTCATACCAAATTTAACATAATCTTAAGCAGTTGCACTCAAAGCCAATATTTCAGAATGCTAAATACAAATGGACTCTAACAATTAACAATTTGGTGTGGATGGTGTAATGACAATTGTTTCATTTTCGCCTAACTTCAAAAAATATTGCAGAAGCCAAAACAATTGTCATTTATTATGATACTTATCCAAACTGTTGTGGCTTTACATAGTGTCTAAACACTTGTATATCATCAAATATCGTCTGTTGGTCTCCAGATGTCAATCGTTCACATATACACCACATGTGATTATAGTTCCATTAAAAAGATCCAAACAAAAATACACGATTCAAATATGCTGTATCATAATCTAAAGGATTATAGATATGTTCATTGTCGTACCCCAAATAAAAAATATTATCACACCATGGGTCTATTTTCCATTGTTTGTTCCGTTCTTTGCCACTTACAATGTTTTAAAATATTACCAAGATAGAATTAAATTCTGAAACGGCGAATTGGAAACAAATATGCGAGTATAGAAATATAAGCGACTGGGTGGTTGGTAACGTCAAAGACTGACAATCAACGAACAGCAGCACTTTCCAAAACAGGTATTTGTAGAAATATAAACATATGCAATCGATTTCACCGCACGATATGTGTTTTCTCTTATTTTTGAGTGTAAATTCACATTGCGATAAGACGTGTCACGGTACTTGTCTATCCCAAATTCATGTATTTGGTTTTGATGTTATATACATATGTTATATTTGTTATTCTCGTGGGAATTTGTCTATGTGTGTTACATTTTAGTGTTATGTCGTTGTTCTCCTCTTATATTTAATGCGTTTCCCTCGGTTTTAGTGTGTTACCCCGATTTTGTTTTTTGTCCATGGATTTATGAGTTTTGAACAGCGGTATACTACTGTTGCCTTTATTTATAACATAATCATCCCCTTTATGGTAGGAAAACTTGGCATTAAGCTTTGCTAATGTTTTATTTTGCGTTATCAGACTACTACATTTGGAATACCTTTATGCTTTACATTTTCATCTTTTCGTAATTTATTATCTAACAGTTTACCTGAGCATTTAGTTTTAGTGTACAGAATAGCACCGAGTGGTCCGTCTCCGCCATCGCCATCTCTCCTGACAGAAACTCTAATAGCATATTCTGTGTTAGGATCAAGATCATTTAACGTATAACGACACATCCCACGACAGTTCATATGTGTAACTATCCCATACTTCTCAGGTGATCTTCCAACTTTGTTCATCCAAACATCATACCATAAAATAGGAGGATCTCCTACATCGCCACGTGATCTACTCCACGGCGGCCATTCAATAATCACAGATGAAATTCCAGGACCTTTCATAGACACATTTGGAGCATTCTTCAGCAAAGGTAATTCTGAAATATGGACAAAACTTAAACAGAAAAAGATGTATTAATTTACATTGACTGATAAATTGATAAGAATCAAACGTTATATATTTGACCACAACGGTAGTTTCTTGAACTGAAATTCAGACAACAGTTGTTGTTTATATTTCGAAGTTTTCTCAGTTTGTCTCTCACTATTGTTGGTAAGATTCCGGATGAGAATAAACATCTCAAAATAAACATAATGATAAGTCTTAAAAATATTTGCAGACTGAACAATTTTCCATGTTGAATAAAGGCCATTAATATCGTTCTCCAGATGATTGGTTTATCCTATTGTTTCTATGTTTTTATTTTTGTAAATATTCTGCCCAAAGTCTTACCATAAACGTTTGTTGCTACAGTACGTGATGCTTGTCCAGAAACTGACCGGACTACACACGTAAACGTATCATCTTTATTTACAAAATCAACTTGGAACAAGTTTATCCTCGTGTCAGTTCCTAACTCCGTGGATTCTATCATTGCTATTCGACGTCCAGCTGGACCCATAAGTCTTATTTCACTTTCTGCTGGTACAGGAAAAGCTGACACAGTACAATTAAATGTTGTAGATTGTCCAGGGTTTACTTTCACGTTGTCGAAGAACATGATTTTGGGTATAGTTACTGAAATGTAGATTCGTATACTAGTATTTGATTTTATTTACAATTGCATATGCTACTTGTACAATATTCGTTCTAAATGGTATATTTCTTTCTTATTTGAAGTTTATTTAAGGCACAATATATACAAAAATCTTAATACTAATACAACGATTTCTAATTCCGTAAAAATCATCAGGGGGTTGTACTGAAAAAAGATATTTGAATATATGTTGAAGTCATTCCTGCGTGATGTTTGTTCTCCATAAACGATAATTCTATTTGGAGTTTATTAAGTTAAGTTTGGTTAATAAATTACTTTCTTTTCTTTCAAGAACTAATTATTCACAATTAAAGCAGAGTTGGTTAAGTGAGACGGCTAATTAGCTATACATTACTTTTTTTACATTAAAGTATTCCTTACAAATGTTTTCTTCAAATCCGTTCTTAGACGCTCTCTTCCTCGTATTAAAAGGGACATACAAACGCTAGAAGATATCTTGCATCAGTAGATCTTATTCGAAGAACTTGTTATTTAACTGAAACATTAACAGCGGTTCAGTAAATTGTGTTTTATAGTTGTCTCATTCGTCATTTTAACACATCTTCGTACATTGGTGATGAAAACACCAATTGCTGTTATCTTTAGGTAAATGAGATAGTTTTTCCTTTCAAAGGTATATATTATTAATTTTGCAAGTCGGACAATTTTTTTTATTCAATTGTTTACTATTATTATCTGCAAAAACTGTTGTAAGACATCCAAAGGAGACCGAATAATTTTATCAAAACTGAATAGGAGTTGGTTTCGCAACGGTATCCATTGACACATGGATGGAAATGTAGAACATCAGCTGTATAAAATTCATGAATTTCAACAGTATTATTCTTTATAAAGGAAATTTGCTTTCAAAATCGGGACAAATAACCAGTTTAAAGTGAGGACTTTGATGTTGACATCCATTGTCAAAGATACGGTTATAATCTGTTTAATAACTTTGAATTGATCGAAAACTAAGGTTCAAAATTAAGAATGTCAAAGAGACAACAACCCGCCCAAAGAGCAAAAAACAGCCTGGATCTCTTGGCATAAATCACCTAAATCGTATTTAGCCCCATTTTTTTCAGATGTTTTGTTTTAAATGCTCCTCAACTTCATTTTTTTACATAGATTTTAAACTGTTTTGAGAGGATAACAAATTATAAGCATGGTATATCGTTCATGATTTTATAATAAACATTTGCAATAAAGCTAACAGTATATTTGGTTTCTCCTCGGGATTATCAACACAAGCTCCCCCACTGTAAAGTAACAGGTATAAACATCTTAAGAAAACCATTATTAGAATATGCTTACTCGGCTACTACCATTTCTTAGTAATCATATAAACGAAACAGTCAATGTAAAATGAAGGACTTCAGGTTATTAACTAACCGATATACTATAATCTTTGTCTAAGTTAAAGTGACATTATAGACATTATCCCTTCTTATCTTTCATACTGCCTCATATAAACTCTTTAAAGACATTAAAAACGTTGACTAAACCGCCTTAAATTATGAATGTTACCCCGTCTATAAATTCAGAGTAATGACGTAGATAGTAGATGTTTTTGTGTTCTGTTAAATTGTTCCTTTTAAAATTGTTATACGATGATGACTGATGTACCCATATTTTGACTATTTTATTTATTGTTTCTGTTTATTTAACGAATCAACATAAATATAACGGAATTTGATGAGACTGTCATTAAAGTGAGAGGGTTAGCGCTATAGAACCAGGTTTAATCCACCATTTTCTACATTTGAAAATGCCTGTACCAAGTCAGGAATATGACAGTTCTTGTCCATTCGTTTTTGATACGTTTTGTTATTTGATTTTGCCATGTGATTATGGACTTTCCGAATTGATTTTCATCTAGGTTCAGTATTTTTGTGATTTTACTTTTTTGTTATAGAGAGCAAACTTGACTGCATCAAAAATTCAAATGAGACAGGATTACATCACAAGAAATGCAGAATGTAACTGAGTTCACCTTTGTTTTTGTTATAGGTTGTACCATTACTTTTACTTGGCAACAGACACGAAATTATCAATATGATCATTACATCAACACTTCACACAACCCAACAATTCAATCACAATGTACAATAAAACATTTGGTTATCAGATTCAAAATAATATATGTAAAAAAAAACACAGAAATACTTGAGCTATGCATGTACGTCTTAAAATATATGCCAGAACAGAAGCGAAGGATATTGAATAACTTATGATTAAGACAATACTTTCACAATGATACAAATGTATGTTGATGTGTAATCATGTTGTTTACGAACTATAATAACCGAAAGTTTGATGATTTGCTACATATAATTATTTCATTTACTTACAATTACACTTTGTTGAGTACAAGACATTACAATATAATATAGCAGCTAGATGTTTATTTTTTTCAAACAAGTACTCAATAAAATGAGAACACAATTTCTGTTTGAATGAGACTATTAATTTAACCTTTATAATTATATTCTTAGAGAAAATATCGTTCTTATTATTAGAAAGCTAATTGAAAGCTTCTCCGATTTAAACTAATAAAAATACCATTAAATTTAGACTCTTAACAGTTCATATCAATGACGTCATTATCAGATAAAAACAGAATGGTGCCAATAAAAACCGAAACACAGGTGCGAGAAAGTGTCTGGTAAAACTGTGAAGAAAAAATAATCTATATCTGTATTTCATTTCTAAAAACGCAACATGAGCAAAATCTAAAGGCTACAATGAGCCTTTATCGTTTACATTAAACTAATGCAAAAGTCTAATGAGAAATTATTATAAGGATTCGATCCAACATAATACTGAAAGTAAACCATCACATAGAACAATTTCTGCAACATTTGTTCGTGGCACCTTCATGACCTCCACAATATGTTGATGTGTTCGAACTTTTGATTTTGCCTTTGATTAGGGACTTTCCATTTTGAATTTTCCCAAGAGTTCAGTTTTTTTGTGATTTTACTTTGTATTGCTTTCACTCTCTATGATACATAGTTAAATGCGTTTTAACAGTCAATCCTTGTTAATTGGAACATTGGATACAATATCTAAACTTGATGCCCAAAGAATGAAGGTGGTCAAGTTTACCTTTGGAATCAGAGGAGACGATTTCTCGTCGAGTACAATTGCGACCGAAGGACGCCATGGTACTTAAAACTAACACTGTTGATCTGAGCATGGTGATCTAAAGATGAAGGTATGGCAAATAAAAAATAAAACAGGCACGGGTATTCAAATAGATGCTTATCTTAAACATCAGAAATCAGTGACTAACCAAAATAAAACAGATACCATGTCTTTAATTCTTTGAAATGATAATATGATTTGTAAATACCTTGTTTGTTGCAGAACAAAGAGAGAATTAAATCAGTAGATTAAAGACTGTTTTATCTTCCTATTTTACAAACATTGATATTTGACTGCCCCGAAGATGTAACAGCTATCTTAATTTTGATGTTTGTTATAAATTGCGCAAGGAAAATATGAATTTATGATTCCGCCAGCTTATAAATAATTTCCCCAATCAGTTTATTATCGCAATGAATATGTTGTTGAAAAAAACCAATGATTTAAGAATCATCATCATTCGTGTACCAAAACGTTATTGATATTCATAAAAGCTAAAAATAAAGATTGAATACTTTATAATTTGAACAAACATTATTTTCTTTCGATAGTAGTCAATTTGCAGACGTTCGCCGTTGCTTTGATCAATCACCCTAAACATTATTCTGTGTTCTTTCCAATAATATAATAAAAGTAGCCATCCAGATGTGGGAACTTCATTTTTGTTACTTGATTGTTTGTATATACTGATCATGTGATTAACTCTAGGCGAACACATGTTTTATATCTAGATGATTATTGTTTTGACCGACACTTAACTCCAATCTAACTTTCTTGATGATTGTTGTGATTGTTCATTTCTGTTGATAGATTCTAGATTTTTTACAGTGGCAATGTATCTGTTTATCAACAAAACCATATTTCTGGCAAGGGCATAGTAGAAAATACCTGTAGGTAACTTTCATACTATTTTTTAAATATTATTATTTTTTATTATTATGAAATGTGGGTGGCCTTGTAATTTTTGCTTTTCCGTAAATTATAAACTGTTATGATAGGTAATAAAAAGAGAAAGAGCGTCAATATAAAATAACAAGGCGATGATTTTGTGATTGTGAATGAGACAACCATCCTCGAAAGACCCAATGCCCGTTCTAGAATAAAGATACTGAACTATTTATTAATCTGAACTGTATCCTTAGAGGCTATAAAGAATCTTAATTACTAACCAGGTATGTTTGCATACAATTGACACAATGCTATTAGAACATTTTTGTTGAATAGAAATTGGGTTGGTTTATATCTTGTATTACTGGTAGGTATTGCTTGATATAGTTTATGTCAATCAATTATGATTAGGTTTTTAGGGCAAGTGAGCTAAAATTGATCATACCTGGTTGACAAAATGGTGGATTGAAATACCCGCTGATACATTTGCATTGGTCAGTTGGTCCATAAAAACGATGACAATGAAGTGGATTTTGACAGTAGCACTGACTAGAACAATCCCAGCCATATCTATTTTCTGGGCAAGCAACCGCTGTAATGAAAATATATCATCAATTTGATTTAAAGCATTCATAGAAAAAAAATATACCTGATGAATCATTTCTTTGATTAAAATACAATATTGTAATCACACACAACGCACAAAATCTCTATAAAGGTATATAGAATATAATATGAAAAACAGCATCTTACTCGAGAGCATACAAAGAACAATAACGTTAGGTTTGTTTGTATTCCAGGTGGACCATGAAATCACTTTTACCTATGTCTACATACAGAGTTCATGGTTCACCTAGCAGAAAACAAGCTTTACTGTTATGCACAAAGTACAGATCAAAATAGATCAGCTGCAAGAATATAAAATCCAACAGTCAACAACTTATAAAATGAGATGTACGGTATATATCAATGACACAGTGAGCAAACATCACAAATAACCAACATGCATCTAGATAGTATCGCAGTCGTCAAAAATACAGGGATAAACAGACTAAACAGACTAACAATCTTTTGAAAACAATGGGTTTGTCCACTGATAAAAATGGAAGATGGTGTACTCATAAAACTAGTTTGAACTCGTTGATCTTTGGTGTTTTAATATAGTCTCTATAAACGTATTCCCATCTGTTTCAGACTTTTTTTAGGCATAACATATATGGTACAGACATTTGTCTATTGCTGTAAACCGTATGTCGCCATCTGGATACATTTTTTTTTGTTTTGTCTTACTGTGTTTAATGTTTGATGTTTACTTGGTGTATATCTCACATCTTATTTTAGTTATATAAAGACATTATGCAGTCAGTTGTCCAATTATTTCAGAAGACATAATAGCTGATAGTTTCAGAATTTATTGGATTTTCTATTAAATATTAAATTGCTGTTGTCTCATATTCTGTATAAATACTTTAAATAGATTTCAGCGTTCACTACTATTTAAGACGATCATATATTGAAATACACAAAGTGCGATTATATTTAAATACAAGAATGATAGTGTTACTGTAGTGATGTTGCTTTCTCAGAATTGTACATATCTATTGAAACACTTTATTCTTTAATAGCCAACATACGTACAATACTATTTGCACAGTTGTGCATACAATTATAGGTTAATCCACCGTTGGTTTTATTTATTCATGATGGTAAACTTATTACATCCTTGTCCTTTGGTCCTTTGATCTGTGGTGGATACTTTTCTCATTAAAGCCATTCCACATATATGCTTCGAAATATGTTTCAAGAGTTGAATGCAATTTCATTTCTAAGAACTTAAATTTGATTCTACTACCTATTTAAATGCCTGTTCAAATCTACTCGGAATGTGTGTTTCTGGTAAGCTTTGAACTCATTCAAGCAGAAGTTTACATTTTTTTTTCGAGCTTTTATATCCATACACATATATACTTACGTTTCTGACAGTTAAACCCATCCCATCCTTGAGCACATCCACTGGAGCACATTCCAAGGATACTATCACAAGCCTCGCTTTGATCAGCACAATGACATTCATGTTCACAGTTGTTCCCAAACCGTCCAGCTGGACAGTCTAAAATAAAGTATATTTATGATAAAAAAGAAGTATATTTTATTTCAAATGCTATTCAATTTTCATATTCTTTAAAGTGAATGATTTAAGTAATTTTAATAAATTGGATATGTTATATCTTATCAAATGCTATGTCTGCATGAATAAGAAATATTTTATATTATACTTTATACGAGAAAAATGCACTTAGTTTGCTATCGAATAACAAAAGAAGATACTTTTCCACATAAGAATTGAGAGTAAAAACACAATTAAAATTATTCATTGAAAGCTGCAATGGAATTGTTTAAGTATTTTTGTTAGTTTTATTTTCTTTAGATATCTTGTTCTTGTAATTTCACTATTTTAAAGATCGGAAACCATACTAATGAGATTTATCCTGAACGTGAAATATAATTATTTGTTTTGAAGGAAATTAGATCAACGATCAAATTGATTGTGAAAAATGTGTGCGGTTTGTTTGTCAATTACTATGTTCCTCAATACGTTTTATCATTGGCTTGGAAGTGGATCATTCATTTCAGTAAAAGTAGTCATACATAGACATTTCGAAATGGGTTTTAATTTTTCATCAATATAAGCAGTCAATGAACAATGTCTAATAAATATCACGAAATATATTTCACAGTATAGCGTTCATTATTACAGTTTTGCCATTCTGATTCTACTTCTAAAAGTGATATTTTTGTTTCAAATATACTATACTATTAAGGCATACATTATAAGCTTTCTCTGCGATTCAATCAATTGTTCCTATTCTACATAAGACCCTGGAGTCCGTCTGATTCTTCTAAACTACTTTTAAACATTTAGGCAATGTTTATACTTACATCATTAATTGGTAAAGTGTATATGCAGCATAAAATCATGAAAGCACAAGACAATGTATATATATGTACAATAGCAAATAAATTCACATAAATCTACGTAGTATATATAAAGTATCACATGCTATAAAAGCTCTAAAATGCTCAGTGAAGCTCTAGCTGTGCTAAGTTTTATATACGTACTGCAATTATTTATATTACAATGTTCCCATCTCTGGTCTTTGTTCGTCGTGTAACACCAGGGTCGAGCAGAATCCTGAGTAGTTCGGCAGTAATTGTCCGGCATCGTCGGGTCCGGGAAATCTGTGACTGTATATGAATGACGATGGGGTTCCTGAGTTTCCCATCTCTGACAGGTATATAAATTGTCGGTCACTGCTTTTGTTCCCATATAATTTTTGGCTTGTCCATTATAAAAGCAGTTGTTTGCTGTTAGTAGATGTACAAAAATAATATTGTTCATGCTTGCAGGTTGTTTTTTATATTAAATAAGCAATATATGTAACATAAAATATAAGTTATAAAACTTTAATACTAACAAAACTCTAATCATTATTCTATAGGAAAAGATGGATTTCACACATAAAATTTGAAATTTCATTGTTGGTAACACGAAGGTATATATGCTGTTGCTATTTTTGAACTCTGCTGTAGATTATGTTTGGTTGCAATTTTTTAATTATTTATATATAAATAGGTTCAAATGTGTTGGTTGGCAGTACACATATTGCGCCTTCCTTGCTACATTCTTATGAAACATGATTCCTACTTTTGTATTTAAATTTCTTAAATTTTCTAATCAATTCTTCGTAAAAGACCAGCACATTCGCATTCCCTTTTGGTTTGATATTCAATTGATTTTGAAGCTTTGCTAAATGAAAGTGTCTCCTTATTCATTTTCTTAGATTATTTATTAGTTACTGAAAAGAAATTTGAAGTTATTTTCTGACTATTAACGAATTAACACGACGAAAAAGAAACGAATTTTTCACCTTGGTATAATGAATTTATAATATGATGTCAAAATCGATTCTAATGTTACCGACATGACTTGATATTTATGATATATCGATGATATGTTTAAAATTTGAACACCATACCAAAGAGGTTGAGGCGTCATGCGAAGGATTTCCATTTACCATCATTCATTTACAATGGGAACTACTTACATAGCTGACATCGTGGTCCCCAAAATCCCTCCGCACATCTTCCCCTGGGGCAAAACCCCGTCTCTTTGTTGCATACTTGGTCCCTGTAACATCGACATCGGTAGCTACATTTGTATCCAAACGTTCCGTCCAAACATACTTCTGACAAGCGGGACAAGTCGAATTCTGTCGAAAAGAATAAATCAAGACTATAAAATCAAAATACAAACAAGGATAATAAAACTAAAACTGTTTATTGAAAACTAAAAAAGAAATAGTACGGATTTTCTTTATTCAACAGCTTTAAAAAAAAAAACATACCCAAAGATGTTGGCATAACATGGACAATTACTGTTACTAAGAGAACGATAGTAAAGTAAAAGTATATCAACAATATATATAAAGATATCTTCAAGTCTAAATTGAAAACAACGTTCAAACCTATGATTGTGTTGGATAAAAACCGCAATTTTTATACGTGTGCATATAACGTTGTAGAGGAGTCTAAATACAGCACAAACAACATTTTTCAAAAGCCAAAAGAGTGAAAAATACATTTTTAAATATATATTTATATAGATATCTTGATATATATGAGTGTGTTTATTATTGAATGGCATAGTCCTTTCTGATCCAAAAACAAAAGTTCCTACCCCACTGTCAAAAATAGATATTAGATATTCTACTAAAGCATGCTGTTTTAATTTCTCCATATCATCTTTGTAAAGGGTTAATGTTAGTGGAAATAACGATGGTAATTGATAAAATTAGGATGTAATCGTGTCTAAAGATTATTTCATGTATCGTTACTAATGCACTGCTAGTCTCAGAAACTATCATCAACTTGGCATCGACATAATCAAAACACACCTTTCATAAATCTCCCGTAGCTAAATCTCATTTTTTTAAGAAATGAGATTCTAACTTCCATACACAAAGTTGACCTTAGAGGGATTTTTGCTATTACTTTAATGTCCCTTATATTTAATAAGATGTACGTGTATTTAATAAAATTGAGAATGGAAATGGCGAATATGTCAAAGAAACAACAACCCTAACAAAGAGAAGACAACAACCGAAGAGCACCAATGGGTCTTCAACACAGCGAGAAAATCCCCCATCCGGAGGTGGACCGCAGCTAGCCCCTAAATAAAAATGTGCACTAGTTCAGTGAAAATGGGCGTTATACTAAACGCCAAAAAAATATAAATGAATCAAAATTAAAAAAAAAACAAACATATAAAACTAACAAAGGCCAGAGGCTCCTGACTTGGGACAGGTGCAAACACGCGGCGGGGTTAAATATGGTTTGTGGTATCGCAACCCTCTTCATATATCTCTAGCATATGTACATTTTTGTAGAATAAGGAAACATACAGCAGTATTTAAACCTCCTGCAAATGGCTTTCAATTTTTCGTTCCTAGAAAAGCGATAGGGACGTACAACAAGGTTTGTATTTCCTTTTCAAACACTGTCATTAACATGCTTACATGTGCAAGATCAAAGTCAATATATAGCTGTCTATGAATATAGTATTGCAACGATCAAATGTCTTTAAAACTTTTTAAAGAATTTGCACTGAACAGTGACAGCATTTAGGAAAAGACAAACAGTCGATTACTATAACTATCAATGATCCAGACATTCATTATCTAAGACTTTTCTATGATAAACTTGTTTCTAACCTATCCCTCCACCCCCCAAAAAAACCAAAACAAACAAACTATGTCAACGGAATAATTTCCTCATAACTATCATGATCATGACTATAATGAAAATTAAATTCACCGAACTTGAGTCTCAACTATGGCAAGTTCTTAAACATTACATTAGAAAATGTGGCAATAGTGCAAATAAAGTAAAGCTGTATATCAATGTTTTTGATATTTACACATTTTCGATTATACGAAAATCAATCTTTCATAAGTTTCGTCCTTTATTATACTATTATATGGTCTTTTTGAAACCGAAATGTGCTGTTATATTGCTAATATAAGCGTTAAATTCAAGAAACAACGATTAAATGTAATATAGTTCCCAAAACTGTTTGAAAAAAGCTCAAACTTATGTTTCTGTTATTACAGGATATATTCCCGCAGAACTGTGCATGAATCTATATTGTCTAATACAAAAATCTAATGCATGTCAATCAGCATGCAACGAAATGGTCTTCAAATTGTCGATCAGTCCGTCATCTTTTGATTTCTATCAGAAAATTGGCTTCATACTTCAAAACACAACATGGTATGCTTTTAGCCCATCGCTGGATTGAAATGGTATTTATTTCCAGCCTTCTATATTTTAAGTAAAACATTTTAAGTTATAAATCAGTTGTACGGTCATTACAAAGCATTAGCTATGAACGAGTTAAAGATCAGTTTCTATAAAACTGTAATGAAACATGTGATCATTATATTGATGTTTTACTGTACAAGTACATGGACGACTAAATAATTAGTCCTCTATAAAACTGTTGTCGCTGTTAGGAAGTCAGTCGATTGCATCAAATCTTGTCGTCCAACTTCTAATGTAATATTGACGTGACATCTTTTCGATGTTTTGAGGACCGTAAAGGGTGAACATTCTAAATATATTAGCTGTTTGCTTCCTTAGTTAATAAATTCTGGAAATAACTGACTTAAAATATAAAGGGCATGAGGAAAACCAAAATCATTAACAGATCAATTCAAACGAAAATGTGCTATATCCTACTGAAAACGCGCGTCTGGCGTACTAAATTATAATCCTGGTACCTTTGATAACTATTTACTGAAACTATGAGACGATTAAAGCTTATGTACGTTTCGGCAATTAAGTTTATCGACAGGTTGTACGCAATCCTGTGGGTACCAAAAGCAACTCTTTAAAAACAGAATACTTCCTCTATTGTTATGTATAACAGTTCATTACCAAACTAAATTCCATAAAATGGGAAAATATAACAATCCCTGACGTTGCTATAATGATATTTTTTACAATATAATCAAGAATTATCTAAATATACTGCGGAAATTTTTACAATGGATTATACAACACATTAATATTTGTCATTTTCTATATTTGGTTTTTTTATGTTCACTGTGGACATTACGACAAAAAAGTCGATTTTTTTATTCTTATGTTTATTTTCCCTGTTTGTGGCGGTTTGGACCGTTCTCAAGGGGCACACATTTCCAGTATCTATAAAGCAAGGGATTTCGTTCTCACATATATTTCTAAAAGCTTTCCAAAATTCTTTAAGATATATATGTACACAATTGTCCAGGCTGTTTTGGAATTGGGCTGTTCCTTTAGAAATCTTATTACAAACAGGGTACCATAAAGTATTTTACGGTGATGGTGTTTAATTAGGAACGATCTATGTAAACTTATTGATCTTTTGTATAAACTTATTCTAAAAGGTCATAGTTTAACAATGTAGTAAAATCTTTGAATTTATATATGTCTTTATTATTACTAACATTTATTTTGTTTTTGATAAGTAAGAAAATAACTAAATATGAATTGGATAAAGAGTTCTGCAAACTTATTTTGGATTTGAATACTGTCATGCTTTTCTCGGACTTTAACTATTGGATGTGTACTGGATGGTATTACAATATACGATATGGGCTTTGCTCATTGTTGATGACCGTACAGTGAACCACAGTTATTAACTTCCAAGTCATGTTGTCCCTGTTGGATAGATGTTTCATTCGCAATCATACTACTTCATCATATTTTTATTGGAAAATATGAGTGAAAGAAAATGATGTGTTGAAACATATCTTGAACCACTTGATTCATATGCAATATACATGCAATGAGGTCATCTCGAGTTCTTGGTAGTTTCTTGATTTCTATGTGATATTGGTTTTTGATTTGCACTTGATTTGCATGTTAATTTCAGAAGTGGCGTTTTGTTGGCAAAAAATGAGATTGCTTCCGCCATATAATGTTATTACATTTTATAGCCCAGTTCTATCATTTAATCAGAAACACTTTTCAGTTATTGCACTCTGAATTGACTGTTTTTTGGAATTGCTTTCCGCTATCTTGTTTTTAGCAATAAGGTTATGTTGTTTCAAATCTTAAAATATCCGTTTGGGGTTATCTAAGGTCGTTAAAGGTATTGAGTGACTTCACTTTACATTAAAAGTGGCATTCATACAGAAAATAAGTACATCAAGGAAAGATTTAGACGCAAACTTTTGTTTGCTCAAATTTGCTTAATAACCCACAGATTACATTATTTTTTAGTCAAAATGTAATAGACAAGAATTATAAGCATTTATCTATACAACATATACACAGTTCTTCATACAACCACTGAAATATTTTTTAATGTTTAATAACAATTCCAGTTATGTAATCTGTGCAACTTTTCTCGTTGCTACAGCGACGGATATCATATAACAATTTGAGATTGAGATAATATTTTCTGTTTGCAAATTAGAACATTCTGGTAATATCATTGAATTGTAGATAAATTGACATTTTCTGGTAGTTAGTGAGAGCCTGGCGATGGCAACCTCCCAGAATTTAGTAATGGCTATATGTAAAGACAAATCTTTATTGCAGTTTACTATAAATAATGTAAATGTTTGGAGTAATCATTGAAAAAGTTTCAATACTTACATGTATATACATAAAATAAATAGATGTAAAAACCTTTGACTTGTATGATACATGTTCTATGGGATCGACTTGTGCAAACGTTTACCATGCATAATGGATCAAGTACAAAAAAAAACTTTTGATCTTTTCAATTATATATTTCCTGTGATATTATTTAAATATATGATATGTAAGTCTATATTTCTGTTCAAAAGAGTGTATGCTATTAGTGTTGTTGGCTATTTATACCGCAAAATATAATGGGCATGGGCAAAGAAGCAAAGCAAATTAAACATTCTTTCTATATTGTTTTTTTGTAAAAGCGCACCTATGTGCAATAACTGTAAGACAATTAGCAATCACTGTAAAACTAATTTATAAAATTAAAATGCATCAAAATTGAGCATTGACTATTTGATAACCTGTATAAATAGCCAACACCACTAATAGCATACACTCTTTTGAACATTCAATTATCACGATCAACATACAAAAACTGACAGATGAATAACTCTTGAGAAAAAAACATTTCTGATTGCTATATAAATGCGATTTCCTCTCTATCATTCAAGTGACTGTTATGTTCAATCACAAGAAATGATCATAAATGGTATGCGATTGAGGTCGTCGAGATCTTGGTCCAACTGTCTGACGCGGTTTTTCATTCAGAGATACAGATATCTAACCAATATGGCAAGCTCTTTAAAAAAATATATCGTCAACAAAAAATTCCCAAAATAACAAAACGCACTTGTTTGATTAATTTCATGTTCATCTGCCATCAAAATGAATAAATTACTAGTATTAGTATACAAATATACAACTATGTAACGAAATTCGGTCAGTTCTTGGCTTGCTATCAAATACTAGTATGTTCAAAAGTGCTTAACACATTGGTATGTAACAAAGTGTCCACTTGGGTTATATTCGCGCACTTAAATAACCGGATTTTTATTCTGGGACCAATGCTGTCTAAACGTTATATTCTTCCTTGCTTGATATAAGCTGCTAAAATGTCAATATTCAAATTAAGAAAATATTATTATAAAGTGTCATGAAATGGACATGTGACAAATTCGTATACTTTTATTTATCTGCTTTGCTTTGTTAAGTGGTGAAAAAAAAAACTGAATATTAAGTTCTTTAACTGAATGCCGTAATGGTTGACATGAAAAAGATTCAACTTGTTCCTACGCAAGTCTTATCATTTGTCACCGTCACTTCCCTAGCTTTTGTTATACAAACTGAAATGTCTTGTACATCACTAGATTGGACGCCTGATGCTTCCAATATTCTTTGAAGTTAATATCAAACTTCGATCGATTCAAATTTATTGTGTTTTCGCAATTGTTTGCAAATAAAGGACTAAAAATAATTGTTATAACGTTATTATATAAACAATATCTGTGGCAGCAATCATCAAAGCTTGTAACTAACATTTACCTGGACAGGTATCAAATGATATAAATTATAAATCAATACACTTTAAATTCTCTTGTGTATTGATTAGAAACATTAGCCACATTTTCTCTCTTAAGAGTCGAATTAATGGATTACGCAAATATTCTTTAATTATTGATATGAAATGATCCATCAATATTTAATACTCGGTTCCAGGGAACAAAAATATAAGTCTATATAAGGTTTATAAATTTACTGCTTCGTTTTAAGTTAATCTTAGTTGTAAAGAATTATTTAGTGTAATTTAATTATTCCATTTATGAGCTGTTAAATTGCAGTTTAAGACTTGCAAGTTGTCGAAACTTTACGTCGTCCGGCAGTTTAACTTATGCTAATGCGGTAGCAAATTTAGCTGTGAGGGATACACAATACTGTAGTTTTAAAACATATCCCTCATTTATACAGTGTGTAATTTCCACTAAGTAACAGCTATTTGATGGATCCAAATATGCATGATTTTATGAGAAGCAGTATGTCTGGCATTATACATCATAGTCCGTTTTGTCAGTGGCTATCACATTTCCGACCGTTCAACCAAAATTGCAAAAAAAAACTTACTTGTTTAAAATTTAGCCACTGAATGTTTCAATGCAAGCAACCAACTCAGTTCTATACAGTCTAAATACAAGTTGCAGTATGGTTAAAATGTAAACAAATGAATATAGTCGGTCGAGAAAGATGTTCGTCCTTGTTTATAATCAATGTAAACTAAGCGTGGCAACAATTTATCATTCGTTTATGTTTATTGCCTATAACCCTTACAAGAAACAAAATATTTTGATTTGATCTATCATTAATAATGAGCTTTACACGTATTGTGTGTTGAAGATCCATCGAATATTGACCATGTTTAAAACAAAAATCGGGTGCCAGATTAAAAAAAAGTTTCCCTATTGATTTTTCTCCAGATCTACTCGTATATTTTCATCAGGTTTTTTCTTGACAGGAATACAATCGTATACAGTTAATGTATTTACAAGGATACATATATCAAATAAATGAAATTCAGAACCAAAAGCAGAGTTATGAGTCAAAAATAGATAGATCCACATGTTTTCAAGAAAGAAAAAAACATCAAATTGGAGTCGATGCAACTGTAATCAGACAATAATCATTAATGTAATCTACTGGAATGCATGCATGCAATCAACGTTCATTTATCGTATCATTAAAATCAAGATGTTTGTACCCCTGTCAGTACAAGTTTTAGAGTTCACGTTAATTTCAAAATAGAAACAGATTTTTAGCGACAGCAGAACTTGTAGAACAATGCCAAATGAACGGGGTTCCGCAGCTGTTTGACTCAGAAGTCTTAGTGTTAAAAACAGTAAAATAAGATAAAACTGTGTCTTCAAATCATCTAAGCAAAATTCCTGGCAATTCCAAAATATTCAGTTTTGAATTTCATATATTGTGTATATACTCTGTATGTACTGTATATTTATGTATTGCAATTAGTGAGACTTTAATAAAATATTGAATCTTCATAAATAAGTGCGCTTTGTGATGATACTCATTGATATATTAAATTCTTCACAGTAGCAAACCGCCCATTGGTCCCTCACTCGTGTTGGCTTCATCATAAGTCACCGTATGGGGCCACATCTTGAGCCGGAAGGAAAGATGGTCGATCAAATCTGATAAGTAAATTTCACTTACTATCTTACTCGATCTTCTTGGGTTCGACATTTATTCATTTGTTTGTTTGTTTTTGTTCGTTCGTTTATTTGTTTAATAATTCATTAACATATCGTCGAATTTTATCGTATAAAAGTGGTCATTTAACAGTGGAAACAAAAACACTTAGTGTACTGACTCATTAACAACAACCCGATGTTCTATTACAATGTAATTGCAAAATGTTCTCAGAAATCAAGAAGTCACGTCGCAGTCGTGAAAACACAATCAACTGGTGGATATTGCAGTAAATAAGCTATAGTTCGCAATGACAGGAATGCTTTTTACTCTACAGGATAATTAGGGGATGACAAATCACCGCTAGCTCTGCTCGATAGCGGTCTACTAACAAGTTCACTTCTGAATTGAATTTAACGACAACCACCAACACCTCTAAACGGTAATGACATTGTCATCAATAAATCGACAATATTTAGTTTGACATTTATTCATTGTCTTGTCAACGTCTAAACTCCAATGAACACAATTGTTGCAGGACAAACTAACTGTATGGAATGATCAAAAATTATTGAATTAAGAATTCACTGTCTTACTAATTAGTGAAGCAAAGCATGGTATTAAGAAAATCCTTTAATAGCATGTTTCTTAATGTCCCATACATAACCGAGCTAATTTTTGCAATACTTCGTAATAATTATTATTTCAAAATAATAGGATGTTCCAGCTGATAATTCAAAATAGACCCCGTTACTATAAATACAGAATTCAGGAAGGTAAAAGAGTTTTAACCGTGTAGTGTTTTACACCATACTGAGACCAAAAATAGTACTTTGTGAGAGCTGCCACATCCTTTAAACAAAGTCGATGGTGCACACAAAAAAAAAATCGTCGAAAACTAATTATACCACTGTCCCAGGTTAGGGGGAGGGTTGGGATCCCGCTAACATGTTTAACCCCGCCACATTGTTTATGTATGTGCCTGTCCCAAGTCAGGAGCCTGTAATTCAGTGGTTGTCGTTTGTTTATGTGTTACATATTTGTTTTTCGTTCATTTTTTTACATAAATAAGGCCGTTAGTTTTCTCGTTTGAATTGTTTTACATTGTCTTATCGGGGCCTATTATAGCTGACTATGCGGTATGGGCTTTGCTCATTGTTGAAGGCCGTACGGTGACCTATAGTTGTTAATGTCTGTGTCGTTTTGGTCTTTTGTGGATAGTTGTCTCATTGGCAATCATACCACATCTTCTTTTTTATAACAGATAATTCTAGATATGACCGTATTTCAAGAACTGTTTGCAAGAATGTTCATTTAGCGATTCCTTATACAAACAAATCTTTTTTCCCGTAGTGGGTTTCACGAAACCGCATATCAACCAATATTTGTTCAATCTAGTGTTTAGCAAATATTTGTTGAAAGTATTTCTATCGGATGTTCGGGTTTCCGAGCACGCAAGATTGTCTTTTTTCTTACTTTTGGCTCCCGGATTTTCTTATAACGGGACAAATTGAGAAATTGGCAGAGAAAGCATAACAGTGTGTATCATTAATTTAGATCCCAGTGACTCTCTTTTTATTTAGATCCCACTGACTCTCTTTTTATTTAGATCCCACTGACTTTCTTTAATTTAGATCCCATTGACTCTCTTTTTATTTAGATCCCACTGACTCTCTTTAATTTAGATCCCACTGACTCTCTTTTTATTTAGATCCCACTGACTCTCTTTTTATTTAGATCCCACTGACTCTTTTTATTTAGATCCCACTGACTCTCTTTAATTTAGATCCCACTGACTCTCTTTTTATTTAGATCCCACTGACTCTCTTTAATTTAGATCCCACTGACTCTCTTTTTATTTAGATCCCACTGACTCTCTTTTTGTCATTATTCATTGGTTAATAGTATAACAATTATTTCGGATTGCACATCAAAACGGGATAGTCAGAAAAGTGATGCCATCTTACATCGCATACTAGTAGATCATTTACAACTTGAATGTTTATCGGCGCAGAAATAAATTATAATTCAGATTTTCAGATTATAAATATGCAATTAACTTTTAAAATGCAAATCACACAGTTCGATGAATGCTATAAATTATCAAATGCACATTAAAATTAACGTTTCTGAGAGTTTTCGTCGACTAGACAAATGAATGACAACAAATTAGCAATGCTCTATAAAAAGTATTTTCCGATATTTCTAAATTACCATTTTCACTAATTTTTGTTTACTCGTTTCATATTGGATACATAAATCTGTGTTTACCTGCCTTTTGCCTCGAGAGAATTAACTGATATTTTGTTTGATCATAATTCAGTTATATCAAATTTTCGTTTTTATACTTTATCTATATAACAATCATCTGAATGACTAAAACATAAGGATGACATGGATCAATAACTGTCATAAATAAAGGCAACAGTAGTATACCGCTGTTCAAAACTCATAAATCCATGGACAAAAAACAAAATCGGGGTAACAAACTAAAACCGAGGGAAACGCATTAAATATAAGAGGAGAACAACGACACAACACCGAAACGCAACACACACAGAAACGGACCAAGCAACAGACAAAACACCACGAGAATAACAAATATAACATCAAAACCAAATACAAGAATTTGGGATAGATAAGTACCGTGCCACGTCTTATCTAAAAAATAAAAGAAAACACAAACGACTCAACGTTAAAATGCAACACACACAGAAACGAACAATATTATAACAATGGCCATCTTCCTGACTTGGTACAGGACACTTTTAAAGGGGAATAAAAGTGGTGGGTTGAACCTGGTTTTATGGCATGCCAAACCTCGCACTTTAATGGCAAAGTTAAATATAACATTGAAATGACAACATAATATTACAGGACTACAATACAAACAAAAAGGAGACCATATTAGACAAAGAAAAGCATGATTAATAGACAACAAAAGCATCAAGTTTAAAATTCAATACGCCAAAAACGCGTCTTGTCCACACAAGACTCAATAGTGACGCCCAGATATAAAAGATCGAAAGTGAAAAAAGTACAAAGTTGTACAGCACTGAAGATCAAAAGTTGAAAAGGTTTTGCCAAATACGGCATTGTTTGTATGCCCGGGATAAAGTACTCTATTATCCATAAATAAATTGCAATCGTTCGTCCTTGCCCTCCCTGGAGACCCCGCCTGACACAGGGAATCAGACTTCAAAGAATACACTGTCGTCTTTCTTTATGATCAAACAATAAACGGACAGAGGGAAACAATTTCCTGCATCCTATGTGTAATTATTGGAAAATTATAATCTTGTTAACTAATTGGATTGGGTGACCATTAGTGTAGAAATATCAGGTTTCTGCTTGTCTGGGGACAAGAAGTCAGACATCTTGGCCGAAGGTTGAAGTCTTCTTGTCAATAAGTAGATATGTCAACGTGTGCATAATATTGATACTTATAGAATCTGACATGGTTCGTTCAAGTGAATTAATATTATATAGACATAATTGATTGTAATTTTTTTTTTAACCAAGTGTTGTCTTAGCGTGTTTTTGAATTCGAAACTTCAAATTTTTAAATTTGCCTTGGATTTCGGTAAAGTTGTCGTTATACTGTGTCACGAATATTATTCAAATATTTGCTAGGAAGAAGAATCTTTACTTAATATATTCACATAAACATTAGATTGCACTTGTTATAAAAATACTATATTCAAGATTACTTCAGTCCACAGAGAAATATCCCAATCCACAAAATATCATTTTTAGTTTTGGTTAAAAGCTGCATACAATGTAAGGGTGTGCTAACTAAGTAAATACAGTTCTTCAAGTCATCGGAGTAAAGAAAAGTACAACACTTCCGAGATTGAACAGACACCTTAAATATGTATAAAGTTCAGGTTTACTATTTTTCATTCAATCGGTTTTATGAATAGGGTGATGACCCTCATAAAACTACCTGATAAAATGATGATTGAATCTGAAATGGACATAAAATGATATGAAATGTAACTGAAGATATTATTTATCTATTATAAGGATAATCGTGGTAATAGTATAGTCACTGGTGCGTAGAACACATGTACATTTATACCATAATGAATTGTAAATGTTATAAGCAGCCAAAGGCCGCGAATGATAACAATTAATTTTACTTTTCACAAAAAAGTACAACGTAAATTAATAAAGTAATATGATATATATACAAAAGTATATTTATGCAAATAAAACTATTCCACGGTGCATGAGATACGCCCATCATAATAATAATGAAAAACTCTATCGTTTATAACTTTTATTTGTAACATATTACACGACCAATAAAGAACTTTTACACATTTCTTATATCTTAATTAACCCAGAAAGATCATGTATTACAGAAAAAAAGCTAAAACACACTAACGTCAGATGAACGAGTTTAACCTTAGTATGAAACTTTAATATTGAGATGTAAGGTCATGCAACTGCTGGAAATGACAAAACTAATGAAAATTAAATGGTATAAAATGATCAAATATCGACACAGTTCAACTTAGTTCTTTGATATGGAGTTTATAATTTGACAATTGTATGGTAATAGGTATAAGATCACGAATGTAAAGTTGTGCTTTCCTGTGTAAATTTACTTGAAGAACAAAGACATGCAACAAACACTCCCATGATACTTTTTATCGACTAAGAAATGTTGCCAAAACTTGTGTACTTACCCCCGCTGGCTAAATAATCCACAGAAAACACATAGAAAAGTATTAATCCACTAGAAAAGTGTAATAAATTCCTCATTTTGTAAAATCATTACGTATTATCTCCCATAATTAACATTGTTTATAAATACTAATTATAATGTTTATAAGAAACTTTGTTTGTCCCACTTTAAAAATAGAGCACTTCATCTGCCAACATTTACATTGATGAAGATCAGATACATATAGCGCATGCGTCAGCTCTCATCAGCAGCCATTTGTTGCTGCCATATGGGGAATATCGGAATGAGATCTGACAAATGCATTTAACTTTTTTAACAGGTATTCATAGAAAATACAGAACACCTTGCTTCAGTAATTAAACCATTAATGCAGAAAATGATGCACGGTGAAACTGAGTGGATAGTGAAGTTTTAATAACAATGGAGCAATGGAGGTTATAATTATCTGTATGGTGTAGTGTTACTATACAGGCCTATCATCAATACCACTGTTATCAACACTTATATAAGATGTTAAGACATTCCACAAAGAACAACATGGCACGTTCCTTTGTTTGTTTATTAATCAAGTGTAGGGGGTAACCTTTGTAATAAAGAAATGATTGGACATTAGTTTAAAACAACGTACACCTCGGGACAGGGTGAAACCTTATTTACCGCACTGATAACAAGTACATGTTGATGTATCTGTTGATTTATTGGTCAATTTGTTGTATATTGTTGCAATGGATGTACATTGAGCACTTAGATAAA
Source organism: Mytilus edulis (assembly GCF_963676685.1). Classification (NCBI taxonomy): domain Eukaryota; kingdom Metazoa; phylum Mollusca; class Bivalvia; order Mytilida; family Mytilidae; genus Mytilus; species Mytilus edulis. The sequence continues at coordinate 102,749,161 of NC_092344.1, read as the reverse complement.
TTCATTATTTGCATTGAATTGCAAACTTTACAGAGATATAATATGATCATATACAGATTGACATTTTAAAAAGAAAATTATTAAATGGTTAATTAGTACAACAGGCTTTTGCGAGATTCAACACGATTAACAAGGTTTGCTTGTGTAATTATGTGTTCGTTTAAAAAATTTAACCACATAATTTTGAATAATAAACGAAGAATTGTTTAATTGAATATTGATATATCTGTTTTGACATTTTTTTAGAACGGCTGTACTCGAATGAAGTTTTTTTTACAATTTTGGTTTTGTTTAATTGATATTGGATGTTTTACATCTCTAACCGGTGTTCTCTGTTGTAAAGGTATTCAATGACAGGACAAGGCGCATTTTTTTTTGTATATGCACGTCCAGATCAATAGTACAAGTGTGAACAATGAATGCAAATTTATGTATGAACTAGAAATCTGATGCTCTGATGATATTTTGCATTGTTATTATCTAATCATGTAATCAATGTAATGACTTTCACATGCATGAGGCTCGGTTAGACCATCTGTTATCTCTCACTGTTATTCTGTCATTTCTTATCAATCAAAATTAATTGTAGTACGGTCATGATTATCCTTTATTTACAAAACGTTACTCAGCCTTCTTAATACCAACAGGAAATTTGAACACATCATTGTAATTTCGTAAGATAAATCAGGAAAGAAGAAACACGAACTGCCTTTGCTCTAAATATGAGTATCTGGGTGTTTTTTTTCTGACGTGATTTAATACACAGACACATAATAAAGATAACACATTTATCCATTATTTTGAAAATTTCAAATATTGAAATCAAGCTTTATTAATCCGTGATCGACGGACTTCAACCTAAAGATTCCCTTTAGCCAATTATTTCAGCATTTAAATCTTCCTTGGAAAAGAAAATTTCTAGTCTTAAATATACCACCATCAATTATGTTTATTATTATTTTACATGAAGATGAATATATCAAATAAGGACTAGAAAAATAAAACGTAAAACGAATTACACGCGAGAAACAAATTTCGTTGAAATTAAACAAAAATAACGAACTCCAATGTAAATATATTGGACCCAAATCACAAAATTAAAGTGTGGATTTATAACGGAAAGATCTTGATCAATATACCATAAATTGAATGATCTATAATTATAGATTCTTTAATGTTCTTGTTTTTTATAAGTGACTAAAGGACTTTCTAGTTTAAAAGTAAACAAATTAAAAATGCCTGTGTTACTGAGACAAGTCCAAAACTTCTTGGTTACAAGACATGATATAGGCAAGAAATGTTGTATTGACAAAAATCGAAACATTGCCAACAAAAACCGCAAATGAATAATCACCAGAAAGAAGTTGTAAAAACTTCTTAATCAACTCAAGTTAACATAGTTTAGTATAATTTCAGAAGCATGTTCATATCCGCAGATATTGGGACTTTTTAAAAACAATCTGAAGTCGGAGGGTGTCCAGGAGAAAAGAAGAGTGTTAAAATGTCCATATCTACTGATGCGAACCAACGGAAATCACAAATCTATAGATAATCCCAGGTTGTAGTCCAAATAAAACAACTTATAGGGAAATCACTAATCTATGGATAATCCCAGGTTGTAGTCCAAATAAAACAACTTATAGGGAAATTCAGATTTATTCTAAGATCCAAATTGATTGAAAAATGAAAACTAAACAGACTGGGATATCGTATATCAAATACGAGGTAAATAAACTAGAGAAATGATTACTATGTACTATAGGGTTAGACTGTTTAAAGCAGTCTATGCAATCACGTAATAATTTATCGAATTCTGTCAGCAAGTCACGAAACTCTATATTAATCGTGTAAATACTAAGACGTAAAAACCTAAAGACATGACATTGCCGAGATTTAATTTTTATTGGAAAATATGGACTAAATTGTCAATCACACGAACAATAATCATTATAAAATACAGATTTGTTTTGTAATTATAACTTTTGAGTTATTTGTTCTTCGTGACATCAAGCTTCATTTATGGTTTGTTAGTTATTTGTGACTATAGAAATCGAGGAACACGGAGACCAATGTTTTTTTTACATGTTTTTTTTTATAATACATATACATGTTTTACAAATAAGGTAATGATCGAGAATGTTCCTCAACTAACATTTCCTTTTTGTACCGCCTTGATTGTCTCTTGCGTGGTAATGTGTTAGTGTCAAGTGTTGGAAGTCGCGGATTCGAACCACAGCTTCGTCAAACCAAAGACTATGAAGTTATTCTTTTCTGCTTCTCTGTTTAGCACGCGCACAAAGAGAAGTTAGACCAAATACTGGTCGTTTCGTAATCAGAATAACTAAGGGTGTCTGGTTATGTATGTCTCTTGACTGTTATCTCGTGAACTAGCACTTAAACAATTTTGTAGTTTTAGTACAACACAGGGTTAAGATTTATAGTACCGGTATACATATACATGTTCTCTTCTTGAATATACATTTAATTTGCCACATGATGATAAACAGAAACCACCACCATCATCACCATATTCTCTCTATACGATGTTAAAAGTCAAAACAAGGCAGCATTGTTCCTTTCACCTCCATCATGTCCATACAACTTTATTACAACTTCATTAGACATTTGAAACACTTTGAACCTGAAAGCAATCAGCCAGATGATAATTAAGTAGTATGAAGTTCTATATGATTATGCTATACTGTTACATGGCCAGTCGGCAATTTAAACTGTAAATGGGAAGACTATTTTAGCTACGGATGTTGTAGTAATATCTAATCTATCTTTATTAGCAGTAATTGCTGACGTTTTGACAATTTTATAGCCAACTATCGGAAAAACTATCAAAAATTTACAACACTTAAAAGATGGATCATCACAAGCTTTTAAGGTAAATTGAAAGTGGACTAAATACCCTTTTAATGGTTTATAACAAGGAAGAAATAAAACAGACTCAGCTGAGCTTCAAGAAAAGTTCATAAATGACGACTTGTAATTGAAAATAAAAAAGCTTTTAAACAGCTTCGAACAATAGACCATACATTTCATACGTCATCTCCGACAGTTACACAAGAAAGCAAACACCGAACCGTATCATCGAAACTGCATCAATTTAAGAAGAATGATCTGTGATTGATCTTTTACCACAAAATAATCCAGTTACTTCTGTATACAAACTATAAATTAAAGTCTATGTAGAACTTGAACTACCATAACGTGTAGTATAGAAGTCTCAAATGGAACTATAGAGGCTTCACTGTGACATGTATATTTCTTTGTTACCGCGATCTGAAATTTAACGTTTTATCATTGCCAGTTTTCTGCAAATTCCACCACGTTACTTTGATAATCAACCCATGCTGGTTTTGCATCTATAATATGAAGAATAACAGGATTATATTAATTTAATCTTGCATACAAAATGTAATTAAAATTATGCATATATATTATTGTTAACAACTTCCTGAATAAGCATTTAGTTTTGCACGTTTAACATTCATCCACACATCCATCCATTTTATTTACACATTTGTTGGCATTGAATTGTGTATGTCTTGGTGACGAACTAGTATTTGGATTTTTAACCAGTAAATAAAATACTTTAGAAATTTGGTTAATTTACAAAATATGAGAAAGTACCGTAATTTTAATTCTCTAGGAATGAAAAAAAATAACTGTAAAAAGGAAAAAAATGCAATCTTGGTTAAATAATATCGAAAAGGTAAGTGAATTGATATGAAGCAACAGAAATCAATTATTACCCCGCATTATGTGTCCGACCAAGCTGACCGTGTTCCGAATATACCCATTCATAAATGACGGACGTTAATTGCTGTTAACATGGAACAGAAAGTGGTTATATTTCTGCGCACGGAAATTTTATTTGAATGCCAAGATGCACAACATGTCATCCACAATGGACTGTGGTAATGAGACGAGTAATGAAAAGGAGATTTGCCATACAAAGTGCATAAAGATATCCCAGGGGTTCCACTTAATAACATGGAAATTTGGCTTGTAGTGTTTTGTATCTACTGGATCAAGACTAATAAGAGATGTCAGTGTCACATGGGTACTATTGTAGTGAATTAACATCATTTGCTCAAGTATGTCCTTCATTCTATTTTACCATATGCATTTGTCTGTTCTCATACAAAGAGTTTAAATAGAATTACTGCGGAATATCACCTCACAGCTGTAATAAGTTCAAAGATTCAAAATAGCATTGCACCTATTTAATTTTCATTTTAATTAACCTTTTTAATTGATTCAGTTGCAGAAATGTAACGATCCAATTAAGTATAGTTTATTTTATTTTCAATGCTCTGAAGAAGCACGTGCATGCTGCAGCATGGTTGCTATGAAAAGTTTAAGATATCATAGATAGGACGGTTATTTAAGGAATGAATGTTTTTTTTTCTGTCTATGAAGAAATAACATAAACTAGTGATACAAAGTCATACTGAATAACCCGCGCGAATACTTAAAATATCTATTACAGGGCATGCACAGTTTTGTTTTCTCTTGCAATGGTATGTAAAATATTTGACTTTTCAATCCTTTACACTTGTATTCCTTATTCTTAACATAGACAGATTGGAAAGAATTAGTCCTACTTTTTTCATTAAAAAGAATGGCTAACGAAGATACACAAATCGTGTATTAGGAAAGGATATATCTTTCTTGGTGAAAAACAAGAGTGCACACACTGAAATGTCTCGCTTTCTTTACTAACCATTGATTTTATGTAAACATAAAGCTCTACAAGTAACACATAAACTTAACATGATTCAAGAAAATGAGGAATACATGTACACCTTCCAATCATTCAATAAACCAAACATAGTTGACCTATTGATTATAGTCTCTAAGAAACGGTCTTTACCAAGCAAACTTAACATTCACCTATGAACCATGAAAATGAGGTAAAGGTCAGATGAACCGTGCTGGACAGACATGTACACATTACGATCAATCTATGCATTACATATATAAATTGACATATTGCTTATATCGTATATAAGAAACAAAATTAACCATGAAAGCGCAACATTGACCAATGAACCATTAAAATGAGGTCAAGATCAGATGATACCTGCCAGACAGACATATATACCTTACAATCCTTTTTATTGCTTATATGAGAAAATCAGACCAAAACAAAAGAACTTAACTCTAAGCAATGAACCGTGAAAATGAGGTCAAGGTCAAATAAAACATGCAAGATTGATCTGTACATCATAAAATATTTGCATGCACCAAAAATAGTTGACCTATCGCATGAAGTATTTGAAAAAAATACCAAAACTCAAAAACTTAACACTGAACCATGAATATGAGGTCAAGGTCAGATGACACCTGCCAGTTGGACTTGTACACCATACAAATATTCCATAAATCGTATATAGTAGACCTATTGTATATTGTATAAGAAAAAGACCAAAACTAAATAAATTGCTTCGCTGAGTGCAGCCTGATACGACCGCAGAGGTTTAACCATGAACAGCTGGGGCAAAGTAGGACACAATATTCAAGCTCGATACTGTCTGAATTTGGATTGTGATAAAATTTTTGACATAGTCAAGGTTTCTGACACAAAATAAATGTATAGATCTTACAAATCTATTGCGCGATTCTGTGCAATTAAAGATTCTTCTTGAAATTTTGAAAAAGGTTGGAAAAACAAATTTGAACCCATTAAAAAAATTGGAACCCCCTAAACTTTTAATCCCCCCTTTCAGCAATTACCCCACACTAAATCACAGCTTTTCCTTTGTAGTATGGAACCTTGTAGTACAATTTCGGAGAGATCCATACTCTTAAACACAAGTTAATGTCTGGAAACTAGAAAAATGCTTGTTTTTGGCCCCTAATTCCTGCATGAATTGGGTAATTACCCCTAAACTCAATCCCAGCCTTCCTTTTGTGATATGGAACATTGTGGTACAATGTCAGAGTGATCCATACACTTACACACAAGTTATTGGCCAGAAACTGCAAAAATGCTTGTTTTTGGCCCCTTTTTGGCCCTTAATTGTTGGCACCATGACCTCCAAAATGAATTCAAACCTACTTCTTGTGATATTAAACATTGTGGTATAATTTCAGAGCAATTAAAATACTTATACACAAGTTAATATCCTGGAAGTATAAAAAAGCTTGTTTGGGCCCCTAATTCCTAAACGGTTGGAACCATCATCCCCAAAATTTATCACAACCTTCCCTTTGTGGTATTGAACCATCTTATTAAATTTCATAGAGATCCATTAATTTAAACTAAAGTTATTGTCCGGAAACCAAATGTGTCTATGGACGACAACGATGATGCAGACGACGATACATACCATTATACAATCCCAAACATTTTTTTGCGGTCGTATAAAAATTAACTATAACCACTGAACCATGAAAATGAGGTCAAGGTTAAAGACACCTGCCAGTTGGTCATGTACAGCTTACAATCCTTCCAAACACTAAATATATTAGACCTATTGCTTATTGTATCTGAGATATGGACTTGACAACTAAATTTAAAGGGGCACTAGCTGCCAAATTCATGTTCACCGATTTGACTCAAAGTCTCATATTTTATTTATAACAATGTAAAACATTTTTCCAAACTATCAAAAATATCAAATAAACAATTTACAGGACATGGTCTCAATAAGATGTTGCTTCGTTTCGTGTGAAATTTAGCCAAGACGCCATCTAATTTACTATCGAGTTGACCTTCTATGACCATATAAGCGATGTAAACATAAACACAGATGGGTCAACATTTTTAATTAATTCTACATAGGCGGTAATGGTAACGTTTTCCTCCGTTGCTCAGTCCATATCGTTTACTTGAACATGTGTGATGGCTCATATCGAAGCTGATACATTTATACATGTCTGGTTAATTTTCGGGGTGGCAAGTGAGATTACTTTTTTCGCAAATTGCTGGACCCCGGAAGATGGTAAAAAATGTCACTCTCCACATGAAATAATCCCAAAATTTTGATCATTAAACTCAATAAAAAAATTGTCCTTTCTAATAATTTATTTCAGGTCAAATCTACATATTTCTTTTCTCATCACATCAGCTCTATAAAACAGTTCTTATTGTTCATTTATGTCCATTTTTAAAATCACAGCATCCACAATTGTATGGCGGACTAATATTGTTTTTTAATTACGTCATGTTCCTCATCGCAAGGTCTATTAGGGATCCTGACCCAGATATAAATAGATTAAGCAACTCGTGCAATTGGATTTTTAAAGGTCTGTTAAATTTTGTATTATAGATTAAACAAGAGTGCACACGCTGAAATGTTTACTTATCATTGACATTATATCGATAGTCCTTAATATTAAGCTCTATTACAACTGCCACATAAACTTAACACTAACCAAGAAAACTAAACATTGTCCAATGAACAATGAAAATGAGGTCAAGGTCAGATGAACCATGCCAAGCAGGCATGTACAGCTAACAATTCTTCCATACAACAAATATATGACCTATTGCTTATAGTTTAAAAAAACCCAGACCAAAACACAAAAACTTAACCCTGAAAATGGTTCAAGGTAAAAAAAAAACTGTGCTACTGACATATAGATCATAAAGTATTTCCATACACCAAATATAGTTGACCTATGGCATATAGCATTAGATAAAAAGACCAAAACTCAAAAACTTAACTTTGACCACTGAACCATGAAAATGAGGTCAAGGTCACATGACATCTGCCCGCTAGACATGTACACCTAACAATCATTCCATACAACAAATATAGTACTAGACCTATTGCATACAGTATAAGAAAAACAGACCAAAACACAAAAACTTTACTATAACCACTGAACCATGAAAAGGAGGTCAAGGTCAGATGACACCTACCAGTTGGACATGTACACCTTACAGTCCTTCCATACACCAAATATACTAGACCTATTGCTTATAGTATCTGAGATATGGACTTGACCACCAAAACTTAACCTTGTTCACTGATCCATGAAATGAAGTCGAGGTCAAGTGAAAACTGTCTGACGGGCATGAGGACCTAGCAAGGTACGCACATACTAAATATAGTTATCCTATTACTTATAATAAGAGAGAATTTAACATTACAAAAAATCTTAACTTTTTTTCAAGTAGTCACTGAACCATGAAAATGAGGTCAAGGACATTGGACATGTGAGTGATGTGACTGACCGAAACTTTGTAACATGAGGCATCCATATACAAAGTATGAAGCATCCAGGTCTTCCACCTTCTAAATTATAAAGCTTTTAAGAAATTAGCTAACACTGCCACCGCCGGATCATTTTTCCTATGTCGAGCTTTCTGCGACAAAAGTCACAGGCTCGACAAAAATTATGTTTATCGTCGTTTTAAACCTTATAAGAATGATTTAGTGTGGATCGAATCAGTTAATCAAATTATTGACCTTTGTTTCACTTTCAATGTTGACATTCTTTTCTTTTAAATACCGTACACAGACAATGCATGCGTTATTCTATCACTTTCTACAGGGTTAAATTGGAGTTCACATGAATATGGATTTAATGAGGTCGAATTATTTACTTGCAAGTGAATAATTCATTATCAATGTTTATTAGCTTAATTTGACAAAACTGAACCATTTTAGCTGATAAAAGCAAATTATTATTTCACTTTTTCACTTTCATTAATGATTGAACAAAAAAAAAATCATACTTTTGATTTTTTATATATCTCGTAGCTAGTGCCCCTTTACTCGTAGCTAGTGTCCCTTTAACCTTGTTCACTGATCAATAAAATGAGGTGGAGGTCAAGTGAAAAATCGTTGGCAGGCATGAGGACCTTGCAAGGCAAGCATATACCAAATATAGTTATCCTATTACTCATAATAAGAGAGAAATTAACATTACAAAAAATCTTAACTCTTTTTCCAAGTAGTCACTGAACCATGAAAATGAGGTCATGGGCAATGGACATGTGACAGACGAAAACTTCTCAACATAAGGCATCTATATCCAAGTCTGAAGCATCCATGTCCAACCTTCTCAAATATAAAGCTTTTAAGAAGTTAGTTAACGCAGCCGACACCAAATCACTATCCCTATGTCGAGCTTTCTGCGACAAAAGTCACAGGCATGACAAATCAAAGAGCAGATTGCTCTGAGGGATACGATTGCCATTGTTTCATTGACACATGTATGCATGTAGCTGGATAATATTATTTTCAAAACTAATTCAAATGACAAACAGACATGTAAAATAGTTACAAAATAGCCAAACCCGGATAAAAGTGTATGAACAATGTAATTAGGTCTATTGTGTTTTATTTTTGTACTATCAATACCAAGTTTACTTTCCACAGCAGTCACTGACTGACTCAGAGTGAGAGATGTCAGAGAAGGTATTTTATTTCACTCATTGGTTATTAGATTTTATTAAGTGTCTGTTAGCGATGCGTCGACGTATAGTCATCAATGTGCTGATGGATCGTCGTATGATGTAGATGTAGATTTCAATTCGTATCTTATCACCTTTTTTCCTACGTTAATTCTAGGAGGAACCCCATTCCTAACTCTTTAAATATTTAATTTCCTTTGGGTCAGTCATCATGGCTCCTTTCCGTACACATTTATCGGTTTAAATTGCATTCGTTTTTAATATAATACGATGTTTATTGACAGAACGAGCTAATACTCGACGTCTTGTTTATATTGAGAATTCACGGAAGTTACTGCCGGAAGGGAGACAACTCGAAACGATAATATGGAAGACTCCATTTCGCCTGAAGGGGTGTTCTACGATGTGGAATATATTTATTTTAATCTAAATAATTTGACATTTTCCTCTGTGTGAATGGAGGTGTGCCTTGATTGGCAGAACTACGATTACAGACAGAATGATGCATATGATTCAAAATTATGCAACAACAATAACCCTCAATAGCAGACATACATAGAAAAGATCCCATGAGTTATAAATTAATTAATTGAGTGGGGAATCCAGAGCAACCATTCAATCTAAAACCCCTTAAAGTCAAGAAAACTATACGCATGCGCATAATTTCAGAATCAAACCCTGGGGCAAGATATATTAAATTCTTATTAAAGGACCTAGATGGTTCTCAATTTCTTTATGGAAGTACAATCTCAAATATCAGTTTCATAACAATAACATATAAGAACAAGAGTGCACACGCTGAAATGTCTCGCCATCTATATTAATCATTGATATTATGTTGATAGTCCTAAGTATAAAGCTAAGCTTTATTACAACTGTCACATAAACTTAACATCAACCAAGATAACTAAACAAAGACCAATAAACCTTGAAAAAGAGATCCAGGTCAGATGAACCTACCAGGCAGACAGGTACAGCTAACAATGCTTCTGTACAACATATATAGTTGACACATTACTTATAGTTTAAGAAAAATAGACCAAAACACAAAAACTTAACACTGTGCAATGAACCGTGAAAATGAGGTCACGGTTAAATAAAACCTGCTCGACTGACATTAAGATCATAAAATATTTCCATACACCAAATATAGTTGACCTATGGCATATAGCATTAGATAAAAAGACCAAAACTCAAAAACTTAACTTTGACCACTGAACCATGAAAATGAGGTCAAGGTCACATGACATCTGCCCGCTAGACATGTACACTTAACAATCATTCCATACAACAAATATAGTAGACCTATTGCATATGGTATGAGAAAAACAGACCAAAACACAAAAATTTAACTATAACCACTGAACCATGAAAATGAGGTCAAGGTCAGATGACACCTGCCAGTTGGACATGTACACCTTACAGTCCTTCCATACACCGAATATACTAGCCCTATTGCTTATAGTATCTGAGATATGGACTTGACCACCAAAACTTAACCTTGTTCACTGATCCATGAAATGAGGTCGAGGTCAAGTGAAAACTGTCTGACAGACACGAGGACTTTGCAAGGTACGCACATATCAAATATAGTTATCCTATTACTTATAATAAGAGAGAATTCAACATTACAAAAAATTTGAACTTTTTTTTCAAGTGGTCACTGAACCATGAAAATGAGGTCAAGGACATTGGACATGTGACTGACGGAAACTTTGTAACATGGAGCATCTATAAACAAAGTATGAAACATCCAGGTCTTCCACCTTCTAAAATATAAAGCTTTTAAGAAGTGAGCTAACGCCGCCGCTGTAGCCGCCGCCGCCGCAGCCGCCAGATCACTATCCCTATGTCGAGCTTTCTGCAACAAAAGTTGCAGGCTCAACAAAAACTCCACTTCAGTTCCATTATATGACAGAAATAGATTTATAGGTATTCAGAGAACTCTCGCATTTTATCAAAACTGGGAATTCCCTCTAACGTGTTTCTAAATTTATAACTACACTAAATATAAATACTGCTTAATTCTGATTTTCCGTGTTGTTAAAAACACCCATCGAAGTCAAGGGAATTATCAAACATGAAGATTATGAAAAGAACATTATAGGAAAGTTGATTAAGTTCAATCCCTTTGTTTGTTTTTACTTTTTAAGGTGTAATACCACCATTGATTTTTCCCTATTAGTCTTTGTTAAATTGGCACTTTTAAAAAAATCGTACAGTATTTACCTTTATTTCAACCAAAGAAATACTTTGCATGTGTAAAGTTCAATCCTTTCCAGTGATACAGTGAAAATTTCACACTACATTTCATTGCATATAAGAAAGTAACCACCGCCGAGGGTAGACAACCCAATTTTTACACTGTTATTTACTGGTTACCTGCTTTGGTAACTATGTAACCTTAACGTTCCAAAATATTTTATAAGACCATCAAATAAAAAAAGAATGATGCTTTCAGACACCCAACATACATATTTACGACTCAGAAAAATTTAAGTGCATTGAAATGCAGGGTTAATTTTCTACAACTGTCAAATTCAAGGGAATATTTTTTTAGGCCTACTTTCGTATGCAACCGGATGTGACGTACCATGATTTGGTGGTATTACACCTAAAAGCAAGACAATCATAAGAATCTGATATGTTCCTTAATGTTTAGAATAAAACGATTGACGTGAGGGAAATTGCTCTGAGCCATCGGTATAAGTCTACAGATTGCTTGAAAGCAATCGTATCCCAAAAACCCTTAATCTCACGTTCTGTGACAAATGTCACAGACAAGACAAAACCAAGAAGCCATATTTGTTATTGTAGCCACGAAAAGGCACCACAAATTCAAAGTTAAGAACATAAATGTGTCGGGTAAACAGCAAGTAGATAAGTTAGAATCTTGGATGAGGTAGGAAGCTTGGTAACTAATATCAAGAGGCTGATCTGAAAACTAAATTTCTTTTATGTTACAATCTGAATTACATACATGTATGTGGCAAATAAGAATTAAATGAGTGAGGGAATATGCAATTGCTTACCAATATACAGCTTGGTATTAAATATCAAGAAGCTCTTATTTTCAGTTGCTGAGAAAAAAGGCTGCAAAAGAGATATGAATAACCAGAAAGATGGATAGATATATAAACCAGTATACTCCAACTTCTTTATTATAAAATGCAAGAGAAATGATATGTAGTTTTCATGATATTTGATCTCTGGTTGAAAGTTGTCTATTTGGTAATCATACCATAATTTGTTATTTTTATGACACAAAATCTCTAACCACACAGGGACACTTGACAATGCCAAAAGCAAAGAAACAATTTTTATTGTTCATTAATTTCAAAGGCACAGTCCCACTTTTGACACAGTATTAAAGGTCACTTCAATACAAATTATCTCACATGGGCCTGGCACAAGGACTGGTTTGAGTGAAACAATAGATTCCAATGTTTTATATGGTAGTAATGTTGTGTGCAGATGAATTAAAACAATGACATAGTTAGATTTCTAGAAACACTATTGGCACAAATTTATGACATTAAAACGAGGAGTATTTATATTTCACAACCTTTATTACATGGTTATATTAGAACTTAAGAACATTAAAAAAAAGCATTGTAGTAGGTGAAATATAAATTTCATACATGAATATTTCTACCATAGTATTCTCAAAGTTATGTGAAGTTAATAACTATTATTGAGTATCTTCAATTTCCAAAGGGAATTCAATTATGGTCAATTTCAGACATGTAGCATCAAAGTTTTGGAAATCATTTTTTTTAGAATTGGTAAGAATCCTTGCTACATATACTTTCTCTCCATGAATATGGAAAAAATAAGAAGTTTTAGGCAGACCAGGAAAAGCTGTCATAAAATCATTTGGCAAAGATTATAAAATTCAATTGCATAGCATCTCTTAAATTCATTAGCTGCATTTTTATTTTTAAATTGTTTAATAATAACATGCTTTTAACATTCAGCAATCTGTAACTATTTATTTGATATAAAACAAATTCAGGTTTAGACCTATTCTGTAGATCTCACGATTTCTATCTCTGTTGAGTATTCATATATGAGAAGATCAAAGTTTGACATATACTCCGGTTACTTTTCCCAACAGTGGTGAAAATAAATTGCTCAAAATAATAAGTAGCTTTACAGTAAACAAGGGATGCTTGCAACTCACACAGATTATTCCTGAAATTACTTTTAGTTATTTCAGAAAATAAGTAACAGAGAGTTTGACTCTGTCGACATTGTTATATAATGAGTATCAAAAATAGGGTCCTTGTGATAAACTATATTTTATAAATATAATACTATAAACCATACTTATATATAAAATGGTAAATTTCTTAATGTCTTTAATTGATTTGCTAACACTAAAATGTGATATTTTATAGTAAGTTGCTTTCTTTTACTTGGCTGCTGACACTAATACTGTATATACAAAAATTATTGCAAGCATTTTTATTGCAATTTTCTAAAAATGGACAAAAATGTGAGATTACTTACTGTGACTTCGGGAAGACTTACTTTACAGGTATATGAACTTACAGGTATATGAAGCACTTCTTATTACTGCCATACTCTACCAATTGCATAATTCTCAATGACTAAAAACCTCGCAATAACTTTTGAATTTGCAGAATAATATACAGCTGAACTAATTATTTTGCAGAAAGTTAACAATGGTAAGCTATCTCAATAAAACCCTTTTAAAAAATAATATCTTTTATATTCAATGCAGATGAACAATTTTGACTTCTGTCTTATAAAAAAAAATAACAACATTTCTAATTAAAATATGTAAAACACAAATCTAATTAAAATAATTATATAAAATAGACAAAAATCAGATTAACAGAGTAACAATTTTGTTGTAACAAAGTTAATTTATGTTTAACATATTTTCTTAAATTATTAATCTATGCTAAAAAAAATACCATTGAAAACGTGCATTTTCTTGAAATATGAAATACACAAAAATGGTGGCCTCATTATTTTCATTTCCCAATACATAAATGTACATAAATAATACACTTATATATCATAAAAATAACTAAGATTCTCATTAAGGTATTTGGCAATGAAGGCTGTTTCATTAAAACATACATGGTACCCAGGGAATTAAGGCACTTTGAAAACAGAGTGACCACCCATAGGAGTGATTTAGAGTCCTGCATTTTAACCTTTTCAACACAATATTTCGCATCCACCCATAGTGGCAAATTTAAGTTGCCTTCCCTGGGTCCAATGTATGTTTTTATGGAACAGTCCTGAATAGCAATGCCTAAATTCATTACTAAAAAAAATGATAAAATGAATCAGATTAAGATTAAATTTTAAATTTTCATTTGAATTTATCAAATAGCGATGAAATAATATGGACTCAACTGATACAATTTTTATGCATCTTTGGACTTGCCACTTAAATAAAAGAAGAGGCTATGACTTCTATTTTAGCAGAAATCTTGGTTCATTGTGGGTTCCAGTAAGTATTAAAAAAAAATTGTTTGATTTTTTGTCTGTTTAGGGACGACATCAAAAGATCGATGTAGGATAAAAAACTTAAATCAAATAGTTTGGGGGTGGGGGTTAAAATTCTGCAAGTTTTGTATATCTAAAATCGATTTTTACATATATCCCTATTGGTAAATCAATTTTCTATGTGAATTAAGTTTTTTATCCTACATTGAACTTTTGATGTCGTCCCTTATAAGGAGAGGGACAGGGAGACTAAGGCAAAACAAAACATGTAATTTGAAAAAAGTATGAATTTATTAGCTATTTTAAGTAGTCAAAAGTTTTGATACAATTCATATTTACACACATCATTTCATTTGTTTATGATTTATTAAGTTTTTAAAAGAGCATTGGTTTTAGAACACATGTTGGTAGAGGTATTAAAAATCTTCATAAAGGAAATAAAATAAAATTGAAACCTCATCAATTGTCAGCTGATGGAAGAAACAAGTGAAGTTTTATGAAAATGCATGAATTTTAAAATATTTGGCAAGCACTAAAGGCAGGGAGCACTAAAAAAAGTTCTCCCTCAAACTCATAGTAAGACATTGTTTGAAAATTAGAACAAACTTACAGACAAAGACCTATTTTTACAGCACTGATTATGAAAAATAATTCATTAGAAATTCTCAACATAACACAATTGATAACTAAACAAGCTTTAACTTTAATACCACAGATATAAATAGAAAATCACAAATGGACATTTAAAGGATGTACTGTCAAAAAATACACTATATATACTAGTAAACATTTATTTACACCTAACAGTACAGGAAAATAACATACTGTGAAGATGACCTTGTTAGTATTAAAGTAGCCCAATTTTCATCTTTTTTCCCTCTTTTAATAATACATCTGTAAATATCACAATATAATTGCATATAAAATGTTTTATAATTTTCATAATATATACAGAAAACAAAATTTAATTATCATACAAATTTTCTTTACTATGTCTGTTGATTATTTTTAATACTGTTAAATGCATTGTATTATTTCATGAGTAACCTCCCCTTCCTGACAAAAACATTTCAATTATGTGAGAATTTTTCAAGAGCATTCCTTTATTCATTGTGCATACTCCTTGAACATGTCCTCCATGTTTTAATTTCCAAAGATGTTGAAAACATTTCTAGCAATAATACTTTTATGGAGAACATAATTTCATATTCATAAATATTTCAATTTAACAAGCAAAAAAAAATCCCTTATATTTATAAATATTTCAATTTTAAAGTCAATAAAAAAATCCCTATTTCAAGAAGCACTCTGTGGTAAGTATTTTGTTGTGTAAAAACTCTTTTAACCTGCTACACTAAAACGTTGTAGGATATATCATTTTTCATTTTTGTGTCATTATTATTTGTGGGTAGATCTTTTTCATGGATTTCTTGGGTAAGGTTCAACAATATATAAGTTTTTTTATAAACTGAATGATCAGCCATAGTGACTTTTTAAAGATTTCTGCAATATAAAATAACAAAGTGTTATCAAATATCTTATATGCAATGATAAATAAACAATAAATGGATTGCAAACTATTTAAAAAAAATACAGAGAGACATCTAAAAATATGTACAACTGAAATTGTCTCACAAAATATTAATTAGAAAGAAAGTGAGAGAAGAACAGAAAAGAAAAAAAAAATACAAAGGGATATGCTTCCCATATATACAATTTAAATAATAAAAAAAACCACAACAATCACTAAAACATGAATATCTTAAAATAACCAACAACTGAAAGAAAGATAATAGTGTTTCTTTTTTTTAGCATAAAGCTTTCACATGCCCTCAGAGGAAATTTCACATAATTTGAATTTAGATACTTTTATGTCTAATATGGCAATCCATATTCTGAATAATTAACAATCATATACAAGACTAAAGCTTTGGGTTCTTCGTGAAAATATTGTGTCCATAATAAACATGGAAAAATACAACTAAAAACGTAAATATTATACTTTTTAGAAAATCAGAAACTCCTATTTTTCTTAAATATTATCAAAATCCAAAACAACCCCTTCCTCCTTTCATTTCTCTGAAATGAAAACCACATTTTATGTAATTGTTTTGATATTTACTTTGTATACTATTACATAATCCTTCATCAGATGAAAAAATAAAGGCGCATCTTTTTAATTCTGTTGCATGCACAATTAATTCATTTTAAGAATAAGACAAGAGGGAAATATTGTAGACAGCTAACAACCAATGATAGGGAACATCTAATGTTCAATGCATCTGATGAGAAAATGTACAATTCTTCATATAATATGGCAAGATTTAAATGTCATAAATCCCAGGAAAATGTAGAAAAATATAAATATTACCCCTCTACATAAAATTAGTGTAAGAATTTTATCATATTAAAATAATTCACATTTTTTAGTAATTACAAAAATCCAGTTATTTTACCCTGAAATTTGACTTAGCATGATTTTTTCATTTTTAAAAAAATGTAATTGTAATTTTGAAAATATATATGGCACACAAAAAAGGTATTTGGAAATCTATAGATATACTATTTTCTTCAATGTTACAAATTCATTTCCTATTTTGTAAAAGAATATCTATGGTATTTCAAAGACAATCTATTTGTAAATCATTTGAAAATTTGAAAATGTTTTTTTTTAGTATGAAGATTCAGTATCTAAGTTTAAGATCCTCTCTATCTAGTCGTGGACGTTTTCTGTAAGATTCAGCATAATGTCCTCCGATACCTTGTGAATGTTGACCAACAAAATCTCCCTCAGGACTGGCCTCTGGAGGAGGAAGTAGGTGGCTGTAACTCCTCTTCTGTCCTATTGGAGTTTTCTACAAGAGAATTCAAGAGCAGATGATTATCATCTGTACCCATACATGTATTTCACATAAAAATTATCAAGTTTAATTGAATTACATTATCTCACTTTGTATACATAAATTCCTGTTATTTCATACACAGCTACTTTTGCATTGGTACTATTTCTGTACCAAAAATCTGTAGTACTGGAAAATTACTTTTAATATTCAGTACTATTTTGCTACTTTAAAATTATTGTAATATTTAGGTACTTGTATTTTACAGTACTTAATTTATACTTGAAATTTAAGTAGTACAGATTTTTGGTTACACTGTTACATGTTCAGCATTTTGAAAGTTTGTCAATTTCAAATCTTTTAAAGTTATGATTTTTAACCGGATTTTTGTGACAAAAATGTCGGTTATTGATTTGGGGATGTACGGCGGGCGGCCGGGCGGGCGGGCGGCAATCAAATGTTGTCCGTGCATTAACTCATGAACCGTTCAACCAAAGCTTTTAAAATTTTAATATGTTATTCCTGACAACTATACGAAGGTCAAGTTCAATAATGGCGATTTTGACTTTTACTGTTCAGGAGTTATGGTTCTTGAAAGATTGAAAAATGGAGTTGTCCGTGCATTTACGCATGAACTGTTCTACCAAAGCTTCCCAAATTTTAATATGTTGTTACTAATGAAAGAATGGAGGTCAAGTTCAATAATGACGAATTTGACTTTTACCGTTCAGGAGTTATGGTTCTTGAAAGATTGAAAAATGGAGTTTCCAGTCGTGTCCGTGCATTTATGCATGAACTGTTCTACCAAAGCTTCCGAAATTTTAATATGCTGTTACTGATGACAAAATGGAGGTCAAGTTCAATAATGACGATTTTGACTTTTACCGTTCAGGAGTTATGGTTCTTGAAAGATTGAAAAATGGTTTTTCCTGTCGTGTCCGTGCATTTTCATATGAACCATTCAACCAAAGCTTTTGAAATTTTAATATGTTGTTACTGATGACAAAATAGAGGTCAAGTTCAATAATGACGATTTTGACTTTTACCGTTCAGGAGTTATGGTTCTTGAAAGATCGTAAAATGGCGTTTCCATTCAGGTTGTTGCATTTACTCATGAACCATTCAATCTAAGCTTTTCAAATTTTAATATGTTGATACTGATGACAAAATGGAGGTCAAATTTGATATTGACGATTTTCACTTTCACCATTCATCAGTAATGGTTCTTGTGATATTGCCAGGACACAAATAAATGTTAATAAATCCGGTTTGCTGTCGTTGTGACAGCCTCTTGTTAAACATGGAATATTGTGATCACTGTTTCTTTACCAAAATTTTTAAGTACAAATCAAGCACTGTAAAACACAGGTACCTAAATATTACAATAACTTTAAAGTAAAGAAATAGTACTAAATATCAAAAGTAAATTTCTAGTACTACAGATTTTAAGTACAGAAATAGTACCTGTTCAAAATTAGCAGTGTATAATTTTTTCTTTTATTATAAAATTTCTTGTCTATGAGTATTTTGAAAATCATACATTGTACATAACCTTTCGTGTTAATTCTATAATGAATATCAATCTTGCACATGCAAATATTCTGTAATCCTTCAGATAATTTTTGTGTAAATTTTGGTTTTGAAAGATAAAGAATGACAGGAAAGCAGATTCACATTGATAATTTTTTAAAGAACCTATGATAAAGCATGGTGATCTCAATCAA
Source organism: Mytilus edulis (assembly GCF_963676685.1). Classification (NCBI taxonomy): domain Eukaryota; kingdom Metazoa; phylum Mollusca; class Bivalvia; order Mytilida; family Mytilidae; genus Mytilus; species Mytilus edulis. The sequence continues at coordinate 102,729,728 of NC_092344.1, read as the reverse complement.
ATAATTCAGTGTTGCTATTTCTGATTTAAAAATATACCTTACTAATGTCTCATAGTCTAAGCACTAAAAAAATCATGTATGAATTTGAATTCACATAACCTTATATTCATATGAAATGGTCCTATTTTCAAAGGTAGAGCAACATCCCTTAAAAATGGGAAAGATGACATCATGTGTGTTAGTTGTGTGGTCAACTCAGGAATGAACTGTTTAAAAGAGGGATTATTGTACATCATTTATCTAAGTGGTTTTATTTAAGCTCTTATGCATACCACAGCTCAGAAAAAGATCTTCACTCAAACAACCCTTGTTTCCACCTGAGTATGATGTGCCTATGGAGATGTCTGTATCAGGATGAAAATTCTTTTAGCATGAGCCAACTGACAACATTAACAGAATAAATTGAAAAAGGTTAAAGCAACAATATATACCGATAAAAATATTCTTTCGTATCGATTTATGTCTTCTTAACGTTTATCAATATGTATTTACATAAGTCTGTGGCATATTTCACACAGAATCAATTTCCCTAAAACCTACCAATAAACCATCATCTTTCACACCAATAGGCGTACAATATCCACTTGTAGAGAATCCACCATCAGAATACATGGAGTCATTTGATCTATAGGACTGGTCATACAATGATGATGGATCAGTGTACGTGTCTGAGAAATCACTGATAGAACTAGCTTGAGACCGGCTTCTTTTGGTACCAGACATTAACAAGTCATCATGGTACGCTGTTCTGGTCAAAAGAGGCTGTGGTCCATTTGGTTGGTTGGTCATGTATTGATCTATCATATCACCATATGTCCTGGATGACTGCAAAAAAATAAACATCAAACATAAATTTTGTGTTTGGGTTGCTGTTCAGGTATGTTAACCGTATAAATTTTGTGTTTGGGTTGCTGTTCAGGTATGTTAACCGTATAAATTTTGTGTTTGGGTTGCTGTTCAGGTATGTTAACCATACATCTCTTTTCTTCATATCAAAGTAAATTTTAATAAGTATTACACAGTACTCTTCTTGATTCAAAAATCATTTGTAAATGGTTTGTTAGAATAAAATATGTCTCAAATGGTTGATTTAAGTTCTTTTACTTTAGGGGTCCCAACCAATAAAGAGCTATACTAAACTATTCTTAACCCCAAACCTTACCCTAAGGCCAATTAAAATTAATTGATAGATTTTCATCCCCGCCCGCCCCGATTTTTTTTATTTTTGAAAAAATTACGATTTCCGGATTTTGTTCATTTCCGTTACCGGTAACCGTCGATATTTCGTTTCGTGTAAAACTTCCTGTTTTAAATTTCGGATTTCGTATGTTAGAGTATTCTAACTGGATGATTAAGTCGATGTTCTGCTGATCTATGATCACAACATCATTTACCGAGAATAAATTAAAAGATTGATTATGAGAAGGGCGCGAAATATTCGCTGTGTCCAAGAACGCAAATCGCCGTACACTATGTCACAAATGACAAATGTTTGCCAGTAAAACACCTTGGATTTATTTTATTTATACAATGACTTTCAAGAAATTTGAACTGTGAAGGAAACCCAAAAGCGTCAGAATCGTGGAACACATTTGACTGGAATAAAGAAATTAACACAAGCATGAACTTTTTAGATTAATGACCGTATATTGAGTTCAGAAAATCGACAAACATACGCATTTTTAATTTATTAATTTACAGCAAGCTCTTAGAAATAAATTTATCCATGCCTTTCGTTTTTTTGTGGAAAAAAAACCCAGCAAACATCCTCTGTCCCAATACCCACGATAGAGTCATTAAACAACTCTGTTCTACATGCATTGTTATTATATTTGCACCTTGCATATTAAGGACCAACACTATTATTTCAACACTGTTTGAGTTTTCATTTTATTCTGTACTTATCGTACTCGTGTTGCATAGCAATGGATTTGCTTCATTTTATTCGGACAACAAAACATAGCTTAGAAAGCAAAATATATTTCATGTAGGTAGTCCAACTGAAGAGAGCATTTCCTCACATTTCTGCTGTTTACTATAAAATAGGTTTCTAAAGCGGCAATTACATGTAGAACAGTGGTGGCCAATCAGAGATATATACTTGAATACGAATTTGAAAAAGCGGCACCAGCATATGGAGTAAATGTGTCTCAATATTGATACGTTACTATAGAGCTAGCTCAAAGTACATATACGCTGATTTTGTTGAACGAGGAATACTGCTTTCTCAAAAGTTGCTAAGACAGGGCTATGAATCATCAAATTAAGGTCATCACTCAATTGTATGGTTGTCATCATGAGCTGATTGGCCATTATGACAAAAGTGTGTCAAAAATCATATCTCAGGGATATTCTTCCTCAGTCATAACAACCTTCCATCCTTACCGAACTGAACAAACAAATAACATGACGGGTGCCGTATACGGTACAGGAAATGCTTACCTTTCCGGAGCACCTGATTTTATTCCTGGTTTTTAGTGGAGTTTGTGTTGTTTCCTACTTATTATTTGTAACTGTTGGTGCAAATGTCTTTTGGTTTTATGAGTCTTTGGTTACTCCTTGGTTTTGATTGTTATTGTCTTATACACGATACCTAATGGATGTATTTACATGATATAAGCTTATTATTACACTTGCAATATATGATCGAATAACACGTGACAAGAAGATTTCATGTGAAATAAAATTTAAAAAATAAAATCCTCCCACCCGCCCCATTTTTTTCAAAAATTTGGATGAAAATCTACTAATTAATTTTAGTTGGCCTAACCCATACCTAAACCTAACACTAATCCTAACCCTAACTTAAACCTAAGCCTAACCTAAATCATCCCCTAACCTAACCATAACTGATCCTTAACTCTAAAGTATAGGGACCCTTAAAGTAAAAGAAGGCCACTGTTTGAAGAATAATGGGCTTCTTTTACTTTAAGGGTCCCTATACTTTAGAGTTAAGAATAGTTTAGTATAGCTCTTTATTGGTTGGGGCCCCTAAAGTAAAAGAAGGCCCCAAAAAATAAAGTTGGAGTTTGTGGACATGGCAGATACAAGTGTACATCAATGTTATGTAAACATATTTTTCTTTAAGAAAGGATAAAAGTAATCAATAGACTTTACTTCTGTTGCAAGTAAATTTTCAACTCAAAATTGTTAAATTTTCAACATGCAACCTTGATTAAAATGTTGAAATGTAAAACTTGAAAATCCTATGTTGAGAAATCTTGTAATTTGTGAGTAATAAGGGAATTTGGGAAGCTCATTCTACAACTTGACACTATTAACCTGTTAATCATATATGAGTTATGGTTCATTGAACAGTTTCCACTGTAAATATAAACACCTGATAGCTCATATTATCATGTATACTGACTTGATAAGATGGTTTCCAATGAACATTAATTACTCTTTTACTGAATGTAAATGCTTTGTTGTAATGTTCCCTGCATATGAATTCTGTATTTTGTGTATTTTGATGCCTGTTTGTTTATCAATATTTATCTCCATGCCAAACACACTTCTAATTTAAAGCAAATTTTCACCTTCCAAAGAAGAAGTAAAGAATAATATATCCAATTGATTAAAAGGCTTACCATTTATATCAACAATCATTAGAAAACCGTCATATTGTATTGCTTACAACATTAAATAGACCCTTTTTTGTTAATATGAAGGAATGCTCCCAAACAATTTAACATAAAAATGTTGTACATTGCAATCCACACACTTACCCTGTTATGGTATGTAGATGTGGTTTCTGTTTGTGGAGGCTGAGGCAGTATCATATTTGTGAAGGCAGGAGGCGGCATCAACCCATCAGGTTCATCATGACCTTGGTTTGAGTTTCCATTATATACTTGGGCAATTCTGTTTTGAGACATATTTTCATGATAGAGATGAGATCTAGACATTTCAGTCATTAAAGGTTTGACCTTAGTAGCATTGTCTACATACTGTGATCTAGACATATCTGTCATTAAAGGTTTGACCATAGTGGCATTGTCTACATATTGTGATCTAGACATATCTGTCATTAAAGGTTTGACCATAGTGGCATTGTCTACATATTGTGATCTAGACATATCTGTCATTAAAGGTTTGACCTTAGTGGCATTGTCTACATACTGTGATGAATGGGATAAACTTTGGTTTATGTTTGGCAAGGAAGTAGCTTTGTTTATCTGGTCATAAGCTGCAGGATAATGTCTACTTTCATTTTGTGATGTGAAATTCCCATACTGATCTAAATGCATACCAGACGTTTGTCTATTAAACTGCATGTTATTATTAATAGCAGGATTTGCACTATAGACACCTTCCTGTTGTAAAGCTGGTCCCCTGTTATAAGGAATGTTCTCTTTCACAGAACTTTTCATCCGATCTTGAACTGGATACATTTTCTGTTGGTAATTAGACATATCCAAGTCCAATAAACTTTTTGGCTTGGGTTTCTGTTCCGTGACTTTGGCATTTTTAACAAGAGACTGGTCATTCATTAATGGTTGGGGTGGTCCACTCCCTAATAAACCAGATGAAGTCTGTATTGATGAAGCTAACTGTCCTAGGTTTATCAACATATTCATGTTCACATTTTTTAAGTTTAATGCCAAAGACTGAAGTAGGGATGAATTGTGGTCGTTGTTCTGTTGAAGATTGACAGGTGGATTAGAGGTCAAAGGTTGCACTGCTGATATCTGACTAGTCAGATTTTTTAGGACAACACTGGCTTGGACTGCTAAAGGGTCTCCAAGAATAGATAATGGTCCATCCTGTAATTATTCATAAAACATTAGGGATATTCTGTAAAGGTTGGTTTCATACATGAAAATAAGGGAAATGAAAAAGTATGTGGAAACTATATTTTCAGAACTCTTCTCAAAAGCTAGTATGCATAAGTGGTGGACATGAGAATAGTGTCTTTCATCTTATCAGAAATATGTATCTTAATATAATTTGATGAAAATTAAAAAGGTTGTAATAAGAGTTTTTTATGCAAAAATTATTTTAACTCATACACACATGCCCAGGTGCAAGAGTGAATTATGCATCTAATTTTTGTTTAAATGCAAATAATATAATGATACCCTTCATTTAACTACATTTTGAGGTTTTTTTTAAAGGTAGTTATATTGAAACTCAATAGATATTAATTTTTTTATTGTTTGTTTAATTTTTGTTGGTTTGAAAATTAATTAAAGATTCATTCTAAAACCAGTATTACCTAAAAGCCACCATTCACAAAAAAAACTCTTTTAATTGCTATTATAGTTTCAGTCTCAAAATAAAAATATGGATCAATAAATTTTTTTTTTATATTAATACTGTGTATAAAATACCTGTTTTGTATGTTGATTCAAAACCAAACCAAACAAATCTAGTGGACTCAATATCTGTGAACATAAAAAAAGAAATATTGTTCATGAGCATTAAATCAAGACACGCCTTTGATAAGAATATTTAATTGTACATATTTATACAATGAATACCTTATATGAGTTCTCGAAAAAAAAAAATGGTCCAAAAGGTTTTGACGGCCAAATTTTGCAAAGGACAGACATAGTTTTAGTATTTAGCAAATGAATTTATAGTGAAGACAAGCAGATTCTCTTCAAAGACCACCAGGAAAAGAAGGTTTTGAGAACTCTGTTTATATATAGATATTCTAAATTAAAGAAAATGTGATATTTAAATTGAAACATAAATACTATACCTTGTTTTGAGACTTTGACTGTAACTGTAATGCCAGTAGGACTATAAGTCCAAGCTGCATGCTAGGGTTGATCAATGGATTTAGTTGAACAGAAGGTGCAGGTCCCAGCAATCCTGTAAAACATAATATGGAAACAAAAATCCTAAAGAAATAAAAACCTGATGAACTATTGGACTTACTACTACTGGTCAGTAGCTAAATCCTTACAATTGGACTACGATAGTAATCTTCAAAATCTTCTATAGCATAAACTCAATATGGTCATATGTTAAAAATGGCAGAAATCTGGAATTTAAGATTGACATTTTATATAGGACCATAATAATCTCAATTCATGTATGTTTTCAAATCTAAAAAAAAAATGTTACCGAACTTTTAATTTTACACCCCTTTCACTGCTTTTTGTTCTATAATTAATCATTATAAACGTAACCTTGTTCTTCTGCAATAAAATATATCATATTTTGTTAGTATAACTCTTTGAGATGAGTCTTGACTAATTTTAGACTCAATCAGCAAAGTTGTTTCAGAGTACAAGATTCTTGAAATGCTTCAAGACAAGGAGTGAGGAAAACAACATTATAAAAAAGTTTATCAGTATGGCTCTATGAACTAAAAGTGCTAAAAAGAAGTGACTAAATGACATTCATCAGAATTTAAAGAACCTGACACGGTACACAAGATTTTATAAATACCTGGTTTTGCAGAACTGTTCACTTGATTCATGTAAGTCTGTTGTAACTGTGTTAATGCTTGTTTAAAACAACCCATTACTGTAAAGCAAGAACAGAAGTTTTACAATCTTCACAATGTCCAAGATGGGACAGAAATGTTTAAAATGAACTCCCTGGTTTGACTGAATTGATCAAATTATTAAGACCACTTATGCTGTTTTCTTTCATGTCTAAGTTGGGTTTTTTTTATGGTGTTAGTCTGTTTGTCTTTTTCTTTTTTAGCCATGGAGTTTTAATGTCCCTTTGGTATCTTTCCCCTATTTTTTATGTCAACAGGTAACACCATATATTAAGTATAATATGAATACATCAAGTTTTACTGACTTACTTAAAAACAGTTTTAATACACAATGTGTTTATACAAATTTACTAAACATTCAGTCTGCTTAATTTACAGACAAAAATGAAAAAAAATAAAACACAGAATAATTTAGAATTTGTCTGATTTTTTAATCTTTATATAAATTAATTCAAGTTTACAGCCATAACAGCTCACATTGTTTTGTTTTTATTTATATATAAATTGCAACTGTTTTATTGTTTTGTATTTTCATCTTGCACATCTTTTATAATCTAATAAACCAAATATGAGTACAGTCAAAACATTCCATTCTATGAACTATAACAGTTATTTAAAAACACAAGATTTAACATTCCTGACAGTATTTAAGATACATACAATTAGGCTGCTGTTGGCAGAGCTGTCTGACTAAAGGTGTCTTCAACAAATCATCTTTCATAAAAATAGGATCTGGTAATAAGCCTTTCTTTGGTGGTTCTGTTCTATCACAACTACCCTGTAATGTACACAGTAAACGATTAAGGAAATAATAATCATGATTACTATACATATAATGTACACAGTAAACGATTAAAGAAATAATAGTCATGATTACTATACATATAATGTACACAGTAATCGATTAAGGAAATAATAGTCATGATTACTATACATATAATGTACACAGTAATCGATTAAGGAAATAATAGTCATGATTACTATACATATAATGTACACAGTAAACGATTAAGGAAATAATAACCATGATTACTATACATATAATGTACACTTCAATGTAAAATATAAAATGATACTGCAGTCTGCGCCAAACTGTTTTACAGTTTGTGTCCGACTAAAAATTCTAAAAAATAAATCTGTCTTACCAAGTGATTATTTGTCTGACATATGCATTTTTGTCAATCAGACAGAGTTTAGGATACACTGATACTGTGCCATGTTTTACCATGAAATTGATAACAATAACACTATAAAAATGTTTACTGCTATGCAAGTCAGACAGACTATTTATTGATACATGCTGTTATGTTCCAAAGATTCTGTTTTAAAATCTTACACACGCAGCACTATTATTATTGTCCTTTAATTGAAGTTTGTAATCTTGGAAAAGTAATAATTTCAAAAATTATTTCATTATAACAACAAGCAGCCAGAGAAATATTCAATCTAAACAAATTATTACTGTAATTCATCTTGATAATTGCCAGAAGTCTACAACTTTAACTTTTAACTTAACCCTTATAGTGATCAAGTTGGTATCTTATGACAATGCCAAAAAATGCTCTTATATTCATGAAAACAATTACATATGTCTTTGAATGAATATATCCCGTAGTAATTTGAATATTCTTTTACAAATTAAAAAGATAAAACTCACAAATTTGGATATAATCTTTGAACATAAAAAGATGCCTGGCTTTCCTGGAATGCAGTATGTTAATCGGATTGGTTGGTCTTGTACCACATGATTATCCAGTTTATTCTTTGACCTTTGAGCTTCTTGGTATGTTTTGTATTCTATAATACCATATCCTAGAGATTCATTGTCTTTCATTACAATCTGGAAAAAAAGTTGATAAATTTAATACACTTAGAAAAAACATAAAAATGAAATTCAGCCCTCTTATAAACAAGACAGTCATTTCACAGCATTCTCTCATAAAATCACATGTCAGAGATTATATTAGTTGTTATTGTATATGTCCTATATTGCACTTTTACACAAAAAAATTCAAACGACAAAGTCATTCTTTATCTACAATAGTCAATTAAAAGAGATACAACAGAAGCATTGTATGGATAAAAACCTGTAAATTTTTTGTATTGATTTTCTTATGGTGTAACTATTCAAATATCATAATAATAACATGTAAAGACAACTACCTGACAGTAAAGAGGTTTATGACAGCAACTAAAGATATCCCTTAGAGCCATAACATCAGTGAAATCCGTGGGTAGATTGTCTATCAACAAACATTTAGAACACAATTTGTCATATGAAGTGATGTTAACAGTTTCACAGTGTATTGAATGACTGTCTACTTCTTTCCAATCTAACTCTAGCTCTATCTGTTTAGATTTCTCTATTGTACAATCAAACTCCACAAATCCATAACCAAGACTTTCTCCTATAACAAAAATCATGATATATCATAGAAAAAATTATATGACCTTTCTCATTTGTCCAATGTTACAGGAAATGACTGCTATTGAAGCATCTGATAGCAGATGGAAAGGTCACCTTTCAACATCAACTTTATACAATTGTGAATACCAAATGAGGTGTTTAAATTGTTTTGCCAATGAAACAGGATAAAATTGATCAACTGTACTATACTGATCTGCCAATGTTCAATGTATTGTCATCCTATTTTTTGTGAAAATTTCCAAAAACAGTGAAAACACATGATCTTTGAATTTAAGCAAAGAGAATATGATGAACTTCTACAATGAAAATGACTTTCAAGTGAATATGTACTTGTATGATAGTTTCTTTATTGTTTAATTACACCTCATATAAGAAGGCAAGATTTTGATTGGTTGATAGCCAGTGTATTTTTCGCATATTCTCATATGTTTTCCTCATTTCAAACGAATTTGCCTGTTTTTTACCACTGCCGGTGAATTTGCCTCAAATACCATGGTATTTGCCATTTTGGATATTCCTTTTTTACACTCGCGAGCAGCTTCCCGTCAAAAGATTTCGGATATGACGTTACATAATAAAGCGAGCTAACGCGTATTAGAACATGTATAATTCCCGCGGTTCTATGATAATATCCACTTATACCCTAAATTATGCATAAACATGTTTATGAATTGCAGCTTGATAGTATTTATCTGCACATGTACAGAGAGTTTCAATTCAAATCTATTCGGTGTAATTAAACAGATATATCATGTTATGGAGGGGTATTTGCGAAAAATACCAGTCTTGGGACAGAATTTCCCTCGCCTGGCGGCTCGGGAAATTTCACAGTCCCTTGACTGGTATTTTTCGCAAATACCCCTCCATAACATGATATATCTGTTCATAATTACACCTTATGTAAGAATCCTGCATTTTGATTGGTTGATAGCCAGTGTATTTTTCACCAATTTACTGTTATCAAATCAATATCGTTCATTTTTTAATGCCGCCGGGGTATATACAAAAAGGATATGCCTTTTTACCCTCTCTGCCGTGGTATTTGCCAAAAAATACTCTATCCAACTGGACGCTTGTAACGTCACGATCATCAATGCGTTTTTGAACATTAACATCCAGTGTAATTAAACAGATATAGCATGTTCTTGAGGGGTATTTGCGAAAAATACCCCTCCTTAACATGATATACATGTATCTGTTTAAAATCAATTTTATTATCAGATAAGAGATTAAATTTGAAACTACATGGACATGATTGTTTTAATGTTTAACTGCATGTGTATAATAATCAAATATTTCTTATTTAGTACTTACAACCTATAAAAAACCTTCCCTTGTCCAGCTAATAAAGGTAAATTTTATCTTGGGGGAATTAACCCTTTTTTAATGGGGTGCAACATACATTTGTATTCAATTCAATTCACAGAGATTTAATTTTGAAATTTTCAAATGTACTTGCTGTATTAAGACAATTAAAGATCCAAGTTTATATTCTTCGTCATTCTTCTTCTCGCAAAGTTATTATTATTTGGTTTACAGTATGTGTGAAATATAATTACAGTGGCTTTCTCTATGAGATGCAAGGCAATTTGTAGGATATACGATTAAAATCTTCTTGTTGATTGTGTTTTATTTGCAGAAGCGATAACTTTGAAAAATGCACTAACAAGTTTCAATTTACAGAAAGGACACTGTTTTTAAACAAACCTGTATGTCTACATCTGTACATGAAACATTTACATAAACTTCCATGTGATGAAACCAGCTCTCTCAACTGTTGATCGGTGTAAGTTGATGGAAGATGTGCAAGGCATAGAAGTTTATTTGAACTTTCAACTGATACATCAAATGACCTTGACAAGTACTCCATCACATCTAACACATTGTCACAGTCTTTGAATTGAACTTTCGCTAAAACAGATAATAATTATGATGAAAGTTTATTTTCAAAATTATGCTTTGACCAAACAAAAATGTATGTGTGTTTACTGTCACATGCTGAAAAAAAACAGGGTAGGTAGGTAAATTTTGAATATAATTTTGTTTACATTGAGTCTATGGGAGCAACATTGTGACTAAACACTAAACAGTGCTTAAACAAAAATGACCAAAAAACTTAAGTGTAGGGGATAAAAATAAGGGTAGGTAGGGGTATAGTAAACACACATACTTTTTTGTTTTGCCTCCTTGATTTAAGTTTTGTTCACAATTCAATTGTACACAAATTACTGAAATAGAAGCTTCAGTTTTGACAAGTTTAAAGTAAAGTAAAACTACACATATTTTATACATTTTTTGTATTATAGCTGAACACATGTTGATTTTGTAAACTAAACCTTTCAATAATGACATTCACATAGATGCCATAATAAACACAAACAATGTTGAATTATCTAATCAATGTGTGAGTGTTTGCTAAATATATACATTTGTACATGACCAAACTAATACAAAAAGTCGAATTCGTTGCTATACTAAACATGCTAAATAACAAAACTTTCCAGGAAAATGTTAGTTCTTCAACACACACATATATATATCAAATCTAGTAGTAATTTGAAAATTACAACTTTTCTTTCCAATAAAGAATGCAATATTAACATAATCTACCTTGCTTATTTTGTTCATCGAACTCCAAAATGTTTACTCCATTTTCAGTCAATGTTCCAGTTAGCTGTAAATATTTTTAAAACATGTTTAAATAACTTTAGAAATATATGCAGTGTCTAACATAAAAATATGAAACCCTCTGGAGTCGTGCCTTTTTTCATGACTATAAGTTTATTTAGTTTCTACGTATTGCTAGCAGCATTCAACAATTTGCCTTTTCTTTTCATATATATATATATATATTCAATATCTAATTATACAATCATAACACATGGAACCAATTTTTAAAATTATCATGGGATATGTCAATGAAAATGATTCATAAATAAAACAAATTTAATCAATGATTTAAAACATTGTGTTGCATTACATTTAGCGAACAAAAGTGTGTTTATGTGTGTAGTTTGCGTAATTTTCCCCTAGCAGATCACTGTTCTGTCAACTGTCATTCAGGACATGCATCATTGTAGGCCGTACTTTTGACCCAGGCCCGTAGCCAGGAATTTCCAGAGGGAGGTTATTTGGCCTCAAAAACTTGACTTTAACAGTCACAATTTGAACAGAACGTTGACTTTAACAGTCATTATTGTTTTCAAGGGTTTCGTCCAAACCCCCCGAACCCCCTGGCTATGGGTATGTGACCTACAAAAAATGTATGATGGTTTACTTGTAGTTATAAATTCTGACTTGGATGGAGAGTTGTCTCATTGGCACTCATTACACATCTTCATATATCTATCTACATGCACATGTAGCTCTGTACGTGTAGTTTTTATTGTAAGAATACAGATTTCTATCATAGCTGATCTGCTTTTCTTTTGAATACCGCCTTCAATCTGTGATTTGTACAATTACTTCGAAGACATTACAAAAATAAATACTGTTTGACAAGTCTTTTGGAAGGGAATATGAAGTCTTTAATGCAATAGATGGATGAAACATTAACTAAAGCTAAGTTTCATTATGATCTTATAAAGTAACAAATTTATTTCACCAACATGTCAAAATATTTTGATATACTGTCTTAATATAAATGCACCTAAAGTGAACATGTTGGTTGAGATGGCTGCTTTAAAAGACTCTATACTAGAGTCGCTCATTACAATACGCAGAGGAAAGCTGTTCCAGTTTTTAATTGTTTGTGGATAAATGACGGTTAGTGACAAACCTAGCAGCCCTTCTTTGCACCTTTTCTAATTTGTTTTGTTTTTATGTCTTTACTTATTTCTTAATAGAAATAGTAAATTCTCAAAAAACCAAAGCAACTGATAGTGAATAATTCAATATTGTGAACATCCATGCTGGCCAGTGTCACAGTGACTGTCGAGCTAAATAAAGTGACTTAGTTAGTAACTTAGATGATAAATGTAGGTCATTCACGGGACATGAAATAATACTGGAAACATTAGAAAAACAACTGTTTTATTTATCAGTGCTAAGCAGAAACTAGAACCTCAAATAATTTACGTCCCAGGCTGAACAAAATAATTTATCACCTCGGAGAGGACGGTATTGACATTTTTCAGGGTGATTTGCTTATTTGAGTAGAACTGTTTAGCAGCTAATTCAGATCCTTTCTGGTCGGCATGGCTGTGTTGTTTATGTCCATTTATTTCACCAGAGCTTACTGCATTTGTGTTTTTTTCGCTCGTTGTCGAAGAGCGGGAGTGCGACATGGACGTCGCCATTTTCAAATTTAGCGTTCTAATGGCCAAACCGATGACGGATAAATCCGATTAGGATCCGGTTTTGTAACTCATGTTATTTGACTTTAAAAAGCAAAACTGAAGTGTTTTCTTTATAACTTAAACTGGGATAATCTCTGGCACTATTATATACTAATTTAGTTCCAGGTATTGGGTGCACGTTAACTTACAGCGGCTTGAATTTTAGTGATATATGTATGAATAAAAAATATAAAAATACTGTTTCATGATTATTCCCCATACATATATCACTAAAATTCAAGCGACTGTGCTTATAACCACAGTCGCCTGAAGATTTCATAATTATAGCGAAAAAATGGGGGAAATAAAATATTTTTTGTTAGTATTATATATTTCATAATTATAGCGAAAAAAATGGGGATTTTTTTTCCGCTATAATTATAAAATCTTCAGGCGTCATATACTACTAAAAAAATTATTTCCCCCATTTTTTCGCTATAATTATGAAATCTTCAGGCGACTGTGCTTATAACTATGGCCCCGTGTAGGATGATGTCCGTGCTCTCTATACACTTTATCAAAAGGCAAAATCGGTCTGCCCCTATCCAACATTGTCCTAGCCTGGGAACAGAAACCTGGATAGATTCATCTGTAAGATAACCAAATTTTTCCACCAAATTATAACATCTACAGAAATGACTGCAACATGAAAGGAGGCGAGGTGCTAATAGCAATAAACCATGACCATCTAAGCACACCTGTACCCGAGCTACACACAAATTTCGAGATTGTTTGGGCTAAAATCAGTCTAGCTGGTAGTAAAGACTTGTATTTTGCATCCTACTACAACCCTAAAACATCAAATGAAGAAAGCATTGAAGAACTCGGGCGAAGTCTTGAAAAAGTAAACGCTACAAAGAATGCCTTCATAATTGTTGGTGGCGACTTTAATCTCCCTGGCTGGAACTGGATAACAAGAACTCTGAAACCAGAATCAACATGTCAGAAAAATCACTACAATTTTGGCGACATTCTTGACGACAATGGACTTGTTCAACTAGTGGAGGAACCAACAAGAAGCCCTAACACGCTAGACCTAGTGATAACGAATAATCCTACACGCAAAGTGATACCTGGGGTTTCAGACCACGACATTGTCTTCAGCGAAATAGACACCAAGCCCTTAACTAGAAAACAAAAACCTCGGAACATCCCCTTATACAGGAAGGCAAACTGGGAAACCATCAAAGAGGAAATGATCCAAATCCATGAAAAGATCGGAAATCTAGCTTCAAATGGGAGTTCAGCGGAAGAACTCTGGTTATTATTCAAAACCCAGCTCAACCAAAGTGTAATAAACCATATTCCGCATACGATAGCAAAACAGAAAGATAGCCTCCCTTGGCTAACACCAAATGTACGTAAACTAATACGCCGCCGTGACAGACTATACAAAAGAAAGAAAAAGTCAGCAGATCCTAAGATAACATCAAAATTCAAAGAAGCCAGGCAAAAAGTACAGAAAGAACTACGCCGTGCATATTGGAAGTATATTGAAAACATAGTAACACCTAAAGATGGGCGTCAAGTTGGTTACCTATTCCCTATTCCCTATTCGTTACCTATTCCCTATTCCCTATTCGTTGCCTATTCGTTACCTATTCCCTATTCCCTATTCGTTACCTATTCGTTACCTATTCCCTATTCCCTATTCGTTACCTATTCGTTACCTATTCCCTATTCCCTATTCGTTGCCTATTCGTTACCTATTCCCTATTCCCTATTCGTTACCTATTCGTTACCTATTCCCTATTCCCTATTCGTTACCTATTCGTTACTTATTTGATTTTTAATATCCTTCCCCCTTTTTAATTATGGCATGGAATAGTTTAATATGGCTGCCGTTACCATGGAAACGGCACAATTGTGAAAAAAATGAGCTTTTGGTTTTTGGTGAACTGTTTGGATATGCTTCAACTCAGAATCATCATATTTTAAAACAATGTAGGTGCCCACTATATACAGGTGTTGGATGATTTTGGCGATCATTGGAACTACTATGTTGCCATGGAAACTACACCAAAATTTTCAAAATTCTCAAAATGCTCAAAACTTCATGAAACTTCAAAATAGGTCTTGTTACCATGGAAACAATGCAAAAAGGTCAAAAATTTCAAAAATAAGAATTTTCCGCAAACTGGATGAAACTTTACAGGAATGGGAACTGGCATAGGCAGAGTTGGATTTTGAAGTTAGAATTTTCAAAATGGCCGCCGTAACCATGGAAACAGCAAAAATATCAAAAATTCAAAATGTTCAAACTTAATGAAACTTTGCAAAAATGTTACTAGACATCTGTAGATGCTCTCTTTGACTTTGGAATTGTCAAAATGGCTGTCACTCACCTGGTAATAGGGGGAAGGGGTGCCTTCCGTTATTGCTAGCAATTACAAATCTAGTTGTTAATAGTCTTACATATGGTAATAGTTCTGAATTGGTTGAGGTAAAATGATCTTTTTATGACCTATTTATATGTGTTTGTGCTCAACCGATCCTTTTACTTCATGTTCGATACGCATTTGTTCCTTACTTGTTTTTTATACGTTCTACCTTTTAACTGCTTTATGTCCGTATGTTTGAAGATGGATCTTGGTTCGACGGGATGAAATCACCGTGTTAGCGCTTGCGTAAAAACGAAGATGTGGTATGATTACCAATGAGACAACACTCCACATTAGACCAAAATGACACAGAAATTATCAACTACAGTTCACTGTACGGCCTTCAACAATGAGCATAGCCCAAACCGTGTAGTCACCTATAAAAGGCCCAGACATGACAACCTCATACAATTCAAACAACAAAACTGACGGCCGTATTTCATATACAAAAAAATAAACGGAAATATGTAACACAAAAACAAACGATAACTACTTAATTTCAGGCTCTTGTCTAGGGACAGGCACATACTTACATAATGTGGTAGAGTTAAACATGTAAGCAGGGTGTACATCGTTTCGGAGCATGCTATTACCTTGTTTAATTCGTTCCATCACTCGCTTATAATTCGCTTATAATACGTGTATCTTACGTTGCACCTTTTAAAACATGATTTTCAATTGTTTTGTTGTCTCTGGTGGAAGATTTGGGCTCTTAGAGGTGATATAACTCTATAAGTGCATTTGTATCCGTTCCAGCGGTCGGATAATACCCTGTTAAATATTCGTTACTAATTCGCTTTTAAAAAGTTTGTTGTACGTTGCACCTTTTAGAAAAGGATTTCCAATTGTGTTCATATCTCTGGTGGTAATAATGTGTTCTTATAGATGAAATACCCCTATAAGCGCATATGTACTCGTTCCAGCGATCGGTTAATACCCTGTTACCTATTCGTTACCTATTCGTTACCTATTCACTTATAGTACGTTTGTTGTACGTTGCACCTTTTAGAAAAGGATTTTCAATTAAATTCATATCTCTGATGGTAACAATGTGTTCTAAGGGATGAAATGACCCCATTAGAGCGCATGTACCCGTTCCAGCGCTCGGTAAATAACCTGTTACCTATTCGTTACTTATTCGCTTTTAATGCGCGGGGTATACGGTGCACCTTGAAATAAATCGTTTTTTAATTGTGTTCAGGTCTCTGGTGGTAAGAATGTGTTCTTAGAGATGAAATTACCCTATTAGCGCGCATGTACCCGTTCCAGCGCTCGGTTAATACCCTGTTACCTATTCGTTACCTATTCGTTACCTATTCGCTTATAATACATTTTTTTATACGTTTCACCTGTTAGAAAAGGATTTTCAATTATGTCCAGGTCTCAGACGGTAACAATGTGTTCTTAGAGATGAAATGACCCCATTAGAGCGCATGTACCCGTTCCAGCGCTCGGTAAATAACCTGTTACCTATTCGTTACCTATTCGCTTTTAATGCGCGGGGTATACGGTGCACCTTGAAATAAATCGTTTTTTAATTGTGTTCAGGTCTCTGGTGGTAAGAATGTGTTCTTAGAGATGAAATGACCCTATCAGCGCGCATGTACCCGTTCCAGCGCTCGGTTAATACCCTGTTACCCATTCGTTACCTATTCGTTACCTATTCGCTTTTAATGCGCGGGGTATACGCTGCAACTTGAAATAAATCGTGTTTTAATTGTGTTCATGTCTCAGGTGGTAACAATGTGTTCTTAGAGATGAAATTACCCTATTAGCGCTCATGTACCCGTTCCAGTGCTCGGTAAATAATCTTGTTACCTATACGTTACCTATTCGCTTTTAATGCGCAGGGTATACGCTGCAACATGAAATAAATCGTGTTTTAATTGTGTTCATGTCTCAGGTGGTAACAATGTGTTCTTAGAGATGAAATGACCCCATTAGAGCGCATGTACCCGTTCCAGCGCTCGGTAAATAACCTGTTACCTATTCGTTACCTATTCGCTTTTAATGCGCGGGGTATACGGTGCACCTTGAAATAAATTGTTTTGAATTGTGTTCATGTCTGGTGGTAACAATGTGTTCTTAGAGATGAAATTACCCTATTAGCGCGCATGTACCCGTTCCAGCGCTCGGTTAATACCCTGTTACCTATTCGTTACCTATTCGTTACCTATTCGCTTATAATACATTTTTTTATACGTTTCACCTGTTAGAAAAGGATTTTCAATTATGTCCAGGTCTCAGACGGTAACAATGTGTTCTTAGAGATGAAATGACCACATTAGAGCGCATGTACCCGTTCCAGCGCTCGGTAAATAACCTGTTACCTATTTGTTACCTATTCGTTACCTATTCGCTTTTAATGCGCGGGGTATACGCTGCAACTTGAAATAAATCGTGTTTTAATTGTGTTCATGTCTGGTGGTAACAATGTGTTCTTAGAGATGAAATGACCCCATTAGAGCGCATGTACCCGTTCCAGCGCTCGGTAAATAACCTGTTACCTATTCGTTACTTATTCGCTTTTAATGCGCGGGGTATACGGTGCACCTTGAAATAAATCATTTTTTAATTGTGTTCAGGTCTCTGGTGGTAAGAATGTGTTCTTAGAGATGAAATGACCCTATTAGCGCGCATGTACCCGTTCCAGCGCTCGGTTAATACCCTGTTACCTATTCGTTACCTATTCGTTACCTATTCGTTACCTATTCGCTTATAATACATTTTTTTATACGTTTCACCTGTTAGAAAAGGATTTTCAATTATGTCCATGTCTCAGGTGGTAACAATGTGTTCTTAGAGATGAAATGACCCCATTAGAGCGCATGTACCCGTTCCAGCGCTCGGTAAATAACCTGTTACCTATTCGTTACCTATTCGCTTTTAATGCGCGGGGTATACGCTGCACCTTGAGATAAATCGTGTTTTAATTGTGTTCATGTCTGGTGGTAACAATGTGTTCTTAGAGATGAAATGACCCCATTAGAGCGCATGTACCCGTTCCAGCGCTCGGTAAATAACCTGTTACCTATTCGTTACTTATTCGCTTTTAATGCGCGCGGTATACGGTGCACCTTGAAATAAATCGTGTTTTAATTGTGTTCAGGTCTCTGGTGGTAAGAATGTGTTCTTAGAGATAAAATTACCCTATTAGCGCGCATGTACCCGTTCCAGCGCTCGGTTAATACCCTGTTACCTATTCGTTACCTATTCGCTTATAATACATTTTTTTATACGTTTTACCTGTTAGAAAAGGATTTTCAAGTATGTCCAGGTCTCAGACGGTAACAATGTGTTCTTAGAGATGAAATGACCCCATTAGAGCGCATGTACCCGTTCCAGCGCTCGGTAAATAACCTGTTACCTATTCGTTACCTATTCGCTTTTAATGCGCGGGGTATACGCTGCAACTTGAAATAAATCGTGTTTTAATTGTGTTCATGTCTGGTGGTAACAATGTGTTCTTAGAGATGAAATGACCCCATTAGAGCGCATGTACCCGTTCCAGCGCTCGGTAAATAACCTGTTACCTGTTCGTTACCTATTCGCTTTTAATGAGCGGGGTATACGGTGCACCTTGAAATAAATCGTGTTTTAATTGTGTTCAGGTCTCTGGTGGTAAGGATGTGTTCTTAGAGATGAAATGACCCTATTAGCGCGCATGTACCCGTTCCAGCGCTCGGTTAATACCCTGTTACCCATTCGTTACCTATTCGTTACCTATTCGCTTTTAATGCGCGGGGTATACGCTGCAACTTGAAATAAATCGTGTTTTAATTGTGTTCATGTCTCAGGTGGTAACAATGTGTTCTTAGAGATGAAATTACCCTATTAGCGCTCATGTACCCGTTCCAGTGCTCGGTAAATAATCTTGTTACCTATTCGTTACCTATTCGCTTTTAATGCGCGGGGTATACGCTGCAACTTGAAATAAATCGTGTTTTAATTGTGTTCATGTCTGGTGGTAACAATGTGTTCTTAGAGATGAAATTACCCTATTAGCGCGCATGTACCCGTTCCAGCGCTCGGTTAATACCCTGTTACCTATTCGTTACCTATTCGTTACCTATTCGTTACCTATTCGCTTATAATACATTTTTTTATACGTTTTACCTGTTAGAAAAGGATTTTCAATTATGTCCAGGTCTCAGACGGTAACAATGTGTTCTTAGAGATGAAATGACCCCATTAGAGCGCATGTACCCGTTCCAGCGCGCGGTAAATAACCTGTTACCTATTCGTTACCTATTCGCTTTTAATGCGCGGGGTATACGCTGCAACTTGAAATAAATCGTGTTTTAATTGTGTTCATGTCTGGTGGTAACAATGTGTTCTTAGAGATGAAATGACCCCATTAGAGCGCATGTACCCGTTCCAGCGCTCGGTTAATACCCTGTTACCCATTCGTTACCTATTCGTTACCTATTCGCTTTTAATGCGCGGGGTATACGCTGCAGCTTGAAATAAATCGTGTTTTAATTGTGTTCAGGTCTCTGGTGGTAAGAATGTGTTCTTAGAGATGAAATTACCCTATCAGCGCGCATGTACCCGTTCCAGCGCTCGGTTAATACCCTGTTACCTATTCGTTACCTATTCGCTTATAATACATTTTTTATACGTTTCACCTGTTAGAAAAGGATTTTCAATTATGTCCAGGTCTCAGACGGTAACAATGTGTTCTTAGAGATGAAATGACCCCATTAGAGCGCATGTACCCGTTCGTGCGCTCGGTAAATAACCTGTTACCTATTCGTTACCTATTCGCTTTTAATGCGCGGGGTATACGGTGCACCTTGAAATAAATCGTTTTTTAATTGTGTTCAGGTCTCTGGTGGTAAGAATGTGTTCTTAGAGATGAAATTACCCTATTAGCGCGCATGTACCCGTTCCAGCGCTCGGTTAATACCCTGTTACCTATTCGTTACCTATTCGTTACCTATTCGCATATAATACATTTTTTTTTGACGTTTCAACTGTTAGAAAAGGATTTTCAATTATGTCCATGTCTCAGGTGGTAACAATGTGTTCTTAGAGATGAAATTACCCTATTAGCGCTCATGTACCCGTTCCACCGGAGACATGAACACAATTAAAAAACGATTTATTTCAAGGTGCAACGTATACCTCGTGCATTCAAAGCAAATAAGGAACGAATAAGAAGCAGGGTATTAACTGAGCGCTGGAACGAGTACATATGCGCTAATAGGGGTATTTCATCTAAAAGAACACATTATTACCACCAGAGATATGAACTGAATTAAAAATCCTTTTCTAAAAGATGCAACGTACAACAAACGTAATATAAGTGAATAGGTAACGAATAGGTAACAGGGTTTTTATCGAGCGCTGGAACGGGTACATGCACGCTAATAGGGTCATTTCATCTCTAAGAACACATTGTTACCACCAGAGACATGGAGACAATTAAAAATCCTTTTCTAAAAGGTGCAACATACAACAAAAGTATTATAAGTGAATAGGTAACGAATAGGTAACGAATAGGTAACAGGGTATTCACCGAGCGCTGGAACGGGTACATGCGCGCTAATAGGGTAATTTCATCTCTAAGAACACATTGTTACCACAAGAGACATGGAGACAATTAAAAATCCTTTTCTAAAAGGTGCAACATACAACAAACGTATTATAAGTGAATAGGTAACGAATAGGTAACGAATAGGTAATAGGGTATTAAACGAGCGCTGGAACGGGTTCGTGCGCTCTAATAGGGTTATTTCATCTCTAAGAACACATTGTTACCACCAGAGACATGAACACAATTAAAAAACGATTTATTTCAAGGTGCAACGTATACCTGGTGCATTAAAAGCAAATAAGGAACGAATAAGAAGCAGGGTATTAACTGAGCGCTGGAACGAGTACATACGCGCTAATAGGGGTATTTCATCTAAAAGAACACATTATTACCACCAGAGATATGAACTGAATTAAAAATCCTTTTCTAAAAGGTGCAACGTACAACAAACGTATTATAAGTGAATAGGTAACGAATAGGTAACAGGGTATTTATCGAGCGCTGGAACGGGTACATGCGCTTATAGGGTCATTTCATCTCTAAGAACACATTGTTACCACCAGAGACACGGACACCATTGAAAATCCTTTTTTGAAAGGTGCAACGTAGAACAAACGTATTATAAGTGAATAGGTAACGAATAGGTAACGAATAGGTAACAGGGTATTAACCGAGCGCTGGAACGGGTACATGCGCGCTAATAGGGTAATTTCATCTCTAAGAACACATTGTTACCACAAAAGACATAGAGACAATTAAAAATCCTTTTCTAAAAGGTGCAACATACAACAAACGTATTATAAGTGAATAGGTAACGAATAGGTAACAGGGTATTAAGCGAGCGCTGGAACGGGTTCATGCGCTCTAATGGGGTCATTTCATCTCTACGAACACATTGTTACCGTCTGAGACCTGGACATAATTGAAAATCCTTTTCTAACAGGTGAAACGTACAACAAACGTACTATAAGTGAATAGGTAACGAATAGGTAACGAATAGGTAACAGGGTATTAACCGATCGCTGGAACGAGTACATATGCGCTTATAGGGGTATTTCATCTATAAGAACACATTATTACCACCAGAGATATGAACACAATTGGAAATCCTTTTCTAAAAGGTGCAACGTACAAACTTTTTAAAAGCGAATTAGTAACGAATATTTAACAGGGTATTATCCGACCGCTGGAACGGATACAAATGCACTTATAGAGTTATATCACCTCTAAGAGCCCAAATCTTCCACCAGAGACAACAAAACAATTGAAAATCATGTTTTAAAAGGTGCAACGTAAGATACACGTATTATAAGCGAATTATAAGCGAGTGATGGAACGAATTAAACAAGGTAATAGCATGCTCCGAAACGATGTACACCCTGCTTACATGTTTAACTCTACCACATTATGTAAGTATGTGCCTGTCCCTAGACAAGAGCCTGAAATTAAGTAGTTATCGTTTGTTTTTGTGTTACATATTTCCGTTTATTTTTTTGTATATGAAATACGGCCGTCAGTTTTGTTGTTTGAATTGTATGAGGTTGTCATGTCTGGGCCTTTTATAGGTGACTACACGGTTTGGGCTATGCTCATTGTTGAAGGCCGTACAGTGAACTATAGTTGATAATTTCTGTGTCATTTTGGTCTAATGTGGAGTGTTGTCTCATTGGTAATCATACCACATCTTCGTTTTTACGCAAGCGCTAACACGGTGATTTCATCCCGTCGAACCAAGATCCATCTTCAAACATACGGACATAAAGCAGTTAAAAGGTAGAACGTATAAAAAACAAGTAAGGAACAAATGCGTATCGAACATGAAGTAAAAGGATCGGTTGAGCACAAACACATATAAATAGGTCATAAAAAGATCATTTTACCTCAACCAATTCAGAACTATTACCATATGTAAGACTATTAACAACTAGATTTGTAATTGCTAGCAATAACGGAAGGCACCCCTTCCCCCTATTACCAGGTGAGCGACAGCCATTTTGACAATTCCAAAGTCAAAGAGAGCATCTACAGATGTCTAGTAACATTTTTGCAAAGTTTCATTAAGTTTGAACATTTTGAATTTTTGATATTTTTGCTGTTTCCATGGTTACGGCGGCCATTTTGAAAATTCTAACTTCAAAATCCAACTCTGCCTATGCCAGTTCCCATTCCTGTAAAGTTTCATCCAGTTTGCGGAAAATTCTTATTTTTGAAATGTTTGACCTTTTTGCATTGTTTCCATGGTAACAAGACCTATTTTGGAAATTCCAACTCCAATGTTGCTCATCATTACTGTGAAGTTTCATGAAGTTTTGAGCATTTTGAGAATTTTGAAAATTTTGGTGTAGTTTCCATGGCAACATAGTAGTTCCAATGATCGCCAAAATCATCCAACACCTGTATATAGTGGGCACCTACATTGTTTTAAAATATGATGATTCTGAGTTGAAGCATATCCAAACAGTTCACCAAAAACCAAAAGCTCATTTTTTTCACAATTGTGCCGTTTCCATGGTAACGGCAGCCATATTAAACTATTCCATGCCATAATTAAAAAGGGGGAAGGATATTTAAAATCAAATAAGTAACGAATAGGGAATAGGGAATAGGTAACGAATAGGTAACGAATAGGGAATAGGGAATAGGTAACGAATAGGGAATAGGGAATAGGTAACGAATAGGCAACGAATAGGGAATAGGGAATAGGTAACGAATAGGGAATAGGGAATAGGTAACCAACTTGACGCCCATCACCTAAAGAAGAAACCCAACAACATAGCAATATGAAACGATTCTGGACTTACATAAAACATATGAAGACTGATAGCAGCGGCGTGGCACCACTACGTAGTGATGGAGTACTACACTCGCATCTTGTGGACCAAGCTACAATTCTGAAGTTGAACAAGCAGTTTCAGTCTGCATTCTCTTCCAAGGAAACATATAGTCCAGAAAAATTCAAATATTGTTGTAACATGCCAGGTCAATACCCTTCTGCTGAGGATCTAATCATTACAGAAAATGGAGTGCTGAAACTTCTTACAAAAATAAATCCAAATAAAGCTTCAGGACCAGACAATCTAAAACCAAGAATACTAAAAGAACTTGCAACCGAGATAGCGCCAATTCTAACTATCATCTTTACAACATCACTTAATACTGGGGAGGTACCATCTGACTGGGAAAACGCCAACGTAAGTCCAGTCTTCAAGAAAGGAGAGAGATACAAGGCAGAGAATTATCGACCAATATCTCTGACATGCATCTGCTGTAAACGCATGGAACACATAATAACTAGTCATATTATGAAACATGCAGATCTCCACAACATTCTATATCCATTACAACACGGATTTCGTAGCAAAAGATCATGCGAAACCCAGCTGATTTAATTTGTGGATGACATCACCAACAACATGAGCGCAGGAAAGCAAACGGATGTTCTCATTATGGACTTTTCGAAAGCCTTCGATAAGGTTGGTCACAGTCTCCTGATGCATAAGTTGGAACGCTATGGTATCCGAGGCATTGTAAATAAGTGGATCGCTAGTTTCCTGTCTAAAAGAACCCAAGCAGTAGTTGTGGATGGAGAAAGTTCATCTCATATTGATGTAGAGTCGGGAGTACCCCAAGGCTCAGTACTTGGGCCTTCATTATTCCTGTTCTACATTAACGACATGCCAGATGGAATTAAATCTACAGTCCGACTATTTGCAGATGACACAGTAGCATACCTCACGATATCACCAGACAAAGATGCACATGATTTACAGCTAGATCTGAACAAACTTGGAACATGGGAATCAAAATGGAAAATGTCATTCCATCCTGACAAATGCAATGTACTTACCATCAGCAGGAAAAACAACACAA
Source organism: Mytilus edulis (assembly GCF_963676685.1). Taxonomy (NCBI): domain Eukaryota; kingdom Metazoa; phylum Mollusca; class Bivalvia; order Mytilida; family Mytilidae; genus Mytilus; species Mytilus edulis. Next base: position 102,704,713 of record NC_092344.1, on the reverse strand, counting down.
TTGCAACTTCATACAGCCTACATGGTCAAATTCTTCAGTCAGTCAGTAGTGCAAAATACCTAGGCTGCACATTTACATCCGATCTCAGATGGAATGAACATGTGAATAACATTTTTAACAAGGCAAATCGAACAATTGGTTTCCTAAAAAGAAATTTAAATATAGGATCAACTACAGTGAAGGAGAATGCATATGAAACATTGGTACGTCCAATTGTAGAATATGCCAGTCCGGTATGGGATCCATATCTCAAGACAGAGACTGACAGACTTGAGATGGTACAAAGAAGAGGAGCTCGCTACGTATCCAACAAACATCATAACCACTCCAGCGTTAATCTGATGCTACAACATCTCAAATGGACATCACTTGAACAAAGAAGGAAAGAAGCGAGACTCACAATGCTATTCAAAATAGAAAACAACAAAGTGGCCATATCAAAGGAAGGTCGTCTAATACCACCGAAAAGACTGTCACGAAACATGCATGACAAATCCTTCCAAGTACCAGCAGCATCATGTGATTATAGGAATTAAACACTCAGTCTTCCCAAGAACCATTCTGGATTGGAACGCTCTTCCCCCTGGGGTCGTATCAGCTCCGTTAGTCGAGGCCTTTAAAGCCTCGATGACAAAGCTGAATTAAATTTCAAAATTTTGGGGGGAGGGGGTGGTCTAATATGCGCACCAAACCATGGCAGTATAATCAGTTCGTTGATTGTGGCCATTATTTGGCAGAAGCAGAAACATAGCATCATTTAACAATGGCAGTCCAAATTTTCCGCCCTTCATACATGAGCTTCCGAAGAATGAAACGAAGCTAGAATTGTCCTTTAACTTTACGTTCTGCTACATAGATACTGTCCCTTCACTAAAAAGTTTGTTGACTATGTTGAACGCTTCTATTGGAGAGAACTTGAAATAAAAAATACAACAAATACAGTTTAGCCGCTGGTCTCGTATGTTTACTTATATCTAGTAATTGACAATGAAGGTTAGTTGAGAACAAAACGAATATTTTGAATATCTATAAATCCTGCTCTTGGTCCTGGTTGAGCTTTACAACAATGGTTGAGGATGAAATAGTCTAAACAAAGTTTAACAATCAAAATCCCCCTTCTTTTTTTCCAACAAAATGCATGCAAACCCTCTCTTCAGGCTATTTTAGAAAGTCTTTAAACACTAACAATAAAAAAGATTAAAAAAAATGGCTGAAAAGTGCTAGTTGGTTGACTACAGAATTCTTAATATTTTCATATTTACTTTCTTCATTGTCAGCCATAAACGCCCTACGCCGGATTTAACGTGTCCGGACGGACGTGGCTATCATATCTATAATACTAAAATTACGAGGTCCAATTTATCAGCCGGCATCAGGTAAAAACGACATATCAAAGAAATCAACTTTATATATAGCTAATATAGGACAACTGTGTAGATTAAAAATTACACCACTCCAGACCCTTTTGTTTTCCACATAATTAATATTGCCAATCATTAACAAGTTCCGGGTCGAATCCGGTACCGATACCAATAGTATAATCACCTGTTACCTATTACCTTATCTGTACGTTCCGCATCTAATAGGCGCACCACCAAATAGTGTATTTGATTTTACTATATACACGGGTCATAATCACAAAGTCGACACAACTAAATTCAATCATTGTCAAATTGTTCCCTATTGTAGTTTTTTAATTGGTAAGACTTTCTAAGATAACAATACGAATACAAAAATTTGGACTAAGGCGTATAGGTACCGAGTTTTCAATTTGTTAGCGGGCATGACGTAAAACAGCGAATCAAAGATTTGAACATTATTTGACAATGCTGTTGATTAAAAAATACTCAATTCCAGGACCTGATTATTACCAATAATTGAAAAGTTCCAGGTCGACGGGTTCAAACAGAAAGATTTGAAAGCAGAGAAAACTGTGTATCTTATAATCGGCACGACTTTATCAGATGACAATACCATTACTAAAATAAGGCTTACGCATAGTTAAATACTTTAATTCAGTCACGGACCCGCAATATCACGGGTGTGTTCTAGTGTTTATTTATACATCATGACTGCACAGCCAAACCAACTACTCTTTTATATATTTAGAATGTGTTTTACTTGGCCTTTATATGGTATTGTTAGAGGTAGTTCTATGCGGTATATAGCTGTTTACAACCTATAAAAATATTGTCTCTTCATGTTGAATTATCGTCTCATTAGAAATCATACTACATCTTTTCATCTTCAAGAGGTTATCTTATTTCTGTACCCCTAGTCAACACTTGATTTTTAATTACTTAAAAAAAAGGAACTTATACCAAAGTAATATGTCATGGTATAATTCTGGTAAATGAAATATACATCTGTATGTTTTTATGGACTAGTGACAAGATTATATCTGTAGTTTAATAGGTCTTATTTACTTTAATTTAACGATAATACAGCATACTTGTTGACTCCAGATAATGTACCCGCCATAGTCATTACATAACACAGTAACTAATAAATCTGGTCAAGGTAAGTTTCATGCCGTTATTTCAACAACCGAGAAGCAGAAACAATACCAGAGTATTTGATTTTTTACAAGATATAAAACAAAAAGATACGCGCTCAAAAGTCTACGCATGAAGTTGCAAAAAAGGTCATTAGATATGACCAAATTTTCACAGAAGCTTTTCTTTTTTGTCATTCATAGACTTTTCAAAAAATAAAGATATTCATCTGTTGGTATCCATAAATACAGGACATTTTTTCACTAACTTACAAACAGTTTGAAGTGCAAACCAAATCACATTTTAAAGCTACATAGTGTGGACACAGATCAGTGTGGATAGAAATTAATAACTGTTTGACTGTGTTATTATCACTGAGTTTATGTATTGGTTGTGCCCCACCTGATGCTTTGGCGCTATTTCGTTTTCTTTCACATAAAGTTTTATATGAAACTGTGTTCAAAGGTGACACTCACCTTTCGTTTTGAGGGACCTCGATGGCCAAGTGGTCTAAGTAGTTCAACTATTGTAATCACTCGGCTATGAAGTTGTGAATTCGAACACCGCTCGTGTTGGTACACTCAACTCCAATCTTAATTGACTAGGATTGTCAGTTTTCCTATCGAAGGTCGGTTGTTTTTCTCCGCACACTCAGGCTTCTTCCACCAATAAAAAATTAAATAGCCCAAAAGTAGCGCAAATAGTGGCTTCAAAACACCAATAACCAATCAATCAATCAATTTTGCATTTTGAGATAAGAAGCAAAAGATCAAAATTTGCATTGCGCAGGGTATACATTTATTTTTTTTTAAAACAAAAAACAAGGGTGATCTACGGTAATGCGGAAGGGTAAGCAGACACTGCTCAATATGTTGTACCCGGTTTTGGGTGGGCAGTAAGACTCATAAGGACTCATTAATGACTCTAAAATTAAAACGGTTGAATAGTGAATCAAATATTGTTTTGATATATAAAAAAAAAATTACGCTGAATCGTTTCGATAATTTATTTAAGTTAATCTCCTTTTTTTAATTTATGATTGTCATGGTTTTTTTTCAGTTGTAAATCATAATGGATTATATCAATCCTTTACTTTTGATATGCCTTTGTATTATACCGACTGGTCATGGGAATGATGTAAATCATGATACGTGCAACAAAGACAATAGTGACCATTGTTATGAAGTAAGTAGGCTTTTTATTTTTATTTTGTGCAGCATATTACAAGACTGTTTATTTGCAATATTCTTGACTCTGAAAACAAAGAAAAAAGAAAAGTAACAGCATTAAACTAGAGCATTGTTAAATAATCTGTTGTTAATGGCAAGCCGTTCTCGTCAAAATTATGTTTAAACCCTTTTTTCGAAAAAAATATACACTGAGAATTAAAAACCTAAAATAACACACTGAGAAATCGAAATTACACACTGAGATATAAAAAAAACCCCACACACACTGAGAATTCAAAATTACACACTGAGATTTAAAAAAGACACACTGAGATGAAATCAATTGAAAAACACACACTGAGAATTGTTTTAATTACACACTGAGATTTCAAAAATACGCACTGAGATTAATATACAAAATACTAATGAAAATTCATGAAATGAATAATTCAACAGATTTATATCTTGATCTCAAGAACTCTTGTCATTATAATGAAATGCGATTCCTTCAACCAACATTCGTATTAAATTTCAAGACTTAACATCGCTCATATTCATAAGTTTGTTGCCTATAATTCAGATCATTACTACCAGTAATTAAACATGTATCCCTTTTCAAAGTCTTCCAACTGTTTCCCTGATTTCGCTAGTTAAACTTTTATATTTTTGTTACGTTTATATGCTATAATAGACATTTCACTGCATTCTTTTGCAGATTGTTCCAATGTTTTCTTATAATTTTAATAAAGTTTTTCACCATTTTGTTATATTTTGTAATAAGAGTAAGTGGGTATTTTTCTTGTTCTTGTATTTCTAAAGTTTTTTTTTATTAATAATTTGGAGCCAAATCGAAGGACTAACGAGTTTTGTCCCCTTGTTGTAAATTTAAGCTTGTAATAGATTCAGATAAGTATGCTAATTAGATATGTGCGCATAAAAAGTGCGCACAAATCTCAGTGTGTAATTTTAAATTCTCAGTGTGTAATTTCAAATTCTCAGTGTGTGTTTTCAGTTTATTTATTCTCAGTGTGTCTTTTTGAAATCTCAGTGTGTAATTTTCAATTCTCAGTGAGTAATTTTCAAATCTCAGTGTGCGTTTTTCATTTTTGTAATCTCAGTGCGTCTTTATGAAATCTCAGTGTGTAATTTTTAATTCTCAGTGTGTAATTTTCCATTCTCAGTGTGTAATCATCAATTCTCAATGTGCGTTTTGAAGTTTTTAAATTTCAGTGTGCTTTGTTGTAGTTCTCAGTGTGTAAATTTTTCGAAAAATGGTTTAAACATAGCTTTGACGAGAACGGCTTGCCATAGTTGTTCGATACTCTTATACCTTTACTTGTTCATCTAAAACGATATTAAACAAATATAATCTAGGAAATCATTTTGAGTTCCATATGTGCATGTTAACGTAAGAAACACTCGAAACTTTGATAACACTAACTCATCATAGATACCAGGATCAATATTTTGTACGCCAGATGCGCGTTTTTTCTACAAAAGCTTCACATGTGTCGCTCGTTTAAAAAAGTATAAAAGGCCACATAAGGTACGCAGTTGAAGAGCACATATATAAGAACCAACACTCCAAAAGGTTTTACCAAAAACAGCTACGGTAATCTATTTTTGGCAAAGAAAATCTTTAGTAATTTGCGAAATTCAAAGTTTTGTAAACGGTTATAATTTATAGTTAGAACATACAATGATAATTCTTTTCTCAGAAATGCTGACTATTTGGCTGGTGATACCATCGGAGAGGAAAACTCCACAGCAGAGGCATCGACCCAGTTGTTGTAGCAAAGTTTGTACGCTATCTATAGACGCTCGTTTGTTCGGTCTACAAAAGACGCATTCATGACGCTCGAATCAAAAACGTTATGAAAAAGAAATTATGAGGTTAATGGTCACCGAGGATCCAAATATCTGAAATGTTTACCATATAACATTTTTTTTCATCTTTTCAGTCTCTATCAACAACAAAAAACTGCAACTATGACGTCATTCCACTAACTAAAACATTTGGAGCCAAAATTCAAGGAATCGATCTTAAAACAATTTCTAATGAATGTGCCAGGAATCTTAGAGAAGAAGCATATATGTACAGATTTTTATTGTTTAAAAATCAGACTCTGCCTTGGCAAAAACAAATTCACGTTACCTCTTTGTTTGGTACACCGTTTCAAGAAACATCTTCTATTAACAGAAAGAAATATGATAAAAATCCAGATCCACGTCTAGGAATATTTTCTAATGACCACAAGGCTGGACTTGTTGGCATTGGAATAGAAGGTTGGCATGTAGACGGAAACATATTTGAGATGCCACATTTATTCACTCTGATTTACTGTGTTCATGCCAATTCAAATGGACCCACTCTCATTGTGCCGCTTAAAGAAATAGTCGACATGTTTTCAACCAAAGAGAGGGAGTATCTTGAGAACATTTTGTTCGTTAGTGCATTTAATTCCTCCGTTCAAATACCTCTTCTTTATAAACACCCCTTTAGAAATGATGACACCATTATGATAGCATTGGGAAAGTTATCTGGTCAATATTTACAGCTTAATTCTGATAACAATGACAACCCGTATAACCAGTTATCTGTAGAAGAAACAAAATACATTCAAGATCTTTTTCATGCTAAAATATTAGCTTCTAATTTGATTTATTCTGTAAACTATGACCCTGGGGATTTTCTGATGATACACAATCCTTCAGTTGCACATATAGCAGGACCGGGTACCCAGACTCCATCGGAAATATCCGGACTTCGTCTTATACATAGATCAACAGTAATAGGAGAAATTATACCAAGCAAATCAACCAATATCCAGTACGAATGTAGTTCCTTTCCACCGTTTGAAGACGAATATTGTTTATTTTCTCTGAAAGGGTCCGTATACTATCCTCGGATAGGTTATTACGATAACCAAACAACTGCCCGAAATAGGTGCAAGAATATAAACAAGTATTCAGACCTGGCTAAAATATATACAAAAGACTGGAATGACATTGCAACAAAGATAATATCCAAAACAAAAGTACCTCATTGGCTAAATGCTACAAACCCACAAGACACAGACGTATATTGGGACGAGAACAAAGGATTATTTAGTAACTGGGATCCTACTAGTGGACAACCGAATGACCATGATGGAATTGAGGACTGTGTTGTAATAGGACCCTCGGGTTATTGGTTCGATCTTCCATGTAGTGGACCAAAAACTGCTCTAGGGACTGATCGCGCGCCAGTTATGCTTTGGGATGGAGAGAAAATAATGCGTAATGTATATCCGTTGTGTGGAATACAGAAAAAATATCTATGAAATTCAAATCTTATTTGATAAACGGAGAAACAGCTACAGTAAAGTTATTTTAAATACAACTGCGACATACTATGCTGAAATTGCTTTGTTATCTTCATACATTATAATTACATTTAAACATTGCATCTGGCATTTTGGGGTAGAAAACAAGATTAAAATGTTTTTTTTTCTCTCTCATATCTTATGTATGATAATTTAATATACTTGTATGTAATATACCCCCGACCGGAATTATTGAATTGTCAATAGAAATGAAGTTAACTCGGCTTGCACAACAAACAAGACAACGTGCAATCCAGCGATAAGTTTCCTCAAGTGTAACCATTTTTAAACACGGTTGTAACAAATACTGTTAAACCAAAGAGTACTTCTTACACTCTATGGGTAGCATAACTTTGTAATCGATCACCAGTAGTCACATTCGTAAAAGAGCATATCATTTACGACGATTGACATAAATTACAAGGGACAAAATAAAACTACAAAAGGCTTGTTCACTCCATAAAATATTCAGTATGTTTTTCCCTCTTATGAAAGATTATAACACAAAATATTCTGAACCCTGCTTGTACTAGACAGTGTATGCTTCTGTTCCTCGATTGATAGTATCATACTAGTTGTGTTATTCATGGTAAAAAAAACCAGTGATAAGTCCCATTCGGTGATGTTGCAATCGAGGCAAAGAGGGTGGAATTGTGGTATCCGTGGTCATGTGCGGCATATAGATATTCCACAACGGTCAACCAACTCGTGATGGAGTTCGTAAAACTTTCAAAGAGATGGCTTCAACTTTATCCCCTTGGAAAGCCTCGGTTTAAGAGCTTCCTTGTTCACTTAAACCCTCTATCATGGAAGTCTTCTGAAATATCATTTCAACTTAGAAATGTATAAGAGGGGGGCAAGGGGGTCCCAATAACAGCAAAACAGCAAATTGATTTGGCTCATAACAGATAACAATTTAAGGAATTAAAATGGGCAAAAACAGATAACAGTAAATGAAATATTAAAATAATATGGTCTTTGACAAATCAGTATTTCTAATTACGGATATAATCCTTTGTAATGCATTCCATTTTCTATGACTATGTTTTTAGTATTAATTCATGTATCTAGAATGTGTTTAAATTACTACTCAATATATTATAATATTTTTTATACGCTCGTTAACGGAACGTATTATGGTATACTGTTGTCCGTCTGTTGTCAACACGTCGGATATTAACTCAAAAACTCTTTAACCAATTTGCGTTAAACTTTGGGAAATTGTTTATATCTATTAACGTGAGCTTCCTTTTTTTTTTTTTTAATTTTAGATTTTAAGTTTCTGGTTTTTATTCAATTAAATTGGTGTTTTTTTTTCAGTTTTCTAAAAAAAAAATGACCTAAAAGAGTTTGAATATTCTGACTTTTTCGAAATGACCATCTAATGAGGTGTGTGAATTTTTCTTAATAAGACTATGATGCAAAGTGGTATATAGGGTAGATAAATCAAAAGCACCAATTATAAGCATGCAATTTATCAAGTACTTAAAACGAATTTTGACACTCCAAAAGCAATTTATTCCACTATTTTCAAAGGCCTTAATTTGAACAATTTTTTATCAGGTTTTTTATTGTACCAAGTGTACTAGTAAATATAATACATAGTTTAGTAGGGAAACAATGACTTGAAACGAAATAAATCTTTGTTTGTAATGAGTTATGTGCAGCTTCGGACCCAAGTACATGGTTGGAACTTTCATTGTACAATGCATTAGGTTCTGCTTTGAAAAGAATCACAGAGCTGAGTCTATGTACCATATTGTATAAAAGGTTAAGTGGTTGTTAGGACCTAGTCCTTAATTGAGATCCTTGTCAGATATTCCTGGCCATATGTTTTCCTTTTTGTCATATTAAGAATTGTTTTAATTTAATATGTTCGTCGAGGAAACAAGGAACATTATTCTCATACAAAAAATTAAGATAATTCTAAATACATATTCATAAAAAAAATGGAATTTATTACAAAGGATAATCACAAGATATACTTGAATTGTCCTGGACCTCACTTCTGTGATGGGTATGTTAATGTAATCCTTCTCTGAATACGGGACAAACATATTAGTAGTGGTAGACCGGAATGTCCAATGATCTTCAATTTATACCGAATATTGACTGTCAAAAAAAATGCTAACATTCCAATTTTCAATAACAGTTAACAGCAAATACATTATCACAATAACAGATAACAAAAAAACTAAAAGCCCAATAACAGCTAACAAAGAATAAGACAATAACAGCTAACAGCAAATATATTTTCAAAATAACAGATAACAAAGAATTAAATTGCCCCATAACAGCATAACAGTTAAACCCCTTGCCCCCCCTCGAGTATAATGCTTATGCAAGCGTTGTTAGAATTTTGCTACATAGAAATCCTCCCTTTTCATATAAAGTTTTGTTATCAACCAACCCCTTTTGACAATTTCTGGATTTAAGTCTAAATATGAGACAGACTTTCTCCTTTTTTATATTAACTGTTCCTGTTGTTTCCTTTATTTCAATTTCGATGGAAAAGATGCGTTCTACAAATTCACCAAACTTGGCTCTATTTAGTGATAGGACATCACCTATGTTGAACGCATCAATCCCATCGAACTAGAGATAAAGGATAATACAGATACAGTTAAGTCGGCCTCATATCTTGACTTACATCTAGAAATTGACAATGAGGGTCGGTTGAAAACAAGACTTTACGACAAAAGAGATGAGTTCAGCTTTCCAATTGTGAACTTTCCATTTCTAAGTAGCAACATTCCAGCAGCACCTACATACGGGGTATATATCTCCCAATTGATACGATATTCCCGTGCATGCTTTTCCTATCATGATTTTCTTGATAGAGAGTTGCTGCTCACAAGGAAGCTATTAAACCAAGAGTTCCAAATGGTGAAGTTGAAATCATCCCTTCGTAAATTTTACGGACGCCATCACGAGTTGGTCGACCGTTATGGAATAACCGTTTCACAAATGGTATCGGATATGTTCCTTACGTCGTAACCACAATCCCCTTCCCTTTCATGAATGTGACCTACCGAATAAGACTATTTACCGGATTTGTTATCACATAAGCAACACGACGGGTGCCACATGTGGAGCAGGATCTGATTACCCTTCCGGAGCACCTAGTTTTTGGTGGGGTTCGTGTTGCTTATTCTTTAGTTTTTCTATGTTGTGTCATGTGTACTATTGTTTGTCTGTTTGTCTTTTTCATTTTTAGCCATGGCGTTGTCAGTTTATTTTCGATTTATGAGTTTGACTGTCCCTCTGGTATCTTTCGTCCCTCTTCTACATAGAGGGACATTAAGGTTGAAGGGCAATGATAGCTTCTTATCCTTTTTCTAGTTATATATATGTATATAAGGAAACTCGTGTATGAAGAATGGCCGATATGATTAATAAAGGAACTAAAGTCGGCGAAAAGAGGAGCACAGTTTGTTCTCATAAAATTGCCGATTTTTTTTTTAAGACACGTCCTCCAATAGTGCGTCACAACTAAACTGTCAATAAAACAAACCTTCAGTGTCGGAGCTTTTTTTTTTAAATCAGTATTTTTTTTACAACGCATGATTTGTCCTTTGTAAAACAAAATAATTTTTTTCCACGTTGAACATTCTTTTTAATGAAATAAGTAGGATTTAATAATTTTTAACCTTTGTTAAGCGTAGAATGTAGAATACTATATATACAAGGTAAAGACGTCGAATGTCATACTTTTGCAAGAAAAAAGAGACTTAGATTACCTGTTCTCTAACGGATCTTCTGAGTCTTAGCAGCCACAACGGATTCATATGTACCTTTCCAAGAGTGTGTAGTTTTGCAGTAACTCTGAAGCCCGGGTTTGATTGTTTCCAAAATTGATGTTTACTATGGTAGTTTGGAAAGAGGTTTCGTGGAACATTTTAAAGACCCAGTAATATAACAGTGTTTGAAAGATTGATTGATTGATTGTTGGTTGCTTAACGTCCACTGGCAAGTATTTCATGCATGTTCAGGACGAGAAAGAGTTAACAATAAATGCAATAGGTAGGTCTTCGTCATATAGACGCCATTCGGGATGATGGTCGGGGAAATTTTGACTGCCACTGGAAAATGAGGGTATTTGAAAGAAGTCTTAAGTACTAATAAATTCTGTATTCAGTACAGTGAAAGAAGATCCGACATCTTTGTATTTACATTTTGATATGTTGAGTTTTCAGGTTAATTGTCAATACCTTATATTGTCATCAAGTAGTTTGTGTGCTGTTATTTACGCACACAAAAGTATTCAAATGCTCTTCAAATTCGCACTTTATTTGGGGTTTTTTTCACTTTTCGAATCGAGTGAAACTAATGAGTATTTTGTAGACGAAACGAGAGTCTGGCATACAAAATGTCATACAAGTGAGAGGTTTGGCTAGCTTTATAACCAGATTTAATCTACCATTTTTTACATGTACACGTAAATGCCTGTACCAAGTCAGGAATATGAGTTGTTATCCATTCATTTGATGTGTTTGAGGTTGTGATTTTGCCATTTGATTAAGGACTTTCCATTTTGAATTTTCCTCGAAGTTCAGTATTTTTGTGATTTTACTTTTTAATCCTGCATTTTTCATGCCACATCTTCTTATATCTATCTTAACTGAAATGGTTAGTCTAGTTCCGTGGGGAAAAAAGTAACTATTCAAATGATATGCTAAAAAATATATAAAAACATTTGCACAAAACGGTATATTTTCTTTCAGTCCATTGTTTAAGGTTAGACACAAGCTATGCACTTTAATCAAGTGTCCGGAACGGTTTTTCAAGCATATCTGTGGACTGTATACTCAATCAGATCTCAAATATAGTCAATATATGTCTATTCTAGTAATATTATCGTTTTGTCTCGTTGACTTTTAAGCAGTATTCCCTTATTACTGTCTATCAAATTGTGTATTTATACCCCAAGGTAGTAAGAATAGTAAACATGTGTTGGGCCAATATTGGCATTCTGTTGGCAACATTGTTGGGCCACTGTTGGAAAACTATGTTAGGCCAACGTCATTTTGCTCATCGGCCCTCAGTTGGCCCAACATCAGTATGCCAACAAGGTTAACTATTTGCCAACAATCTGCCAACAATGTCAACTATTTGCCAACAGTCTACCAACGTCGTCTAGTTTTAAAATTATGTTTGACCAATGTTTGTCGAACAGCAGTATGCCAATGATGGCTTCAGTCTGTCAAACATGTTATTCATGCATTTCATGTTATGTATTTAGAAATATTTATCTCTAGTGTACAATGTATATTATATTGGCAGGTCAATCTCGGCTGTCATGTGGAGAGTGTGATATTACACTCGTGTCATATGAGCAGCTGAGTTGAGTTGATTAGTTACAACAAATGGAAGTTTTTAACGACCTTGACTGGCTATACAGCCCTTGCACGGTCGGTTGATTAGTTTAACAACTTGCAGAAACTATATTCAAATTTTATTTGTTTTTTTTTGGGCTGGTTTTAAGTATTTTTTGTTTGTGCATAAAATTATTCAACCATTAAGATAAATACATTTAAATGACTACACAGATTTGAAAATATTAGATAAAGAGAATGAAGAGCACATTTTTTGGTTTGCATTTTGAAATAATATCTAAAAAAAAATCAAAAAAATCTGTGGTATAATACGGGGAGATAAGAACTTAATACGTTGGCATATTGTTGGCACAATGTTGGCTCATATTTCAATATTGTCATGAAATATCAATGATATGTTTTTTTTATATAAATATACTGTTTTGAAAACTTTTGAATTATTCAAAATACTAAAAATTTTCTAGCTCTTGGCACAGACGGTTTAAAATAGTCCTATTTGGGAAGACTTTATTATTTTATTTTTTATTAAGTCCTCAATGCCCTTCAAACACAATCTATAGTCTCTATGATAACATAGAATCATTCAAATAAAGTTCGAATAAAATTGGTTCAGTAGTTTCAGTCAGAAGATCTTACACTGAACCAATGGATAACGTAAGTCAAATATCGTTGGGCAAGCTACTTTAAAAATAACAGTACTAGTTGGTAAGAAAATGTTGGGCCAACATTGGGCCAATAACACCAAAATGACAGTTGGTGGAAAGTCGTTGAGCCAACAAGGGACCAATAGTGTCAAAATAACTGTTGGCTGAGTTTTGTTGGGCCAACAAGGGGCCAATAGTGTCAAAATAACTGTTGGCTGAGTGTTGTTGGGCCAACGTCGGTTTCTTGTTGTGCTGCCAACGCCAACTATTTACCAACTGTGCCAATCAATCACCAATGTTGGCCCAACAAAGTATTGCTATCTCGGAAGCTTATACTAATATAGACTATACTGGGAATTCTCTGTAACCGTCAAAGCAATGTAACAAATTCATTAGAAAAATTGTATAAAATGCGTGAATTTATAATTTCATGATTGATTCATGGCAAGATTAAGAACGAGGATTAAGTTTTGGTTTAAAACAATTAACATTTAGAACTACGAAAACTTCCATTGTTGATAATAAGACTCAATCTAATCTCAATCTAATTAAAAACCGATCTCTCATCGCTCCTGTTTCTGATATCAGAAACAGGAGCGATGAGAGATCGGCAGATTGAAACAAGTAAGAAATTATTTCATTTTCATAAAATCAACGCAATGTTTGTTATTGAGAAAAATAAATATGAAGACCTATGAAGGAAACTCAAAATGGAATGTTGTCACTGCAACTTCCCTTTAAAAATCACACATGAATTGACCTAAGGTTGGGTGCTCATTTTCGCCATTACTTTCCATGTTTTCTGCAGTTTATGTTCAGGTCTTTATGTTTTTGAAGTATACTGATATTTCTATATGAAGATAACATCAAAAACAAAATATTCTTAGCTTGAAAAAGTGTTTCTTTTAAAACAAATCATCTGAAAAGTTAGATTAAAGACATTAAAGGCCATTTGAAATTTACTGATGCTTTGTCAAAGGAGGGGGGCACGTATTCGCCGTTTTACATGATAAACAACGACCTGTGGCATTGTAAATTACCAATTTTGATTACCAATTGTGCAAGTTTGTAACTTGAGATATCTCATATAGTTTATGAGATATCTTATATAATGATTTTAAGATATCTCATATAACTTAGAAGATACTTGGCTTATAAAGAAAATGTAATGCAGCAACCATTTGATTTTCGGGGTGGGGGGGGGGGGGGGCTATGGATTTTTTTTCTGGACAAACTTTTTTTCCGCCTTCTCAGGGTCAAAAACAAATTATTTTTTTCTCCAAAAACTGGCAACAAACTTTTTTTCCAAAAAAATCCATAGCCCCCCCCCCCCCCCCCCGAAAATCAAATGGTTGCTGCCTAAGGAAATGGCTTATAAACTTTATAATTTTCTCATAAACTATATAACCAGATATAAGCTGGGACTATTATACTAGGGACTTTCTATACTATACTAGTATAGAAAGTCCCTGATTATACTAACTAGTATAATAGTCCCAGATATAAGATATCTCACATAGGCGGATCCAGGGGGGGGGGGCTGGGGACTGCCCCCCCCCCTTTCGTGGGAAAAAAATTGGTTGATTATATAGGGAATCATTGAAGCATGACTGGAGCGGCCCCCCTTTTATGTCAGTCAGCTCCCCACCCCCCACCCCACCTTAGGAAAAGTTCTGGATCCGCCACTGTCTCAAAAACTATATAAGTCATACTGATAAGATATCTCATATCAACTTACTCAGTATCAGTTTTAAAAGATATCTCTGAAGATATTGTCATACACTATATAAGATATCTTATAAATTTTGTGAGTTAGAACTGGGAATATATATCTAATTCATATGTTTCTGGCCCCCACACGAGGTTCCTGGTTATCATAAATAGTGAAACGGCTTTCCTCATTCTTAGGAGGAAGTTACAGTTAAAAAGAAGGTTACCATTTCATATTTTACCGCGAAAATAATAAAAGCACTTCCTACCCACAATGCAACAGAAAGTTTACAATCAAAAATGAAGTCAGAAGAGAAAAGGATCTGCACACAAATGGTTGTGTTTTGTAAAGGATTACGTTCTGTGTACAATGACACTGTCTTGAAGTGAATTGTAAATTCTTAGAATAACAAAATGATTTCATTTTCACATAAATAAATACAGTGTTAATCATAGGGAAAAAGAAATGAGGAAAATCACCTTGGAAGTTTTCACACTGCAACTTCCCCTATCAAATTTATATTCATACAGGGATATTAAACATACGAAGATGTAGATAATTCGGTGATGAAGGATATAAGTCAAAGTATGACAAATTGTAGAAGCCACATGAAACGATCGAGAACGATTGCTATTAGTAGTTTTGGTGATATGTCTCCGTCAGAATCTCTTCTGAACTCCAGCCTCCCAGAGGTAGAGGAAGAATCTCCACTCTTAAAATCCCGTGCGCCTGGAGCATCTTGTCGAGCTCTACGACATGCTGTCTCCTCACTTACTAGACTAGATGATTTTAATCATGAAAAAATAGGACATGGATTTTTTGCAGAAGTTTTCAAGGTACATGTAAAACTATGCATGTGTATTTTGTTTCCTACACAGGGCCGTAACTAGCCTCTTTTAATAGTGAGTCAAAATAAAAAATTTGGGCGAGGGCTCTGAGAAAAATAACGCAAAATCGTGCATTCTGAGCGTTTCCCAGACTCTTTCTTGCATTGAAACGGCATAATTAATTTTTAGATATTTTTTTCGACAATCAGGTCTCAAAGCAAAAACAAAGATTCATTGTAATTTAAGACTTTTAGGTATTAAAGACAACATTAAAAGACCAATTTGTAGGATAAAGCAAAAATCGTAATTCTCATAATTATTAATACCGTATCTGTCTGTCTGTTCTTGTCTTGTATTCTGATTAGACTTTGGTGATTTTTTATGACTAGATTTAAATATAGTGACATTGCAGTATTATACTTTAAGTACTAGTACTGCTTAAGTCCGTACTAGGGAACATCTTCGCCTTGTTTTACGATCTTTTACAGTATTAATGATTCTTTAAAAGTATTGTTGAAGACCATCGGCAACTATCAAGATGAAGAAGAGGAACACAAACTTTGACCATTGATCATTTGTATTTTTTCTACGCATTGACTTTGTGAGTGATTATGTCCCCATACTCCTTTATTATCTGTTAAAGGGTCTCAACACTACTTAACGAAGTTTAACCTTTCAATGTAAAAGGTCATACATGGCCGAATGTTTTTTTTCTTCAAATTATTTGATACCGGGAAATATGTGACCTTACTTTAATTCAAACCATGTCAGCTATCTAGTTTTATTTACAATAAAACAAACTGTTTTGTATTCTTCGATATCAATTTCAATTATCCATGCAGAAAGGACAATTTTTTTTGTGTCCACTGAGTAGCATCGCTTGTTTTTAAAATATATTTCTCGCACAATTCTGGACATCAGTGGACATGATGCAACATTGCAAAACCAAGTTTACAAATGAAAATCAACCCTCAGACTATAGTCATAAAGTAGGACAATAAATGAACAAAAGACAAACCTGGAACACAGAAGTACAAACAATAGACCATCAACTCTGAAAACTAAAAGGAAAATGGAAACATGGATAATGAAAAACATCCAGGGGATACACCAGAGAGTGAAGAGAACTTGCTTCTTGCAAGACACTTTCCGTGAAAACAATTTGATATGAAAACAACCTTTTGTTTCATTTTTTTTTTTTTTTTTTATTTTTAACATGAGGCATTTGCCTCATTTGCCTCAATGTAGTTACGGCCCTGCTACAGTGTACACGGTCATGTTTTTGATTTTTAATCTTTATGCATTAATAACATTTTGAAAATGTATAAAGGGTAAACAAAATTTAATTATAATAATGACTTGTCACATAATTTCAATCCTTGCTCTTCTTCCACCCTGTATCCAGACAATGTGTACAGTCATGATGGTCCCTATAGTCAATTTTAAATACGTTAGATCATGAAATTCATTTTAAATATATATTCCATGCCGACATGTGCCTAAAAAATAGATATATTATGTCTGAATAACAGACATATCATTCTACATAGGTACATTTGTACAAGGTATCATAAATTTTTATGTCTCTGTTAATTATTGACATGTTCTTGATTCCTTTTTTCTACAAATGTATGCTATTGTGTTTTCTAAGTTAACGTTTCTAAAGATACTTATTTAAAATCATATTTAAATTTATAACTATAAGACTAACATTTTAACACATACATGTACAATGAATGCTCTATTGCTGGTTACAGGGAGAAACATTAGTCCTGACAGTGACCTGAAAAAGTCATTATCAGGATTAATATCAATCTCTTCTAATAGTGTACATGTTTATTTACAATAAACTTTTAAATCTACAGGCCTGAAGCATGATTTTATGAAATAATATTGTACAGTACCCCAATAGCAAACTGTTTTGTGTTCATGCATTAACATTTTTTTATATTTAGCAGGCAGCTGGGTTCAACTTTTGTGAAACTTTATGAAATTTGAAATATTTCAGTTGTCAGTTGACTTTTCTTTTTTTGATATACAAAAATGTACATGTATATATAAAAGATACATGAAACTCCCAGAGACTTAATCCTTTCCACCTGAATCTTTTTCAATTGTGACATACTTACAATGTAGTAGAATATTGGACCTGTGAATAAGCATGATAAGTATTAGTGTTATTTTAAGAGAAATATTTTCAGCCTTACACTGTCTAGATTCTTAGGAATGTTGTGTATGATTAAGACATACAATGTACATGTACATGTTAGACCCATAGGGACAACTAAGCATTTACAAAAAAATAACTATGTATACACATATTTTGTTCCCACGTGCACTTATTCACAAAAATGGAATAGATAATTGTTATGACAATGCCATGAAGATAACAATTTTACATTCATGAGCAGACATTTTTAGGAGGGGGAGGGGACTGGTTACCCGACCCCCTTAATCTTCCTCTGTGTACATGTACATTGTACAAATGTATGTTCAGGTAATAGATATAAGGATAAGGGGGATCAGACATGTGCCCATCACTCCTTTACCATCTTTACTGGGGTAAACATACAAATGTATCACCAATCAAATATGTTGTTTTTTTCATTGTCAGTAATTTGCATTTAACATGCATACAATAATGTATGTTTTATAAATCTGTATTTTTCCCAAATTTCAGAACTTGATATATATATTTCAAAAGTTTGTACTAGTATAATATATTACAAATGTACATAATATTAACTTGTTACAAATATTACAAGTTTCAACAATGTCATAATTAGGCATTGTTCTCTTAATAAATCTGGATTCAGGATTAGGGTAAACTTGTGAAATTGTTTTTATCACCTTTTAAAAAGCTTCAATACATGTAATTACATGTAGTTGATTACATTTGTATCTGTCAAATAACAAAGACACATGTAATTAAGCTAATAAAACATTTCTTATTGTAGATAAGATATATATATTTTTTTACTTCTTGCATAATAATATTAATTTCTTTAATTTACTATAACTGTATGTGACATGTACAACTATATTTATTTAAAAAGGTATCTAAGAGACAATAGTTCTATAAACATGATAAGTAGTCTAGATAAAAAAAGACCCCCCCCCCCCCCCCTGTTGGTAGTTATCAAATTTGATTAGTAAGATTGCATATTTTAAATAAATTGAATGATTGCTTTATATAAAAAAGAAGATGTGGTATGATTGCCAATGTCAATGAGACAACTGTCCACAAGAGACCAAAATGACACAGACATTAACAACTATCAAATGACTATAGGTTAGTCTGCAAAGGGCAGTTTAGGGGTTTGAGAAAAGAAAGATAGATCTGAAAATGAAAATTACAAGAAAAAAGATATCTAAAATTGATAGAGACATTAACACTGAAGATTGCAATTTGTTGTCACCTTATGTAAAGAGACAAAATGGCACAGAAATTAACAACTCAAGGTTATTGTAAGGCCTTCATCATTGAGCTAAGTTCATTACACATAGTCAGCTTAAAAAAGACCCTGACAGATTCGATTAAAGAACCAAATTCAAACGAGAAAAAATAATGGCCTAATTTATATTTGTTAAAAAACTTAAAAAGTAAAGCGATAAACAAATTTGCAAAGATGTAACAAACAACAACTACTTGATTACAGGTTCCTAACTTTGTACAGACAGGTACAGAATGTGGAGGAATAAAATATGATAGCAAGCGCCCAATACATTTTTCACAATTTTTCAGTGCAAAGAATATAATTTAGAAATGTAATTTTTGATGAGTTTGCTTTATTGTGATACAAACGATAATTAGTAAAAAGTTTGGAGGAAAGAATCAGCATTTTGTTTGATGTTGGCAGCATTCTCTTTACACCTACACCAACTGCCAAAGAATGCTATTTTTACATTATATATAATAACATTAACACTTTATGTAAGAGTAATTGTTGTATATTATACCAACATACTTATCTGCAGTTCAGTGGCTGACAAAAAAATAAAGTGAGTCCTTTGAGGTCAAACCATCACTTTCAATGTACAAAATGTACATTACACTGCACATGTAGTTATTTGTTGACCAATATTGTACTTGTAGGGGTACTTGCATTTACATTTGCAAAATGTATGCTTAAAAATATTAACAGACAATATATGAAAATACAATTTTCATGATTTTCATGAATTTTAAAATTGTCCTGGATGCATTTACATTTGCTTTACATTTGCAAAATGTATGCTTAAAAATATTAACAGACAATATTTGAAAATACAATTTTCATGATTTTATTGTCGAGCCTACGACTTTAGTCGAAAAAGCGAGACTAAGCGATCCTACATTCCGTCGGCGGCGGCGGCAGCCACAAATATTCACTCTGTGGTTAAAGTTTTTGAAATTTTAATAACTTTCTTAAACCATACTGGATTTCTACCAAACTTAGACAGAAGCTTGTTTATGATCATAAGATAGTATCCAGAAGTAAATTTTGTGAAAATAAAATTCCATTTTTTCCGTATTTTACTTATAAATGGACTTAGTTTTTCTGCTGGAAAACATTACATCACTCTGTGCTTGTAGTTTTTAAAATTTAAATAACTTTCTTATACTATCCTTGGTTTGTACCAAACTTGAACAGAAGCTTGTTGATGATCATAAGATAGTATCCAGAAGTAAATTTTGTAAAATGACAAATCCATTTTTTTCATAGTTTACTTTAAATGGACTTTTTTTCTGCCAGGAAACAACACATTCACTCTGTGGTTAAATTTTTAAAAATTTTGATAACTTTCTTATACTATTTTTTATTTGTACCAAACTAAGACAGAACCTTGTTTATGATCAAAAGCTAGTATCTAGAAGGAAATTTTGTTCATATTTTGTACCTGTGTATCTGTATTTTACTTATAAATGGACTTAGTTTTTCTTCCAGTTAACATTACAGTCTGCAGTTAAAGTTTTTAAAACATTTATTAGATTCATAAACTATCCAGGATTTTTTACCAAACTTGGACAGAAGCTTCCTACAATCCAAACATGGTATCAAGCGGAATATTTTTATTGATTTTTTCCCTCATTTTTGTTGATCCTGCAATTTACAGCAAAAGTAGGCGAGACACTGGGTACCGCGGAACCCTTACAAATTTTTGAATTTTAAAATTGTCCTGGATGCTTTAGTAGAATTAATTATAAGTGACCAGGAACTAATGTAAAATTTATATATTTGGTAATTTCTATTAATTAGAAACAGTTTGAAACCTAAATAAAAAAACAACATGTGCAGAGTAGATCAGTATAGATATATCAATCTTGCACTAAATTGTTCCGATAGAAGATGACATTACGACTACCCACGCTAGTGTTTTACATTAGTGGAGGTACACCTGAATCAAGGACAGTACCTATGTAACTATGTTATATAGGAATGTGTAAATAATGTACTGATATTTATGTTTACCTTCTACCTAATAAATTACTCATTATTGACCCAAAGGTGAAGAAAGGTCACAAAATAGTAGCCGTTCATTTAAAATCCTTCCTCCCTCAATTATTATTTGTTGTTTTGTTCTGTTATTTACCAGCAATTATTAATAACATTATTGATTCTCACGTAATAGAATGTAGGAAAGAAAAGGACAGGGAATTTGGTTCACTGTAGTCAAATCTTGAAGCCAAGTGGCCACCTATATTTTACATTAATACTGCACATGTATATAAATCAGTTTTTACTGATAAATAAAAAGCCTCTTTCACTGAAAGTATACAGTTTGTAGATTGTACATGTATTTATTACTTACTTTTTATGTTTAAAGGTACTAAAACACATAAAGGCTATATTTTATTTTTGTAATTTTTAGCAAGTCTTGATTTAATTTTCATGATAGTATGACTGTCATATAAAATCCTAAATTGGAACAAGAGGCAAGTTCAACTGTACTGGAAGAGGGATATGCCAGTCTTCCGATATGGGCTAATACTTTTTGATACATTTGTGAATGATAAATTATCAAGGTTCTGCCTAAAAGTCATGGTTAACAACTGACTAATAAGACACTTTTAAGGCTTAAGCTACATTTGTTGTAATATTAACCAAAATCTACAGTATTCAATGTTGCACTGTTGCAAAAAATTCTGATTTAATAAACATTCTGAGCTTTTCCTAATTTAGATCTAATGAAAGGCAGTTAGTTCGTATTTGAAAATTAGCATACACAGATGCTTAATTAGAGTTGTCAGAATTTGACAATACACTGTCATATGATATACATACATTGTATGATTTGTATCAACTCTGTTCTTCTTTTCTTTCTGGAAAGAGGAAAAATCCTTGTTTTAAACATATTTTTGAAAGTTTGTTGACCATGTTGACTGTATAGGTAGATGACAATCACTTTTATGTTATCACTTGTGAAAGATTTTTATTGTAAATTTTTCAGATAATTTTATGAATGGTATTTTTAGTTCAAACACATTTACATGTTTAGAATATAAATTTTTAAATGACATGAAGGGTCGGATTTAAAATTCTATGCCGTGAAATATATATGTTAATGATATGTAAAGAAACTAGGATTTACATAATACAAATCTTATCTTCAGTTGTTAAAAAGGTGTGAATAGACTTTATCTACACTAAACTGTACTGATAAGTATCTGGAACATAATTTATACTTTAATGTTCAAACCTGAATCAACCACATCAAAACTAATTGTAGATATTTGAAAGTTCAATACATGTATATATATTTATGTACATGTATGTATTGAAGAAAATATGGGGCACTGCAGCCCAACATCCCAGTTTGACCAAATGGGGATGTTTGACCAAAATGGAAATCGGTTAAAACAAATGCCAGCATGTTAATTTATAGAATTTTTTAAATTGACCTAGCAGAGGGGGCATTAAGTTTTACCCTTTTTCGCAAATCTGTCTGTACCTCCCAAAGTAGGTTTCAGTTCTGTAACTTTAGTTTGCCTGAACCAAATGTTATGAAACTTATACAATGTGCATATTACCAGTAAACACAGATAAAGATTGAATTTCGGGGCATCACTTTTACCATTCTAGAGTTTTGCCCCTTTACAAATGGAAAAATTGCTCAATTTCTCATTTCCCTTCTCTAACTTAAGTTTGACTCAACCAAATGTTATGAAACTCATACACAATACTTATTACCACAAAACTCAGACCAAGTACATGTCTGTGAAGCATCACCTTTATTGTTCTTCAGTTATGTCCCTTTATAACTATGATATATATGCAAGCAGGGGCATCATCTGTGTCATATGGACACATTCCCCATTTATTTATATATATGTACAAGAAAATTAATAATTGAAGTTATCAGAAATGTTGAATAGAATATTGGACAGATAAGGGAATTCAGGGAAACTAAAGTTAGTTTACTATTTTTTTGCCTCATTAAGTTGTTCAAGATCTAGTTTTAGTCTTAGATAGAATCCTTTTTCATAGTGCTACAGTCTACCAGTAAGTGTAGGATTATGTTTAACTGGAGTCCTCAATATATAAGAAAAACTTTTTTATGGCACCAATTTGATTAAGTTTTTGTTAACACATTGTGTGATGATATTACTAAAATTTATTTGAAGGTACGAGTTATCATAGATTTGACCATTTCTATTCTGATGTGTTTTGTTGCTGTATTGTAGGTAACTCACAAAGTCTCTGGTAAAGTTATGGTGCTGAAGATGAATACAAACTCGGAAAATCGTCCTAACATGTTACGTGAAGTACAACTAATGAACAGACTATCACATCCTAACATTCTTCGGTAAGTTCATTGGGGGGAACTGTATTGTAAATTTACCTCTGCAATACAATGTATGATTAGTTTCTTTGAAGGAGTTAAAAAAATGAAGTGATCAGATTTGTTGTAGCATTAGAAGCAACTAGCATGTTTGGCTACTTAAGACCTGAATTGAGTTGACATTGTTATCAGGGAAGATAAATATTAATAAGACTATGTTCATTAGCCAGTTTTTACTGGTTTTGTTCATGGCATAGTAGGTACCAGTCTTGTATTACAACTCCAGTTTCCGGTGCATGTCAAAACATGGAGGGAAACAATATAGTCCATTTTTTCTGAATTTTTTTCTGGACTCAATTTTTTCTGTTTGATTATAGGTTAAAGCTGAATTGAAACATATATATAGCTTTAAAAAAAAAATCTTGCATCTTTTTGGGGATATCAATCCAGGAAGGTGGAAGGATATCATGTTTACTGGAAGTGGTGCAGCCTAGTAAAAACAGCATACAGGAAGTAAAAAAAAAATGTTTTGACTTCAGGGTTACGTAACTTTTTATTCTTCGTGGCATGACCCACTTTTTTTCAAAGATCAGCTGTTTTGCATGTAAGCCTATGGAGCAGTCAGTTACAAGACTGCAACCAGTAGTAGTGGAATCTTATCACAGGATTTCAAATTTGAAAAATTAATAATTACACAACATTACTCAGAATTAGATACAAAAGAAATCTCTAGCCTTTTTTCAATGAAACAAAAGACAAAAGTATTACTTTCATCCAAAACTTTTTGAACTCTAGATCTTAAGCAAAAGATATTGAGGAAAACTTGGACATGAGAGCATGTGTCTAGATTAGTTTCTTTCTTCTGGGATTAAAACATGAATTACAAAGCCTAAGGTATTTGCAATTGATAAAGCTTAATTCCATATTTATAAGGCAGGGAACATAGATATTTTTACCGCAACTGTGTTCAATCCTGGAATAAAAAGATCAACCCATTAAAATTCAACATCTGTCTCATACTCATAGCAGGGAGTCAATTAGATTTAAAAGTTTTAAGATTTGTGGACCCCTTGTGCTGTAAAGATAGATTGTTGAAGTTGTAAACTCCTTGTTCTTATACCTGCAGGGCTTTGATGTGTAACATGTATAATTGATTCTGTATGCACAATGTTTTATAATACTGGACCAAATTATACAAATGATAATCTATGTTATTTTGGTTGTGTCCACTTTTGTTCATGCATATATGGGGTCTGATTTATCCAATATATACTGAGTAATAATAATTGTTTACTTACACTTTAAACATAACTGCCACAATTTTGGCATCAAACAGATGCAAAAAATTGAGATTCAAATACAGATAAACATGTGTCCATCAGAAATCAAAAAAGATTTCCTAGTGAATTGTACTTTACTTGGATGAATTCAATGCTGTAATTGAAAAGATTTATCCATTATAGCATATTTTATTGAATAAATGTTATATATTTGATAAACATTTCATTATTTCTTGTCTATTGAATGTTTTAGTCAAATTTCTGATAAAATCTGTTCCAATTATTCAATATTTTGATTTAATAACAATATATCCCATTCATTAACCTGACAAATCTTACATATGTTGTACCTTTTATTTACTATTTATCAATTAACTTGTGACAACCATCAGATTAAGTTATTGATATCTTATAAGCAGGATACATCTGTTCACTAATAGATTGTAAGTTTATTAGTAGGTGTAGTATTGTATTTTGGTCACTATGCATTGACTGTTGAACAAGTTCTACTTCAACTCATCCCCTTCAATCATGTCTTTTCAAAAGCTGATTTGTTACCTATATAGCCTGCCATTTTTCTAAAGTAACTGGCTTCTACAGCTGCAGGTTTAACCTGAAATTGCATAATCCTTGTTCCTTTCCCATTCATGTTACTTAAAAATTGTGACAATTTCAAATGACCCCCATATCATCATGTTTGGCAAAACAAAAACAAAAAACAGAGAAAGATAATCGAAATTAGGCAAAAATGGTTTCAACAAAATGATTATATTATAGCCAGATCCAATGAACTAGGATAGTTTTTATGTAGACAGCTATAATATTGAACACTTTGAGTGACTTGACCTTCAAAAGATGGTTAAACTATCGAAAAACTCATTCATATAATGTTTACTGCCGTAAAAATTGATGGGTCAATAGTCAATACATGTACCAATATTTCAAAGGTGCATCACACATATACATCAGGGGCAGATCCATTAATTTTAAAAAGGAGGGGGGGTCCTAACCCAGGACAAAGGGAGGGGGGTTCCTACTATATTTCCCCATTCAAATGCATTGATGTAAAAAGTTTCCAACCCCCGGAACCCCCCCCTGGATCCACCACTGTACATATACTCAAATAGTTTAAAATTGTAAATTGTAAGGAAGATTTGGTTATGCAAAGCCCAGTTTTCCTGGATTCATGTCATAAGATAACAGATTAAAGTATAATGTCTCTGTATACATATAACTACCAGACTGAAAACAGATTAGGGATATGTTTAGAAGGTTAAATATATAATCTCAGAGATCATAATGTTAACTTGCCTTAGCAGTAAATGTTATTATACTGTCATTAAATCTAAATCTAAAATCAAAAGATGAAATATGAGTATAATTATTTTTGGTTCAATTCAAATTAACCTTAACAAAAAAAGTTTCCGCAATCATATATGATGTTCTGACCTGTAAATAAAACAAAAACAGTCCAATTTTAAATGAAGATTAGTCATGAATAGGATAATATGTTTAAACCAGAGAACATGAACATGGACCATTGCTTAGACTGCATCTTGTTTTTGTCCTAAAAATGGGAAAATGGAAAAAAAATGCACCTAGATGTCATATCAAATTTAATACTAGTGAACACTTTGGACTTGTACAATACATCTAGGTATTTTACAGCATTGGTATTATATATAGAGAATAATTCATTGTAAAATCTGTACAAATGCTGCATTAACCATAGTAACCAAGATCAGACACAAAAATCACGGGTTAACCGATTTATGTACTTAGTTCTTAGATACATGTACAATACTGGTATTATTACTTATAAATTTTATTTGAGGAAACAGTGAGATGGCCAGTGGCAGATCCAGGGCCCCCCCACTGGATCCGCTTATGATGGCATCTCTCATGATATTGGGAATTCCTCAAGACTTCTGGGACTTGCTTTATTCACTGATGATAAACATGATGTACTTCAGGAAACTGATGACTTATATAACCCATAAATACTATACTTGTACAGTTATTGTATTATTACATATATATATCATCTGAATAAACACACTTGACAGTAGGACTAACACTTGAAGATAAAAAGAAACAAATTATATAATTTGTCAAATCATCTGAATCTCTGTTACTAGGTTTCTTGGTCAAGCAGATACATTTACAACTCTTAAACTTGTAAAATATTCCACATGCATATGTATCTCATTAATTGTCTCTTCTTGTTCACAGAGAGTAGCTTCCCCCTCCCCATTCATTGGTGAGGAAGTTTAATATGCCAGTCTGAGTCTCTGTAAGTTGAGTTCAGGCCACAACTTCTAAATGCCACTGACAATCAATATATACATATAGTTCTTACATATTTTGATATATGAGATCGTCAAAGTTTATCTTTGCTTTATTGAAATGATTTTGAGACCTCATCTTTGCTGATAGCTATAGATATATATATATGAAAAGCGTAATTTAAGAAAC
Organism: Mytilus edulis; assembly: GCF_963676685.1. NCBI lineage: Eukaryota > Metazoa > Mollusca > Bivalvia > Mytilida > Mytilidae > Mytilus > Mytilus edulis. The sequence goes on along the minus strand of NC_092344.1, from coordinate 102,677,647 downwards.
ATATCTGGTTGTCTGTCAAAACTATCAGTAAAAATTCATATCCAGTATTCAAAGCTTTTTTTCCCCCTTAAAGTCTGTCAGATCTTCTCAAGTATCAGTGCAACCCATTTAAAAGTACAAGAGACCTTTAGGTAAAATTATTACCGGGTATTTGCATTTCATCTTCAATTAAAGATAACAGAATGGATAGCTTTGGTGAAATGCATTAGTTCCAAGTACCATGAAATAAATGATGAAATCATCAGTATTTGTTATTTATCATTTTGTACCATCCCACACAGAGAAATACTACATAAATTTCCACCTCATTTATATTGTTGAAAAACTGAACATTAAGTTGTATATCACATGGTAAATTGTTTATAACCTGCTCTTCAAAAAATTATATAACTTAAAAAATTGAGTTATAATTAAATAAGATTTCAGTTTAACATTGGCAAAAGTATTGAAGAAACCTAAATATAAACTTCCGAGAGGGACTTAAGTTAATGATGTAGCAGTTTTCATTCATTTTGTAATAGTTAGTTTACCAGGCATATCCTGGAACTCAACAAGTTTCATATAATAATTTTTGATTCAAAGTTGTCTATCATAGTTTATTGATTAGAGATTTTGAAACATTGTACCGGTAATATCTCTTTATAAATTCTATAGACACTTGATACATTGTTACGTACATGTATCTGTTCGACATATTATATGGCCATCACTTAAAATAAAAACAGAACTTTCTATTACATTAGTCTCACCTTCAAAAAAAGATTCACATGTTCACAAGTTTTCTTAAGAATTATTAAGTGTAGGAACCGAAATTGCTTGGCCAGATTTATTCAAATAACAAATTTTTCAAAGCCACATGATAGAATGCAATTTGCATGAATATCTCCAGATTATGTAAATGGTTTTTATTTAAAAAAAAATCCTTTATGTATTATGTTTGCACCTGTCCTAAGTCAGGAATTGATGTTCAGTAGTTGTCATTTGTTGATGTGGTTCATAAGTGTTTCATGTTTTTATAAAGATTAGACCGTTGGTTTTCCTGTTTGAATGGTTCAATACACTAGTAATTTTGGGGCCCTTTATAGCTTGCTGTTGTGTGTGAGCCAATGCTCTGTGTTGAAGACAGTACTTTGACCTATAATGGTTTACTGTTATAAATTGTGACTAGGATGGAGAGTTGTCTCATTGGCACTCATACCACATCAGGCACATCTTATATCTATATATTACTGGTTCAGTTATGTGTTTAAAATACTGTAAACCAACTTATTTTCGCGGATACTTTATTTTTGCGTTTTATCCTTACTAATCAACTTCGCATCTTTTTAGATGCTGTAGTTTAACATTGAAAGATCCTAGATTTACATATTCGTGACGATTTATATTTGCATTTTTTTTCTACCCGTGAAAGTCGCGAAAATAAATCGCTCACGAAAATAAGTTGGTTAACAGTATAGGGTTGACAAATCTTATATAAACCTTATCTGATGCATGTAGTTTTTTTTATTACAGGTTTATTGGTGTCTGTGTTCATGAAGGACAACTCCATGCTTTGACAGAGGTAAGTTTAGTAATACATTTATCCTTGATCAAAACAAGGAAAGAAGCAATGCTATATATATATATAGCCCAAGTCAAGGAGAAACTGCAATGGTCATGTTCATCTGTCAATCTTTAACTTTCCCTACTTATAGCTTAATTTAAGTCTGAAGGAATGATTGATATTTTGGCCTTAAACTTAGTTATGTTAAGTTATATGTTGTAGGTATTTCATTACTGCTGCATAGTCACTTCATTTTTAAAGTTAGTTTTATAATAACCTCTGAACATGGAAAGATTTTGCTTGTGGTTTGTCAGCTTCTGTATGAAAGAATGGTTAAGTATTTTTGTCTAGACTAAGACATGAGAAGTTGATTTATACTGTGTTCCCTATTATAAAATCACTTCTTGTTTGACAATGCTTGCTATGATAAATTCTGATCATGAAATGTTTTGCCAATGCTTAACAACAAGAGGAGTGTACAGTACTGAGCTAAAACAAGCCTGCAACTTTATGTAAGTGGTAGTGGGTTTTGCAGACACTAGAACAATAGCAGTGTGATATGAAGAGGAGTAATACAAATAATGATTTACACTTGATGTACCTTGTTACAATGTTATAGTAACTTGTTATTGATTCTGATTGTTTTGGTGTGGGTCAACTTAGGATGAAAAAAACATATGGTACATTTTAGTACAGAAACTTAAACATATTCTGTTCACAAACACCTCTGATTTCCCTCTTATGCATACAGTAATACTAATACTTATTAAAAAAAAAATGAACTATATCAAAGACTTATATATTTAAGCATGTATAATATAGCAATTGATCCATGACAAATTAATATCTGGTAGTTGGTTTGTTTGAAGAGGACTTTGTAGTATGTCTATACAGACACTGGTATGGGTGGATTAAGACAAATACTAAATTGCAGACTGACAGTTACTGTATCTGCTAAAGTAGATTGTGTTTGATGTTAATTAATTGTGAATAATTAGGCCAGTCATGTAGTTATCAGATTTGTGGAGGTGTACCAAGAGTTTGGGAGAAAAGGTACAAAACATTTCTGTAATTCCTCTTCCCCCATCCAAAGACAGAACGATTATTCACATGATTTTAACATTTTCACATCAAGAATCTAATAATGTTACATTTTTCTTTAAAATTTTCAAATACTTAATATTAAAAGATGTGTGAAGTTAGAATAAAAAGCTGAAAAAGTAACAACAATGCTTTTAATTGTGAAATGTGTATGCTTTATGGAAAATAATGACAAAATTAAAAAAAAAAAACAATTGTAAAAAACACATATAAAAGAAATGTTGGTCAATATTAAGGGAAAACAATGTTGTGTGAATTTTAATGTTACTTTAGATGTTAACAGTAGCATCAATGATACTAATGAATACCAGATAAGTATGAATAATTAACTCTATCATCCCATTAAGTAAAAAGAAATATATATGACACTGGAGGTTTAAGGTAACATAAGGCTACAATGATCTCTAAGTCTGTTGTATTGATCCTAAGATTTCCCAATCAGCTAACCAATCCATCATCTATAATTGTTACAGTTCTATCTCTAACACCCAATATATATAAACTTGTTATATTAGCTATAAACAATAAAGTGTAATTGAAAATAGTGTGATTAACTTGGATCTATCTGTTCATTTCATCCAGTTAAGCTAGTAGGCTTTAATATTTCTGGTTTCTGAACTGGTATCTGATTATGAAGGAGATGAAGCTTCAATTGATCAGTCTAAAATCTACTTTGAGAATTGACAATAACTCAGATTTCCAACATATTGTTTATGTGGAAGTAGATATTAACCATGTTCTACATTTTATATACAATTTGTAACCATTACACTTTGAATTAAGAGGTTATGTAGTATTAGGTGTAAACCAAAGTATCAATAGTATAGATAAGTTTGATTGATGTCATATTACTGATACTGCATCAAATTCAATTTGTTAATACTAAGATTTTGTTTACATGATTATGACCAAATTCACCAACAAGTCAACATGTCCTGTTGTCAATTGGTGGTATACCACTTGGGGAAACCTAGTGAAATATTTGTCATATTTTACCAATCAACAAATTTGTCATTGAAAACCCTGGATTTTTCTATGTTTGTCAGCTAATTAAAGTACATTATTACTATTCCAAATGACAACTTTTCTTGACATATAATTATGATGTGAAATGGGTTTAATATTAATTGAGATTTTATTAACACACTACATGTATAAGATATTAAAAAATCTTCTCTGTCTATCAGTAACTACATAGAATGTGTTAAATGTGATAAAATACTAGTAGTTTTATATTAAATAAAACACATACTCTTTATATTAAATAAAACACATAGATAGAATGTTTTCTATATTGTAGTATATTAATGGTGGAAGTTTAGATCAAGTGGTAGCTGATAAAGACTTTGAACTTCCATGGACAGCCAAATTAAGTCTGTCATTAGATATAGCCAAGGGGATGGAATATTTACATTCAAGAGGCTGGTTCCATAGAGATCTGACATCTAAAGTAAGTCTTTGCCAAAATGGATGGAAAATCTATATCTGTAGTTCCATAGAGAATTACCCAAGACTTGTCACCCTAAAATATTCAGACTGTCTCAAAGTGGCTGTGTTAAGTGGGTAATTTGTCACTATAGCAGAAGTTTTGAGAAGGGGGAAAAACAACAATACACAAGAACCAATTTGACCCAAAAAAATAAAACATGGTTTTGGTCACCAACTCGCCTTGCAAAAATATTAGTCTCCACTCTCCCGTCTTTTTTTCATAGCGTGAAAGGCATTGGATCTTTACACTGGGTTCTGCTGAGGCTGAATCAATTCAGTTTAGATATGGATTTGTAAAGAGGAAATCAACAATGTAAGATATATCTCATTAGCAGCTAATTGAAATACTATCAGATGAGGGTACTATTGCTTACAGGACATTTTACCACTCTCTAGATAATACATGATTAAATTAGCATTTCAGACTGAAATTTCATTCACAGGAAAATATTGTCACAACTTGTATTAGCTGCGAGTTATCAAATATAAAACAGGTGCCGAATTATACATTTCCTTAGGTGGTTTTACTTAGTCATGATTATACATGTGCAAATTTTGCATTTCCCATCAAATTTTGTCAGATGATGAATTAACTTGTGATTTAATTATATACCCTGAATTAAGATATAGGTAATACATAGTTATCAAGGAAGTGAAGCAATCCTGTTATCTTGTATTTTGTTTCCTGTTAAAAGAAATATTACTTATCCTGGGAAGTTTTATGTTTGTGAATTAAAAGGAAGTTCTCAAAGGATTTGTTTGTTTGCCAAGTGTATTTGAGTAATCCATTGAAATCGGTTAATTTGGTCAGTAGAGACCAAAAGTTGTATATGACTCAGCTTGACACCCTTATTGTTTACTTTTATAGATTTAAACAGGTCAAAGTTACTTCCCTTTTATCTTTCATTGAAGTATTTTGTTTAAGGCCGGTGCCTTTAAGTAGCATGTTAATCCAAACTAGTCAGATAGTACGGATTAACTTAGGTATTTTAAATATTTTGATGGTGATAAATGCATTGAATTAAATGAAAATGTATTATGTAACTCCAAATAAGTGGTTAGATTGAGAAACCTTATCAAATGAATTGCAATTTTTATACGACCGCAAAATTTTAATTTTTTTTTGGTCGTATATTGGTATGACGTTGGTGTCGTCGTCCTCGTCGTCGTCATCCGAGTAATTTGGTTTTCGCACTATAACTTTAGTATAAGTAAATATAAATCTATGAAATTTAAACACAAAGTTTATGACCATAAAAGGAAGGTTGGGATTGATTTTGGGAGTTTTGGTCCCAACAATTTAGGAATTAGGGGCCAAAAAAAGTCCCAAATAAGCATTTTTCTTGGTTTTTGCACAATAACTTTAGTATAAGTATATAGAAATCTATGAAATTTTAACACAAGGTTTATGACCACAAAAGGAAGGTTGGGATTGATTTTGGGAGTTTTGGCCCTAACAGTTTAGGAATTAAGGACCAAAGGGGTCCAAAATTAAACTTTGTTTGATTTGATCAAAAAATGAACTATTGGGGTTCTTTGATATGCTAAATCTAAACATGTACTTAGATTTTTGATTATGGGCCCAGTTTTCAAGTTGGTCCAAATCGGGTCCAAGATTAAACTTTGTTTGATTTCAACAAATAATTTGAATATATGGGGTTCTTCAATATGGTGAATCTAACCATGTATTTAGATTTTTAATATTTGGGCCCGGTTATCAAATTGGTCCACATTGAGGTCTAAAGGGTCTAAAATTGAACATTATTTGATTTTATCAAAAATTGAATTCTTGGGGTTCTATGATATGCTGAATCTAACCATGTATTTAGATTTTGGATAATGGACCATAATAGGTAAATGCCCAATTTAAAATTTTTAAGTTTTTAAGTTTAAGTTCTTAGACCACATTCATTCTGTGTCAGAAACCTATGTTGTGTCAACTATTTAATCACAATCCAAATTCAGAGTTGTATCAAGCTTAACACTTTCCCAAACTGTTCAGGGTTCCACCTCTGCGGTCGTATAAAGCTGTGCCCTGCGGAGCATCTGGTTTTAAATTGAGGTGTTATTAAAGTAAATGACCATCATTGTAAAGCACACACTTTGATTTCTAAAACATGCACAGAATTATTATGCAAATTGTGCTTAGCTACTTTATTTGCTGTTATAACACTTAAAAGATAAAGTTTGTATCCTTGAAATGTCAGGTTTTGTGGTATACTATATTTACATTTGTTATTGACTTTTCATGTAATTATTGTTGTTTACTATCATACATGATCAACCATAAAATATATCTTAAGGTCAATGTAAACAAAAATTGGTATCAGAATTGTTGAGGGAATGGTAATAAAAAATAATAAAAACTCTATTTTAAGTAAGTTTTTTTTATCAGTTTTATCAAATTTAAAAAGCAAAACAAAAAATAGAAAATAATATCTTTCAGGCCTTTTATTTCATCACTCTGGTACTATAATCGATTGAGAAATACTAGATAATGTCAGATGAATTCACTCAACTTTTCAATAAATCCTGACATTTATAACTATAGGTAGTTTGTCTTTGTAGCCCACCTTGTGATAATTATTACCTGTAAATAACTCTTAACAGTAGATTACCTGTAGTGTACTGATCATCAATTATAAATCTCTGGAGTCAATATATAACATACAGATGCACTTAACATGAAAGGAAGTGCACACTGTGCAGCAGAAGTAGATTTATGTAATGCAATGAGATATCTCGCTCTTTAATGATAGATTGAAGTTTTTTTTTACTTTAATTAATTGTACAGTTACTTTATCATGTTTTTATTTCAGGACTTACAATAAAAATATTGATATTTGTAAAAAGTCTCCAGGGTCAGCCAAACAATAGAAAATAATGGATATATCTTGTAGACTTGCTGATATAACCATTTGAAATTTATTTGTTGTAACTTTAATAAGTATTATTGATTGATAGTTTGATGGTTTCTTAATGTCCAGTGTCAAATATTTCATGCATGTTCTGGACAAGTTAACAATAAATACCTTAATAACTATTAGCATTGGTTCAGAAGTGAAAATGCTATTGAACTGCAGACATAGAACTGATCCATCTTTGATCATTGAAATATTTATTCAGTACAAAATTCAAACTTCATCTAAAATGCTAATTAGTCCATTACACATTTTATTTTATAGAATGTATTAGTGAGAATTACAGAAGGCAATTTACAAGCTGTCGTGGCAGACTTAGGACTGGCAGCAAAAATTCCAGATCAACTGTAAGTACAAAAAAGATGTACATATGGTCAATGATCTATAGCAAAAACAGAAGTTTGGGTTGTATCAGAAGATATCAAAAGCCTGATCAGTTGTGAAATATAAGACATTGCAGAATGCTACAAAATTGCACACAAAAAATTAAAAAATACCAGACTATTGGCAACCATTTTGCCATTATCAGTTTAATTAATAGAGTGTAAGATATGATATAATCTGTCATAAGGATGATTATTGTCTGTAATAGTCATTATTTATTATAAATTGCAGATTCATGCCAAATACATGCTTGATTAACAAAATACATTGAAAAACAAGTATAATCAGGTGTGACATAATTGCCAATGAGACAGTAACCCACCAAAGATCACATGGAAAGAAAGTGATCAGGTTGATATACCACCACATGATAACCTCTCCTTTCTCCAGATTCTTTATTTTAATCTATAAACAATATGCTCATCAGCATTTCAATATCTGTATATATATTTATAACAATTGAATTTCATGGTTGTACAAATTACCATTGTTCGAAAATTTACAACGAAGACACCAAAGTTTCCTGCAAAAATGTGCTACAAAGGCTTAATCTTTTTCAAAATATTAACATAATTTAGATAGATATAGGAATAAGTGGTATGAGAAGGGCCAATGAGACAACTTTCCATCCAAGTAACAATTTATAAAAAGTAAACCATTATAAGTTTGTTTTAAGTGTTCCAAATCCAAAAATTCAACTATTGCATTTCAAATGTTTTCATCCAATAATATGGCTGTATAAATTGTTTAAAGATATCTTTCAAACATTTTCGATAACTTTCATGATACAAGTTGAACAAATTGTATTTGACATATTTCCTGGTGACTGTCTATTTTGGTCTATGATGAATCTAAAAAAGTCTTGCTGTGTTAACTGATAGTGTAGTAAAAAAATGACATGCAACTTTATTTTACAGAAACAAGACAGAGAGGTTATCCATAGTAGGTTCACCATACTGGATGGCTCCAGAAGTCCTCAATGGAGAATGGTATAATGAACAGGTACTGGTTCAGGGCTAAAATATTTGATCATGATTAACATATATTACAAGGTTCTTTAGTATAAGATACATGTTAATTATAATTACAGTCCATTGAGAAGTTAATTTGACCTAGACTTTACTGCCATTGTTTACATTATTTCATCTGTAAATTTTAAACTTCTTCTAAAGACTGAAACTGCAGGTTTGACTACTTTAAATATTGACAAAGTCAAATCATATGTGCTTTTATGCAGTAAAAAGAGGCAAAAACAAGCATTTTCTAGTTTCCAGACAATAACTTGTGTGTATGTGTATTGATCTCTCGGACATTGTACCACAAGGTTCTATAAAACAAAGGGAAGGCTGGGATTGAGTTTGAGATTAATTGCCCCAAACATGTAGGAATTAAGGGCCAAAAAAGATGCATTTTATAGTTTCCAGACAATAACTTGTGTTTAGATGTATGTATCTCTCTGAAATTATACTTCAAGGTTTCATACTTCAAAGAAAAGGCTGGGAATGAGTTTTGAGGTTATTGCTCCAATGGCGTTTCAATAAGTTGGGGGGATTTTTTGTTTACAATTATTTTAAGGGGTTCATATTTTTATTTTCAATTTTTTTTTAAATTTTGAATTTTTGAAAAGTTTCAAGAAGAAATCTTGAATTGCACAGTATTGCATAATAGATTTTTAAGATCTTAGACCACATTTATTTTGTGCCAGAAACCTATATTATGTCAAAAATTTGATCACAATCCAAATTCAGACAGTATCAAGCTTGAATATTGTGTCCAAATTTGCCCCAACTGTTCAGGGTTCTGGGGTTCTATCAGGCTGCGCTCAGCGAAGCATTTTATTAACCGGATTTTTGTGACAAAAATGTCGGTTAATGATTTGGGGATGTATGGCGGGCGGTCGGGCAGTCAGTCGGTCGGGCGGGCGGCAACCTAATGTTGTCCGTGCATTTACTCATGAACCGTCCATCCAAAGCTTTTAAAATTTTAATATGTTGTGACTGACAAAAAAATGAAGGTCAAGTTCAAGAATGACGATTTTGACTTTTACCGTTCAGGAGTTATGGTTCTTGAAAGATTGAAAAATATGGCATTTCCAGTCGTGTCCATGCATTTACACATGAACTGTTCAACCAAAGCTTGTCAAATTTTAATATGTTGTTACTGATGACAAAATGCAGGTCAAATTTCCTATTGACGATTTTCACTTTCACTGTTCATCAGTTATGGTTCTTTTGATATTGCCAGGACACAAATAAATGTTAATAAATCCAGTTTGCTGTCGTTGTGACAGCCTCTTGTTCTATTACCAGGCAGTAAACCAACCCAATGCTTAAGTTTATCAACAAGACAAGTGTTGTCTTCAGTTTGGTTTGAATATTTCATGAAGTTTCAGGTACAAGTATTAGTTGTATGTTTTAGATGGTTCTGATGGAAAGTCTAAATAGTTTACATTTATTATCATGTGAATTAATATAAAAATAAATGTTTTGTTTTCATTGCAGGCTGATATATTTTCCTACAGTATAATATCCTGTGAAATAACGGCCAGAATAGATGCTGATCCAGATTTCATGCCAAGAACATCGGTAAATTAATTTATTTTGGTTACAAAAGTTAGAATAATGGCAGAAAACTTTTTATATGCATGAATTTGATCTGACCCTTAAACTTTTTCATGGATTAATGTGTAACTAAACTGTCTTTTGTTTGGGCAACATACTATAATTTAATCTGTTCTGGAGAGAATATTAAAGCCTGGAAACAAAGTTTATAATCATAGAAAAAAATGTGAGAATTGATTGTCTTTATACAAAAATAATTAGACTCCTGTCTTAGTGAGGTATGTTAATGTATGTTGTATATAGATATAAGAAGATGGGGTATGAGTGCCAATGAGACAACTCTCTATCCTAGTCACAATTGGTAAAAGTAAACCATATTAGGTTAAAGAACAGCTTTAAACACAGAGCCTTGCCTCACAGGGAGCAGCAAGCTATAAAGGACCCCAAAAATTATTAGTGTTAAACCATTCAAACGGGAAAACCAAGGTCTAATCTACTGGTATATAAAAAACGAGAAACACTTATGAATCACATCAACAAACAACAACCACTGAACAACAGGTTCCTGGCTTAGGACAGGTGCAAACAAATGCAGTGGGCTTAAAATTTTTAACAGGCGCCAACCTTCACCCTAACCTGAAATAATAGTGTAACATCACACCATAGAAAAACACACTCAAATGTTATTTCTGTTTTTGTTCCATTGTTCATTCTTTGGTTGTGCCTTTTGTGCTTTTTGTATCTGCAATTCTCTCTTACCCTAATTAATAGATCTCATTTAAACTTTTAGAAAATCTTGAATATTTAAAAGAATGTCTACCCATTAATTTTGATATAATGTTCTTATGATTGTAAGGGTTTCCATAGTAAAATAGGGATACTCTGTGACATATACTAGAGACAATTTGGATTTCAATAAAATTTGCAGACTTGTCTATTTCTATCATAATGCCATTTCCATGTTGCCTTTTGGGGGTTCCAAGAAATTAGATAGGCATCATGTCAATATACTAACCATTAAGTTAATGATTATCACAGAATATCTGGCACAACTCATATGTTTTTTTTATGCCAGGGGCATTATGTTTTCTGGTCTGTGCGTCCGTTTGTCTGTCTGTCTGTCTGTCTGTCTGTCTGTCTGTCTGTCTGTCTGTCTGTCTGTCTGTCTGTCTGTCTGTCTGTCTGTCTGTCTGTCTGTCTGTCTGTCTGTCTGTCTGTCTGTCTGTCTGTCTGTCCGTCCGTTTGTTCGTCTGTTCGTTCTTCCATCTGTCCCGCTTCAGGTTAAAGTTTTTGGTCAAGGTAGTTTTTGATGAAGTTGAAGTCCAATCAACTTGAAACTTAGTACACATGTTCCTCATGATATGATCTTTCTAATTTTAAAGCCAAATTAAACTTTTGACCCCAATTTCACGGTCCACTGAACATTGAAAATGAAAGTGCATGTTTCAGGTTAAAGTTTTTGGTCAAGGTAGTTTTTGATGAAGTTGAAGTCCAATCAACTTGAAACTTAGTACACATGTTCCCTATGATATTATCTTTCTAATTTTAATGCCTAATTATATTTTTTATCCAATTTCACGGTCCATTGAACATGGAAAATGATAGTGCGAGTGGGGCATTTGTGTACTTTGGACACATTCTTGTTTATCCAGAAAAAAAAAAGATGTTGGTCAGAAGTGTTACCACCTAAAATGACATGATTGACCAATCAGTCAACTTAATAATGTCATCTATTTTTAAAATTGAGTTTACTACATAAAAAGATCATGAAATATTTTAATATTATGCAATTTTATATCCTTTTGTATTTTATTGTATGAATTGTTTTTTGACAGAAATTTGGATTAGATTATGTCAAGTTTTGTGAGATGGTATCATTCTGTCCTTTGGATTATCTCAGGTTAACCTTCAGATGTTGTCAGGTAAGAATGTGAGGAAACTTTACAAAAGTATTTCCTTGAAAGAAAGATAAACATCACATTGTTTGAGTGAATCACAGGTGTTTGATGTGAGAAAAGGTACAAAAATTACATTGTGTAAAGGTCTTTTCATTGGATTGTTGTCTTTATTTGAAAGTGGACCAATTTCGAATTGTCATCTTGTTACTTACAACAGAAGATTTCAAATTTAAATGTTTCATTCATATTACTTTTCTTCAGTTCTGAGTAAGACTTGAGTAACAAGCTGTTTTAAAGAGAAATAAGGTGCCCACTATAGGATAGACTCTAACTAATCATAATGAGAATTTAAGACACTTATTTAAATTTAGAATTATAAGTGAAAAAAAAATGTAATCTCTCAATGAATACTACTTTATAGAGAAAAAAAAAGTTATAGCCAAAAGGAAGGAATATTGGGGTTTCTTAAAAAAAAAAATATGAATAAAATATGAAAAAAACTTAAATTGACATCCTTGTATCTGATTTATACAAAAGCACATAAGGATTGTATGACGTCAACTTAATTAATAAAAATTATAAGGGATCACTCTTAATGAATCAACAAAAAGGTCGGTACTTAATGCCAAACGTTCCTTGTTATTGAAGAAAATGGGAAAAGAAAGAGGTCATATTTACTTGTGTAATCCCATTAAGTGTGTACTCAATTTAGAATTTTGTGCTGTTTCATCATTTTGTACCTTTTTTTCTGGAGTAACTCAAATATCTCTGTAATTTAAATCTGCTTTTTAATATCATATTGCTTATATATGTACACATATACCAAACTAAAACAATAAAATAAAACACTGGATAAAATATAGAATTTTATATGAAGCAAAATAGATACAACAATATAGCCACTAAGTACAACAACTGTGGGTAAATATTCTAAAGTAAGAAATTGAAAGTGCTATCAGGTCATTTAGTGTCATGGTCCTCACTTTATTGTACAATATTAGAGTGTTCTTGACTTGACATTCTAATCTGCTTTTGGTTTAAGTGAATATGTATACTGGGTTTATATACATAAGTCAAAATTTAAAAAAAAAAGCAATATTGTCAGTCCAAAGTGTAAATAACTTATAACACCTTTTCCATTATTACAGATTGATCCAAAGAAAAGGCCAAGTTTTACAGAGATAGCTCACTCATTAATTCAGATTCAACAGAGGTTATTAGATGAAAATCTGAATACTCCAGAAAAACAACATATCAAAGGTAAAGATAGAAGTATAATTTTGTGAGAAAAAAAAACTGTGAAAAAGCACTTATTCTAGTTTGCATTGATAGCTCTTCTGACCTTGGTTTTCCTAACCACCTAGGTGAGTTGTAATAGTATGCTAAGGGTCATTCCAAAGACTTTATATTTGGTATTCATTGCTTTTCTACCAAGCATGTAGCATTAAGGATAAAAGGTCTTGAGGTTCATAAATAGTAACACGTCTTCAGTTACCTATTAAGCTAGAATATTAAAACTATTAATGGTCAGAATATATAGCACAAGTAAGACATCTTCATATTACATTTACATTTTAAACTCATTCTAGTAATATTTGTTTCTGGGTGTTAGGAAACTGATAGTCAATCAATTTTAGTTGATCATGTAAGGTTCTATCATCAATTGTCATCTGTTGGAAATTGGTTTTAAGAAATATTAATGATTCCACAGTAATTCAGAAACAATCATGCAAAATTACTAAAATAAGTTCTGTCTACAAATATATGCTCTTCCATTGCTATTTTTATGCCCTACCTACGATAGTAGAGGCACATTATGTTTTCTGGTCTCTGCGTCCGTTCGTCCTTTCGTTTGTTTGTCCGTCCGTCTGTCCCGCTTCAGGTTTAAGTTTTTGGTCAAGGACTACAGTGTAGTAGTTTATTCAAACGTGAAAATTATAAGTTGTAACCCATTATACCTCTGTTATAAAAGGTAGTTTTTGATGAAGTTGAAGTCCAATCGACTTCAAACTTAGTACACATGTTCCCTTTGATATGATCTTTTTAATTTTAATGCCAAATTAGAGTTTTTACCCCAATTTCACGGTCCACTGAACATAGAAAATGAAAGTGCGAATTGGGCATCGTGTACTGGGGACACATTCTTGTTTGTTATAAATTTAAACAAGAATGTGTTCTTAGTACACGGATGCCATCTGCATTGTCATTTTCTATGTTCAGTGGACCGTGAAAATGGGGTAAAATCTCTATAAATTGGAAAGATCATATAATAAAGAACATGTGTATTACTTTTCAAGTTGATTGGACTTCAACTTCATCAAAAACTACCTTGACCAAAAAATTTAACCTGAAGCGGGACAAACTAAAGGACGGAGGGAGGAATAAACGAACGAACAAACAAACAGACGGATGCACAGACCAGAAGACATAATGCCCATAAATGGGGCATAAAAAAGTTGTATTCAAATATATAGATTTCACTTGATATTAATCAAACATATATGTCAATTCTTTTCAGGAAATGCTTTAACTGGTCACAAAAGATCTAAATCTGAGGACAATATATTAAATCTGACAGATGTGGTAGAGGATTATATTGAACCCTTGACCCCTCAGGTTGTAGGAGAAGCAATGAGTAAAGATGATCCATTCTATGTTCCTGCTGATGTAAATCCTTTTGTTGCCTTTCAACGATATGGTGGGAAAATATTAGGTACTCCTCGTAATAGAGACTCTATGGGTTTTGATCTTCCGTCGCCATCAGATGCCATAACTCCACCATGTACACCCAGAACCCCTGACATTTTTGGTAAAAGACAAAATACACAAGAAAGACGAAGTCAGTCTTTACCTTCGTCTCCAATGCTTTTAAGAAAAGCAGCAGAACGTTTCCATCAAGAATCACTGCATGGATCAGGGTCAAGGAAAAACTCAAATACAAAAGTATCATTATGTCCTCGATCAAAGTCTACTATATTCCCTGAGGAAGTAGCTCATAGACTACAGAATGAAATTGATGAAAATTCAAACAATGCATTGACTGAGGAGGATTGGTCAAAGTATAGTAAAACATGGGATGTGAAATCTTCTCGGAGGAATAATCGCAAAACTTGTCGAAAGTTATATGTGTGCAGACAGTTAAGTGAAGATTCACAGACAAGTGTTATCAGTACTGCTGATAATTGTGTAGATGAAAATCGTTTTAATTTCGATTTAGGAACTTCCCAAACAAGTTACCTGAATAATCAAGGAACATCTCAAGAGGAAGAATTCGCCAAAAAGTTAAATGTCTCATATCAGGAATCTGTTTCATCATGTGTTGATGACAAAATGACAGGTACGAAAACTAAATCAAGCAAAGATGTTAATGGAAATCAAAAGTCAGATCAAAGTAATAGAGAGAAATCTGATTCACAGAAAAATGGAAAGAAAAAGGAAACAGTCGTCAAATTAAATAGAACAATAATGGAAACTAGAGTGTAACATTGTAGCATGACCATATGTTAAGAATCTGTAGTCTAAAATGTTACTAGTGTTATATGAAATATAGCAGAAATTTTTAGTGTTATAGTTAAGATTCAATAAGATATTTCTATTTATTTCATAGTGAAAGTAAATATCAAATCATATTTTTAGGAAAAGGATTGGGTATAAATAATACATATATATTTGAAAGTTTAAGTAAAGTGCAATATTTATAACATTCCAATTTCTCAGACTAATTTGTTGAAAAAAGACAATTGCTGAAAAAGTTTACAAGAAACTGAATTTTATACTTTGTACAAATGGAAGAATCATGTATTTCCATAGCATTCTTTTAAAAAGAAAAAAAAAATATAAAAAGAAGACTGTTGGATGAGTTTTCCAATTCTACTATCTAAAAAGAGGTTAAAACAGTTTTTCCTAACATGATAATTTAATATGGGCTTAATTGAGCATTAACTATGGCTCCTCTTGTTTCAAATACTAACTTAAAAGTCTCAACCTCTGTTTCCATGACAATAGTTCCACCTGATATATTAACCACTGTGATAATGTATAAACCATCGAATTGAAATACATATATGTATATATTTATTGTTACTCAAGAGTTTGTATAGAATGGTACTTAATTATATCTGTTATTCAAGGTTTACAGTTTTTATAGATTATGTTATTTACGGATGTATAATATTAATTATAATTATAAGATATCTTTGCAGCAAATAATAATTTTGTGATACTATCGTGAAATGGCAAACTTCTTAATATTAGGCTAGAAGAAAATAAATATATATCTGGGTTTGATCAAATGTTAGAACGAGGACTACAGTGTAGTAGTTTATTCAAACGTGAAAATTATAAGTTGTAACCCATTATACCTCTGTCATTAGTAGGGAGAAATGTTTGAATTTCGTTTAAGTGTCACCAAAACAAAGCAACAAACACATTTGAACCTTAATATCATGCTGAAATAACATGAACTTGTATTCAATACTTTTGTCTTCAACTCAATAAGAATAGATACTGATAAAATATGGGAGCAAAATGAATTGAGTTATCTCTCTTGTTCAAGACATGCAGAATCTATACACAGAAATGTGTATTACTAATTATTTGTACAACACAATGCTTATTGTTTTCACTTTATAAACGTGTGCTAAGATTCTAAATAATTCAATAGACACCAATAAAAAACATTAGATTCTCTAAAACATTTTGAGGATACATCTATGCAGGATGTAAAAAGGATGTAAAAAAAAGATCCAAGTTAAAATAAGAATACACTGTATCACAGTCTGTATGTGATATCATTTGTGTTAATGTTTACACCAAATGCAGAAATGCAGAAAATTCATAACTTTTTTTCACTTTGAACTTGTAATTGACAATCATCATTTACTATCATGAAATGTAAAGTTTCTCAGGCCATTTTTGGCTACTTTAGATCAGACAAGACTTACATATTTTGATATGACTTATCTTGATCAATGAGCATCTGAACAACACCCAAAAACAAATAGACATCTAGGGGTCATCATGCCGTTTTTTTCATTAAAAATCTATGGTATTCATGCTTTTATATCAAATTTTGTAGACAACAGATTCTTATGTTCAAATTTCAATGTTTCAAAAAAACTAAAAACTCAATTTTTGGATGTTATATGTTAGATGAAAAAGGAAAATGAAATTTGCAGTCAGTCTATTCTTGAACATGAAATTGTTACCCATGTAATCTTCGAGCAGTTATTTATCAGTCAACAAAATCTTTCCAAGCTTTGAAATATTGATACTAGGTATAGAAACTAATTTCTACTTTCAATCTATTTTTATTGTTTGTTAATTAGTACTAGTAGCCATTAAAAACTGCCTGTTATTGGTATAACTGGTTGCAATATAACTTCTACCTCTTACTCGTAGAGAAATGAAATGTGCACTTAATCTTGTTTTCATTGGTAGGAAATATTTAAATCCTTGTAATTGTCATCCTTTATAATATGTGTGTGAACATGAAAACTTATCACAGAAATTTTACGATTCTTTGTAAAAATATGAAATTATAGATTCCTCTGTGTATGTTGAAAATCATAAAATTGTTTCTAACCAGCTTACTAATAGATTACTTTGTCATGTTCATAATGGTTTCATTTACAGTTATGCAAGGTGCAATAATTTATTTCATAGTGCTCTCAGAATAATTATACAGATATTTGCCAAAGCTGTAAATGGATTTTTATTATTAGTGAATTTACTATTTTTGCAGCAACATATACATAGCTGTTCTTGTTAAATAGAAGATTGTAGTTTCTTGATTTTAGTTGAGACTCAAGTTACAGAGGTAGATGAATACTTCCTGTGTATCAGGTATTACATGTCAATGCATAACAATGCTAGGTTAGCTTGAATATATTATAAAATTGTTTAATCAAAAGTTCAAAACTAATATCAATGAAATGAATACTGACAATTTATATATTTAACATATAGCTAGCTAGAACAAGTGGGCTCACCTGATATAAAGGTTAAAGAGACACATTAACAGTTGGCTTACCTGATATAAAGGTTAAAAAGACACATTAACAGTTGGCTCACCTGATATAAAGGTTAAAAAGACACATTAACAGTTTGTGTCCATCATCATAGTTCTGATGCCATATATTAACAGCTTCTTTCCAGAAAATAAGGCACCTTATAGCTGCCTTAAACATGATAAAATTGATGACCGGGATAAAAGTGCCTTGTTGAACTTTTTCTATAGTTGTTGTGTAACTAAAAAACAGCTTAAAGTTAAATATTTGATCCTTAAAGAAGTGCATGCAACTTGAAAAATGTGTGAAATGTATTCAGTCTTGACCCTAAACTTAAAATTTCTGTCACCTAAAATACTTTATTTTTAAACCAAAGGAAGAAAATTAAAACTTTTGCCGTCAAACCCATTTCACAGATTGATTATTATGAAATGCTTCCTTAATTTTGTGATTATTGCTCTTGATTGAAATCCAAGTTAGTTACTTATATCTGATATTATTTAAATTAGGACCCTATTGAAAATATCCAAAACATTTTTTGGCAATTTCACATAATTGACTCTTGTTGTAAGATTATGTGCCTTCATGCAATGTATTGTATCTAAAATTAGAAATGGTTTTCCTATGTGAAATATGTGACAGCAGCTTACTGTAAATTCAGAAATTATTGTGATGTTTTTATTATTGCAAAAGACGTGACAGGATTATAATCACAATAATTTTAACTCACATTTTGAAATTTTTAGGCAGAAGTAAACAAGATTATTCTCAATATCGCAAAAATTGAATTCACATGAAAAATCGCAATAATGAATGCACGCAATAATTTACAGTATTAAAAACATTTAAAATTTATTGTTGTGGTTCTATCCTATAAATTATAAGGACTGTTACCAGAAATTGTAGATAGGACTCTTAGGCATTTCGTTAGAAATTGTTTTAGATGTACACATGTATAGGTTTATCCTCATCACTTTTCTTCTTCTTAAAATGTTTCATTTCGATTCTTTTGTGAAATTCCAGCATTTCTTTCAATGTGAAATAAGTTGTTCATGGCAGCTAAGATGATGGGGTCACATACTTTATAGTCACAATGGATATTTAGGCAAGTGTTACTTACTGACTGAAAAGCTGTTGATGAAAATAAAAAAAAATATCATTTATATAGTTCTTTTGAATTTATTTATTCATTAAACCATATAGTTGATAAGCAATTATGTTAATATAGTGTTCAAATGATTTTTACTTGTACAGAAAGTGTTATTAATGACACAAGTTTGAAAGTTTATTTTTGTATGTCAAATAATATATCCTACACTTTGTTATAATTCTGTGTTATCTTTTACATAATAAACATCTGTTGAGTAGGTTTGTTTACTCTTTTTTTTCCCTGTAGAGTTCTTGTATTAGCTAAATAATATTACATGTTCTCTATTTTTTGTGCCATTTTCACATTCCTTGAAGGGTGTGAGAAAAATAATCAATGGGCTGCATAATATTTCTTTAAAAAAAACAAGGGATATTTTTAGAAGCAGTTGTGCTTCACCATAAGACATTAAACATTTTTTTGCAATTTGACATGTGGACAGGGAATACATAAAAAAAAAAGAAGATGTGGTAGGATTGCCAATGAGACAACTCTCCACAACAGACCAAATTAATAACTATAGGTCACTGTACAGCCTTCAACAATGAGCAAAGCCCATACTGCATAGATAGCTATTAAAGGCCCTGAAATGACAAATGTAAAACAATTCAAATGAGAAAAAACTATTGGCCAAATTTATGTTAAAAAACATTTAATGAAAAACAAATATGTAACTTATCAACAAACAACAACCACTGAATTACAGGCACATTCATACAGAATTAACTAATTAACAGGCTTAAATAATCAGATGGATACAAATAGAGATACATCTAACAAAAACACAGAGTGGATGTGGTCGGGTACTTGTATATATACCAACAACAAAAAGACACTATCAATAGACTGTCAAATTTAAGTTCACTGATTTGAGTAAAATTGATTTTTAACATACTATAAAAATGTATATCCCCCCAAAAAATCTGAAATAAACAGTTATAAATGTGTGAACTCATTAAAATATATATCAGAGTTTTGTGTGTATTTTAGTCTAGACACTATCTAATCAACTATAGAGATTACCTCCAAGACGTCTGACTGTCACATAAATATAAATACCAACCTCGTGCAATTAGACTTTTCTAGGTCTGTTTGATTTCATTGATTGGTTGGTAATTGCTTTAACACTTTCACTACTGAATTTATTTTTTTCACAGGATATCTCTTGTGATGATTTCATGTTACAGGTTTTAAAAAATTAGTTAAGTATCGTTTTTACTGTATAAGAATTATGATTTGTGGAAAGTATAAATCAACAAAATGGTTCACCTTTATTTTCCTTTCATTGTTGACATTCTTTTTCTTTTAAATGGCTGAACACCACTAATACATGCTCAACCAATCTCTCAATTGAAGGTCACATGAAAATGGATTCAATAAGGTTGAATCATTCACTTGCAAGTCAATAATTCATCACTGGTGTTTCTTTCCTCATATTGACAAATTTGGAGCAAATTGGTTAAAAAAAAGGAATTGTTATTTCATATTCTAACTATTTTTATATCTCGTAGCTTATGCCCTTTTAAAGTATGTGATGAGGTCAGTTTATGGGGAACAACTTCCATAAAAAGAATAGTGTATTATTATCGGGTGTAAAATTTGTTTGATTTAGAAAGTATATATATAATATTTGAGGGTATGGATTGGGCTTAATACAGAATAGAGAATTATGTGTTAAATATGCTATAAAATTTGCCAAAAAAATAAAGAATAGAAAACAACAGGGTGCTAACATAAAAAAGAAAAGAAAAGAAAAACAATCAAACTCGTATAAATATAAGACACCTCCCTTGAGACCCTCATATTTAAGAGATTTGTATTTTGGAGAATTACAATTCCTTTAAAATCTTTTTGGTGGATGCTGAATGGTATACAAGTCATCATTTGTAAAATGGATTACCAGAAAGTGCTGAAACATACCTGTCAGTGTGAAATGTTTGTTACATACAGATAAAGAAATTAGATAAACATTTTTTTTTCTTTAAAAAGTTCCTTTTATACAATATTGGCTTATTAGAATGAAAGAAATAGTCTGAAATATTTTTTCAACTTAAATTTTTTTTTTCAGTATTTGATGCTGATAGAACAATTGATATCTATACTATTAAACGAGAAGACCTCATTTTGTGTGTCGCTTCTCTTCCTTCCACAATAAATCAATCATCATGCCTCTGTGTCCTATAGGTTACTTGCATAGTCACATGAGTTATTTTGGGAGAAAAACGACAAAAAAAGGAGTCCGGATATGATACCGTCATCAGACTGACTTTTATACATAGTCAGGACTTCCGGTTTGAAACATGCACAAATACAACCAATCGTATGATAGATAACAAAAATGAAAAATAGATAAGCCAATCAGAGCGTTCTCCATATCATGGTGTTTAGATCGCAAGAACCACAACTATTATACCTCCTTAGGACACCGTGGCGGATCCAGAAATTTTCATAAGTGGGGGTCCACTGTATGACCTAAGAGGGGGCCTGCTCCAGTCACGCTTCAGTGATTCCCTATATAAGCAACCAAATTTTTTCCTAAAAAGGGGGGGGGGGGGCCCCGGGCCCCCTGGGCCCCCCCTAAATCCACCTCTGGGACAATTATTTTTCACGTTTATTTACATGTAAACTACGATTATATACTTTAATATATAGAGATTCTCTGTATTCTGTATTCTGTATACTGTTTTTTATACGCCCGTCAAAATTTTGACGGGACGTATTATGGTATACAAATGTCCGGTGTCCGTCCGTCTGTCCGTCTGTCTGAACGGCGTAAACATGTCGCACCGTAACTTGAGAACGACTTATTCAAATTTCATGAAACTTAACATAGTTGTTTCTTATGATGGTCAAATGATCTGTATACTTTTTGGTGAAAATAAGATTAAAACTTTTTGAGTTACGGCACTTTGTAACTAAAACAGGGGTGTGTTTTTTTCACATGTCGCACCGTATCTCAAAAACGATTCTTGATTATGGCTTAAAACTTTAAACACTTCTTAGTTATATTAATCTTAATATCTGTATACTTTTTGGTGATGATTCAAAATTTTATTTTTGAGTTATTGAGTATTTTGTAAAAAAGGGGGAGGTTTTTTTTACATGTCGCACCATATCTCATAAACGATTTATGATTATTGCTTAAAACTTTACACATGTCTTTGTTTAAATAATCTAAAGATCTGTATACTTTTTGGTGATGATTCAAAATTTCATTTTTGAGTTATTGAGTATTTTGTAAAAAAGGGGGAGGTTTTTTTTTACATGTTGTGCCGTATCTCAAAAACAATTTATGATTATTGCTTAAAACTTTACACAATTCTTTGTTATATTAATCTAAAGATCTGTATACTTTTTGTTGATGATTCAAAACTTTATTTTGGAGTTATTGAGTATTTTGTTAAACAGGGGAGGTGTTTTTTTACATGTCGCGCCGTATCTCAAAAATAATTACTTTACACACTTCTTTGTTATATTAATCTAAAGATCTGTATACTTTTTGGTTTTGATTCAAAATTTTATTTTAGTGATATTTAGTTTTTCGAAAGAAAAAAAAACAGGGTTAGGGGTTTCACATGTCCCACTGTGTCTCAAAAACAATATATGGTTATTGCTTAAAACTTTCTCAGAAACTATTTATGATTATTGCATAAAACTTCCACATAAGACGTCGGGCGTATCATGCGCTCATGGCGCAGCTGTTTATTTTTTTAAATGTTTACTATTCAAGGGGTCATACCAGTTGCATTTATATTAAAATAAGTAAAACATGTGACACAAGTACAACCAATCGTAGAGCGTTCTCCATATCATGGTGTTTAGATCCCAAAAATCACAACTATTATACCTCCTTACAGAAGACAAATATTTTTCGCGTTTATCCACATGTAAACAACGATTATACTACTTTAATATATAGAGACTCTCTGTATTCTATCAGGGAATTTCTATGTTAGTATAGAAAGTCCCTGATTCTGTTTACTGTTTTCTTTGAAATGTTTACTATTTAAGGGGTCATACCACTTGCATATATATTAAAACAAGTAAAACATGCTCAACTTCATCTAAAAACTTTTACCTGAAGTGGGACAGACGGACGACCGAACAAACGAACGCACAGACTAGACAACATAATGCTCACAATTGGGGCATAAAAATTTATTGTTAAAAGGGAAAATAGTGATTTGGCAAAAATGAAAGTAAGGTAGAGATTAGAGGGAGACAGGACCTTTTTCGGGGCGTCGGGATCGGGTGTTTTAAGCTCGATTTCGGGATATGAATTACTTTAAATTCTGCATCTCGGGATTTCATGGTTTTAAGCCCGGGATTTCGGGATCAGGACCACTCCGATCGACAACCCCTCAAATTAGCCTTAGTCGGTATTAGTCATTTATACATGATTCAAATCCTACCATTGGTCCGAGAACACAATTATTTCGTAGTGCATTTCTTTTAGAACATAAATGAAAATAAAAAAAATCCCACCTGCGCTTTCTCAAAGAAACTTTTACAGTGTGTTGTACTACTTTTGGGACAAATTATATCAAAATTATAGAAAACGTCATCGGCTCTAACTCAAAATATGGACAATTTTATGTTTATAGGGCGTCTTGAAATCTTTTGACAGCTTCCGAAGTGCTAATTTTCAACCTTTTTCACCTGGATCAAATCACTACTTTCCTTTAAAATTCTGGACCCAAATTTTTTTACAGTGTAATTTCACCCCCCTACTTGCAATTTGAGGCATTAAACATGGAGAAATAAATTTGGAAGGGGTATAAAAATTAATGGCAAGTAACCCACTGCCAACACTAGGGACTATATTTTTAGACTAATAATGGACTATATATAAGCAGTTACATTTATTTCATGTTTGAAACGGTGCAAATTTTTAATTTGATTTAACTTTTACCCGGCAAAAAAAGCATTGTAGCAAAGGAGAAGAATAATTGTGGTCGTAGGCCAGAAACACGAATACAATTGAATTTAACAGAAAGGAAACATATATAGGACTTTGGAAAAAGGGAGATACCTTTTATGTAATTCTCCATACATAATATCTTTTACAAAAAAAATCATCCTACAACAGTTCACAAGCTGTATATGCCCGCGATTTCGCGGGTGTGTTCTAGTATCTATTCGCGGGTGTGTTCTAGTATATATAATATTTTAGTAGTGTTTATAACAAAGTTTCCACTGATCATCTTCTTCTCCACCACATTTGTATAAATGCGTTTATTTTTATCACCCTGTTAATGTGATCAAAAGGATTATCTAGGTGTATGTAATTTGTTTTAAAAAATGCTTAGTATATATGACCAAACATTTTTCACATTTGCCAGACACCTACCTCCTCTTTTCAGATACTTTGAATTACAATCATAAATTTTCAGAAGGGGGCCCCGCAGCGCTTACTGACCTAAGGTGGATGGCCCACTCCAGTCATGCTTCAGTGATTCCCTATATAATCAACCAAATTTTCCCCACAAAAAAGTGGAGGGGGGGGGGGGCTGGATTGCCGATGACAATTGAAGATATGCATTGCACAACATCCCATCCTCATTGTTGTTAAAAAAAGAGGCAAAAAATACTGAAGGGACATTCAAAACTCATAAGTCGAAAATATACTGTCTGACAACATCATACATACGTTACAGATCAACGATCATCAACTTTATTCTGTGTACAAATAATGCCTATCTGATAGGATTCATATAACTGCCTTTACCCCCTAGTTTGTAGTATTCATTGATTAATGAAACACTAGTCTTTAGGCTTGAAACTAACTTGTTTAACCTTAAAAAGAATAACAATATATTTATAGACCATTTATTATGATTTCATGTCCTTAATGATTTAGATATGATTAGATATTGCTTTCTAATCTTATTTGCTCTTGTATTTATTATAATATAAGCTATCATTTTAATGCTATGAAAATGATTGACATTACTGAACAAGCGCATTTTTTCCATTGTTGAATATGAACAGTAATTGTAGGAGGTTATATAGGAGGGTTTGGATGGGTTTAAATGTTTTAAGAATAATGCCCTTAAAAATATAGATTAGAGAATAACAGGCATAAAAAAATGAAGATTAGAGAAAAAAAAGGTTATTTTTTTTAAGATTAGAGAAAAAAGGGGTGAAAATTAAATGTTTACAGAATAACAGACCCCCCCCCCCCCCCCCCCCCCCCCCATCAAGACCCTCATATAGAGACCAGGGTTTAGGGAGTGGCAAAAATCGAAACGTAACCGTATCTATACCAGTTTTGTTTCGTATACTTCTATTTATTAGTTATATAACAAACTGGTACCTAGTTATTTCTTTCCTCTGTTAGTGTATACTTATGCATCGGAACCAGGAGTTGGTTATATAACAGATAGGTTTGTTTAAAACGAAACGTGATCTGAAACGTGCATTGTAAATTTATAAGCTTAAGATAACCTAACAATAAAACTGGCATATATGCACCTACAGTGAATACTAATATTTTTCACTGAATTTTGAAGAAAATGGATGGGAAGAAAAACGGCGCAATCAACAGCACAAATGGTCATGTTTCAAATGGAGATATAAATTCGTCTAAAGAGGAGCCTAAGCTATCATGTTTACAAAAAATAAGCCACAAGATTATTTCCGTTTTGGAAACAGCATTTTACAGGTATTTATTTTTAGGAATTCCCATAAGAATTATGATACATGTATATACACATTTGTGTTTCTAAATACTAAATTTCATGTAAATGATTACAGTTAATCTGTTAACTTTGTTAAGTTTATTAACTATAACTTGTCTAAAGGCGCCCTTTAAATTTGCCCGATTATTTCAAATCTTACAATTATTTATAACATTCAGGGATCTCCATGACCTATTTTATGATGCCAGGGGCACTGCCATTAAAATATCTGCTGCAACTGTCAAATGAATCCTGCTATAGTTAAATTGTCTTCCCCCATCATCAAATGATACCTGCCATCATCAAAATTTGTTTTTGTTTCTCAGGCAGCCACCATTTTTTGTTAGCAATAATGATCAATTCGCCGTTACAAAAATCTCTATAATACACAGGGGCGGATCCAGCCATTTTAAAAAGGGGGGTTCCTAACCCAGGACAAAGGTGGGGGTTCCAATTACATGTCCCCATTCAAATACATTGATCGTCCAAAAAAAAGGGGGGTTCCAACCCCCGGAACCCCCCCCCTCTGGATCCGCGCCTGATACATAATTCTGGATATTTTCAAACGCGTACACTAAAACGTTGTGATAGGTTTAAAAATTTAAAACTATGGCAAATGAGTACTACAATTATCAATAATATTTAATCACTTTATAAGTTTAAAAGTAAATACATAGTTCTAATTGTATGCAATTTGTATGTAACAATTTTTTTCATTGGCTAAAAGTTGCCGTCAAATCCACAGTTGACCAGGCGTAACTAAGGAGGGACAACCATTTTTAAATGATTGAATCAACAAATGTTCGATTACTTCTATATAATTTAAAATAAAACAACATCTGCCTCGAATTCGCTGTTTAAATGTTATTTTATCCGATTTGAAGCATACAGGTAACTTAATAACCTCCAGTTTGTAAGTTTTTATTTGTATGACGTCACATTTACCAATGACGTCTTGGCGCCAAAATCATTCATGAAGTTTCACGAAGTTTTTTTATTTGTCAAATTTAGACATTTTTCCAATTTTTATCGTATTATTTCTTTTTGAAATGCATTAGAATCGGAATAACTGTACTGTAGTTGAAGAGTTGCCACCGTCAATTTTGATTTGACGGTCGCAAATCTCCGTTTTACTGTCTCCGCTACGCGTCGCCAGTAAAACTGCAATTGCGACCGTCAAATCTACAATTGACGGTGGCAACTCTTCAACTATATGTACAGTACTGTTATTCCTTAAATATATAAACTGCAACTTAATAAAAATTAATCTGAAGAAATTTTGTATCATAATTCCGAAATTCATTTCGTAGTTAATAATCAAATTGATATATTGGGTCTTCCATTTAAACTTTTTAAGTTGTAAACATGCCCTTAAAATATTACCTTAAGATTTCTTGATGCTGCAAATCGATGGTACCTGTTCATGACTTCTGAATTAGACAGTTGAAAAAATATCCAATCGATTTTTAAGTCATACAATTACCAATATAGATAGAAAACTAAGTGGGAACCGTAAGGAAAGCTTGTGGTCGTTTTTGACAAAGGGGAAGCAATGCAGGCTTGGCATTGGAATTGTTACACTTTATAACAATCAGGCCTCAGGGATATAACTCTTTAGGGTTATTACAGAAAATATCTTGAGTGTGATAACAGATACTTTCATGAGTTGTCTATTCTTTAATAATTAAATTTACAAAATCTGTAGGACTGACATGACTGAGGATTCGTTATTTTTCGATACCAATTTTTGAGTATTTGGGTTTACGACATTAAATGTTCAAAGAATGACAAATTTTCTATAAGATTATAAATGTATGCAAGATTCGGCAAAACCATGAAATCAAATATCCACGAACATGCAAATTTTCAATAATCCATGGAAATTGGTACCCAAGAAGATAAATGAATCCACAGTAACATGTCTTCGTTATTCATGTACATGTTATTTGTAAAATAAAGCAAAACAATTTTGATTTTTATCTTTTTTAGCTCTAGTGATAACTCCTGAAACTTTGTGCAGAAACTAAATGCATAGGCTAGCCTTGATAACTAATTTTTGAAATAAATAAATACATTTTTGTCGAGCCTGGGACTTTTGTTGCAGAAAGCTCGACACAGGGAAAGTGATCCGGGGGCGGCGGTGTAAGCTCACTTCTTAAAAGCTTTATATTTTAGGAGGTGAAAGACCTGGATGCTTCATACTTTGTATATGGATGCCTCATGTTACGAAGTTTCCATCAGTCACATGTCCAATGTCCTTGACCTCATTTTCATGGTTTAGTGACTACTTAATTAAAAAGTTAATATTTTTTGTAATGTTAAATTCTCTCTTATTACAAGTAATAGGATAACTATATTTGGTATGTGCGTACCTTGCAAGGTTCTCATGCCCGTCAGACAGTTTTCACTTGACCTCGACCTCATTTCATGGATCAGTGAACACTGAACAAGGTTAAGTTTTGGTGGTCTAGTCCATATCTCAGATACTATAAGCAATAGGTCTAGTATATTCGGTGTATGGAAGGACTTTAAGGTGTACATGTCCAACTGGCAGGTGTCATCTGACCTTGACCTCATTTTCATGGTTCAGTGGTTATAGTTAAGTTTTTGTGTTTTGGTCTATTTTTCTTATACTGTATGCAATAGGTCTACTATATTTGGGGTATGGAATGATTGTCAGGTGTACATGTCTAGCTGGCAGGTGTCATCTGACCTTGACCTCATTTTCCTGGTTCAGTGGTCCAAGTTAAGTTTTTGAGTTTTGGTCTTTTTTTCTAATACTATATGCAATGGGTCAACTATATCATTTATATTTGGTGTATGAAAATATTTTATGATCTATATGTCAGTCTCGCAGGTATTATTTGACCTTGAACTCATTTTCACGGTTCATTGCTCAGTGTTAAGTTTTTGTGTTTTGTATATAAAAAAGGAGATGTGGTATGATTGCCAATGAGACAACTATCCACAAAAGACCAAAATGACACAGACATTAACAACTATAGGTCACCGTACGGCCTTCAACAATAAGCAAAGCCCATACCTGGTCTGTTTTTCTTAAACTATAAGCAATAGGTTAACTGTTTTTGTTGTATGGAAGAATTGTGAGATGTACATGCCTGCATGGCATGGTTCAGATGACCTTGACCTCATTTTCATGGTTCATTGGTCAATGTTAAGTTTTCTTGGTTATATTTAGTTTATGTGACAGTTGTAATAAAGCTTTATATTTACATGATTTAGGACTATCGGCATAATATCAATGATTAGTAAAGAAGGCGAGACATTTCAGCGTGTGCACTCTTGTTCTTTTAACCATGGTAAATTAATGAGACAAGGCTTTTAAGGGATACACTTAGCTGTAATAATTACAAAACTTGGGAATTACTGGGAAGCTTGCGCAGAACCTCATTACATGTTCTGATCATTATCTATAACTATGAATTAAAAAAAAATGTAATTAAGCATGATTTATGTCTGAGCAAATGTTTGGAGTGTAGAGAAGCTGTATTAACACCCCTTTTCTGTAATAAAATGGGTGTGACCTATGCATTATTGGCAAACTATTATGAACTGTTATTACTTTCTATAATTAGGTATACAAAAAGACAATAGTACTAGTTATATCAATGAACTTGTATACAGTTTTAACAAAACTAATGATGTACAAATGTATATTGTCCCTTTGAAACATGTAACATATGTTATCACAGTTCTTTGATTTTTATAGTCCACAATAACAAATGTATATTATTTTTCTCTAATAACCCTATATACATGATATATAGAGTTATATCCTTTACTGTAAAATAGATTGAATATAATTAGCAATATATCAGCCTGTTCACAATTCCTTACTAATTATTTGGACTAGTAAGATTCAAATGTATCTGAAACAAATAGGTATAATATCAAACAGATATCTAGGAGAAACGTGCCTTCTTTAATTTTAGGAGTCCCAACCCATTTACATGACAGTGTACTGATCAGTTACCTTCAGAAATTTTACATTTTTTCTTAATGATTTTTTAACGGGAACTCTGAGGAAATATTCTATAACAAAAGTTCAGTATTTCCCAAGGTCCTTTAATCAGTTCCAGACATTCTGTTAAGTAAATTCAGGAACATAACTGAATGGAAGACCATTTGTTCCAGTACAAAAACCTATTTGGTAATTTTTTTTAATGTAAGGTTTCCAAATGCAGTTGATTGATAACTGTTACTAGACTGAACTCAGTTTTACCAGTCATTTGCCAATGTCCGACAGACCTTGGAATAACTGAAAGTTTATAGTGAAGAACTATATATACCACAGTTACAAACTTGTTGTCCTCCTAGAAACTATGAAGAAAGGGTTACAAGTATATATATATGCTAATTTTCACATGTAGTTTTAAGTACATGTACATTCAAACTGCTTTTTCTTTTCTTTGTATGTATACTAAACCATTGTTGTTTCTTTTTGTTATTGTCTTATTAATATCTATATGAATGTAGTATGCTTGCCACTTGCCAATAAATGATAGAATTAACATTCAAAGGGGATATTTATGTTATATTATGCTTTTTGTATAGCAAGAAGAAAAGAAGGTCCAAACCATTGCCGTTTGACCATTGATTTGGAAGATGTCCTTTCTAATCTGAATGTGAGCATTATGTCACACAAAACCAACCCCTTACATGAACAACAGTTGTATTGAATTTAATTTTGAAAATTATAAATCTTTTGAAAAATTGAAATTCTTTTGAAAGAAACTATATATTCAAAAGCAAGGTAAGATATTGATTTGTCTAAAACTGGTTATAAAAGATTAAGGACATTATAAAGCAATGATGTCATGTCCCCACACTGTTACATATATATATATATACAATGTATACGTAACTTTTAACATGTCTGTAAATTCTGTAAATTGTATTTTTTCCTATCTAAACATGCTAAAATTAAAAGGAATTTTTACAAAATTTTTTACAAATAAAGAAATATTTGTCTGAAAATATCAACATGTAGTTGTTTTTATGCAACACTCCCATTATTGAATAAGTTAATAGTAGAGCTAAGATATATACATTGTATACTAAACTATCCTCTATCCTACATGTCCTAAACCTGGCCCTTATCCCAACCTAGAACAATATCTAACCATAACCATAAATGAAAGCTTACCCTAGTGAAAAAGACAGAAATTCAGTGAATACCAGCGTATTGCATGTATTGTAAAATATTTTAGTTGTAATGATTGAATAACTTGAAGGGTATGTCTGTAGACTAGTAAATGCATAGTTTGTAATTTTATAGAAGGAAAAAAAGACTCCCTTAACAAAACTTTGTTTAACAAGCTTTGTACTGTAAGCACATGTTGCCCTTTAATAATTTGTTTCAATTTCCAAGTTTATTGTCAAGGGTTTTTCAACATGTTCTGGACAATGAAATTGTTTTATGGTAGTTAGTCATAATATGTGTAAATTGTAAGCCATAATCCATAAAAATAAATAAATTGAAGAGCTAAAATTTACATGTACATATACAATGTAAGGTTCATGGTCAGCATATTTGTAATCCAGCTTTGCTTAAGTACATGTTGTAAACATATAAAATGAAATAACCTATTAAATTCAATGAGCACCATTTTAAAAGTCAACAGGTTATGTGTTTATAGAATGTCTGTTGTACAGTTATTACATTTAGACAGTATCTTGGGGGGAAAAACAAAAAGTATATTGGTTCTTAAAGTTATATATACATGTAATAAGGCTAATAAAATTGATATAATCATGTAAAAAGGAACAAAAAATACAAGTCTACTAGTACAGAGACGATGGACTGAGGTTTATAAGTTTAATAAATAATAACTATAACTAGGATACCATGAAATTCCTAAAGTAAAAGTAACAGTCTGTATCATGTTTTTAGTAAAAGAATCTGCAGACTCACCATTTTCATTGCTTGTGTCAATGCCAACATTGTGAAGAAAAATGCCTTAATTTATCATTTACATTTTTTTGTAAGCCTTCACAACAAAATAAAATAAGAAGATGAAAGCAAGTTACTTTTAAAAAATTAATTCTCAACTATTGAACATGATGAAATGAAGATAACTGGACTCAGCTGGCTGCTGGTAACTTTTGCTGCATCTTTTTAATCACCAGTACTAGTTTAGAAAATGTTTCATGGACTTGCCTTAGTGAGAACTCTGTCAGTACATGAAGACTTAAATACTCAAATACTTTGTCAACAGTTGGATGGCAAACGCCTGAATCTGACAGATATGCAATGATTAATGAAATGCTGATTAACTGACTTCAGAGATCCAATCTTATTTCTTGGCCTGTACCAAGGAAATAGGTTTATCTTAAACCATTTAAGCAACTATTAACAGTGATGTTTGAATGGTCTAAGCACTTTGTTAAACCCCTACAGACCTAAAAATTTAAAGACCTTAAAAAGTTTGAAAGATTGATGACTTATCTACATGTATGCAGTTGCTAATCACATGTGAATTTATCAAAATAATTGGCATTGATATCAACTTGAAAAACCATATAATCATGATAGTACATTTATACTTAAGTTAGCACAAAATTAAATGCCAAATGTTTTAAATATAAATGGAACACATATATAACTAAGTTAAAAATAGTTTTAAGGATTAACCAGAGCATAAACATGATAAACTGAATAGTTTATAATATTATTAAAATGTGAAGTTTTGATTCAATCATAAAGGTATTAAAATAAATGTTAGTCATTACCAAAAACAGATGTCATTTGCCAAGACTGCAGGCTTTGGGTATATAGTGTACCTAAATTTCAAGACTGTCAATTGCAACTTATGGCATTTTCTTTGCATTATCACTTGTTATCTTGACATACATTCTGATTAAATAAATGTCTAAACTAGCAAGTGGTCATGGTGGTAAAGCTTCTTTTCTGTTTAAATTTTTATATTTTAAATGTATTGGACTTTATTTTGTGAAATTATTGAGTTTTCTCCTACAAATGTAATCTAAGTTAATTAGATTTTACTACCCTTAAAAGCTGCTTTCTGTCTGATAACTTGATATTATTCAGATTTGTTGTTCTTTTAAAAAATGTATGTTATGAACATCATTGGGGATGAGGTGAACCATTTACTCACAGCACATCTAATCATCGTAAAGACTCTCTAACATTTCATACATGTATATAAGAAGTGGTTAACATTGTAACCATTACATGTACATGTAAATGTATGACATGTATACAGTCTAAGGATAAAAGTGAGTCCTATCATTTCAACTAAAATCAATATTTTTCAAAAAAATACCACCCAGTAACTACATGACTGATTTATATCAAATAAATACCATAAGATGTAGAAATGTTTAAAGTTTTATTGTTTATTTGGCCATGATATTATTCATGCTTATTTTAATTTTCTGATGTGGTGAACACAAAGAAAAAAAATCTTGAAAAGTTTGCAATGTATTCTAACCAAATTAAAATCCTAAAATTTTGCATTAGTGTTGAACCCATCAGATAATGAAAACAAATCTCACAAAATTTATGGCCAAATAAATTACAAAATTCGTAAGGGTTCCCCGGAACCCAGTGTCTCGCCTACTTTTGCTGTTAATTGCAGACTCAACAAAAATTGGGAAAAACATAAATAAAAATTTCCCTCTTGATACTGTCTTTTGATTGAAAGAAGCTTCCAAGTTTGCTAAAAATCCAGGATAGTTTATGAATCTAATAAATGTTTTATATAAACTTTAACTGCAGACTGTATGTAATGTTAACTGGAAGAAAAACTAAGTCCATTTATAAGTAAAATACGGAAAAGTGGAAATTTATTTTTACAAAATTTTCTTCTTGATACTATCTTATGATCATAAACAAGCTTCTGTCCAAGTTTGGTATAAATCAAGGATAGTTTATGAAAGTTATTACAATTTTAAAAACTTTAACCACAGAGTGAATGTAATGTTTCCTCGCAGAAAAACTAAGTCCATTTATAAGAAAAATACGGAAAAAATGGAATTTTATTTTTACAAAATTAACCTCCGGATACTTTCTTATGATCATAAACAAGCTTCTGTCCAAGTTTGGTAGAAATCCAGTATAGTTTAAGAAAGTTATTAAAATTTCAAAAACTTTAACCACAGAGTGAATATTTGTGGACGCCAACCAGTGGCGGATTCAGAAATTTTCATAAGTGGGGGCCCACTGACTGACCTAAGAGGGGGCCTGCTCCAGTCATGCTTCAGTGATTCCCTATATAAGCAACCAAATTTTTTCCCAAAAAGTGGGGGCCTGGGCCCCCACCCAACAGTAAATCCGCCTCTGCCAACGACGACGCCGACGAAGGAATGTAGGATCGCTTAGTCTCGCTTTTTCGACTAAAGTCGAAGGCTCGACAATAAAACTAGGAACTTCAGACATTTCTGCATCTTACATGTATATATATAGTATCTATTTTATAAAAATCACTCACAAAGTTATCTGGTAATAATTAGTTGAAATGATGGGACTTTTTATGATTGACTTTTGTCCTATGACTGTATGTTGTTTGATTGAATAAGTTGTCATGTTATAGCCAATGAAAATTATGTTAATTATCATAATTACTATTTCAGACTAGGAAGATTAATAGGTACTTATCCATGGAGGGTTATGTTAATCTCCACAATTGTGACAGGAATTATTTGTATAGCTGCTCCATTTACCTTTACTGAGTCTGCAGATGGAGATGACACACTCTGGGTTCCTGTCAATGCTAAAGTTCTGGATTATAAATCATGGGTAGAATCAGTATTTCCATCAACCGTTAGATTTGGTACCATGATATTTGTTAGTGACAATGTACTGACACCTACAGTACTATCTGCAGTAAGTTTATTTAAGTAGTACGTTTGTGCCTGTCTTTTCTCAGCCTACTTATATTGTTTGCAGATTTCAATCTTAATAACAATGCTTGAGCAAACATTTATACAAACAAAGCAAGCAATACATTCAAACTCTTACTCTGTATGCATTAGAAAGTTGACTGTAATGCTATATTAACTCATTTAATTTAGTATGTTTAGTTTGAACAAAAACATTATTAATGATGATGTAGGATGTATATAGTACATGTACCTTCTAAACTTAAAGTATTATTTAATTACAGATGTGGACTATATACAATAGCAGTATAAGCTTGACGACAGGAGCAAACAACTTTTCAACACTCTGTATACAGTAAGTTGTGCATGTTTTTTTATTATGATAATTTGCAATATAAATTTGTTACTATAAATTCATATGTTGAAGGAACAGGTTAACTTTAATTTCGGGCATGATCCACTTTTTAGTTAAATCTGACTCTATTTTTTGCTCAACAATGTTATATATTAGATTTGCTGGAATTTTGTTTTTATTCAAGTGCTTCTAAATTGGTAGTGGAAACAAACAGAATCCGGTTTCATTTGTGTCAGCTCCAAAAATGAACTACAGCTGTATATAAAACAATTATATTTGTATGTTATTCATTCAATGTTTGTAATAACTGGATTTCCAAAGGAATGTAACCGTTTAAAATTGAAATGATTTTAAAGACTCAAAACAATAAACTTCTCAGTTTAAAGTTATACTAAATTACAAGTGATTCAGGATCTGTTTACGGGATTGGTTTTGTTTATCAAATGACAGGACATCATCTTATTTTTATCTCACCTGGTCTGACCAAGTGCTACTACTTTGAAACCGATCCATCATCCAAAATCATTATTTGGGACTTTGGGTAACTGATATGATTTTATCTATTTTTGCATGGTTTCCAAAACCAAAGTAGCTATACATGTATAGAGTCAGGTGAGTGACACATGCTCTTCAGAGCCTTTCATTAATTTTATTGCCTGTGAAAGTGTGTTACTATAACCGACAATAGTTTCACTCTTTTCATTGTGCATGAAATCATTTAACATTTTACAAGTGTCTTATCATGTAAAGACAATTTCATGCAGGCGTTTTACATAGTAAATATAGCACATGTTTGACAAGTGAAAAATTACTTGTTTTCATGGTGATTTTATAAGTTATATGGTTCGTTACTGACCCCTACGGATCCATAGAGTATTAGTAAAATCCATAGGGGTCAGTAGTTAACGGTATAACGAATTTATAGCACGCTAGATTTTTTCTGCTGTGTTTTGTTGAAAAATAAACAATGAAACACAACAACATTAATAGATGACGTCGCCATTAATGCGTCATGAACCCCCTATGAAATTTACTAACCCCCTACGGTCTCATAGGGGGTCACCATGTGATGGCGTTAAACCAATCAAAATGGCGTTAAACCAATCAAAACATGATAATTAACCTGCAGTGCGATAAGGTCTAATATACTGTCACATACATTTTTTAATGATGACTTTTATTCTTTTATGTATTATTCAGATCAGGGTCAAACTGTTTGGTGAACAGTATCTTAGAGTTGTGGAGTTATGATGAGACAACCATATTAGCTGCATCTCAAGCTGACATTAAAACAAAAATTAATACTGCAACTACCAGGTAATATTTAATAACTATTTAAAAGATTTTAATATTTCTTTCTCTCATGAAGTTTTGAATATTTGACATAACAAATATATCCCATGTTTGCTTATCATGATTGAAAGAATTTTTACATAATGTTTTGTGGCTTGAAACCCAAATCCCTTTTGATAAAAAGAAAAAAAAAACAAGGTTTTCCTTATTGATAAATAAGCTACTTTAATGATAACTGAATAATACTTCTTTTTAATCTCATAAAATTGCCAAACCATAACAACCATTGTAAAATAAAATTGCTTTTTTTTAAATTTACCCCCCTCTTGTTAAGCTGTTGATTTATTTTGACATATGTTTTGTGTTTTCAGTCCAATGTATTTCAACAGCTATGATGTGACAACAGTACTTGGTGGTAAGGTGTATGATGGGAGTGGTCACATAGACTCTGCAACAGCTACAAAGATGACTTGGTTCATTCAGGGAGATGATGCTGTATGTTAACTAACAGGACTTACTGACCATATTTCCATCATATTATTTTTTCACACATGATCAATGCTTAAATCATTTAAGTAGCAAGAACTCATTTTTACAGCTGAAGTAAATTTCAAGTGGAATATGTATATAAATTTTATCTCAATACTGTACTGATTACAATATTCATATACACTAAATAATTCAATTCTAAAAAAAATAATGCAATACTATATAACCTTTTTAATGCAACAATGCTTATTGTAACACTTTGACATAAACATGATGAATATTTCAAACAGGTGAAGGATCAAGCAGAAGCCTGGGAGCAACAACTTATTGATTTAGGACAAAAAGAACATTCCGGCATCAGTACTACATATGTGTTTGCTATAAGAAGGTTAGTGTCTAGATAAAGCTAAGTTTACAACCACAGAAAAGTAAAAAGAAAATTTATTGGGGTACATTATTGTTATCATTTTATATTGCCTTGTTTTTATACATTTTTACTCATCCTGAACATGCATGAAATATTTGCCACTGGATGTTAAGCAACCAACATTTTTTTATAATCTCTAGTAATGAGAGCTACCGGTATATTGTAATGGCCTTGATCATTTTGTCCATGTGTTGGGCCACCAAATATTTCAGGTACAATTTTCTCAGGAACTGCTGAATAGAATGACTTCATATTTGATTTATCCAAATCATTCAATGGGATTTGATTAATTTGTCCAGATTTTGGACACACATTGTTATTTCATGACCAAAGTAAAAAAATGCAAGGTGTATTGACACTAAATTGTATAACCATCAATCAAAGGTTGCTTAAGATCACTTTTATCACTAACTTATTCATGTCAGAGAAAAGAAATTGTTAAAAAAAAACTTCAATTTGGCAGAAAGAAAAAACAAATTTGGCTAAAAAATGTGGGTAAAAAAAAAAAAAAAAAAAAAACCAGTTATTTTAAATGATACACTAATTCAGTGATAAAGTGGTTGGTGCCACTGAAAGAGACAATGGTCATGATGGTGGTTGATGTGCAGAATTTTTTGTATTTTAAAGCTTTAGTGATGAAGTGCCAATTTAGGAGACAATACTTTCATGTTTTTTCTGTCTTTTTCAGTTTCAGTGATGAAGCTGGGGGTGCCATTAGAGGAGACATTGCTTTTCTGTCAGCAGGATATGTTATTGTTATTGTGTATATTACCATAATGTTGGGTAAATTCAACTGTCTTGAACAAAGGGTAAGAAAAAAATATTAATTTATATCAGTATTCAAGTAATCTTATTTTTGTAAAAACTTTAAAGCATTAATTGGGAAGGACATTTAAATTCATGTATAAAAGTGCTATGTCAATAACTACTTATAAGTGAAACCTGTCTAAACTTCAAACTTATTTGGATGTCCATCACAGTTTGTCAAAATTTCAGATACTTTCATCATGAAATGTTATTTTAATTTTGAGCATACATCTTATTGCAGATTTTTCATGTTCTTTACAGAGAAAAAGACAGCAATTCTTATTTCTTACTGAGAATATTTTGCAAAATAAATCATTTATATGTTAAACAATGTCAGAGGTATATTTTACATAGATATAAACATACAGCATAACTAAGTTAATAGTTCTTTGAATCTAGTCAGTTTTGATTTTATATTTTATGAAGAGCTATTTAAAAATATGTTCTGTGTTAAAATAATCCTGCTACTTCTGTCATAGAATATGATGACATGATATGTAGCTCTCTTCTTTAGGGACACCAGGTAATCTTTTGAATATTGTATTACGTTTATTATGTTTACAGTTTGGTCTTGCTATAGCTGGTGTGGTTGTTGTTGGTATGTCTATTGGAATCTGTTTTAGTCTGGCCTCATTATGTGGATTTGAGTATGGACCATTACATTCAGTTTTACCATTCCTTTTATTAGGTAAGTTTAGCTATAGACTGCCTTATGTTTTGTCTTCAACGTGCAGTTCTAAAACCAGATGTGCTTAATATATATGTATTTTTATCTATAGTGTATATTAAACAAAAAATCCTTACTTTTATGACAATATTTTATACTTCAATTCAAAGGTATTGAAAAAAATTGTTCCATTTACACAGAAGACAACTTTAACAAAATCCACAACCTAAAACAGGCACATGAAAAAAAATCTGTAAATCAATGAAAAGCTGGAAAATGCTGTAATAGTTTAAACACATCCAAGATTATGATACCATAATGAATAAGTACAAGAAAATTATTTCTCAATTGCATTAATTATATAACCAGTTTATAATTTCAACAAATAATTCACATTTATCTTTTTTCATTGTTAGGTATTGGTGTTGATGACATGTTTGTGATAGTTGGAGCATTGAAAAATCTATCTGATGAACAACAAAAGTTACCCCTGAATGAGAGAATTGGTAAAGCTCTTAGACATTCTGGTGCTTCTATAACAGTAACATCACTGACTGATATCATGGCTTTCTTCATTGGAGCTACTACAGTAAGTGTTACAAGTAAAGGAGTAGGAAAGTCTAGATTTGGTCCTGAAAACTTGTGTTATCAGTATTTCATATATAAAAACCAACATTTACAATCTATATTTATTCGTATTTAGACAAACAAGACATGATTTTGTTTACAGTGTTGACAACTTCAAAGATAGAACATGCGTTTTTGAATTGTTTTACATTGTCATATCGGGGCCTTTTATAGCTGACTATGCGGTATGGGCTTTGCTCATTGTTGAAGGCCGTACCGTGACCTATAATTGTTAATGTCTGTGTCATTTTGGTCTCTTGTGGATAGTTCGTCTCATTGACAATCATACCACATCTTCTTTTTTATGTTTAGCATTTTTTCCTTTTTAATGCTTTAGAAGGTCTATTTCATTCTGTATAAAAAAATAAGCAACAACCTTACAAATAAAATGAATGTCATAATAAAATTGTATATGGATAAGACACGTCTGAACAAAGAAGTATGGTGAACAATGCATGAAGGTAATTTCTTTTGAAGCTTTAAAACAATAATTCAGGAAAAAAATGACTCCATTGTTGTAATGGGTCATAACTGACATCATGGCTTTGTAAACAAAACTGTTACAACAATGTCCTTGATAGTACATTACAATAACTCAATGACAAAATACAATCTGACCAGAGGTTGGAGAAAAATATTTGTCCTGATTACTATATTACATCTACATATTAAAAGGTATAACAAAAATACCAGACTTCATGTAAATTTCAAAAGGTGGAAATTCATAAAAACTGATCAAATAAAACTTCAGACTTTATCAACCTACGGAATGAATGGAAAACAACTGTCATGTTCCTGACTTGGTACAGGCACCTTTCATCTTTGGAGGTGCTACAATAAGTCTAAAAAGTAAATTTAGTGTTGAACATTATGAAGCATCACTTTCAACTTTTTGCAGAAAGAGGCCACATGACAAATGCAAATTACTTTTTTGAAGTGTAAATTTATTCAAGATTAATTGTCATTGGTTTATGTTAGTTTTGTAATTATAATTATCTATTTCAGTTATTACCTGCCCTGA
This sequence comes from Mytilus edulis, assembly GCF_963676685.1. Lineage (NCBI taxonomy): Eukaryota > Metazoa > Mollusca > Bivalvia > Mytilida > Mytilidae > Mytilus > Mytilus edulis. The sequence goes on along the minus strand of NC_092344.1, from coordinate 102,637,365 downwards.
GGTCTTTTTGTATCTTTGCTGCATTTGGAATAATAGCACTCTATGGTTTGTCAACAACATTCTTTGTATCTGCCATGGCAGTGGATGTTAAAAGGGCTGCAGCTAGATTGAATGCTTGTTGTTGTTTTTACAAACACAAACCAGAATATAAACCCAACAACTGTAGCCAGAAGGAATACCTGCCAGCATTTATACTTAAGTTTTATGCTCCAAATCTCCTGAAGTTTCCAGTGAAGGTATGGCATTTAAATAAAAACTATATCAAACTACTTTTATGCCCCAATTATTGGCATTATGTTTTCTGGTCTGTGCGTCAGTTCTTCTGTTCATTCGTCCATTAGTTTGTAATTCTTTGTTCAGTAAGCTGTTCCTATTGCCATACTAGTGGATTCATTTTATGTTTGATCTTCTTCAACTTTAGATGAAGGTTGCCTCTGATTTAGATTTGGATCAAACAGAAAAATTAGAAATAAGGGACAGTCTTGTAGGGACTTGTTAAATTATCCGATATAACTTCTTGTAGCTTTAATTAAGCATTCATTTTCCATCGGATCAACTTCAAATTTGTATTCCTGGTAATCATAAACCTCAGATGAGTCTGTTCATCAAAAAATCTTTTCATTTGGGAAAAAATTCCCATATAATTTATGCATGGTGTTTGAGTATGTGAGCTTTCTTCTTTATATTCAGTTAAAGGTCATTAAAAATTATTTAAAAACTATTACTGTGAAAGTAAAAGTACTTTTATTCGTGGGTAACCAATTTTCGTCGTTTTCAAGGATGACTTCATCCACGAATTGAAGTGTGCAATGAAATAAATCAACGGTCAAGACACAGAAAGATCCCCATGTAGGTTTGACTACTGGTATCATCTAGATAATATATTGAATATTGCCAAATCTGAGAATACTATAAAAGTAGTCTCAGGGCAAACACACTATGCTGCAGGCAGGATTATACCAATTTAATCTTTAAAACTTAAACTGTACAACTTTTGATATTTTAATTCTCATATATGATAAATTGTTCATTTCATATCCTCATAATTCTCGTACATATGGGAAATAATAATTTCATGCTGGACTTCCTCATGTAACATTTCAAGATAAGATGCGTTTATAGCATATGTTCATTTTCCTTAGGTTACATGTTTATGGCCTAATTAACACCTTTGATAGTTTTTAATCTGTTGATCACTCCAGTTAATTAGTGTGATCACTACGATGTACACTTTACACAGGTCAATGTTTACTTTGCAATTTCCTTCAATCCAGACAATTTGTAACCTTCGTTTTTAATGGTTTTAAATTTTTTTTTAAGAAAACTAAAATCCACGAATTAAAAAACTCACAAACATGTAAATGTTGCTCAAACTACGAAAAATTGATACCCACGAATCAAAGTACTTTACAGTATTGAATTAATCTGTTGACATGGTAAAGTTTTTCATATACATTTTGTAAATCCCTACAGCATGAACAGAGATGTAGAGTAAAAGAAGAAACAATGACACCTTCCATTAAAATCTCCTTTTCAGATAGTAGTCCTGGTACTTACTGCTGGATTGTTTGGTTTGACTATTTGGGGAACTGTTAATTTAGAACAGAAATTTGAAGAGAAATGGTTCCTTCCATCTGATTCTTATGCCTATGATTACCTTACAGCATCAGACAAATACTTCAGTTCAGGACAAGAACAGGCTGGAGTTTATTGTAGTAAGTGTGTTTGAGCTAGTTGTCCATCTCAATGATATATGGCAGGGACTAGACTTGCCTCGAAAAAATTGTTGTCATAAAACAACCTTTAATAAAGTTTTTGCCAGGATCTGAAAATTTGCACCAAGTTTCCATGTATCCCTTCTCTACACACATTTATCACCTTTCTGTGCGTCTCTCTGTCAGTCCTGCAAATCTGTTTTCCACACTTTTTTCTTCATGCTTAAAGATATTGATTTGATATTTGGTATATTGTTCTATCATGACAAATTACAGATAAAATTTGAATTTTATTCCAGTCTGATTATATCGTGCATAGAAATGGTCCTTGGACTTATAAAACTCAAATAATCTGTTTTCTGCACTTTTCTTTGTCATGCTTTAAGATATCAAAATTAATTTATGCAAGAAAACATAACATTAATTGTAAAATTGTTAAAGTTGTTTTATAGCCCATACTAGTTGTCCATGACGACAACTGGTTGCTAATATACACTATATGACTAAAAATGCTTCAATAATGTTTTCCTTGTTATAAGCAAAGTCAGTTTAAGGTAGATAGGGTGTCTTCCTCCATCTTGGATTTTGAAATACTAGAAAACAAGGTCTAGATCTTTGATGAAATGTGCAAATTTTTATAGTAGTAGGTAATTCATGTGTAAGAATTTTCATTATGATATAGAAAATGCCATGTTTGATCATATTTATGATTGTATTTTACAAAAATAAGAATTCTTTTGTTTGATTCATTTTTTTCCAACTTTCTCAAATAAGGGGAGGCAACTCAAATGCAAGGGCAGATAATTCAGATAGTGTTACTTTTACAATAGAATGTGCTAGGAATTTACCCATTTTTCGTCGTATATTGCTATCACGTTGGCGTCGTCGTCGTCGTCGTCCGAATACTTTTAGTTTTCACACTCTAACTTTAGTAAAAGTGAATAGAAATCTATGAAATTTTAACACAAGGTTAATGACCATAAAAGGAAGGTTGGGATTGATTTTGGGAGTTTTGGTCCCAACATTTTAGGAATTAGGGGCCAAAAAGGGCCCAAATAAGCATTTTCTTGGTTTTCGCACTATAACTTTAGTTTAAGTTAATAGAAATCTATGAAATTTTAACACAAGGTTTATGACCACAAAAGAAAGGTTGGGATTGATTTTGGGTGTTTTGGTTCCAACAGTTTAGGAATAAGGGGCCAAAAAAGGGCCCAAATAAGCATTATTCTTGGTTTTCGCACAATAACTTTCGTATAAGTAAATAGAAATCAATGAAAATAAACACAAGGTTTATGACCACAAAAGGAAGGTTGGGATTGATTTTGGGAGTTGAGGTCCCAACAGTTTAGGAATTAGGGGCCAAAAAGGGGCCCAAATAAGCATTACTCTTGGTTTTCACACCATAACTTTAGTATAAGTAAATAGAAATCTATGAAGTTTTAAACACAAGGTTTGTGACCATAAAAGGAAGGTTGGGTTTGATTTTTGGAGTTTTGGTCCCAACTGTTTAGGAATAAGGGGCCCAAAGGGTCCAAAATTGTACTTAGATTTTTTATTATTGGTCCAAAGGGTCCAAAATTAAACTTAGTTTGATTTTAACAAAAATTGAATCCTTGGGGTTCTTTGATATGCTGAATCTAAAAATGTACTTAGATTTTTGATTATTGGCCCAGTTTTCAAGTTGGTCCAAATCGGGGTCCAAAATTAAACTTTGTTTGATTTCATCAAAAATTGAATAATTGGGGTTCTTTGATATGCCAAATCTTACTGTGTATGTAGATTCTTAATTTTTGGTCCGGTTTTCAAATTGGTCTACATTAAAGTCCAAAGGGTCCAAAATTAAACTAAGTTTGATTTTAACAAAAATTGAATTCTTGGGCTTTTTTGATATGCTGAATCTAAACATGTACTTAGATTTTTGATTATGGGCCCAGTTTTCAAGTTGGATCAAATAAGGATCCAAAATTATTATATTAAGTATTGTGCAATAGCAAGAAATTTTCAATTGCACAGTATTCAGCAATACCAAGAAATCTTCAATTGCACAGTATTGTGCAATAACAAGAAATTTTCAATTGCACAGTATTGCGCAATAGCAAGAAATCTTCAATTGCACAGTATTGTGCAATAGCAAATATTTTCAATTGCACAGTATTGCGCAATAGCAAGAAATATCTAATTGCACAATATTGTGCAATAGCAAGAAATTTTCAATTGGAGAAAAAATGGGGGGGGGGGGGGGGGGAGGGGTAAATTTTTCTCATTTCAGATTTCATAAATAAAAAGAAAATTTCTTCAAGCATTTTTTTGAGAGGATTAATATTCAACAGCAAAGTGAATTGCTCAAAGGCAAAAAAAATATTTTAAGTTCATTAGACCACATTCATTCTGTGTCAGAAACCTATGCTGTGTCCATACTTGACCAAACCATTCAGGGTTAAACCTCTGCGGTCGTATAAAGCTGCGCCCTGCGGAGCATCTGGTTACATGAAGCATGAAAACGAGTCCGGTGACCCCATTTTTTCTTTGTCTTATCTGAAAGCATAATATTGGAGCTATCTTTTCATATTTTATCTCAAAATACTATGGTGTGGTTTGCGTTTTATGGCGGAAAAATGGGTTTTCCATGCATAATCTATACAAAATCTTGACAATTTTGCACAACCTGTAGTGTGAAAATAAGTCCGGTGACCCATTCTTTTTAATAATGTTTTTAAACAAGCAGGATATGAACTACATTTTGGCAAATTATTAAAAGATTCTATGGATTATAATTCAGACACCCCATCTACCTTAATGAAGAGAATTTACAGGAAATTTCCATAAATGGATAGAATATGCATAGTGTTAGCTTGTAATGACACAGTTTAGAAAATTTTATTTTACTATAAATATACAAATTGTAAATAAATTATTTTTATTTCAGAAAATATTGATTATTTCGGCAAGAAAACAGAAATGGAATCTTTATATACACAGTTGACAGCCAGTAATTATGTTGTTAATGGAACTGTGGATAGCTGGTTCAAATCCTATACAGACTGGTTGTCAACCACATCGGATGCATCTGTTATAGCTCAGATTGATGGTAATTAACATGAAAAAAAATAGGAAGCAGTTCAATACGAAAATGAACAAGACATAAGAAAGAATTTCGCATGTTAATTCAAAAATTATGCATGTTTAGTCAAGTTTAAAATCTGGTATGCAGATGGCAAAAAATGACATGAATATATTTTTGACTCAGTAGAGACAAATGTTAAAACAAGCTTGAATGCTTCAGAATTAAATATTTACAATGAATCAAATGTCAAATTGAAGTAGAGCTAGAACTATTGTAGAATAAAATAATACAAATATTTCTGGACTTCATCATGTTGATGTTCCTTGACTGAAAAATGCTTAATATGAATGAAATTAGATATGTAGTAGAACTTAATACTTTGATGAAAATATATACATTTAGGTACTAGAAAATAAAAATAATTGCATGTACTATGAGTATTCTTGAGAGCAATTTCTCAATATCATATTTTATTTTTTGCAGCAACCACAAAATATCCTTTAGACTCAACTAAATTTTATGATTTATTGTACCAGTTTGTAACCACAGAGTCTGCAGGATTGAGGTTTTCTAGAAATCTGAAGTTTTCAAATACTTCATCAGTCTTGGGACTTACTGTAAGTACAGCTATCTTTTGTAATTAAAACAGTTAACGTGAGGGTACCCAAATTGCACCTATTTTGACAGTTTTTTAACCTACGTTTATTAATGTTCCAGAGAAATGATTTCATTATGTGTTTATTTTGTAGATGTATCATTATTTACGATATGGTTTTACCAATTTAATTTTGAATCCATATGGAATCATAGAAAAATTGGTCTGAACTGATCTCCAAACCATCAATGATTCTGTAATGAGGAGTACCCAAATTGCATCCATGCTTAAATTCGCATCATCAAAAATCAAATAACAGAGCTTCTGTTTAATTTCTTCAAATATTTTTAACAATTGGACATTTGTCCATGCTTACTTTTCATTTTTTAAGAAATGGATACTTGTAACATATTGTATTTGCTGATTTTAAAAAGATGATGTTTTGATGGGGTTGCATGGCGACGTTTCCGTACATTTTGCTTTTTCAGTAAACACTTCATCTGTTGATAAATATTGTGAACGTTTTGTGTATATCCAAATATGTTAACCTATGTTGAAAGACGTGCTTAGTATCAAATCATAAAAAGACAAATTGTTCAGTCTCTAGAAAATCTTGTAAGATTTCCGCTGCTACTTTTGCTAAATAGGTGCAATTTGGGTACCGTTTCATTATGTTTCAAATCAAATTTTATGATAGTATAAAATCACAGAATAGCAATTTCTTAACAAATATGTCCATATTAATATTTTGTCTGAATATGTAGCAGTAACAATTGATAGGTTTTGCACATTGCCTTGGATGGAATCGGGTAATTTTACAACAATCAGGCAAACACTTAAGTAGAGTTGAAGTAAATTGTAATAACTAAATGCATGTTAATTTTTCAGGGATCTAAAATATCATTTTACCATCCCAGTGTTAAAGATACAGTGGAAGGATTCAATGTTTTAGATGGAATACAGAGTTTAGTAGCAGGGGTAGCTGGTAGTGACTGTTTTCCTTACAGTCAAATACATCTTACATGGGAAAGTAATAAGGTAAAGAAAATTTCTGAAATCTACTTCAGTTTACTCTCCTGTTTTCTACAGTCATAACCCCTTTTTAGTTAATGTTTATTTGCAAGAAACCTAGTTTATTCTTGTTTTTTAATTAGAACCCTTTGGTCTACCATCCTAAATCCCTACATCTAAATTGCAGATGTGATAACATGATTTTTTTGTACCTTGAGCCAAATATGAGTATGATTTAAGTGCATGAATCCTAAACCTTGCACAGGTCTTTGGTCCTACATGTACATGATAGAATTTGATAACTACAAATATGTGACTACGAAGAAACCTGAAAAATCCTAATGACAGCCTTTAATGAGCATGATGTTGACATCAAAGGTTTTTATTTTACACACAAAGACAACATTTTGCAATTTGACATATGATGAATGGGAGTTTTTAACAAACTTGCCTTGCTATACAGTCTTGCATAAATGAACTGACTGTTATAATTTCTTTTTATCATAAAATTAAACAAGTTGGACACAATCATTTCAATTTACGACAGAAGTTAAATAGTATAAAAGATTGAGTTAGTATTTTGAACATCTGTATGTGTGAATTTGTTATTGTCTTTTTAGGTTATACGACAGGAATTGTACCGTAACATTGCTCTGGCTGCAGTTTGTGTGTTTATCATCTGTCTGGTCCTCATAGCAAACATATGGACTAGTTTGATGGTGTTTTCCTGTGTTGCATTAACTTTTGTAAGTTTATTTCAGAATTTCTACATTATTTTTATCACAGTTATTTCAAACAGTTTATGGTACATGTATCACAATTAAAATCTTCAATCTTTAATGTAACACTAATAAATTGTACAAACATTTTTTTTTTTGATAAAGTGTACCTGCCAGATTTGGCCATTTTGTTCTACTCAGATTGGCCTTTTTAACATATGGAATTAATATACAATTCAAATATAACTTGGTTTATATAAAATATGATTTATTATAAAATAATTTATAGTAGTAAGGATATTCACACAAATATTAGTAACCTAGGATTCACAATATTGTTTATATGACTATCAAATGGTATGCAATTTATCTAAAATATTATGTTTTCTTCAAATAACATGATTTAAAGTTTTTTTTAAAGTTTATTTAGGTTTGTACTGCACAGCATATCAATTGTGTTAGCTGTTAACCAATTAATTATCTGTTTTAGGTTAATGTTGGAGGTTTTATGCATTTCTGGGGTCTGACTATAGATGTTGTCACATGTGTACAGTTGATCCTTGCCATTGGTTTAGCTGTTGATTATTCAGCACATATAGGTCATTGTTTTATGACTTTTCAAGGAGGCAGAAATGGTATGTACATTTAAGACAAATAATGAGCAAAATAAAGATGTTTTATAATTCCACAAATATTAGTTAGATAGGTTTTTGCAAGAATAAAAACTTGCATTTAAAAAATGTTCATACCATTATTTGTATGCCTTCCTGTAATGTGAATGATAAATGTTGTATTTTTGTCTACTGTTACAGAATTGCAATCATAAATGGGCACAAAAAATTCTAGTAATTATCTGAAATTTGGAAATCTTAAACTCAGTCTAGGGTATAACTAAAGTGTAAAATTTAGACAGTAGAAAAAATGATTGCATTTGAACAGAGTTGATTGTTTGATTGACTAACAATACTTTCTATGAATATGTTTAATTATTGCTAGTTACTCTATCAGGTATATTATGTACCGGTAGATGAAGTTTTCATTTTCTAGAAGATTATGGGTGTAACCCTTAAATCATGCTTTCATGAATCTTGAGTTAAATTTCCTTCTGCACTACTTCACTGATAAGGTGATTATCTTAGAACTTTGTGATGTTCACTTTCATATATATATATATATATATATATATATGTACTTGCAGTTATATACAATAGTCCATCAAATTTCTGTATTTATGCTGTTGTATTATTTTATAGAAAGAGTAAAAGCTACATTAGTAGAAATAGGAGGACCAGTTATCAGTGGTGGTTTCAGTACATTCCTTGCCTTTGTTTTGTTGGCAGTCAGTAAAAGCTATGTTTTTACTACATTCTTTAAGGTAAACTATATTTAGTCTAAAAAGTTACCATCAAGTCTTATAAAAAGAGAGCTATACAACTATGAGACTGCAACTTAATAAGCTTAACACATCTTGAGGCTTGCTTTATATGTTACTAATGGATATATATTAAAAGGGAACATACACTCTTGCTAAAATGTTGTCTGTTGGTTTTTTTTCTTTCTGTATGGCCCATGTTGTGTCAACAGTTTTGTCAGTTTGGTCAAAAATTATTACATCAGTTTTATTTTTTTCAGGTGCTATTTTTAGTTGTGATATTTGGTCTGTTCCATGGATTAGTCTATTTACCAGTGTTATTGAGTATGGTTGGGCCTGGTGCCTACTTTTCGGCTGACAGACGATATCAGCATGATAAAAAAGAAAGAGATGAGGAGAATGGGGTAGATAATTATGCAATGGAAAAACAGGTAATCTAAGTAATATTCTTCATCACTAGGGAGTCACTGTCAGTCATCCTATGCATTTTTACATTTCCGTATGACGATTTTTCATCCTTGTTAAGTAGGGGAAGGGTTTATAGCAAAAAATCTTTTTCAGCTGTTAAGACTACTGTATCTTTAATTCAAAACTTAAAATCTGTTCCTTTTTAATTCCTTTAGCTGTGAAGGAACACATCAACAATTGAATTGTTGTTTTAAGAGGATTTGCTATATAAAATAATGTGCTAATATTGATAAAGTTTCTAGTTGGGGGGTTGGAGGGGTCCTGATCCCGTAATCCCAGGCTTAAAAACATGAAATCCTGAGGTCCCAAATTTTAAAAAAAATAAATCCTGACTTCCCGAAAATCTAAAAAAAAAATCCAGATCCTGTAAGGGTCAATCCAGAAATCCAAAGCTTAAAAACACCTGATCCCAATGTCCCGAAAAAGGTCCTGCCCTCCCCTCCCTTCATTATGTTTGTTCAGCAATATTATAATATTTAGCTTTTTTACAAAAAAATGTTTGGGGGAAAAAAAATTTAAATCTGTGGTTTAATTCTGAAAAGAATGCATAATTTGTTTATTTAAATTGCTCACGCACAGGTCACCACATTTCTAGTTCAGAACTTTTTACCATTGATCCCCATTAGCATTATTAAAGTGCTTGTAGAAATCATAACAATAGTCTATTACGGTCATCTTAACAAGCTTAATAGCATTACAAAAGTTTCATGTAATTATCAATCCTAGGCTAGATAGACACAAAAAGACTAAAGGGGAAAGTCTTATTTATAGCCAATTAGTTACTAGTAAAGTGTATTGGTTAGGTTTTTACAAAATACATTTACTATCCTATGATATTGTTTTTATCTACTGAGCCCTTGTTTAAACCCATATTTTGAAAAGTTAAAGTATTGGTACTTGAAGTTAGTAATTAGTTCATCTATACAGGTTTGAATTTGCTCTTTTTAATCTCTTTATTTACTACTGTTCAAGTTGACAAGAAAGTTGATATCTCAAGCTGTAGAATCATCAAAAGTTGTTGATTGATTCCCTTTTACTGAAAGTAAAATCAGGTCACTATTATTACCTTCTTTGCATGTTATACTAATGTTGGTTTAAGATGCATTTACAATATAGGATTAAGTAAACTTGGATGAGAGGATTACCTTTATATAAAGGACATGCATGGGTTTAAGGTAGATTTTTTGTGTCAAGCTGGAAAATATCTCTTATACTAGATAATAAGCATTAACAAGTATGTTTTGAGGTAGCTTATTGAGGAAATTATCAGTCATTGATTTACAATGGACTTTTTATTCATCTACTTACTCATGTGGTGAGGGTAAACAAAAACATACATTCTGCCAAATAACATTGAATATATTTCAGACAAAAGTTTATGGTACAATGAATTTGGTATTATAATATGACTATATTTGCTAGGCATTTTATTGCCTTCACCTTGTTTTTCATGCCCAGATGGTCAGAATTAGTTTCCATGTTAATTCTAATTTAGTATACAGTGGCGTAGCTGGGTCATTTTTACGTGTACGCCCGAACCTTGGCGAGGGATATGAGGGGTGCCAACCTCTCAATGTACAGGGGCGGATCCAGACATTTTAAAAGGGGGGTTCCAACTATATGCTCCCATTCAAATGCATTGATCGTCCAAGAAAAAAGGGGGGGTTCAAACCCAAGGCCCCCCCGGATCCGCCAATGATATCAAAGCACCTGTTGGTAGTGGGTTCGAAAGGGACGAAGCCCCCGAAAGCTATCGAGAATGAGATACCATAATGATTCCTGTCAGTAAAAACTCATTGATAACAACTGGAAGCTAGCCTAATGGTCATTGGTTTTAGAGAAAACGCCCAAACCAATATTACTTTTAAATAAGTTTAAAGGGTGCCGTGAGTGAGCATACAATCAACGAAAGCACCTTTTAATGAACATGGAAAAAAAATATTTCTAAGAGGTGCAATATAAAAAAATTCTGGAACACATAGGATTTCTTCCCACAAAAAGTGAATCAATTTATCATTCCTTTAAAGGGATTTAAAAAAAAAATCTAAAATTTTCTTTTGATATTTTTTTCTTGATCTGGAATATTCACGACAATCTATGAAGATTTATAAATTGAGCATGTAAAACAATGTATTGCGTAAAGAAGAGTCCGGCTATCTGTCTATCAGAAAAGAACCGAAAAATGAACGAAAACAAATGCTTTCAAAATTTTAGCTTTAGACATTAGTCATAGAAAAAGCTTCTTCGGCATTTTCATAAATTTCGATAAAGGTTCGACAAGTAGTTAATGTAATTGAGAAATAACAAAATGTAAGCCCAAACTGCGACCACTTATTAATTGCAGAAAGAAATACATTTTGTCCTTAAAATGCGGGAAAAATTAAAGATGTAATTGCATTATTATATTGCTCTGAATACTCTTTTGACCATAAACAGTTTCTGAACAACTTTCGTAAAATTTCACGGAGAGTCATTCAAAAGACTTTATCCACATTCGGAACCTAAATATTGACGCCGCTTTGTCTCGCTTTTGGGACATAAATCAAAGGCTCGACAAAAATACAAACAGCATATCGAATCTAAGCAGATAGTGAATTGCTTTAAATATAAGAAAAGTACGTAGAATTCATAGTGGATTCAGACTTTTACAAAAGATTCGAACAAATATATTAATTGATCTATTTGAGTAAATTTAGTCCCTTTTTATTCAAAATTACAATCCATTGAAAAAAAGAAGCACAAAGCTGATGTGCTTTTGACCAGTTTTTCTTATTCTATGTCGATTATTTGTTTTATTTTCAAAATTCAAGTGTACGCCCGGGCGTTTTGACGTAAACGTAGCTACGCGCATGGTATACCTAACATTTGATTATTAGTTTTTAATTTTATTTGATAAACAATTTTATCAGTCAGTTAGTAAAAGAGATAGGTCTACTTTGGTCTGTTTTAAAAGAAGAAACCTTTATATTATAAATAGTATAAATCTGTTGATGAATTATGTAATGAAGGATATATATGTATTTAAATTAACTCACATTTGGATGTCATCATCATCAAAACAGATAACGAATGGTTTGAAAAATCGAAAAAATAGAAGTATTGCACTTATAGGACTACATGTACAGTATTTTATAATATAAATAATTTCAGGCCCCTACTATGTAATGATAAGTAAGTATATGAGAGTTGTCAGGATTATATTTGTTTTGCAGTTTATATGTTTTATAAGCATGCTTTCCTGATTTTAGGAATCTACAGCATTATGAGCGTTAACAGCTAGGCAAGTTAGTTATAATTGTGTATGGCTTAATTCTGACAATGTCTTTATTTTTGAAGTTAGTATAAGGGTGAAAGTGGAATGGATTCACAATCTTTCCCTGACACTATTGATTTTGTAGAGGACAAGACTAGATTTATATTTTGTTTTCATCTTTCTGTAGTCACACAGCCTCACAGGAACGTTGATTATTAAAGTGTGCAAGTCATTGTTAGAATTTAATATCAGCTTTTTCATATAACAATACTCATTGCATGCCCTGTTTAAAATGTTGTTTTTAATTGTTTATTTAAGTGTGCAAGTCATTGTTAGAATTTCATATCAGCTTTTTCATATAACAATACTCATTGCATGCCCTGTTTAAAATGTTGTTTTTAATTGTTTATTTAAGTGTGCAAGTCATTGTTAGAATTTCATATTAGCTTGTTCATATAACAATAATATAATCATTGCATGCTCTGTTTAAAATGTTGTTTTGATAGTTATTTTTATTGTCATGATTGTTAGAATTTTTTTTGTGAAGATTTTGTTCTGTTTTAAAAAATTAGATTGGCTATTATTCAAGGTATCCAATTTTAGCCCTTTCTAGAAACTATTTTAAACCAACATACTTAAATTTGAAGCCAGTTATCTCCCTTTTATCATGTATGATGTAGTACAGGTTTTCTTGCTGCATTGAAGACCCATTAGTGGCCTTGGCTGTTATCTGCTCTTTGGTCAGGTTTTTGTCTCTTTGACACATGTATTCCCCATTTCCATTCTCAATTTCATTGCTTTATTTTCTTAATCAGTCAAACCCGGCTATAATGGGCACTCAGGTGATAAAATGTAAAATTGTACTCATATATTTTCTGTTTTGTATTTGTGAAATAAATACCCAATACATAAAGAGTGTTTTAAATTGGGCCCTTCATAATCACCATTTCAAAATTAAAAAAAAACAATCAATAATAGTGGTGGTAGATAGTTCTAAAGTATTTCACATGATTTCAATCGTTTGAGGACTTGAAAGTATATTTTTTCAAATGGCAAAATTCATGCCAGAGGTAACAGCAAAAGTGAACATGTTTCAATTGTTTAACTGCATGAACTTTGTAAAAAAAGTATAAGAAAGGGCTCAGGCAAAAGGTAAAAATCAAAACAGTTTTAATGACCAAAAAAATTGTTTTCAGTTCATTTTGCCACCAAAAATCTTACCACATATGACAGTGCCCTTTAATATCAAGGACAATTATATGGGAAGTAGGTTGGGGGGGGGGGGGGCATCTTGGACTGCCCATTATAAGCAGTTACCTGTTTTATTGAGTGCCCTTTCAACCAGGTTTGACTGTAAAAGGTGTGACTGTAAAAATATACAATGAAAATATTTTCATATCCAAGTTGGAAAACTGAAATTCTGGAAGCTAAAAAATAATATATAATATTAATATAATAATAATAATCCTAATATATTTCTACAGTTAACTCAGTATTATATGCTTAAAGGACTAAATAACTCTGCTTTGTGTAAAGACTATCATTTCACTTATCTGTTTTGCTTACAATTATTGCTTTCAGAGCGAAAAAAATTATGTAAATTGATATTCATTGAAATATCATTCAATTTATTTAATGTTTCAGTATATTGTACTTTTATTACTGTACTGATATTCTTGTTTACAGTGTTAATCTTTGCTTAAAGTAAAGCAACCTTAATAACAAACTTTAGAATTTAAGGAAATTTGAAGGGAAAGTAAACAATAAGAATGATATACCACCTAATGCATGCTTAGGATAGAAATTGATAATACATATTTTATATATTTTTAAAATAATGAATATTTTCCTTTGCATATATATACATGTAGAATAGAACTTTCACAGATAATATATTTAGTAATATTTAACAATTAATAGGGCTAATAGTATTTACTTTTCCTGTATTTCAGTTTCCACCCCCTGATTATGACGTCAATGAAACAAAAGATAAAGTTTATATACCTCCACCTGACTATACACCACCTTTGACAAGAAAATACAGCAACAGAGTATCACCAGAAAAAAGATGAATATCATGGAACTTTGGATATGGACTAAAACAGATTTGACTACTATTAGTCTCAATAGATACATTATCAGCATTGTCACTGCAGAATCTCATTAGATATAGTTGCTGTGACCTATATCCGTGTAGAATCTCATTAGATTTGGTTGCTGTGACCTATATTACTACAGAATCTCAGAAGATATGGTTGCTGTAACCTATATCAGTGTAGAATCTCATTAGATATAGTTGCTGTGACCTATATCAGTGTAGAATCTCATTAGATTTGGTTGCTGTGATCTATATTACTGCAGAATCTCATAAGATTTGGTTGCTGTGACTTATATTACTGTAGAATCTCATAAGATATGGTTGCTGTGACATATATTATTGCAGAATCTCATAAGATATGGTAGCTGTGACCTATATTTCTTTAGAATCTCATTAGATATAGTTTCTGAGACATATATTACTGCAGAATCTTATTAGATATGGTTGCTGTGACCTATATTACTGCAGAATCTCTTTAAATATGATTGCTTTGACCTATATCATTACAGAATCTCATTAGATATTGTTGTCTTGATCAAGAAGAAACAGCTTATTTGAATGTCATTTTATGGTCAGTAAAAATCAAAACATTCCAGGCTTGCCATATATGTTGTGCTATCAAATTACTAATTTTTGCATAATGATAATTTTTTTTGTCGTGGGTTGATGTGAAAAAGAACCTTATGTTTGTACATATCAAAAGGTATTTGTTGTCTTTTGATAGCAAATTATGAGTGCTTAATATTTTGTACGAATTAATACCTCTCTTGAAGTAATTGATAATCATTCTGTTCATGTGATTGCAACATATACCAGTTGTTGGAGCTTATTTATTTGTCATATTTTTATGCATGGGATATCAGAATTAGAATATTTTTTTGTAGTAGAAGTTATTTAATTATTTGTTGTTATGTTTTGTTTTAATTCTTATGTTTTGTTATATGTTGATTTATATATTATTTGTATCCATTGAATGTAAAAAGAGAAAATTATCCTTAAATTAATAATAATTGATGAATCTTTTAAAATTGTTGGAATTAGTAGAGACAGAAAGTTCCAAAATTCTTAAAATTCTAAAATTGAGTGTAAATTAGCGAAGTTAAATAGTTTGAGTGCAATGCTTAGATTTATCATTTGAGACAAAATAAGTATTTTAATTACTCTGCCCTAAAATTTAGAATATGTGGCTGTGTAAATACTCAGATGTTAAGCGTGTATCTAACACAGATTTTTGAATAGTGTATGTCAAATATCTACATTTCAATGTCAACTACACCATTTATAAGTTTGTTTTAATTATATACCATTGAGATTAGATGCATAATATTGTTAACCTTCCTCAATATGCAATCTCTTTTATGACTAAAAAATCAAAATAAATAGAAAAGTATTAAGTATTCATAGAGTTTAATTGCATAATACTATATATTTTTCATTTCTTAATTTTGTTATCAAATAAATTTTCCCAGATACCATTAAAAATCCTTGTTTAGGAAACAACACCTTTCTGATCTAAAACTATTGCAGTATGAGATTAAAGATCTTAGTGATTTCAAGGATAACAAATATTGGAATTTATTAACAAAGAGTTGCTTAAAATCTTGAAAGGTGAAATTTTGACATAAACATCATATTTCAAGGGAAAGAATAACACTATGGGAAGATGATAAAACATATTGCTAGAATATTGTAAATATTCAGGAAATAAACTTTTTTATGACTATAGAATATGATATATGTACAAGGAAAGAGGATTTCTGTTGTATGTCAGAAGAATGTTTTAATTACAAATTTACAATACCTGGAATTTAAAAGCTTTACTTGAACCATGCTTATTCATTTTTTCCATTACTGGATTATTAAAATCTAGTATGACAATCCTGTAGTTTAAAGATATGAAGATTTGTTGATGTTGTGATATTTCCATTTGAAATAGGACATGTTTGTATCAGTTTTACGGTGTTTTCATATTGGGTATACAATAGGACTACCTGCCATAATCGAATCTCTTGAGATTTATATATCTGTGATATATGTTATACATATGTGTTTTTGTTCAATATTTTCTTTGCATTATGACTTGTTTTAGTAATTTGGACCTTGTGTGCCTTATCTAACACTTTTTCTTTACTCATCAATAATTTCATCACCTCGTTCTGATTATTACAAATTAATGGCTTTTTTGTATTTTCCTATTTTTGTAGTTGAGTAAAGCATTATGGTGACTTGAATAACACCAGTATCAGTCAGATTACAATTCTACCTTGACAGGTAAGTTTGTATTTAGCCTATAAAATACTTATTTAGCCTTGAGAATTGAAAGGTCAGTTTATCCCATTCATACAATAGAAGTTTACCTATAAGGGTCAGAATGGGGTTTACAGAATAGAGAATAAATGTAATAGCAACAAAAAATAGAGAATAGAGAAAATGAACAACAAAATAAAGAATAGAGAATAATGCGGTGCAAAAGTATAAAGAATAAATGTGCAAAATAAAAAGAAAACTTAGGTAATTGTAATGCAATACCGATAATATAATGATCAATGTGCATAATTGATAAATAATCTTGTAACAGAAAGACTATATAGTAAAATCATTTTCATGAGAATTTGCTTTACAGAATGAGAGTTATTTTTAAGGCTATTAAAAGAAAACTGCCCTAAAAATTTAAAGAATACAGATATTAAAAAACCCATGCAGGTCCTCATGTCATTTACATTGTCAAAATATAGGACACATCTAGTCAAACTGGTTTTAAACTAGACATCTAGTCAAACTGGTTTTAAACTAGACATCTAGTCAAACTGGTTTGGTATAACTGACTGTTTCTTGCCCTAGATGTCTATTTCACAGTGACCTTATGTGTTTGTGCTAAGAGTACATTGTACTGTCAAATTCATTGATTTTCTGTTTGGACATGACCTACATTGTAAACATGCAAAATAGTGGCTTGAGATTTCAACTGATTTTAGTATAATAAATTAAAATTTGGAATATTATATGCTGGTTGATGATGTTTTTTTGGGGGACCAGGATGTTTTCTTCATTCTTGTTCACATTATGATTATTTTAACCTTCAACATTGTTCAATGCACATTTAAAGA
Organism: Mytilus edulis; assembly: GCF_963676685.1. Taxonomy (NCBI): domain Eukaryota; kingdom Metazoa; phylum Mollusca; class Bivalvia; order Mytilida; family Mytilidae; genus Mytilus; species Mytilus edulis. The sequence continues at coordinate 102,619,963 of NC_092344.1, read as the reverse complement.
TAGAAAAAATTTCAGCTCTCATTTAAAATATTTTGCAACTTAATAATAATCTGTCAGATTTGGTGTAAACAAAAAACAAGACCCTGCAAGCATAGTCTATTTCTATAACAGTCAAGCAGATAGTTTTTTTTTATATCTGAAAAAAAAACTACCATACACACATGCATATAAAGAAATATGCAATTAAAAGGCCTAAAATAACCCCTAAAATTCAACATTAACAGATTTTTAACAATTAAATGAAGATGTACAAAGTTTTAAGTATTGGTCAGAATATAGGGTTCTTTTGTACTTTAACAATATCACAATAACAATAAAGTGACCTTAATTTTGGACAAGGTAAATGGCATGAAGCCAAATTTATCAACCTCTATTGTATGAATGGGAAACTGACCTTTCAATTCTCAAGGCTAAATAAGTATTTTATAGGCTAAATATAAACTTACCTGTCAAGGTAGAATTGTAATCTGACTGATACTGGTGTTATTCAAGTCACCATAACAGTTATGACTTCTTTATTCAGTTTTTTTGTTTACATATTTTTAATTTTTAAATGAAATCCAATTATATTGTGCTTAATCTCATTTATACTCAAGTTCTTCCTATAAATTTTTAATATATATTTTTGATTTTTTTCTTTTTCTTGCATGAGTTATTAAGATGATGTTTTTGAAATGCAAAGTACAGATCTACAAAAACACTATCCATACTTATTACTGCATTAATTTGATTTGTTTTATTGGTTTTGAAGAAAGGAACCCTATAATACAATACATTTCCAAAGAATATTAATTTGACAACATGTTTCACATTGTTCTGTCGTACAGTGTGATGCTTTTAACTCTATATTTATTATGTTTGTTTGACTTGTGTAAACATGTAAGTAAATTTGTAAAGAAATTGTGCTGTTCTAGAATAACAACTTTTTATTTGAATATTGATTAATATTTCTATTGTATAAATATAGCACAAGAAAGTAACATTCTAGGACAATATAACATGCAATAATTTGACAATCAATGACCATCAAGTAGATTCAATAATTAAACATTCCAAAGACCATCAAACAGATACCAAAATTAAACATTCCAGTACCACCAATCAGACTCAAAGATGATAATGTTATACAAGCATTATCACCCTGACTCAATGAGCAGATCAAATTAGTCAATTTCATGGGATCCAAAAACAATGACACAAATTTAAATCCCATTATTTAACGTAAAAATTATACTACAAAGTTTGATCTTTAAAACAGATGAAACAATAAAGGAGATATAAAAAATTCAGGAATAAATCATGGTGTCCCTTAAGTAAGGGAAATATACCCACTATTTGCATTATAAGACTCCACATTTATTTTACCTCATCTTTGAAATATCGGGTTTGATTTTTGTAAGTTGGGAGCAATTTATCAAAACATTTGTATTGTGCTACCTTAAATTATTTTACATTCTATATTTCTATAATTTCCTTTGATTTACATATAAAGGTGGTTGTTGAGCATCATATACAGAAAGGCAATTCTGCTTAAGGGCCAAGTTTCTCAGAAATTAAAGTAAAAGCAAGAATTGTGATTGTTCATATGTATTCTTTCTTATTAAATATGCAATGACATACTATAGTTATTATATTCAAATGAGATTTATATTATGTTGTAATCAAACTTGCCACATTTTTATACGACCGCAATAATTGAAAATTTTTTGGTCGTACATTGGTATGACGTTGGCGTCGTCGTCTGACATTTAGTTTTCGCACAATAACTTTAGTATAAGTTAATAGAAATCTATGAAATTTAAAAACAAGGTTTATGACCATAAAAGGAAGGTTGAGATTGATTTTGGGAGTTTTGGTTCAAACAGTTTAGGAATAAGGGGCCAAAAAGGGCCCAAATAAGCATTTTTCTTGGTTTTCGCACAATAACTTAAGTAAAAGTAAACAGAAATCTATGAAATTTTAACATAAGGTTTATGACCACAAAAGGAAGGTTGGGATTGATTTTGGGAGTTTTGGTCCGAACAATTTAGGAATTGGGGGCCAAAAGGGTCCAAAATTAAACTTTGTTTGATTTCATCAAAAAATGAATTATTGGGGTTCTTTGATATGCAAAATCTAACCGTGTATTTAGATTCTTAATTTTTGGTCCTGTTTTCAAATTGGTCTACATTAAGGTCCAAAGGGTCCAAAATTGAACTTAGTTTGATTTTAACAAAACTTGGAATTCTTGGGGTTTGATATGCTGAATCTAAACATGTACTTAGATTTTTGATTATGGGCCCAGTTTTCAAGTTGGTCCAAATCGGGGTCCAAAATTAAACTTTGTTTGATTTCAACAAAAATTGAATATATGGGGTACTTCAATATGCTGAATCTAACCATGTATTTAGATTTTTAATATTTGGGCCTGGTTATCAAATTGGTCCACATTGAGGTCTAAAGGGTCTAAAATTGAACATTTTTTGATTTCTTCAAAAATTGAATTATTGGGGTTCTATGATATGCTGAATCTAACCATGTATTTAGATTTTGGATATTGGTTATTAAGTTTAAGTTCTTAGACCACATTCATTCTGTGTCAGAAACCTATGTTGTGTCAACTTTTTAATCACAATCCAAATTCAGAGCTGTATCAAGCTTAAATGTTGTGTCCATACTTGCCCCAACTGTTCAGGGTTCAACCTCTGCGGTCGTATAAAGCTGCCCCCTGTGGAGCATCTGGTTATTTATATTGTTATATGTATTATAACTTAATCCTGGTGATATTAGTAGATAGTCTAATTTCTTGTAGTCTCAATTTAATTGCACTAATTATACATCTGTATCACTCCTTTATATTTGTATGTACATCAATCGATATTTTTGAAGCTGTTAACCTAAGTAAGTAGCATCTGAGCATACATGCAGAACTAAAAACAGACTTAAGTTTGTCATCAGGTACTTTTTGTCTCGCCTGCAATTAAATCCAAGGAAAGCAAGACATAATATTGGTGCTCCGGCTATGGGGTCAACAATTGTTAAGTTTTCTCCTTTAGTTAGTTTGATAGGAACTTCTTGTGACAGATTATTGTTACTTAATATACATAGTTACATATCAGTTTTAACTATTTTTAGGCCCTGCCCCCTAGGACATGGTCAAATGTCTTTGAATTAACTAGCTAATTTCAATGTTAAGTTTTATGCTTAAGTAAATGTGATAAGATCAATGTTATTTTGTATGAAGTTGCATTTCTATCAGTTCATATCAGTTTGACGACTATTTTAAGGCTCTGCCTCCTACTACATGGGCCGGTGACTATCAATTAATTAGCCATTTTCAATATTAAGTTTCTCAGCTTAAGTCAGTTAAATAAGAACAACTTGTGATAGATCAATAATATTTTGTATGAAGTTGCATTAAAATATCAGTTTAATGACTCTTTTGAGGCCCTTTACCCTAGGACTTTGAATTAATTAGTAATTTACAATGTTTAATTTTTCTGATCAAGTTATAGTTATAGCATTTACTTACAAAAATGATATTTTCTATAAAGTGTCATTAATGTCGATACAAATCAGTTTGTCGACAATTTTCAGACCCTGCCCACCATCAAGTGACTGAATTAATAAGTAACAGATTGTCTTTTTCTGAACTCTATGTAGATAAGCAAGACATATCTCTGTGTTATCAGTTTACAATCATACTGTAGTTTGTTTTGACAGCAGTCATTTAGAATTCTGTCTATGCTATCCTTTGCTTTGATACCCTCTTAAACTCTGTCACTAGCAAAAATTTTGAACAATGATTTCTTCAGAAATACTTAATGTATTAAAAGTAAACTATGTTTTGCATAAAATCTAGTATGTTCGTAAATTCTGCCATAATTTACCTTCATAAGGTTATTCAAATTTCAGTCAGTAAATATGTAAAAATTTACATTGTCATTCTTATGTATTATCTAGATGTTTTGACAATGTAATTGTTATCAGAGTTAATTGGGGAAGCTGTCTATTCGACAATGTTGCTAGTTTTTTAATGCAGCATCATACACATGTATTGTTCATGTTTTAATAAAAGGAAAATAGTTATGTTGTGTTCGTTCTAATTATCTGGATTTTTATTGGCCCATTTTCACTAACTTTTAAAGATGCATATATATGTGATATGCACAATTTTTTTCTTTTGTTGTGTTTTTACACCATTTTCCAGGTCAAGGTAGAGTTGAGTGATCACAAGCATGATTAAACTCGCCACACTCTATTATATATATTTGTACCCAAGTCATGAACCTTTAATAATATGGTGCTTGGTTGCTGTCTGTCATATTAGTTGTTGTTTTGTTTTCTCTTTTGATTTGGTTCCCATTTGACATACCAACATCTAATTTAGCTCAATTCTAAACAGTTTAGGATTTGCTCATATAATGATGTGTTGTATCCATTAACTATTCACTTTATTGTTTTTTGGACTTAATTGTAAGTTGTGTCATTGGCTATACTACCACAGTTCTGTATTTTTATGTAAGATTTGATGATCTTGTTAGTATCAATTTGTTACATACTACACTAAGTATGTAAACAGGTTGTGATATCAATTTTTAAATTTTAGAGATTGGTATGATTTCCAGAGGGACAACTATACACCAGAGTTGAAATAAAATGGATGTGAGCAAATTGAATTATAAACCATACGGCTTTCAACAATGATAAAAACCCATAACGCAAAGGCTATTAAAGGCCACAACATAAAAAGTGTAAAAAATTCAAATAAGATACTTAAAGGTCTTATTTATAATAAAAAAGCAATTCGGAAAAAAAATATGACAGACATAAACCATCGAAAACCAATGCACTGCAGGCCCATAAATAATATGTCGGGGTTAAACATGTGCGTGAGCACTTAACCTAGAACAGTGGTGTAACCGCACAAGATAAAAACATTATGCCAATTTCTTGCGTTCACGTGTGTAAAACTCAGAAATTTGTTGAAAAAAAACTTACAGAGTCCGAATTATAATACTCTCAAAACAATTGGCTGTGCTTCTTTATTTTGCATATTTATGAAAACTGAATAAAGCTCCTAGATGTCGTTTGGTTTTCTTTGTCGTTGGGTTGATTACTCATTTCATACACTTACATGCAGTCACATTGGACGTCGATTTAAGAATGTGACGTCAGATATGGACGTCGATTTGAGGAATGGACGTCGATAAGGGGCCGGACGTGGATCTGAGTCTAACATATATATTACTTACAAGACATGCTTATGATTTATATTACTTACAAGACATGCTTATGATTTCCTGAAGCTTAATTGTACTAAGTCTTCTATCAAGTAAACACGACTAATATCTTGAAATTGTATACTTTAATATTATTTTAAGTAGTTTAACACCATGCTTTCGGGACAAATCAACTTGTCTTGTGGATATTAATTAGTTCTTGTAATCCTCGGGAAATCGTGGAACCTAAAAGTCCCTAATCAAATGGCAAATTCAAAACATCTACATCTAAATCAAACGACGACCCACCAGCACATTGATGACAGTAATCTGTTCTGGTGCTGAAAGTTTGATTTTGTAGTGAGTTGGTGAAACTGGTGTTTTTGACTGGCTGTGGTAAAAGGTAAAGATTTGGATTTACTGCTGTAAGTTGGTGTGTGATCTTATATATCATTGTTACTCGATTGATACTCCTGAGTTTCCAAGTAACTACCATAAAGACATTTAAGATGGATAATCATGCAAGTGACACTACTGGTGTTCTGTTACCTGTTGGTGCATTAAGGTGCTGCCCTCCTTTTTCTGTATTTTTTATGTCCGTCTGTACGTCTGTACCCAAAGTAGGTTTCTGTTCTCTAATTTTAGTTTGCTTCAACAAAATGTTATGAAACTTATACAAAACGCTAATTACCACAAAACACATATCAAGTTTTTTTTTTAATTTTGATAGTGTCACTTACCTTCTAGAGTTATGCTCCTTTACAAATGGAAACATGGCTGAGTTTTTCGTTTCTGTTCTCTTACTTTTGTTTGCCTCAACCAAATTCTATTAAACTTATACACAACGGTTATTACCACAAAATACAGATTAAGTTTGAATTTTGGTGGTGTCACTTCAACTGTTCTAGAGTTGTGTCCCTTTACAAAAGGAAAAGTAGGAATATGTTCTAAAAATATAAATGATGTAATTGTTAAAAGTAATTTGTAAAATTGAAGTTATCTTACATTGTCCTTAAATGTAGTTGCATCAACTACAACCAATGCTTTATACACTGAAAAAATTTAAACAGTCTTAACCCTTCGGTGCATAAAACCACTTTAATTAATTTGCTTCAGTTTTGTCCCTTTATTACTTTATATGATGTACAAGGGGGTCATCATCAGTGTCATATGGACATATTCCCAAATTATATTTTTTGGATGTAAGGGCACTAAACTGAAGAGCTGTGTTCTAGGTTTGATCGTACCATAGATTTGTAAGCCAAACTTTTTGTTTCTTCGTGATTTCTTTTAAGTTTCTTCTTGAAAAGCCTAAGATCTTGGTTGCTTTAGCTGTGATGTTGTTGATATGGGTATCCCATTACATGTTGTTGGATATGATGATACCAATATATTCTGTTAACATTTCGATATAGCTTCTAAAACAGTTCATAAAACTGTTCTCATTGGCGTAGAAGAAATCGCAATCAAAGAAAATTCCATTCCAGCAATTCAAATATTTCGGACCTAATTTCTATAGAAAAAAACAACCGCAGACATCTGTTAACTAAGCTCTGTTTTACCTGTAGATAAATTACACAAAATTTTAGGGGACTGCAACACGATTCTACTTTGCAGTCCTAAGTATGAAATCGTTGAAATTATAATTGCAGGTTGTAATTCTTAAGATCTTTAAAAAACATTTGATTTTATGTCGAAGGTTTTGATTTTGTAAATATTGCCAGTATTTTTAATTATTATTCGGTTAAAGAACAAATTCCTGGATATTTTGATAATTCTGAACTAATGTTAACAAAAAACCAAGTATGTAATATCAATGTCAATACACTTACGTCATGAAATTGCAGTAATATCGCGCAAAAAATTTATGGCCCGAGCACCCATTTTATTTATTACAGGCGACCTCGCCATCGTCGAGTCGTGACCGAGAGTTGAAATCATTCCTCGGTAAAGGACCTAAATATCGTCCCCCGTCAATTATTATTTGGAATGAGTGTCGTTCACGACTCACTCCGTACTTACTACTCGACATAGATAACACGAGGAGAAGCTGACAAGAAATCCTTAAACTCTTTTCTTTATAACCATAATTGATTTCCCCTTGGACATTGCATTTTTGGGTTGTAAACTTCGTTAGTGCAGTTTTTAAGAGTCATCTTCATAATTAGCCGACAATGAAAAGTCATTCATTTGTAGCATTTTATAGTGCATGGAAAGCCATGTACTATGAAAAGTAGAAGGGACAATATTGATTTTCCATTTCAAATAGAATAGATGAGTATATTGTAAATGTTTGCATTGAATATAAGAACATACTGACCCATTCTCGTCCAAACTGTTGTTTGACTGATTATCCGGTATTATAAATAAAATCAGGAGAATAGAACAACAAAAGCATTTTAAGTTTAGATTTCAACATTGTATAGGTTAGACAATACTTGGTCATTTTTTATGACAATTTAAAGACCAATGTGTAGCCAAGGGTTTTAAATTTTCATAAAACATGTCCAAGTATTGTCTGACCAATTTTGAACATATTCACGCCTTCGAGTGACGTAACAAAATTATCTTATGCCATTGTTATATTAAAAGCTTAATAAGAATTCACTTTTTATAGTGTTAACATGATTAACAAAAGGAATATATAACATATGTAATTGTCATTTCAATAGATGGAATGAAATAGCACTCGCATAGTTTTGTGAGGACAACAGGATAAACTGTGCAAACATTGAGTTTTTCTTCTGCTTCAGGTAAATTTTCATACTTATATACCTTAAATTTCTTAATTATAAAAAGCACACTATGCTAAATAAATTAGCTTTTTAGAATTTGTATATTTTTTGGTAATTATAAAACTCACTCAATAAATAAGACTTACGATATTCTAAATCCGATGCTTACTGTGTATTGAAATATTGTTGTTTTTCTCTCTAATAATACTTCCATGGTAGAACTGACTAAGTTTCTTTGCTTTACGTATCAGCAGTCTGACATTGTTTTCTTTGAAGAAAAAAACTGACTCTAATGTCGTCTATATCTAGTATTGTTTTCTTATAGAAAAAAAACATAGGTAATGTCTGATCTGGTTTTGTTTTCTTTGAGAAAAAAAAAACATAACTCTAATGTCTGATCTGGTATTGTTTTCATCTCCATCCATCTTCGGTATACAGCATTTGTAACGTTTTGTTCTGTCTTGTTGGTTCACCGTTCTTCTATTGGATTTACTAGTAAGTGATTGTTCTATTACTCTGCTCTGTCTTGCTGTTTAACCGTTCTGCTATTGGCTTTACTAAGTGATTGTTCTAATACTCTGTTCTGTCATGCTGTTCAACCGTCCTGATATTGGCTTTACTAAGTAATTGTTCTAATACTCTGTTCTGTCTTGCTGTTCAACCGTCCTGATATTGGCTTTACTAAGTGATTGTTCTAATACTCTGTTCTGTCTTGCTGTTCAACCGTCCTGATATTGGCTTTACTAAGTGATTGTTCTAATACTCTGTTCTGTCTTGATGTTCAACCGTCCTGATATTGGCTTTACTAAGTGATTGTTCTAATACTCTGTTCTGTCTTGCTGTTCAACCGTCCTGATATTGGCTTTACTAAGTGATTGTTCTAATACTCTGTTCTGTCTTGCTGTTCAACCGTCCTGAAATTGGCTTTACTAAGTAATTGTCAGTTCTATTGCTCTGCTCTGTCTTCCTGGTTCGTCGTTCTACTGTTGCCTTTATCTACTATCTACGATTCTGTGAACTAATTTGCATACAAAATCGACTTTTGTGAGACAAAATTAAATTTTGCCTCACAAAATTGAATTTTGTCTCACAAAAGTCCATTTTGTCTCACAAAAGTCCATTTTGTCTCACAAAGTCAATTTTGTCTCAAAAAAGTCAATTTTGTCTTCACAAAAGTCAGTTTTGTCTTCACAAAATTGAATTTTGTCTGACAAAATTGAATCAAGTTTTGTCTGACAAAATTGAATTTGGTTCACAAAATTGAATCTCATCTCGCACAATTGACCTTTGTGTTTTAATTTCCATATCAGGTAACAAAAGTCAATTTTGTATGATTGATTGATTGATTGTTGGTTGCTTAACGTCCAGTGGCAAATATTTCATGCATATTCAGGACGATCAATTTTGTACGCAAATAAGTTTATATTTGCATACCTATTTGACAAAATAGAGTTTTGTCATGACAAAAATGAATTTTGTCTACAAAATTGAATTTTTCATCACTAAATTGAGTTTTTTCGCATAAAATTGAGTTTTGTCTCACAAAAGTCAATTTTGTCGTCGCGTAACACAATTTTGCTTTACAAAATTGAATTTTGCTTTACAAAATTGAATTTTGCTTTACAAAATTGAATTTTGCTTTACAAAATTGAATTTTGTCTCACAAAATTGAATTTGGTTCATAAAATTGAATCTTATCTTAATTTCCATATCAGGTATCAGAAGTCAATTTTGTATGCAAATAAGTTTATATTTGCATACCTATTTGACAAAATTTGACAAAATTGAATTTTGTTATGACAAAAATGAATTTTGTCATCACAAAATTGAAGTTCTCATAAAACAAGTCTGTATCACATAGTTTTGTAAGACAAAAATAATTTTGTTATGACAGAATTGAATTTTGTACAAAACCACAAGAGTCCCATTCGACGCCCCGTAATAACACAATGGCGGGATGTATAAATACCGAGCCATGGCAAATTAATATTATCAAAAAAAGTGGAATAAACAGTAAAGGTAAAACATATATAAAGACAAATACAAGTACAATATAACATGTAATGAATATGGTAATCAATCTAATGAATATGGTAATCAATCTAATGAATATGGTAATCAATACAATACTTTAAATCTTTACTTCAAGACAGTCATTTCTTGTTATATGTGAAGTTGATACGTAATATCTATCAACAAGGTCTAGGTTTCTTCCGATGATTTTTTTTAGAATAAGGACAACCCTGGTTCATTTCTGCTCTGACTCTATTGTTCCGAACAACTTGTGACTACTGAGTAAACTCATGATAGATACCAGGATCTATGATCGGTTGATGATACCTTCGGGACTAATAGTCCACCAGGTTTGTTTTTAAAAGTCACTGTAGATTACGTAGATGAGGGAAACAAGTTTCTAAGCATACTTTTTCTGATGTAAATAATCTTTTAAATAGTCTTAAGTTCCCCGTATTCACATATGCTTTTTCACTCCTTTCACATACAAAAGTGATGTTGCAACAGTATTGCGTTTGATTTGACTATCACATCAATGATTTTATTCCTCAATTTAACAAATTTGTTTTTCCAAATCAATCTAGTTTCCTGTAAATAAAAACAAACAACTTTATTTTATAATCAAAATACATCGGTTTATTTTGGTTGTTATTCATTTTGGACTACATCAACCATTACTATTAATCGTTCATCAAACTTATAGCTGCATTAGATCAAAGTAATTTAAATTTCGATTTCTATTTTTATTACTTCAAACTTCATATTATTCAATGATTGAAGTCAACATTTGACTTTGTATAATGAAGTGTTAATAAAAGTGATAGTTTTTAAAAGTTGATGTTAAAAACGGATTTTAAAGGTAACATGCGTGAAATAACTAAGCTTAGTATAGGTGGGAAACTAGATAGAGGTATAGAATGACAAGTAGGAACCGCTCTAAGTACAACAGGTATACTATTCTATTGATTATACTATATAGAATATCTTTGTTCAAATGTAAATATTCCACTGTTTAATTTTTTCGATTAAATCAAATGAATTAAAGTAAATTCACGTTTATTGTTTTTTCATCTCACTTTGTTTGTCTAGTAGAATTCGTATTGATTTTATTTGTACCGTGATATTGAAGATATAATTTTGTCGGCATTTGCTTTCAGAATGGCAGATATTATTACACCACGTACTCTAAGTGATACCAAATCACTGAGGATGCTTATACAAACTGAAGATCCAACTTATTATGGGTTGAAAAAGTTGAAGATAAAAGGAAAAGATCTGAACGATTTACCTCATTCTGTATTCAATATTTTGGAGCTAGAAGTTTTAGAACTAAGTCCAGAACGCGAATCATGTCTTGATTATAAGCTTCCAGAACTTCCACACGCAATCGGAAAATTGGTCAACTTGACGGTTCTTATTCTGGATACTAATGAATTGGAAACTTTGGCACCGGAAGTTACATTATTGGTGAGTTTGGAGAGACTTGTTCTTAGTAATAACCATTTATCTAGCTTACCAGATGGATTTATGAATCTTAAAAATCTGAAAAGTCTTCATTTGTCTAACAATGAAATTAAAGAGTTTCCACTGGAGCTTTGTGATCTGGTAAATTTAGAATTTCTGGATATGTGTGACAATTTGCTCGAGGAACTTCCTGTGAAGATTGCAAAGATGAAGAAGCTTCATACGTTACTTCTATGTTTCAATCAATTGAGAAAAATTCCGAACAGTATTTGTAAAATGTCTGAGCTGCGCTGTCTATGGCTAGGAAATAATTTATTAAAGTCTCTCCCAAAAGACTTCGGACAATTGAAGAATATTGACTGGGACTGGCGGTATATTTCGTCGTTACTGGAGAATAATCCGCTTGTTCGTCCTCCGATAGAAGTATGTCGTCTGGGAATGGAGGCAATAGAAACATATCTCAACAACAACAAAGGAAAGCGGAAAACTCGAAGTAATGCTTCGTATGGAAACAGACGGTAAATGCATTTACAGACTAAGTGGAAATGATCTGGACTTCCGAGTAATTAATTTGTTATCATTCATATCTCAAACAAAAAGAATATAGTTGAATATTTCATTGTTTTATTATTTTTCCTTTCTGTTGTTATATCATTATTTTTCCTTTTTGTTATTTTATTATTATTTCAAATGTAATGATGTTAAAGTTTTTGTCGACACTCATGAAGACAAAGTATTTGTATACTACATCATAAAACCCGATATGATTTATTAGTTGTTTAAACATTATAATATTTACCAATTTTGAAAATGCATATGAAACATTTTTATGAACAGCTCTTGTTTTATGATCCAAATTAAATGACATAACTGTGCTCTAAACTTCAGCTATTTATGAGACAAAAACTTCCTGTGTTTGCATATTCATATCTAGTTACATTATTATCAAGATTTAAAAAAATCAAAAATATTATTAATTATATAAAATAGCAACGTTTGTAGTTATTAATCGTGGCTTATGCATTGAAAGCATAAGTTAATGTATGAATATTATCATGATATGTAAGATTTTAGAAGAGGTAATAATAAGATTGGAAATAATTGAATTTAACATATCTTAAAGTGAAGGACACAACATATCGCGTAAAAGAATATATAATACTATGTGAAGAGGGGGAACGGATACAGTCAAAGAGGTAATGAATTAAAAACCTAAAAAATCAGATAACACCTAAAAATGACAAAAGGAAATAAATCACTAAATCAGCACACAGAAAACTAATTTATATATAGATTAAGATTGGTCGACTAACACGGCACAACAATAACTTAGTTATGAACTCAGGATCTCCGAGAAATGATTGACAAGTCCTGCTCATTGGTTGCACCCGTCGTTATCAGTCTTCGTTTATTTTTCTTTTGGTGGTCAGTTGTTTCAATGGCAATCATATCATATCGTTTATACTATTTATACATGGAAAAAAATAAACTTACAAGTGAAAGAAGAAATATCACATCATGACAAAAAAATAAACCCAAACAATAATCTAATAAAAACTTCACAGAAAAGTTAGATTAAACAAGACGATCCTTAATCAAGGGTTTATTCAAATGCCTGGAAGGATCAGCAGTAATTGAACCAAAAATACACTTATCGCGTTCAATCCAATTACAAATCAAATCAGTACTTGCTAATTCACACATCATTTATTGTCTCACTCTGATTCTCAATCAAATCTACATCAAACGTGAGGGTGCCAAAATTGTACCCTGTTTTGGCATTTTTTCCCACTTACTTTGTTCATTACCCTTAAAAATGTTTATTCTGTGTTTATTTTGTAGATGAACCCTTATTTACTGTATAGTTTCACCAATTTAATTTGAATCGATATGCAATCAAAGAAAAACGGGTTTGAACCAACTCCAAATGATCCGTGATTTTGTTATGAGGAGTACCCAAACTGCATCCATGCTTAAATCCGAAAAATGGAATAACTTATGTCATGTTTTATTTTTTCCATTTGACAATATTCCAAGCTTATTATTTATATTTTAATAATGGGAGCCTGTAACTTATTGAAATTGCTTATTTTCAAAAGTTTTACTTTTATTGGGATGGTATAATTATTTTTTTTCTAATGAAAACTTCTTATGTTCGTATATACCGTGAAAACTTTTTGCATATTTGAATAGAGTTTCGTGCATAATGTCAAATCATAAAAATACAAGATTGTATAATCTCTGTCTCTAAGAAAACATGCAATATTTCTTCTTTCGTTTATTACTAAATGGGTGCGATTTGGGTACTCAGTTCAATTTATGTACTATGACGTTCGACCTATTACATGAAATGAAATCAGTGTTCAAGACAAAAGACTGATAAGGCATTTTTAAATGAAATAATATGTACATTGAAAAAATAACATAAGTTCGAAACTATAACAAAACATAAAAGAGGATATATTCTAGTGCTCCGAAAGGAAAATCATTCCTATTCCACCAGTGGAACCCATCGTGCTACTCTTTTCAATAGAGATTGACAAACGAGGAATGAGAACGGGATTGTTGAAAAAAAGGATTGGAACACTATAAACTAGGGTTTTAAATATCTTCATAAAATATGATGTTTTCCTACATACGCAATTAATTATACATTTGTTCATTTTGTCATACTATTTATCCATATTTAAACTTATGTTTTGCTTCATTTATTCTAGGTTTTAATTCCTTTGAAGCACAATTGCAAATTTTATCATCAATGACTTGTTTATTTCAAATATGATAATGTGAAATGTTAATTTAAATAAATTTTTATCGAAATTTAAAAATACGACTGTCATAGACACATAAATTGAAGTACGCTTTCAGTGTCACTAAAATATACAAGCCATTATAGTCACGCATTCGTATCATTTTGTTGGGTTTAAACATTAACATACGCGCATTGAATTGGTATTAATTATAGTTTTTATTTCATAACATATCAATATGTAAATACAACATTTTTTTTGCTCATTTTGTGACCTATCACGGATGTTTTCCTCTCATATTTTTTGATTCCAGGTCAGTTACCTTTCAAGTCGTTGTTATTACTTTTAAGCCTCTTTGCGTAAACTTAGAGTCTATTGAGACATTTGTGCATATCTTAATCATTCAGATATTGTATCATTTAGAGAAGAGATACTTGACGTTCGATATTTAATCAAGAACACCAATTGAACATTTTGACAGGTGCGACAGCCCTTAAATTTTAAAGGTTTATATATATATTTTCGAAACAAGTAAACTTCAATAGTTCTTCTTTGAATTCAAGCCAATTTTACAAGGGAGACCTGCTATTGGTTTGGCTGTTATGTCAACACTTCATTTGATTATATAGTAAAGGCAACAGTAGTATACCGCTGTTCGAAATTGATAAATCGATTGAGAAAAAAACAAACAAATCCGGGCTACAAACTAAAACTGAGGACAACGCATCAAATATAAGAGAACTACGACACAACAGAAACACAACATTAAAATGTAACAAACACAGAAACGAACAATAATATAACAATGGCCATTTTCCTGACTTGGTACAGGACATTTTAAGAAAAAAATGGTGGATTGAAACTGGTTTTGTGGCATGCCAAACCCACCGCTTTAATGGCACTGTTAAATATTACATTAAAATGACAACATTACATGACAGAACTACAATACAAATAATTTGGAGAAAATATGGGACAGAGAAACACGAATAATAACTCACAAAAGGTATAAGGTTTAAAATTTAGTACGCCAAACGTGAGATTCGTCCACACAAGACTAACCAGTGACGCTCAGGTAAAAAAAGTTCGAAAGCCAAAACAAGTTGAAGAGCACTGAAGACCAAAAGTTCCAAATATTTGTGACCAATACGACTAAAGATCTCTGCCTGGGATAAGAACATCCTTATTATTTAGAATAATTTATACTTTTGCAAACAGTAAATTTTATAATTAGTTATCAAAGGTACCAGGATTATAATTAAGTACGCCAGACGCGCGTTTCGTCTACATAAGACTCATCAGTGACGCTCATATCAAAATATTAATATAAAATGACTGTAGATTTGTAAGACTGATAAAACATTTATTAATAGAATGAAATTCAAAACAGTGTAGCTGTGGCCATTGGTTGACACATTAAAATCATCCATTGACTGGGACAATTTATGTGAACGTTTGTCTGTAACGACCACTGTTCACGACGTACCTACGATAGACATTTAAACTGTGGGGTCACCAAAGGTTTCTTAACGCCTTTAATTATAAAATAATTCTAAAAATTAATCAGGAATAACCTTTGTGTTTTGATTTATATAATTGATATAAATCAAAATATCGTGTTATTTCTGATTAATTTTTCGAATTACTTTATTTAGGTGTTGAGAACCTTTGGTGACCCCATAGTTTAAGTGTCTTTAAAAAAGAAGTCCTGTTCTATGTACCTTGTTTTGTGTACACTGTGTCATTTTGGTCTCTTGTGAACAATTGTCTCATTGGCAATCATACCACATCTTCTTTTTTATAATTAATCATTTCAAATTGAAACACTCCACATTATTTTCGGAGACAACAAGAGAAAAGAAAAGAATAATCGGTTTCAGACATATTCAATCCTACGAGATATAGAAGTGTTATTTTATTTTTCAATCTTAAGTTGGTACAGACGCTATAGTTGATACGGTGATCTGCATTATTAAAGATCAAACTTCGCCAGGAATCCTCAAAGCAAGCCGTATAATGCCAAAAGGACAATATTAAATTTTAAAAGCGTAAATTTATGACTTGGATGAAACGTTGTCAAATTGACACTCATACTACATCTTATATCTATGTGTAGGGTACTATTGATAAGGCTTTCAAACCCCAATCTGAACTATACCGGTTAACCGGTTAATCGGTCGAACGATTGTCCGAGTAACAAGTTAGGCAAAAGTGTACGATTTGACAACACTAGTCATTTGTAATCTGTCCTCCTCATAACTTTGTTGGAGCAGTTTCTGCGTTAGGAGCACATTCCAGTATATGAAGTCCGTATAGTGTGAACATATCACAAGAATAACGTATCAATTGTGATATGTAAACACCATACGAAGGGGCAGAGGGTATGACGTGTCACGGTACTTGTCTATCCCAAATTCATGTATTTGGTTTTGATGTTATATATAAAGGCAACAGTAGTATACCGCTGTTCAAAACTCATAAATCCATGGACAAAAAACAAAATCGGGGTAACAAACTAAAACCGAGGGAAACGCATTAAATATAAGAGGAAAACAACGACATAACACTAAAATGTAACACACATAGACAAAATCCCACGAGAATAACAAATATAACATATATATATAACATCAAAACCAAATACATGAATTTGTGATAGACAAGTACCGTTACACGTCTTATCGCAATGTGAATTTACACTAAAAAATAAGAGAAAACAAACGACACAACGTTATAATGTAATACACACAGAAACGAACTATAATATAACAATGGCCATATTCCTGACTTGGTACAGGGCATTTTTAAAGGAAAAAATGGTGGGTTGAACCTGGTTTTGTGGCATGCCAAACCTCGCATTTTTATGGCCATGTGAAATATAACATCAAAATGACAACACAGGACTACAATACAATGTATAAATAAATTGGAGAACACAATTGACAAAGAATCACACGAACAACAGCCAACAAAAGACAACAAGTTCAAAATTTTAATACGCCAGAAGTGTATTTTGTCCACACAAGACCTACGTGTGACGCCCAGATATAAAAGTTTGCAAGCCGAAACGAGTACAAAGTTGAACAGCATCCAGGACCAAAAGATCAAAAAGGTTGTGCCAAAAACGGAAAGGGTTTTCTGTTAGTTACCAGAAAATCTCTATAATTTAGAATAATTTATACTTTTGCAAACAGTAAATTTTATAAAATGAATATTCAAAAGATGAACATGATAAAACTGAAGTATTAACTAATTACAGGAAACAACTGAAATACATTTACATAACCAGACATTTGAAACACAAAAGTAGATACATCCGAATAAGTTTAAACCTCTACGCCAAGTGACGTCCTATTTGAAACTGAAAAATGACGAAAAAATTACGTCATTTGAATTTGTAAAACAGTCAAAAAATGAAAAATTACGTCACATAAGAATGAATAAGATAGAATTAGGATTGATTTAAGATTATATATTTGAACTAAATACTGATATTGCATTTAATAACAAAGCACATTTTAATACTTATTAATATCAAACTAAGGTAGCAATTAACTATATTATAAAACTTTGTCCGGTTTGTTTTGAATCTAACTTCAAACGTTAAATATCGTACTGATTACGTTGAACGAAATCAAATCTGATAAATGAAGGCGGTGAAAAATTTTCTTTACCATAACACATAAATATAATAGAAAAGACGTCAACACATTTGACAAAATCCGATGAGAATTACAAATATAACATTAAACATTTAAACTAAATACATGAAATTTGGATAGACAAGTACCGTACCACGTCTTATAGTAATGCGAGTTCACACTCGGCAAAACAGTTATATTTGTTATCCTCGTGGGATGCTTGGTCCGTTTCTGTGTGTGTTACATTGTAGTGTTGTGTCGTTGTTCTCCTCTTATGTTTGGTGCGTTTCCCTCAGTTTTAGTTTGTTACACCGATTTTGTTTTTTGTCCATGGATTTATGAGTTTGAACAGCGGTATACTACTGTTGCCTTTATTTACTGCTTAGAAATTGGAAATTGATAATCGGGAAGTTGAAATCGTCCCGTTTATCATAGATTTTCGTGTGGAGTCCTCCATCTGTCTCAATATTGAGGAAAAGATCAAGGTATGAAGCAGTCCTTCTAGTATCAGAAGTATCCTTAATTTCAAGTTCAGTGGATATATGAGAAAAGTAAAATCACAAAAATACTGAACTCAGAGGAAAATCTAATCGGAAAGTCCATAATCACATGGCAAAATCAAATGACAAAACACATAAAAAACGAATGGACAAGAACTGTCCTATTCCTGACTTGGTACAGGCATTTTCAAATGTAGAAAACTGGTTTAAAAGCGCTAAACCTCTCACTTTGATGACAGTCTCCTCAAATTCCGTTATATTTACAATGACGCGTGAACTAAACAGACATAATAAATAATGAGATGTTAGTATTGGCTGAAATATGGGTAATTCAATGATAGGACATCATCAATATATCGGAAAGTAAAATTTAAGAATTTCGCAAGGTGTTTTTCTTTTTGTCTTTTAGAAGGTTCTGAATGAATTCAGCTTCATACGAGTACAGAAAAAAATCGGCCAGTAGGGGTGCACAATTAGTACCCATTGGAATACCGACTGTGATCGAAGATTAAGCAGTAGATCTTTCGAATGTTTGAGAATCCACATCTGGTTAACACCACTGGTAGAATATATCTCATCACAATATTTTTGAAGCCCATCTTTAAGTAACTGTAGAAAAAATAGTAGTCAGTACTTTAGAAAGATGTTTAGTCGAACATTTTGATGATCCAGTTATGTATCGTTCTTTATGTATATGGAGTGTTGTGTAGATTTTGTATCCAGTATAATGATGGTATTTTTTCTTCGTTCTCTTTATTGTTCATACCAAAAGAAAGAAGGACAGATTTGTGATTTTGTAAAATTTCGTCCTTGGTAAATGATGTTAAAGAATTTATAGGATTACCAGTAGTTCTATTTATACCAAGCTCTTTTGTGAGACATAGCAAATAATGGTTTTTACATATGAAGACAATATTATTAGAGGCTTTATCTGCTGGAACAACGACACATTTGTCATGCAAAGAGGATAACGCATCCACAACATCCGGATTCTTGAAAGTGTTAGTAACTCTTGTGCTCATAGTACATCGTAGTTTTTGAATGCGCCTCTGAATGCATGATCGAATAGCTTTGATCCATTCAAACAAAGTGTCCAGTTCTGGTTCGTCTGGTTTGCGCTTTACTCATTTTCTTGCATAGTTCTCAACTGCATCCATCAGTAACTTGAAGTTCTTTTTCCAGTTGATGGGCTGGGGAATTCTATATTTTGGCACCTTGGCTAATAACTCTCTTTGTTGTTCATTGGTAACGATGTCAATGACGCTGCTAATGGTGTCATCAACTCAGCAATCAATGTACCTTCATCGGAAGGTACCAAGACCTTGTTGATAAATATTCGGTATCAACTTCTCAAATAATACATGATGGACTTGAAGTTTAGATTATGGGTACTATGATTATTACTTTTACTGTTTAGTCTGCTTTTGTTGGTATTTATTTGACGTGGCTCTGTACTTATACATCCCGTTATTGTTCAATGATAATTTTTGTATTCTTGTCTTTCATTTTTGCTAATATGTCTTGTCTATAAGCCTTTTTGTGCTTCTTTGTTACGTATGACGTGGCTTTGTACTTAAACATCCCGTTATTGTGTTATTTTTCCATAGTTAATGTTTAATATATTTGCTTGTTTCTAAATGATTAAGATGGTAACACAACGTTGACTGCTGTACCTTTATTATGGACACTTTTACCAGTTGTGTCTGTTTGTTTTGTTCACACATCGCTGGCAATATAACGGAATGTTATGCGACTGTCATACAAGTCAGAGGTTTAAAACCAGGTTTAATCCACTATATTCTGCATAAGAAAATGCCTCTTTTAATACCGCAGTCCCACTAGGTCACGATCGCCCTACGATCTGTAAAAAAAATGCAAATTTTGACGATCGTAGTGTGATCGTGTGGATCGCAGTAAGGTCGTATCACGGTCGTGGTGAGGTCTTCAAGATTGTGATGAGCGTGGCTAACTTTGAACATGTTTAAAACAATCGTGGTGCGGTCACGGCGACATCAGGTCGTAGTAGAAGCGTATAGAGAGCACAGTAAGGTCGGGGTAAGATCGCAAAGGTCGCTGTACCATCGTAGCGAGAGCGTAGTGAAAGCGTGATTCGATTCGGAGAGACTTTGCTACGATCTCACAGCGACGTTATTACGACCTCACTACGACCATCACGTTTGCACCACGACCCAACTACGCTTCCATTACAACAATTCCACGTTTACACAACGCTGTTTAAGACCAAAGTACGGTTTACACTACGATCATCATGCTCATTGTCAATTTCACATAAAATATATACTAGTAAAAAGCTCTCTTGTTTTTGTTTGTCTATATATAATTTGGACCTATTGTCCTTTTTCTCTAACGGCTCTCTATCTGTGTCATCCCAGCTATCATTCACTAAAACATCGTTATTTTAAGTTTGATGGACCCACATAAGGTTTTGATTCAGTTTGGTTTGGTTGGTCCGACATCTCTCCTTGAAATGGATTCGTTACTATCAGAGCTACCTCTGCATCTCCATCAACTCCTACCACCACGCCGACGAGTTCTGGTCATGAGATGTTGGTGGCATTAATGAGTTGTTTCCGAGAAATCTACGTATTTAACTTTAGAAGTAGAAAGAATTGGAACAGTATTGATACTGAACACGATGTTGACGTTATTGCTGAGAACGTAGTACGATCGCGGTATGAACGTAGTATAATCGTGGTAAGAACGTGCTATAATCGCAGTAAAAGCGTGGAAAGATCGTGTTGCAATCGGATAACTCGTCGTATGGTTGAAGTAGAACATGATAATCGCAGAAAAAAGCGTGGTGAGAACGTGATATACTCGAAGCAGGATCGTGGTAGAAGCGTAATGAGGACGTAGTATCATCGTGAAAGAAAAGAAAATTTACATTTTCATGCCGCTCATACCGCGACCTCACCACGATCTGACTTTATTTTAGATCTCGGTGAGCGTGGCGCGATCGTGGTCTAGTGGGACTGGGGCTTAAGGTCAGGAATATAAAAAAAATGATAAGATCAATTATCATCATACTGACAAGGATATTTGTTTATCCGAAATATTCATAGATACTAACATTTATTTTTTATTTTTAATGTTAGTGTTGTTTTGTACACGTTTTTCTGTTTATCATATGATAAAGGCAAAAGTAGTAAACCACTGTTCAATAGTTATCAACCGATTAAGCGTGGAAAAATATTCGGGTCACAAACCAAAACCAAGGGAATCACATCAACTTTAATAGTAAAACACCATAAACACTGATCTACAAACGGTGAGTGAACGCTACCATTCAGGAAAACATCTCAAAAAGATTGTGATACACTTACCTGATAACATCTTATCAATTATATCATAACGGTGATCGAAAACATATATCAAATTTATTTGTTCAGTGTATGTTCACTTGTATTAATATGTCAATCGATTTCAATTGAAAAAGACGAAATATATTCTCATTACACATTTTAAACAGAAATTAATAAAAAAAAAACAACACGTTAATATTCCTTTTACTTGCGAAACAAATGACATTTCATGCAACTATCAGTTGTTTACTGTGTCTTTCTATAAACCTGTACGAGTTTAAAACGTGCAACTTGTTTAATATCTTAAACAGATTTTAAAGGATGCATGAGGCGGAAAGCTATTACGATCACAGAAAATTCGTTGATTTGGTTCGTTATGACATTGCTTTCAAACACCTTAAATTGGAAGTTGAAGAATGGCAAAATATCAATAATTCTAATACAAGAAAGAATTGAACTGGCGAAGTAAAACTGTTTTGATAAACAAAAAAGGACGTTCAAAAAGGTTTCATCACTAACTGTTTGTGACATTTGTATAGTTGTGTATATCACTTCGGACCACCTGATTTTTCTATGTTGTGTTTTGTGTACTATTGTTTGTATATTGATTGTTTTCTGTTTTAGTCAGGGCGTTGTTTGTTTGTTTTCGACATATAAGTTTAAATGACTCTCAGGTTTATTTTGTCTCTCATTTTTGGTTTGGCCTATGGATGCGGTCTCTCTCACACAAAAGTAAAAGAATATTAAAAATGAGATCAAAGTACAGATGAAATAAATCAAAGCTACTTCAGAAATTGTATTTTTAAAATCATTGTAAGGACTTTCCGATTTTAAGCCTATTGCGTTTAGTCTGTTGGTACCTCCGAAAATTCAAAAATTCTTTTGTAATATGTTAATGGATTTTCGACTGACCAACAGTTGACCTACAAGATACTTCATCTTCATGTCAAATTCCATTATATACTGTCTTACAACCTTAGAAGACATAGATGAGATAAAATGCAACACTCAACTAGCGCTGTCTTATAAAAAAAGCTGGATACAGTGAAGTAAGAGTTGACATGATGTCATAGATATAAAGACAAACATTTGCCTCCGTAAATTATTTGGTTAATAAGTTAAATGGTGTCTATTGGTAACCAGTTTGCATTCCAATTGTTAATCTATATACGTGAATTAATCACTTGTTTTGTCTTGACATGTTGTGTAATATAATAGGGAAACAAAATACTTAAGATTAAGGATGTACACCTCTGAGAAGCCAAAAATGTTTAGAATTAAACTTTTTTACTTAACCTCATTTTTGGGTTTATAAGACTGTTGAAAAATAATTGGTGAAGAAAAAATCATATGGTGGTGCACTTTTTTGCTACGACCTTTGAAAATACACAATTTTGATGATTTTCCCATTTTTCATCAATTTCTACCTATTTTTGGGCTATTATCGTGAAACAAATTGTTCCACAATTAAACTTTTTCTCATACTTTCAATAAAGATGCAGTGAACCTATCTGAAAAAATTCAATTTAAAAAACTATAGGTAGGTGTTATTATAAGAAAGTTTTATCATATTTTGATGCTTTTTTGTGTAAAATTTATCATGCTGTCAATTTTGTAAATTTTTGACAGTTCTCACTTTAAAGAACATAATGCATAATTTTTCAACTTTTTTGTTATAAATGATTGAAAAAGTACATGTCTAAGAAATTTGAAAAGACGAAAATGATATTGGATGTACATGATTCTTGTAAAATCATTTTGTGTACCCCTCATCCATTGTTTTTTTTTTAAATTTGACTAAAAAGACTTACTTGATTGGTCGTAAAATTTGAAAACTTGATTACTCAAAAACTATTCATTGTAAATACATGATTTTTTCACAGAGGTATGTTTGATTATAATATTTTTAAAATTCATTGATATTTTTCACTTATACCACATGTTTTGGGAATAATTCCAGAACGATATTTCAACGAGACTGAATCGCCAGAAAAATACATCCTTAAAGTCATATGAAACGAGTGACCGGTGAAAAATAATGTTATTCCAATTCTTGAACCAACGCATACAAACATCATAAACTTAGTCTTCTGTGCACGATTTTATCATTTTTTTCGCATTAAATTCGTATAATTTTTTTCAATCGGTCAGTGTTGTTGTTAAAACATGGCAGGTAATTAAAGTTCGTGTTTTGAAGCCTAAGTTTAACGATTGTCACCTGTTTGTCAACATTCAATAAAAAGCATGGATATTGAGCACGTGTTTAACATGTACAATCAGATACTAGTTTATTTTAAGGATATCTATGCGTATTGCGATCACCGAATTTTTACGAGATGGGTCACACTGAGGTCACTTTACATACGGAAAATATGTCGGCTTCTTCTAAATATGAACAAATTAAAGAATTTTCTTCAGAAAAAAGTATATGTAAATAAGTTTTAAAATGAAAACTACCCATTGACTTATAAAAAAACATATGCATTATTTTTTTTAATTGAGGTTTCTTAATTATGACTTTCAATATTTACCTTTAATAACTAGCGAAGGCAAAATTTCATCAGAATTATCATAAGAGTTATCTTTCTTTAAACGTCAGAATTACACTAAGTTCGAACATTTCAAAAGTTATATGATGGGCATCATAGACAACAGGCGACGATAGTTCACATACGAATAACGAACCAGTCATAAATGTCACGGAAGTGACTAGACTCCCCCGGTAAACTTTCAGATCAATCGACTAAAATGTATTCTGTGTACCACTTTTAGACAAGTAGATCATACTATGTTCATATTCCAATGAATTGGATTCATGTATGCTAGGGATTTATTAAATAAATATTTTACAAAAGACGAAATATATTTTCATTACACATATATCTAACAGGAATGAATAAAAAAAAATACCTCAATATTCCTTTTACTGGCGAAACAAGTTACATTTTATGAACCGAGCAGTTGTTTGCCGCGTCATTTTTTCAATTCGTGTCTTACAAATGACAGAACTGATCACTGTGCAACATTGTTTATTCAGTGTATTTGTAACCTTGATCGAGGGTTTAATGCAATGCAAGTTATTTTACATCTATAGAAAAAAACCAGTAAGTCAATAATTAGAGTGAAATTTAAAATAGGCGTATAAATTTTGACGTTGCAGTCTAAATTGATTTTAAAAAGAAATGATACAAATGAACCATTTTTGGGGGTTAAAACTACAGATTTTTTTAAAAGATAAAGTTACATAGAAATGAATTTGTTTTTTATGCTTCCATCTTCGTAGCTAGTGGTGCGGTTATGACATCTTTCAGGATTTAGTCGTTGGATACTTTTTTTCTAAAACAAAACCTGCTAGTTTTCGTGTGTACAGTATTTGTCAGTGCTGTTTGTCTATTTGTCGTTCTTTTAAATGTTTTGTCAGTTGTTTTATTGGACTATTGGATTTTTATTGTCTCTTTCATATCATTTGTTTTACTTCCTGTTGACTCGGTGGCTGTACCAGACGCTACATTCTTCTTGGAAACACAAATACTTCATTTGAAGCCAAACTAAATCATGATGCATCCAAGCGTGTGAAAAGTAAAATCACAAAACCTTGAACTCCGAGGAAAAATCATTAAAGTCCTTAATCAAATGGCAAAATCAAAAGCTAAAACACATCAAACGAATTAACAACAACTGTCATATTCCTAACATGGTACATGCATTTTCTTATGTAGAAAATGGTTTTATAGCTAGCTAAACTGCTCACTTGTATGCAGTCGCATCAAATTCCATTATATTGACAACGATGCGTGATCAAAACAAACAATCATATTAGGTAAAATTGTCAAGATATGGGTACAGCAGTTAACATTGTGTTATAATCTTAATCACAATAAAAACAAACAATTATTGAATAAAGAAGCACAAAGAGGCATATATCAAATTTATCAACCTCATTCATTGTTTTCTTATTTTTTTGTATTTTATCTGTTTGTAAAATCCACCCATAAAGGATTCAAAGATTTTAAGTAATGGGACCGTTAGATTAACATTAACTCTGATGTAGAATCGCGCGTTTGACATCAGAATGTAAACGTCATATAGGGAGAGATATAAACAAAAATTATCGTTCAAGTTATGAAAAGAATATAATCTATAGCTTTTTTAGGCATTTCTTCTGCAGAATGTAAATTAGAAGTTTACCTTGTCCTTCTTGCCAATTGTATATATGCTTATTGTGTATTTCTTCTGAAAAAAAGAGTCACGTCATTATGTATCAAAGAAACACAAAAGGGCATATAAACAAAGCATTAGCAAATATGAAAGACAAGAATGAATTAATACAAAAATTATAATAGAACAATAACACAATGGCGGGATCTTTTAGTACAGAGCCACGTCATATATATCAAAGAAGCACAAAAAGTCACACATACAAAACACATAAGCAAAAATGAAAGATGTGACATACCAGTATATAGATCAGAACTAGAATAACATCTTGTATCGTACCTGGTAAGGCCACTTCACCGAAAAGCATCATCAGTGTCTGACCAGAAAGTTGATTAACCAGGGTTATGTCAAAGAACGTCAGGTCCTTTTAATAAAAAAAAAAGTTCACATCGGAAGATACCAAACCCTTTTTGATCAATATTCCGTATCAACTTTACAAATGATACCCGATGGTCTTGAAGTAGTTTTTTAGGTACTAACGTTGTTTATCATCTCAATAAAACTTTATAGTGATCTCTTATTTGTCTTTGTAAATTATTACTTTTGTTTTTGGCAATATCCATTTGACGTGGCTCGATAATTGTACATCACGTCCTTGGGATATTGTAGTTTTGTATTCCTATCTTTATTGTGCTCTGTTTACACGTCTTTTTTCTTTATGTTGGAATATTTGTTTATTTTTATAGTGAATAGGATTATAACACAATGTTGACTGCTGTACTCCTATTTTTTTGTTACATTTTCCCCCTCTTAATATGTCCCTTTACTTTGTTCACACGTTGTATAATGGAATTTTATGAGACTGCAATAGAAGTGAAAGGTCTGCAACAAGGTTAAATCCACAATTTTCTACATAATAAAATAAAATACCTGTACCAAGTCAGGAATATGACACTTGTTATTCAATTGTTTGATGTGTTTAAGCTTTTGATATTGCCATTTGAATAGGGAGATCCCGTTTTGAATATTCCTAGGAGTTCGGTATTTTTGTTATTTTTTTTTTATTGTACAAAATAACGCATTTATACCGCAATTGGAGATTGCCCTTTTTCAGTTTTTTAGATATCCAACATTATTACTTTTTATAGCATCTTTTCCGGAATCTTCTATACCACGAGAACGCCAATGATACAGCCTTTCAACTACAATTTTGTTGTGATATTTGATTAGAAAGAAGTGGTAAGAGCGTGGTGTAGATATTCAAATAAGGAGATAATTTGCTACATATTTTATCTGAACCCGTTACAAGTTATCTCCATATTTAGAATGGATGAAATCTCCGTCTGTTTTTGTTATTGATCGACCTAGAGATGTTAGCATTTTACATTCGTATGTTCACTTTGAAAGAATATTTTGTTATTCAAAATTGAACTTAGGATGTTTGTATTCTATCAGTAGGTCAGGTTGAGGTATTGGGAATGAACGAATTGTTAGATCACTAGATAAGTTCTTTTCTATTTATGAACTTGTTTTAAAGATCTAAAAGTATATAATCTAGGTGATTACAATCTCATATTATATAAATTTGTAAAATATAACTTTTCTGCTCATTTTATACTTTAAATTCTAATTTTGTATTTGTAAATGACCTGTTTTAATAAACATGTATTTATTCACAGAAATAAATAAAAAAAATATATTTTTTATTATTTTAATTTTAATCTGTTTATTTATCTATTCATTCATACTTATCTTAGAATAAATATTTGTAGGCTTTTGGCCTCTTTAGGTTAGTCTTACTTCTCTGAAACTCGAAAAAGCGTCCTACCATTGACTCCTTTGCAAGCAAACTTGAATACAATGGTTAGAACATTTGGGTAAATAACAAAATCGATTAAAACATTTGAAAAATCCTGCAAGATACCAATTGCTATCAAAATGTGTGGAAAAAAGATTCAAAGATCTACAAAAATGTTTTTACAGAAAACTAACGACTAAACAATACTAACCTCAGCAATACCAAGGGTAAATTCAGGTGCTCCAAAATGATAGCAGTATCCTGATCTAAAAGTTGCATCTGACGTGTTGCTCGTAGCAAGTAAACGTCCATTCGCTGATTTTATAATCGCGAAAGAAGGATGCGATTTTAGCTGCGACAATTAACTCATACTTATATAATAAAGGAGATGTTTTATGAATGCCAAAGACACAACTCTTCACAAGAGACAAAATGACACAGAATTTGACAACTTTAGGTCAACGCCTTCAACATTGAACAAAGCCCATACCGCATAGTTAGCTATTAAAAAAAACTAAATGATAACTGAAAAAACAATTAGTGGTCCTCTGTTACATATATATTCCGGGCGCATTAAGTTTGCGCATTTGGGTATTAATTATTTTACGTTTGCGCGCAGCTTTTGATTCATATGCATGCATTTATTTTACAGGTAAAAATCAGATTACTATCGCTTATTATTCAACTTCATACAGGTTCATAGCTGATCGTGCGATGTGGATTTTGATCATTGTTGAAGGCCGTACGCTGGCTTTTTATATGGTTTGGTCTCTAGTGGTGATTTGTCTCATCGGCAGTCTTAACTCATCGGATTTTATAACTATTTCTTATTTAAAAGAAACTCTTTATATTACCAAATTTGTTGCTTTATTTGATTAAAATATTTCAGTGTTCTGATCATAAAAAACAACATTTCATGTTTTAAGCAATTGTTTTTGTTTAATTATTTTCAAATTTCTAATAAAATTGTGTGTGTCGAATTTCGCAAAATCTTAACTTCCCCGTTAAAATACAACAAAGTACATTTTACAGGTTCGAAATATAAGTTAATAAACATTTAAATCATGTAACCACCACTTAGAATAAGTTGAAAAGAGTGTCTATTGAAATTAAAATCAGTGATCTGCAACCAGTTTTTGTCATTATTTACCTTCATTAATATGGTTAAAACTTTCATACATGCCTAAGGAAGTCGACTAGTCTATGGTAAGTATTTAAACATTATAATACAACCAGAAAAGAAAATTGTAACATCATATTTTATAGAAACAGAAATTTTAACATTACTTGGTGATGAAATAAGAAATTGTTTATGCATTCATTTAGAACAAGAAGATGATAAATGATTTAGACAAGTATCAGCTGGAATACAGACAAATTGGAGTATCTATATAAAAAAAAGAGTAGAAAGATACCAAAGGGTCATTCAAACTCTTCAATCGAAAATAAATTGACAACGCCATGGCTAAAAAGATAAAGACTAACTAAAAACTATAGTACACAAAAAACAACATAGAAAACTAAAGAAAGAAAAACACGAACCCCACCAACAACTGGGATGTTCTCATGTGCTCTGGAGAGGTAAGCAGATGATCTTGTTCTACATTTTGCACCCATCGTGTTGCTCATATTAGAACAAACACGGTAATAAGTCAAATCGTTAGGTTACTTTCGGGAAAGATGGCGGCAATGTAGTTACAACATTATGAAAATATCCGCTATCATCTGTGAAACGGGTATTCCGAAACGGTCAACCAACTCGAGATGGCGTCCTTACGAAGGATCACTAATTGGTACTCTTAGTTTGATATCTTCCTTGTGAACAACAACCCTCTATCAATGAAATCATGAAGGAAATACAAGCCCTGGAATATTGTTTTATCTTGGAGATATATATTCCGTATGCAGGCGCTGCTGGAATGTAACTACATAGAACTGGAACGCTCATAATTAAGAAGCTGAAAGCATATCTTTTGTCGTAAATTTTTGTTTTTAACGGACCCTCATTGTCAATTTCTAGATTTATGTCAAGATATGAGGTAGACTTAATTGTATCTGCTGTATCCTTTATCTCAAGTTCAATGGGATCGATGCGTCTAACATAGTCACCAAATCGTGAATTGTTAAGCGAGAGAACATCATCTATATAGCGGAAAGTAAAATCATAGGATATCTTATCTTTCTTCCTAAGAAGTTTCTGTATGGAATCAGCCTCATATGAATACAAGTCAGTAAGAAGAGGAACACAGTTGCTTCCCGTTGGAATGCCGCCTGTTTGTTGAAAAAACACGTACTCCAAACGTAACAAATATGTTGTAAATCTAGAAATCAAGCATCTTGATAATGTCAGTTTCAGAGATTTTTTGTTTAATTCAGTAGGATGTAACCCTCCTTAATACAAGATGCTCTTTATCTTCGTTAGTCATTCTTGTTTATGCAAACAGGACCAGGTCTATATATATTTGTCTTTAAGCTTGGAATGGGGAAATACATGTTTTAAGTGTAGAAGTGTGCCCGTCGTTTGAGTAATCGTTTTTCTTCCTTTTTTCATCTTATTTGTTGATATATAATGTGACTGTGTTGTGCATTTAATATTTAACCATTTTGAAAGACGTGCCTTATAGTAAATTATAAAATAAGAGTTGTTTAATCTGTATAAAATCTATAAATTTCTTCATATTTTTTTTGCATAACGAATGCAATTTAAGTATTTGGTGCAAAAAAAGGTACTGTGGCGTTATCGTAATTTGAAATTACCACATTATTTGGGAACTGGGATTATTTCTATTATAATGCTAGTGTGATAAGTAAGTCAAATATCACTGGTCGAGACGACCCTTTGCGATAATTTAACTAGGAAGTGACTGATAACATCAACATTAGGGATTACTGTTTAGTTCAAAGGTAAGACGATTAACATAGTTTTTTAAGATTTTGTTTGCGGTTTCAAAATTTCCTATTTCCTAAAGTCCCCTCCTTTTCCCTGGCGCAATATGACATCCTTGTTCAAACCAATTAATTCTCTCAAACTGATAACAATATCCGCCCCAATATACTTCGAACCAGTAAAAATCATATGGTGATGCAATTCTTTTTTTTTTTTGCGACGGTCATTTGAAGAACCCTATCTTTAATGATTTCCCCAATGTTTCTTCATTTTTTATTCAATGGGGGGTCAAAATAATGCAGAAGAAAAAATAACGGATCACAATTTAACTTTTTTCATACTTTCACTTGAGATTAAGTGCAATCTGAATAGATTTAACTTTAAAAAAAATATAGGTTGGTATCAATATTAGAAAGTTTTATAAAATTGTATTGCTATTTCGATTTCAACTTTACCATGATATCAATTTGGTAAATTTGAGATTTTTCTCCTCTTTTTTTTTAGAACAAAAAGCATATTATTTCAGCTTCTCTGTTATAAATGATTGAAAGAAATTCATATCTAAGAGTGTCATCGAATGTACGTATTCATGGTCAAATCTTTTCCTTGTACCCATCACCCATTTTGACCGATTACACTGACCAAATCTGTTATAAAATTTGAAAATAGTTCTAATGAACAACTAAAATGCTCTGAAACTGCGTTATCAATATATTAGCATTTTGAATGACAACATTTCTGTGACGTTGTTTTATGCAGAAACTCGACATCCTCCTTTTCTAGCTAAGCTGTTTTTTTATTTGTATGAGTCAGACTGTATACTGATGCTTCTCAAGAAAAGAAAAAAACAAGCTTTATCTGTAATAGTCACGTTCAACTCTTCATATAAAGTTCTGTCACCAAATAATTGTAAGTTGTTTGACTTCATTGATTGCACCGATCCTATTGAACTTGAACTGAAGGATATCACAGACAAAGTTAAATCTGCTAAATTGCTTCATATCTTGACTTCAACAGTAATGGTCGTTAATAGAACAGATGATTAAATTTCCGCATTATGTTCTTTCCGTTTCTACGCAGAAACTTTCTACCAGTATCTGCATAAATATATGGAGCAGAAATCTCTCAATTGACACGATATTTTTATCATGATTTTTTGATAGTAGGATATTATTTTCAACGGAACTTTTGAAATGGGGTTCTAAATGATAAAGATAGAACCATATCTTTGAAAGATTTCATAACGCCATCATTATTTTGTTAACCGTTAAGGGATTTCTATGTCATAGACAACCATGGATATGTCCCAATTGTCCTAGCCTCAACTCTTTCTACTTTCTTTAGTTTGTACATCATCGAATTTGATTGGTTGATGTTTTTCTTGTTTTTATTAGCAGCACGACAGATGCTCCTGTTGGAGTAGATACTAATATTATTCCGGAAACCCACTAGAGTGCGATTTGCTTTACGCGAGGTTTTTGTTTGTGTTTCATTTTATGCTATTCTATTTTCAATCTTGTGTACCAAAACTGTTCCTTGTCATTTATCAATAGTATATAAATCTAGAAAGGTATTAGGGTTAGACATGAGACAATTACTAAACTTTTTCATCTTCGGATTTAGTCAGGCAAAACGAGACGGGTCTCGATACTATTGGTTTATTGATGGGGTTTGTGTTTTTTAATCTTTATGTTTTGTAGAGTGTTTTGTGGACTGTTGTTTGTCTATTTACATTTTTCCATATTTTGTCTGTTTTTCTAAGACTTACAGATTTGATTGCCCTTTGGTATATCAATGTTTTACAATTATATTTACCTAATTTTATGATTCTGTGTACACTTAAATGAAGTTGTCTGCCATAATAATAAAACAACATTCAACACTTTGTATTTATTAAGGATGATAAAACGTTTTCGTAAAAAAGTAGATACGACAATGCTATTTCAAAGAAATTTCACAGTAAAACTTTTCTGTGAAATAAAACTTTTAGCATATTTTACACTCTCAAAAAAAGTTATTTTTAGTCTACATGAATCTTAACCAGCATTGTCGCTAACGTTCAAACTCATTAGTCGAAAATAAATTGACAACGCCATGGCTAAAAAAGAAAAAAACCAACAGACAAATAGTATGAGAAACACAATCCCCACCAGAAACTAGGGGGGAGGTGATCTCAGGTGCCTTTCATATCCTGCTCCACATGTGGCACATGTCGTGTTGCTTATGTTAGTACACAACAGGTGATAGGTCTATTTCTGTATGTCAAAATCGGGAAAAGGGGATGGGCTTGTAATAACGACATTAGGAAAATACCCGCTATCATCTGTTAAATGGATGGTCCTTAACTGTCAATCAACGCGTAATTGCGTTTCTAAAAAAATTCGAATGGATGCTTCCTTTTGAACACCAAACTTCTATCAAGAAAATCATGGTAGGAAATATCAGCCCTTGAATATCGTTTTAAATAGGATATATATATACTTCGTATGCATGCGCTGCTGTATCGTTGATACATAGACATGGAAAGTTCACTATTGGGAAGTTGAAATCTTCTTTTTTGTCGTAAAGTTTTGTTGTCTAACAACCATCATTGTCAATTTCTAAATGTAAGTCAAGATATGAGGCAGACTTAACTGTTTCTGTCGTATCTTTTATCTCTGGTTCGCTGGAATAGGTGCTTTCATCAAATTTTAAATTATTCAGTATGAAAACATCATCTATATATTATATATATATATAGCAGAAAGTAAAGTTAAAGGATACTGCTAACTTTTTTTCCTTAATGGTTTCTTGTATGAAATCAGCCTTATATAAATTAAATGAACAAGTCGCCAAGAAGAAGGACATCATTGGTTCCCTTGGGAATATCGATTGTTTGGTGAAAAACGTCCTACAAACGTATCAAATATGTTGTAAATCAAGACATTAAGCATCTTTATGATGACAGGTTTAGACTTTTTTTTTAATCAGATATAAAAGTTATTCTTTGTCGACATAAATTTTAAACCGCATTGTCGCTTGCAGTGTAGAAACAACGTAAAATTGCGCTACGTTTTTTTATAAACTGTCATACAAGTTGAGACTAAAGGCTTAACAATAATAGGGTTCTTATGACCGTTATCTGTTATTTCGAAAGAAAGATTAACATTGTGTCTTTTTAATATTACCTTAAAAGTGTGATGTAAAACATAATTTAATTGAATTACTGCAAATTCATGTAAAATAAATATATATATTCTAGAAATAATTTTGTAAAAGTATCGATCGTTCAATTAATATCCTTGATGTACTAAAAAAATTATCGAAACATCACATCTGTTACCTTAC
Source organism: Mytilus edulis (assembly GCF_963676685.1). Lineage (NCBI taxonomy): Eukaryota > Metazoa > Mollusca > Bivalvia > Mytilida > Mytilidae > Mytilus > Mytilus edulis. Next base: position 102,586,166 of record NC_092344.1, on the reverse strand, counting down.
GTAATTATAACTCAAACGACGGACTGATATCACCATCTTTAAGTGGAATCTCTCATTACGGTACGTAAATTAAAAGCTCTCATTACGGTAGGAAATAATGAAAGATTTCATTACGGTAGGAAAAATCGTAAAGCCTTCCGATTGAGGATTTCCCTCGGATACTTAAATATCAATTACCGTAAAAACTGTTAGGTCTGATTTGTTTAAAAAAAACATTCGAACGTATTTCATCGTATTCCGAAATTTTTTTTCCTAAAGAGAATGTGGTGCCAAAAATTTTGCAGGTTTGTTTTCGTTTTAAATTTGTTTGACCGCTTTTACATTCGCTTGATTTTTATTTAAAAAAAAATAAATGTTTTTACTATTTCAGATTTTATTTTGATTTTTATGAAATCAATACACGATTTCACAGTAAAGCTGGATTTTGTTCTTTCCACTGAATTTGAACATAATATTTGCATATGCCATCCAGATCTTAATGTTCTCCAAATTGTGGCGATATTTGTAAGCTCTATTTCCTTATTTCTTTACTTGACCAAATTCGTTTAATTGTCACATTTTGGTCGGTATCAGTCCATTTCTCACCTGACATGAAGTATTAAAATATGAATGGGTTTTTTTAGAAACCCGTTTCTGGAAGCCTAGTGTCCTTGCTGCTTTGCCTACCGTCTGGTTAATAGGTGTCTTCCACTGAAGGTCGTGATTGATGGTGACTCCTTGGTATTTCCTATGCTCAACTACATCTAAGATGTAATCATTTAGTTAGTAGTTCTAATCAGTGGATTTCTTTTGTTGGTAATCTGTATCACAATGCACTTCTCGGGATGGAAATGCATTTGCCATCGTGACTCCCACTATTAGAGTTTGTTTCGGTCGTCTTGTAGTGAATGATTGTCCTTTTTGTTCTTTATATTTCTGTTAACTAGACAGTCGTCTGCAAATTACTCTGCCTCAGAAGTTGAAAATTGAGGCAGGTCGTTTATATAAGCCAAGAGTAAGAGTGTTCAAATGGCTGTCCCCTGTGGCACCCCTGAAATGTCGTCTAGGAGTCGGGTTTGTGCCTTAAAGAAATACAGATTGTGTTCTCTTGCAAAGGAAGTCTTGTGTATCCACTTGAGTCCTTGTCACATATGATATGGTGGTGGTCAAAGTGATCCATGGTAGTGCTGTGAACAATATGTTCCAATAGCTTACAGCAGATAGAAGTCTATAAGACTGGTCTGTAGTTTGAAGCTTTGTGTTTTTCACCTTTTTCTAAAGACTGGTACAATGTTGGCAGCTCGCCAGTCGTCAGGGATCATTCCAGTGTCCAAAGATTTCTGGTAAAGAATGTTGATATGTGTTCAGCTGCTTCTTTAAGTATATAAGCTGGAATTTCATCAGGCCCAGTGGCTTTGAATGGTCTTAGTCCATAGAGTAGCTTGAAATCTCAGGCATGGCTTACTGCACATGATGTTGTCCATAGTTGGGAATGGATTTGGTCCAATATGTGGCATGTTATGTATGTCCTCCTTGGTGTAGTCAGGTTGAAAATGCTTGTTTGATATTGAAGCTTTAGTTGGTGTATCGCTGTGGAGTAGTTCATCTTTGTCTTTTAGTGTAAAAATGCCTGTCGATTCTTATTTCCTGCTCTTGATGGACCAGAAGCGTTTTAGTTGCTCTTTGTGCGCTGTGCTGATGATATCTTCTATATATTTTCCATGAGCAATCATGGATTCTTCCTGTAGCTTTGCCTTCAGAAATGTGTAACGTTTCCAATCTTTAGTGTTTTTGGTTCTTTTATACTTGGTGTATGCTCGCTGTTTGCCGTTGCTAATTTTCCGTACCTGTGTGTGCAAGGGTGACTGTATCTCTCATTAGTCTGTTTTGTTGGTACAAAGGTGGTCATTACATTCTTGGTGTTTTTGAAAGTATTCCACATTGTGTTGATGTCACTTGACTTGTTGGTTTGAAATTTAGTGAAGTCCCTCCATATCGGCTTTTTCTAGATATTGGTTGTTCTACTGGTTGGTTTTGCTCTTAATCGATTTATGACTTTCGAACAGCGGTATACTACTGTTACCTTTATTTGGTCTTGTTACTTTTGCTGCAAGGTCTAATAGTACGATGTCGTGGTCACTGTTTCCGATTGGTGGAAATGTCTTACATCTGTCAAGATAACCTGGATGTGATGTAAACATAAGGTCCAAAGAATTTCCCCCTGTAGTCGAATATTAATTTCTGACAAAGCATTCAAAGATTTTAACACTTTGTCTGTCAAATCCTGATGTATTTATCCGTTGTCACTGGCTTTGTTCAAGTTTACAGTGACTGCAAGTGTAATTGGATCGGTACTTGTGTCTTTGTCTATATATTAGTTTGTTTTGTGACGATTTGATCAGTCAAGTCATTTCCAACTGATTTGTACAGTGTGTTCTTATGTTGTGTTGTTACACAACTGTCTATGTAAGATGTAAGAGTGATGTAAGAGTTGAGCGTTCACAAACCATGTTTAAGCCTGTATGTGTCTTTCCCAAGTCAGGAGTCTGTAACTCGGGGGTTTCAGCCTGTGTGTGTCTGCCCGAGTCTGTAACTCGGGGGTTGACGTTAGTTGCTGTCGGTTATTTACTGTTTTGTCATAAATCAGACATTTGTTTTTCATTCGAATTATTTCACATTTTGTCATGTCGGAGCATTTTGTAGCTGACTATACGGTTTGTTTGAGCTGTGCTGTGTTTAAGGCCGTTTAGTGACTAGTTATTGCTTAAATCCACTTCATTTTGACGTTAACATGTACTAATAGAATATTACAATAGGTGTATGCTTTGAAAAGTCTATTTGCTCAGCTTTATTCAAAAAGTTAAATTGGCAATTGACTGCAGTCTACAACAATACCACATTTCTCATGATGTTTAATTATTGGGATCGGGAATATGGAGTAATTGAAAAATTTGTTAAAAACTTTGAGTGGTTTATCAAAAACTAATGTACCTGGTTATAACCGCTTTTAACACCCAAATATCGGTTCACTGACCCAAGGACAATGATTTTGCAGTTTGAAAAAAAAAGTTATATATACAATATTAGGTCAATGTCAGAAAATATTAACTTTCTGTGTGAGGTTCAGAATTAGGGAAAGACGATGTTTACCGATCACTACATCAGTTTCGTATCATATTTAAATAAATGATAAATGTCTGACATTGATATGATATTGCTTTTATTCTGCAGCTAGCTAAACATACAAGATAATTGTTTAAAAATAGTAGAACAAAAAAGAAAAAATGCTTTCCTACCCTAAATAAACTGGCCCCTATGGCATTGACGAAAAGTAATATGGCGTGAAACTGACATTGTTCCCAAATATCTCTGTGTTTCTATCTTTAGGACAGAAGTGTTCCAGTTGCAGTACAAATAGCAATATTATACATACAAGGTGTCATCCATAACTTGCCTTTACTGTTTCGTAAGAAAAATACATGGAATACTCTTTATTAAAGGGTTTACATTTTTCTTTCAGTCGAACAACATGTAGTACTTTTTTGTGGGGCTTGTTCTAATTCATAGTAATCTTTGATTTTCAAGATTGCTTTGTTTTCTTGTTAAATTATTTTTATCTTTAATATGTAAAAGAGTGATGTTATTTAATTGGAGAATGTGAGACTTTTAAGTTTTCTTCAATTTTGATTTTTTTTAAATTTCAGTGGAAATTACATGCAATTTTATTTCGTTTATTAACAGTGTCGAAAAATCATAAATTATTAGTATATTTAGTAGTTTTTCGTCACAAAAATCGTGTGATTTTGTTCCAAAAAAAATCAATTTTATAAAACACCGCATTTGACTTTTGAAAAGAATATAGTTTAACATACATCTTTTAGGTTTAGTGCACACGATCTACCATTGAACTGTTGGGTATGACGATCATTAATGTTGTCAGTTGAATGACATTGAATCTTTAGTAAGTGTTATGTACGCTCTGGAACAGTGAGCACCTTGACAATTTTCGCATGATAATATTTGTTTACTTACTTCTTTTGGTCTACCATTTTAGCTCACCTGGCCAAAAGGGCGTAATTCAGGGTTTAACTTAGTTTGGCAGGATTCATATCTAGGGAAACTGCTTCAAAATCTCCTGAGTAAAACATGTCCACAAAAGGCAATTTTTGAATCTGATTTGCAAATTTCAAAAATATTCTCTTTTTAACTCAGAAGGAATGATGTATTTTGGGTAAATGATTTTCGTTTGGTTTCGTACGGATGACATATATTGCAATTTTTAAAGTCTGATTGTTCTGTTTTCAATATTTTTGTGCTCAAGTATTATTTGAGGAATACACGAATAGACATATAAGGTCTGGTTTGGGCAAATGATCACCTTGATCAACAATTTCAAAGGAAGTGTAGATACATTTTAGGATAGTTTTTAGTTGACAAAGAACCATGCTGTTTTTAACATCATATAGCGACGCAAGTTTCATGGAGCCTATTTCTTCAACATTGTAAAAAAGATAAAATTCGTTAAAAATATTCGATGATATGGTCAATGTATTCATTTAATTATATTTCAAATTTGATCGAACGAATGATACCAGTCTAAAAGTATTGTCTGATAAACTTATAGCTTAAATATCTCCCTGTTCGATAGAATGTTGATATCTAACAGTTATTGTGTTTGGCTGTAACCATTAAGATTTTTCTGTTTGTTAGCAATAAATGCATAAAAAAAAAGTTTGTGCGGAAAATTATTTCTTGAACTGAGGTAAATGTTTGAGTCTTTTTGAATTAACAATTTCCATCGACATTTCTAACCGTATGGTTGGATCCAGGATTTTTGACAGAAGTGACAGAAGGGACATGGTTCCCAATAATTGAATATATATACTTTTGAAGATTCTTTTACTAAAAAACACTATATATTGCGAAAAACGTCATATTAAAAAAAAAGAATAATGCGATCAAAGGATGAACAAGATTATAGTTTTGATTAATAAAATTTAGACAAGTAAATTTAAAATTATGAATATACAATTATGTCTGTCCTTGAATGCTGTAAAATCCATTTAACAAAAGTTATGACACTATATAAATAAGAAGATGTGATATGAGTGCAATAGAGACAACTATCCATCCAAGACACAATTTTAAAAAAGCAAATTGTATTTATATATAATAAGTCCATAGCCTTGAAAATAATAATTTCTTTTACTCAGTCAAGTGTATTGGAAAGGATATTAAAACCATAAATGAACTCGAAATTTAATAGGTCTCACATTATAATTCAATGTTTACAATATACATGTAGTTTTAGGCACATAGATATTCTTATTGTTTAATATTGCATGATATTTATAATCTTAATTCGTGTATATATCAAGTTTTTATGTTTATCAGACTAGAAAATAACTTATTTATTGCATAAGTTTTGTTTACCTTTCAACTGTTGGTATTTTGTTTCTACTTTGCCTGACAGAGCTATACGGTCCCAAATTAAATATATCAGTGTTCAAAATAAATGACAAATAAGTATAGAGACGAGAAATTAATACATTGACCTAAAGAACAATGTCTACGTGATGTCGACCGTCTTAATATGTGTTTCATAACCGACTGAATTAAAAATCTCATCTAAGGCTTGTCGTTAAGTCGACTGACGCGCGCCTCGTCTCAACAAGATATAGAAACGTGTATGTGCTGGTCTGGTGAGTTCATAAGTCAATAACTTCATCTGAGTATGGTTTTCCATAATAGAATTGATTTGGAGGGTTTGTTGGTGTTTGCGGAACTTCTATATTTTTTATTAATGTGTAACTGATTTAGACTCTGTCTGTTTAGAGATCGGCCTATCGTATTGACGCCTGTCTTTTGTTGAGGACTGTATTTTGCCATCTAGATTTATCTTAATTATTTGTGTCGTTGCATTTGTATCTCAGTGATAAATATACACAAGTTAATTATGCATATCGACTTTAGATAAATCTTGACCTGTGACCAAAATCTGGAATACGGAGGAAGTCATCAACCATGGTAGAAAACATTAAAATGATGATACGTTGTAAAATCTGTATAAATAAGAATATCCCGAATATGTTCACCTGTCTACCAAATATATTTGTTTCTGTTATGTTTGATAATAACTTTTTATATCGGAAAAGATCTACGTAATTAAGTAAATAATGATTTTTCTATTTAATTTTGGTATTTCATTCTTGCTATTATTCATGTGTAACGTAAGTCATGACAGTAATAAGATATCCCCGTACGCTCAGGACGAGCTATTGTATTCATTAATACAGCATTTTATATGTTTGAAAGGATGAAGTAGTACTTGAGTGTTTATATTGTAAGTAAAAATACGTAAGAAAGGAGACAGTATTTGTACTTCCCTATACAGGTAACAATTCTGTACCTGATTTCAGAATATAGCTACGTATTTAAATGTAATACAACTTCGCTCTGCACTAATTTGAGATTGAAATCTCCTCTATTTGTTTGGAATTTAAAAAAAAAGTTGATATTATATAGCTTTAAAGGAATAAAACATAGTCACAAGAACGTAACTATATTTATTAATAGTATGCTTGTCTAAAGAAAGAAAAGACAGGTGAAAATAAAAGGAATACACGACAGGTAAGACTTTTGTTAATATACATATGACAAATCGTAACCATGTTTACAATAAATGACGTTTGTTAATAGTATGATGAAAAAACTCGACAGAAAGTTGAAAGACGGTTGATTTTGTCGATGTGTATGAAGGTTTAGTGTCAAACGGTCCTGTCCGTAATGCAATGAAATATTACTTTCATGGTTTCATTGAAAGAAATGAAATTCTGTTATTTTTTGGTGTTTATTTTGAAGTTGTTAAATCAAAGAATTCCTGATTGTCATTCAAAAAACCTATAACAAATGCGTTTTCTGTTGTGTTTGGGACAAATTATATTAAAGTTATATTCGGTTAGTTTTAAAGTACAAAAGATTAGCTCTATAGAAATTTTAACCGATAACATACAAATGTATACAAAAAAATGAATAAAATTGTTAATTATATGTCCCCTTCATTATTTACGGTGCAGCTTGATTGACTTGAGTTTCAACATATTTCTCTTTCCAATGTATACACTCTATTCATTATAGATTCAACTTTAACCATTGAATCCCTATTCCGATATTGTATACTTATGTTTATTCATCAAGGCGAATCTGAAGCGATTTGAATTCATAGTCATATATTATGTATTCAAATATGTAGATGATTATACAGCAGAATATTTCGTTTAAGAATTGAAAACTAAAAGTGGTTTTCTTTAGTTGCCTAATTCACGCATCATACCATCCACGTTTGAGCTTATAACATTATGTAATTGAATGACCTAGCTTATAATAAAAGTCTTGTTAGATGAAAAAAAAAAAAATCACACAAATTTTAGTACTTGTGTTCGTTCTCCTGCTGTTTATTTTTGGCAAATGGAAGTGAATACGTCTGCATCTTAATAGAGCTTAAAAGCATATTTTTTTTTTAAATCTTATATTTTTGTTGGGGTGGAGGTGGGGGTGGGGGAGTAGTTGTTTCAAAATGGAAATGGAAACGAAATAGTTAATCTCCGTTGAAAATCAAGAAATCAGAGGCAAAAGATATACGATATTAGTTTTAAAGTTCCAATATTTGTTTTCAACATTGATACTTTGTTTTTGATTTAAGTCGAAAAAATGTACCAAGAACCCCACACTTACACAACAACCTCAAAAACGAATGGTCGATATCTGATTGTTTTCAGATGTCATCAACAGTCAGCTACCGCTCAGTACATTCTTTATAATGTTTGGGGTGCAGATTTCTTTCACATTCCTTGTCTAGTTTAATTTTCTTGTTTTTGAATGAAGATTTCATTTTTAAGAGAGTTTTCAGCTTCAGTTTTTACAAATGTTTTTATATATTAATATATTTCTTGTTTTTGATCGAATTTGAACATTGTATGTTATTTTGGGACAAATGTAATTCAATCCAATTTAGTGAATCCGATACTACTAGTATTGTATTACTGTAAAATTGAGAATGGAAATGAACTAATTATCACCACTATCTAGTGTAAAATTGCATAAAGTACAATATAAACCAGAGAGCCATTCTGTACAGAATTGTAAAAAAATATATATAGCATTATATCATTACAAAGAACTTGTTTACATACTTTATTTACATTGTAAAAAACATCTACCTCTATTTGAAATAAACGACGAACTATGACATGTTGTTTAGAAGCATTGAATAGACAATGACATCTTTCGCAATATCGAACAAGTTGAAAGTCACCATTCAAAAATTACCTGGGCTTCATCGTCTGTAAATAATTTTCAAAAAATGAAAAATGTTCACTAATCATAATAACATCTTTTATTAATTCAAGTTTAGTTTAAACATATTTATTTATAGTGGATTGGGAAACAAGTTTTGCTACTTATATTAATCCCTTTCCACTTTGCGGGTGCGAGTGCTGCCTTGTAGCGGCATTAGCCTACTCTTTTTCGAAATCTACAAGGGTGTCTTTAAACGTGCAAGAGATATGGCTCTCTCTTTACACGGGTCATCCATTTATCGTCCCCTTCCGACGGACTATCATCGTTTCCTCAAGACCATACTCGCAGATGGTGTCAAGGGAGAGCCGAAAATTGAGTTCCTGAAATTTTCATCCCAAACGGGAATCGAACCAGGAACCTTTGTATTAATTCATTTAAAACAATAGTCCGTAAAACTGCAGCAAACCCGTATAAATCGCTAAAATCAAACTTGACCTCGGTTAAGAATTTTTATCTAATATTGGAAAAGCAATGATTGTTAAAAACTGCTGTGGAATATAAAATAGTGAGATATTTGAACAAAAGATAGAAGGTTTACATGTAAAAGTCATGATTTAAGTGAAATTTTCTCTGGAGGATCGGATTTTTCTGTGTAAATTAACGCATAGTGACAAATATCTCATGTATATTAAGAACAAACATATAAGACTTTGTCAACCAAACTTAATTCAAGATCCATTTGGCTACTTCAGTAAATCCAGCAGCGCTCTCCAATCTCCTCAATCATGTTCAAGAACTAGCATGCGTAGATCTTTCGATAAAGAAAAACAAATAAAATATTCTGCCAGGCCGCGAAAAATATTCATATATATTTAACGCACAAAAATTACATAAAAAAATGATTAACAATACAGGTACCCCCAAACAACAATTTCAAAAAAGAAAACCTCAGCTTTCAATTGCAAGGGAACTAACTCATAGCCTGAAATAAGAATATAGATTTTTGTTTTGCTTATCACTTTCAGAACCCCCCTTCTTTTCAATCTTATATCTTACAGACGCTGGTTCTGTAAAATACGTCTTGGTTATCAAGAATTTAATACTATTTGTAACTTAAAACTAATTGCATGAATTTGATATTGGGATTATTTTTGTAGTGTGCTATTTTTTTTTATGTTTTAGCAAACTTAACTTGCATATTCACAGAGAAACAGCTATGGAGAAAAAAATGGAAGCCGTCAGTGACAAACCCAAAAAATCGAAGATAAAAGAAATTATAATGGAAAACCTATTGATAATATTGATGATCTTATCCGTTATAATCGGGGTGTGTCTTGGAGTTGGTCTGAGAGGAATATGGTCACCGGACGAAAAAAGGAAACTTCATTACTTAAGGTTCCCAGGAGATCTTCTGATGAATATGTTGAAAATGATGATAATACCATTGATCGTATCCAGTCTTATATCTTCGTTGGCATTCCTTGACTCCAAGTCATCCGGAAAGATGGGGCTGCGTGCCGTCGTATATTACCTCACGACGACATTGTGTGCCGTTATAATCGGTATTATTCTGGTAGTAACAATTCGTCCTGGAGATCGAGGTGGCAAAATTGAGAAAGGTGGTAGTTCTAAGAACGCTGACGCTTTGGATTCTTTATTTGATCTGATCAGGTGAATAGCAACAATTTATTTTTAATTTTATTGTGTTCTCAGATCATTGACTCATACTAAATATGGAAACAATTTCAAAATATGCAAATTCTTTATCTTAGTTTAAACTCATTTTATTCTAAAAATAGTTTTTATTCATGATTATTGTGAGACAAAAGATAGTGTGCACCATTCTGTGCTGAGCATTGTTTCAAATACGAAGTAAATAAGAATAAAAATGACTGTTTAATTAGTAAGAAATAAGCTTTGAAAAAATTGTTTTACTTGATAAATCATAAAAACAGACTGAAATTGTGTATGATTGTCAATGAAACAACTATCAGCCATAGAACAAGGAACCATGATGAGAACAATATAGATGACTGACGACCTTTAAAAATGAGCACCTCCCGGTCCCGCATATTCTTCATGTATTTTAATATTTTACCCTGCATATCAAAAAGTCAAACACGTACAGCCGATTTCATTGAGTGTATAGTCAAAGGTAATATCTTTGGTTAGCTTGCTTGATAGCTGAACCATGAGGTCATTGTAAGGTTAGGTAAGCTATCCTACTTTAAGAGTAGACAAGTCCGACAGATATCAATCTATCTGTTTGTTTGGCTAGGCTACTTCGAAAGGAGGGTAGTACACGTATACCTGACCTAATAATGACTTCGCGGATTATTACCTTTGGATACACATTCAATGAAATTGGCTGTAAACGATAACTTCTTCTACTGCCGTATGGCTGCCCCATCCTCTCTTAATAATCTTCAACTTTATGCTATCTGCTTAAATTACATTAAACGCAATTAACGGCAACCAACAACAACAACAATACACTGTGACGTATATGATCCCGTTTAACGTTCATATTGATATGATTTTTATGAAGTAAGTTGCATGTGGATATATTTTATAAAAGCTTAATTTACATTATAGAAACTGTTTTCCAGACAATCTTATTGAAGCATGCTTTCGAAAGGTAATTATCGTAAATAACAGGTCATGTACATGTCAACAAGACAATTACCAAATATACGTCTTGTTCTTTAATATGAATTTCCGATATTGCTTTGATTTGTTTCAATTTGTTCAACGAAAATGGTAGATTAGGGGGGGGGGGGGGAGGGAGGGAATTGATCGTGTGTGCTACAGGAGGATGGATAGTTGGTGAAAAAAGATAATTATTCGTGGTAGAAAAAAAGAATGATATTTGATCCTAATTATATTTTTCGAGACGTCCTATTGTCATAGTCCCTAAAACAGTCTACTGAAAGCCAGAGCAATCACATGTTGTTATATACAATTTATAAGCACCAACATCAAATGGCAATTTCAATACCAAAGTTAAGTCTCAACATGTGTAATTGATTTTTTTCGTTTCCTTTTCTTTTGATTTAAATCATATTGTAGTCATATATGATATAAAAGTGACATCGAAACTTTCAATTCTAATTGAATAATTAAATTAAAAAGGCTTCTTTTTATTACAGCATTTTAATTAGTTCAATGAATTCATAATGTTTTTGATTCAATTGGTTCGATACCTCAAGAGAGACATAACAATATTGCAGACATTTTACCATGTTCATCTTTTTTCGAATTAATTCGTTTTCGTCAATTTTTGTTTTATCTTAATAACTTCTCATCACTTTGAACTTAAATAGATTTTTAAAATTATTTTTTTTAGCAAACAACGGAAGTATTGGATCATAATATAGTCACTGAGCATACGTACATGATGAATGTTACGGGTACAAACTTCACCACACAGTCACCTAATGATGATATGGGTAAATTTCTTTATGTATATGTATTTGACACACTTATGGATATATTCTTTTTCGCAGAGTTCGAAAACAGCTCGTGTTAATAATCTTAATTATACACTAAATTTCTATAAATGTCATGCCTTGTTTAAACTCGTGTTTAATCACGAAGTATTGATCTTTCAAGTAAAAAAAAAAATAATCTAAAAGTAGAAATATTGAAATAACAAATATTTCAAAATCAGCTACGTGTATAATGTTGTCAAATAAAGGCAACTATAGTATACTGCTGTTCGAAATTCATAAATCGATTGGGAAAAAACCAAATCCGGGTAACAAACTAAAACTGAGGGAAACTCATAAAATATAAGAGGAGAACTACGACACAACAGAAACACAACATTAAAATGTTGCACACACAGACACGAACTATAATATAACAATGGCCATTTTCCTTACTTGGTACAGGACATTTAATAATAAAAAAATGGTAAGTTGAACCCGGTTTTGTAGCATGCCAAACCTCCCGCTTTTATGGCAATGTTAAATATAACATTAAAATGACAACATTACATGATAGTACTACAATACAAATAACTTAAAGAACATATAGGACAGAGAAACACACAAATAATAGCTAACAAAAGGTGCCAGGTTAACAATTTAATACGCCAGACGCGCGTTTTGTCCACACAAGACTAAGCAGTGACGCTCTGAGGAAAAAAAATCGAAAGCCAAAACAAGTGTAAAGTTGAAGAGCATTGAGGACCAAAAGTTCCAAAAAGTTGTGCCCAATACGGCTAAGGTTTCCTGCCTGGGATAAGAACATCCTTATTATTTAGAATGATTCATACTTTTGCAAACAGTATTTTTTTTATAAAATGACTATATATTGGATATAAATAATACAACCGGTGACTAACTACAAAATAAAAACGGATAGATAAGTAACATAAACCAGCATATACAAATTCACAGCCGCTTTAGCCAAATCGATAAACGTACAAATTGAAAATGACGTCACATTTGAATTTCTAAAAAGTTCCCAAAACTAGGATAGAATTAGGATAGAAAACTGATTTACCATTAGGCGTATAGTAAATGAATGACCAGATCAGAGAATACGTTATACGTGTGGTCAGCTAAATGCAGATATGAAGATGATAAAATAAGGAGCGTTTTGCAGCAATATTACATCCGCATATAACATTTGATTCCTAAAGATTTAAAATATCAACAAGTAAAATAACAAAAATATCGAATTCCGAGAAATATTAAAAACGGAAAGTCCGCAATCAAATGTCAAAATCAAAAGCACAAACACATTAAACGAATGGATAACAACTGTCAATGTTCTGACTTCATACAAACATTTTCGTATGTAGAAAATGGTGGATTAATTTTTTTTTTTTTTTTAGCTAGCTAGACCTTGTATGACCGTCTCATTAACTTCGATTATATTGACAAAGATGTGTGAACAAAACAAACAAACATGATAGAAACATAAAAAATCGGGGTACATGAGCCGATTTTGTGTTATAATTTTAATCACTATAAACAAACAAATATGTCAACAAAAAAACACAAAAAGGCATATAGACAAAGTACATAAGCAGAAATAAAAAGACAAGAATACAAAAATTAACCCTAGCACAATAACACAATGACGGGATGTATAAATACAGAGCCATGTCAAATGGATATACAAAAAAAAAACACAGGCTAAACAGTAAAAACGAAATTCATAAAGACAAATAAAAGAATAATATAACACGTTATTAAGGTGTCAAACAACGTCAGTACCTAGAATCTATGATACAAGACCATCTTGTATTATTTGTGAATTTGATTAGAAATATTTATCAACAATGTCTTGGTACCTTCCGATGAAATTTATAGGAAAAGGACGAGACGTTCTTTGACATACCTCACCTTTCTAATCAGACACTGGAGACGTTTTACACAATCTGAGTAACAGCTGCATGTCATTGCATGAATACCGAATAAGTTGGCAAACATATATTTTTTCTAATCGGATTTTATTAAAAATACAGTTACTATAGTTATAATGTGGACTTTTCAGTGAAAATGGTCAACTACACTACTACACGAATAGTAGACAAACCCGTGGTGAAAAAGGTGGAGGGAATGAACATCCTTGGTATAGTAGTCTTCTCGATATTTTTTGGCTGCACTTTGTCTAGAATGGGTCCAGCAGGAAAACCACTGTCAGCTTTCTTCGAATGTATGCACATTGCAACAATGAAGATCGTAACATTAATCATATGGTACGTATGTTTTGATTATAAATTTTCTTGCAAAACAAACCATACATGTCAGTATCAATTAAAAGTTAATATATATTTGTTATGAAATGTAATTACTTTTGGCAAGAGATTTTGCTAGCTATAAAACAAGGTTTAATTCACCATTTTACTACATGAGGAAATGCCTGTAGTAAGACAGGAATATGATAGTTGTTTTCCATTCGTTTCATATGTTTGAGCTTTTGATGTTGCCATTTTTGAAGGGACTTTATGTTTTGAATTATCCTGGGAGCTCGGTATTTTTTTTATTTTACTTTTTAGTTTTATTCTGCATTTCAAACCATCTAGTATTCATGTTAACAAGAATTTTTTAAATGTGATATTAAAGTTCTTAATCTTATTGGCTTATAACATCATAAACAATAATCTCAATTATAACAGACAACAAAAACAGTAATAATTCATTAATAAACATGACTCATCTGGGTATTTGAATTGAAGACGACTTTTAACTATTTCAGGTACTCGCCAGTCGGAATAGTGTTTCTGATTGCTGTTAAATTGATTGAGATGGAGGACATGGGTAAAGTGTTTACACAGCTTGGCTACTACATGCTGACTGTTTTGTTAGGGCTTGGTCTTCATGGTTTTATTGTCCTACCTCTCGTATACTTCGTAGGTACCAGGAAGAATCCCTTTATATTTTGCTACAACATGCTCCGGGCATTGTTAACAGCTTGGGGTACTGCTTCAAGGTAAAGACTGAATTTTTAAAATACAAAATAATGCAATTTATAATCACCAATTTTAAATCTGAAAACTTCTGGAATATATTTTCTACTAAAAAAATGCAACTCATTTAACATAAAAAAAAAGAAGATACGGTATGATTGCAATGAGACAACTCTCCATAAAAAACAAATGAAACACATCATTCTCTACAAATATATAGCACTTTCGAAAGTAGAATTAAATGATAATGATACTCTTTAAAAAAATAAGAAACACATTTTTTTTACATCGTAAGAAAAACAAACTTTGCAATAGAAATGAATATCTATGATAAAGAGATGTAATGCCGCCCGTTTACTTTGAAAAAAAGATCCCAAAAAAAAATACTCAATTCTTTTTTTTGATATTGGTAATGATGATACAGATTGATCACGTGTATGCATTTCAGGAATATTAAATTAAAATCTACAACTTTACCCCAAAAAGTACTAGCACCAACATCTTTGTAAAAAAAACTATTTCATAGCGAAAAGAAAAATGTGCGACAAAATTCAAAAATACAAATACCTCGGACGGTCTAATGTCGTGGAAGGTCTAGAGAATGTTTTTGATGAATTGATAGTTCTGTTTTTTAAATTCAATTGACCAAAATGTTACTTTATCATACCTTCCCAATAACAATAATCTTGTTGATAAATGTCACAGAATGTCCTCTTATTTAAAATTTATGTCTTTCAAAGCTCTTCGACACTTCCTGTGACCATGGAATGCCTGGAAGAGAAGAATAAGATCGACATACGTGTAGCGAAATTTGTGACCCCAATCGGAGCCACCATCAACATGGATGGAACTGCACTCTACGAGGCCGTGGCATCCATTTTTATTGCTCAGTATCTAGGAATTTCATTAAATTTTGGGGAAGTTATTATCATCAGGTATGTATTTGGATAAGAAATAACAATTAGAAGTAAAACTTTTTTCAAATCATATTTGAAAAGAAGGAATATTTTAAGCAGCTTTTGCTTTGCTATTTGCTATAATAACACACAAGGTGAAGGTTGCACAATGACTACATCATACCTGTACTTAAAACTTTAATGATAAATATGGAATTTAAACAATGGAAAAAGTTGTAAAAAGTAAGAAAAATATATATTTTATTACGAATTCTAATTTTTTGTAAGACGATAAAATTATTCCTTACAGTCAATCTTGTAATGGACAGCAATGTTGTGCCATTTGAAAAGAGGAGAGCAACAGTTATGTATTAAAAAAAATATTTCATATCTAACACAGAACAATTATCACCGTCGTATGACAACCGTAAGTTAACAGAGAAGCATAGTAGGGTTATATATGAGTGTCTCTTATAAGCAACAGTTAAGTACTTTCTTTTTCATAGTATTCTTCTCATTACTTCTTTTATTATTGCATTTTTATGATATTCACTAAGGTGACTCTACTGATTTCGTTTTTGTAAATAGCATAATATAACCCGGATATTTTTTTCAAAGTTTGACGTCAACAGCTGCTGCCATTGGTGCCGCGGGAATTCCGTCAGCTGGTCTTGTAACCATGGCAATTGTTTTGACAGCAGTTGGATTACCAGTAGACGAAGTAACTCTCATAATACCCATAGATTGGTTTTTGTAAGTATCTTTATATAACACTCTACTGTACATGGTACAACTTAACTATATAATTGGAATCAACGCCTGACAGACAAAGTCAAATTCCAATGTTGTCCAAAATATTTGCATTTCAACTGCATATATATTCAATGCATATGAGTTTAGCAAAAATAAATTATGTGACAATATTGTTAAATTCATAGAATTAGTTTATTAATTATTTGATATATTGCTTTGAAGTCACCCCACTTCATCTATCCTCTTCATGCTGGTCGGCATTTCAGGCCCTGCTATGAAGTAGCTGTATGAAATTGTGATGACTCTAAGATCAATTACTTATACTTTAGAACTTACTCCGATTTCATAACTGATACTGATCAAAGAAAGTCGCTCGACGAAGGTAACAAACAGCACATATTAAACACTAAATGAAGAACAAACAGAGACACAAAACATTGCCATGTTAACCAGTATGACCAATATAGGTGAAGACATTCCTAAGTAATTTTCAAATATTATAGCAAGGTTGTAATAAACGAAAATACTCCTATGTGATGATTATTTACATTTCAGGGATAGATTTAGAACAGCCATTAATGTATTGGGTGATGCATATGGTGCTGGTCTTGTTGCTCACTTATCGCAAGAAGATCTTGCCGAATTAGATAGACAAGCTGTTAAAGGAATAGACATTAATGACGTAGAAATCAATGTTAATGGTGGCAAGTTTCAAGAGAAAAATGGTGGACTCGACAATCCCTCCTTTACAAAAATGTAGTTCAAAAGACTGTGTCTGCCTTCAATGCAACTCTGTTCTTTAAGTTTTCATTGAGTTCTGAAACAAATTCGTAAAAAAATGTTATACACACCAGCTTTATAAAAGATAGATTGTACTCTATGCTTGTTAACATGTTACGACATTTCATTAAACTATCTCGCTTAGGGAAAACTGTATTATTTTATGATTGTCTGTATTTGACAAATGATGGTAACCGTTACTTGTATCTTTATGCATTAAATTTGTATCTGTGTCACAATGGAAAATATATAAAGCACAAACTGTGTTTAAGATCTAAATATTTGATAAAGAAAGTTTCTTAAAAAAGCGACAAGATATCAAAATAAGTAACTACATGTAGGGAAGTGAGAATACAAAGGTTACAACATAGTATTTATATTTGGGAGTGACTAAAGGAACCACTATTTGATTCTCTGAATTGGCAGGTATATTTCTTTGGAAATCTCTTAAAAGAAAAATAATAATGGTTGCCCCAAGAATTAAAAAAAATATGGTTATATATCTGAAGAAAAAATAAATTTTGAAAGGAGATTGTAAAAATATAATTTTCCAGTTGAAATCGTGGAACAAATTAGCTTTCCTTCGCCCAGTGATATTACCATTATACCCTTATTATAACAAGGGAAATTTGTAATATTTTACCGTAAACCGGCGTTTCACGATCTATAAATCAATCAATTAAACCAAAATTTGCTTTTCATTGGATTGTACTGCCGCACACAATCCTATTTCAGAGAACTGAACATTTCAAATAGTTGTATCCCATTATATTGATTATTACGCTATTAATATTCACTGTAGTCTGTGTCAGCTGATATCAACTGAATTATGATAACGTCTTTGTCATTGTCCATCTAAGGGACCTATAGTTGAAGAAAAAAACATATTGTATTGTATTGTAAAGACACTTAAGCTCCCCTTCCTCTCCGTTCCTTGGAAATGGTAGGAATTCAAAGGCGTCAAAATTTGTAAACAAAAGTTCATAAACAATAAAGTGTCGAATCCTTCTGGAGCACCCATTTGATTCTGTGCTTTTTTTTTTTTTTTTTTTTTTTTACCAAGAACTGCAAATAAAAGAATAATTTAGTTATTTAGTGCGAATCCCGGCCCCTCCCTTTTGAGGGGAAACAAATGCTTCCAGTGCATATTAAAATGAAATATAACAATGAGTATATAGTCATGGAGATGATATCAGTTTTTCGTACTGAAATAATTTGATTTGGGTTTAAACATAAGAATAATCTTGTTTTTAATGTAATTATTACATCAGTATATTGCATTGCTTTTTGAAATCATTTAGCCATATATATTTTTGAAATAATGAACTTCACTAAGTAGATCATAGATGGTTATGAGCATTTTTTTAAGATCGGTGTTATTCGCATAGCTCTTTAATTGTCATCTTTATTCGCTATTTTCAAGCTTTTTGTTGTTGTCTGTTAATCTCATATTTACACAATGAAATGTTCTATAATCTATGCATTTTTTTCTGAAGTATATTTTGACAGCTCTCCTCTTATTTTTAGATTTATAATGACCCCTTTGTTGAGACTATTTTATAGTTGTTGGTTGTTTTTTTATATCATATACAATAAACAATATACTCTACAAATCGTTTTTGCTTATTTTACTACATATGCAAAATTTGATTTCAGGTTTTCTGTACCTGTACTTCTGATTAAGGTTTACAAGAGTAAGGACAAGGCAAACGAGTCAAAAGTACAACCAGAATACCAAACTTCAATGCAAACTCAAAACGTCCAGAAAAAGTGACAAAATCAAATGCTCTCAACCAACGGAACAATTTCCTGACTTGGTACAGGCATTTTCAGAAAAGAAATGGAGCGTTAAAACTGTTTTTGTTTTGCTGACTTAACCTCCAACTTGCATGACAGTTTCTATTCTATAAACAAAATTGGGTGAGCAACCCAATTTACTCCAAACATTTTGAATACTTAGATAATAAATAAAGGCAACAGTAGTATACCGCTGTTCAAACTCATGAATCCATGGACAAAAAACAAAATCGGGGTAACAAACTTAAACTGAGGGAAACGCATTTAATATAAGAGGAGAACAACGAAACAACACTACAATGTAACACACACAGAAACGGACCAAGCAACAGACAAAATCCCACGAGAATAACAAATATAACATCAAAACTAAATACATGAATTTGGGATAGACAAGTACCGTGACACGTCTTATCGCAATGTGAATTTACACTAAAAAATAAGAGAAAACAAACGACGCAACGTTAAAATGTAACACACACGGAAACGAACTATAATATAACAATAGAGAGGTACCATTCACATATCAGTAACATTACCTGAGAAATATATAAAAAGATTCACATACATGAGATACTTATATTTTGACAATATACAAGGTTATGCTTTACTCATTCTATTCTGTATGGCGTTTTACTACTTAATCCCGGTTAGATGTATATTGATTTATATAATATTTGTTTAAGATTTGAACTGTCTTACTGGAACTGCGAGTTCTTTTAAATGTAGAATGTATTTTGTCTTTCTGTCAGTTGTTGTTATATGTCGTTTATAATCGTAATAACGTGTTATAGTATTCTTTTAATTCTTTTTTTTTTTTTAATATTATGTAGACGAAACGCGCGTCTGGCGTAAATACAAAATTTAATCTTGTATCTATGATGAGTTTATTATTCTGTTTAGTGTCTATTTTTGACGTGGCTCTGTATTTATACATCCCGTCATTGTGTTATTGTGCTATGGTATTTTTTTTTATTCTAGTCTTTTAATTTTGCTAATGTCCTGTGTTTATATGCCATTTTGTTTTGTTTAGTTTGGCTCGTTTAATTTGTTTAAATCTAAATATACAAATCCTTGTTAAAATTTTATAAAATATTTTCTTTAACCCTTTGACAAAAAAAAATAAGAATCTAAAAATCTTGAACCACACACTGTATCGAAAAAAATCATTGGATATATAGCAATTTGACAAACACTAATTTTGATCATTGAAAAGCCTAATTCTTCCTTAAAAAGAGAACGTGATTAAAACGTTCCGCTGATTTTTAAAGAGTTATTCCCTGTAGTGTAATATACCTCTTTAGGAAAAGAACACAATGTTAACTGCTTTACCCCTATTTTTGACAATTTATGTTTGTTTTGTTGCCATATCGTTCTAAATATAATGGAATTTTATGCGATTGTCATACAAATGAGAGGTTAAACTAGCTATAAAACAAGGTTTTAATCCACCATTTTCTACAGAAGAAAATGCCTGTAACATGTCAAGAATATGACAGTTGATAAACAATCGTTTAGAAAATACCCTTATCATGTCAGGAATATGACAGTTGATAAACAATCGTTTAATATGTTTGAGCTTTAGATTTTGTCATTTGATTAAGGACTTTCCATTTTGAATTTTCCTGAGAGTTCGGTATTTTTGTTATTTTTCTTTTCAAAACCAATTTCCTCCTGTAAGATAGAGGAGTGAGCACTGACTATCCTATTAAACCCGCATGCTTTATGTGTCTATCCAAACTCGTGATCCTGTAATTCAGTGGTTGTCCTGATTGCTGACTCCCATAGCCCTTTTTCTTGTGCTGATTTTAGAGTAAATCAGGTCGCTCGTGTTCTTTCTTGAATTGTTGAATTGTTTCACATTTTGTAATTAGGATGTATCTTATAGCTTAGGTCTTGGTATGGGATTTTTCTCATTTTAAGGGCAATATACACATTGTGTATCAGCACTAATATTTAACAAAGGGAGAACACGTAAAAGTTTCAATAGATATTGAAATTCAAAGGTGTGATGTATAACAAACGTATTATCAGCGAATAAGTAACAGGGTATCAGTCGAGCGATGAAACGGGTAACTACGCGCTAACAGGGTAATTTCACCTCTAAGAACCCATAGTTACCATCAGAGACAAGAAGAAGATAATATTTTTTTTCTAAAAGGTGCAACGTATAACAATTAAACTCATCATAGATACCAGGACTAAATTTTATATATACGCCAGACGCGCGTTTCGTCTACAAAAGACTCATCAGTGACAAACGTATTATAAGCATGTAAGGAACGAATGAGTAACAGGGTATCAGGCGAGTGCTGAATCGGGTACACACGCGCTAGTTGTGCTATTTCACTTCTTAGAACCCATAGATATCATGAGAGACAAGAAAACAAATTGAAAATCGTTTTTTTTTAAAGTGCAACGTATAACAAACGTATTATGAGCAAACAAGTAACGAAAAACTACCAGGGTATCAGTCGAGCGCTGAAACGGGTAACTACGTGCTAATAGGGTAATTTCACCTCTAAGAACCCATAGTTACCACCAGAGGCAAGAAAACAATAGAAAATCTTTTTTTAAAGGTGCAACGTATAACAAACGTATTACCAGCGAATAAGTAACGAATAAGTAACAGGGTATCAGTCGAGCGCTGAATTGGGTACATACACACTAATAGGGTTATTACACCTCTAAGAACCTATAATTACCAACAGAGACAAGAAAAAGAAAAGCTGTTAGGCAGAACGTATTAAAATAGAATAAGGAACAAATTAGTATCGAATATAAAGTAACAGGATCGGTTGAGCACAAACACGGATACATACGTGTTAAAAGGGTAGTTTTACCTCAACAAATTAAAAAAAACTATTACCAGAGATAGAATATAAAGAATTAAAAAGAGGGAAAGATATTAAAAATCGAATAAGTAACGAAAAAGGAATAAGGAATAAGTATTGAATAGGTAACGAATAAGGAATTAGTAAGGATTGAAGAATAAGTAAGGAATAAGGAATTAGTCACGAATAAGGAATAAGTAACCAACTTGACGACCCTTAATATCCTTCATCATTATTGAAATGAATGATATTCCTTAAATAAACTTGAAATATTGAAAAATATCATAGATTGATAAGAATCATCTAACATCATTTTGTTATCCGAAATATTTATTGATATTTGTATTTAATTTTCTCTCTTTTTAATTTCATATTTGTCAATATACGACTAAACTAAAAGAATTATCATTAAGATAAGATTTTATTTTTGCAAAACATTTTAGTTATTATACATTACGTACAAACTTATGTCTTAATAATGTACGTTTTGTGTATTCTTCAACCTTTGAAACCAAAATTTTGTGTTAATCAAATATTGACTATATAGGGCAAGAAACTGTCAATAAATCATAAGAATATTATTAATAATTGCAAAAAGTTAGATTATATTTGTTCAGCTGTGTTTGAAGGTAACTGAATTTAAAAAAAACCCACTACTCTGATATCTCTTAAATTAAGTAAATGTATTTAAAAATCCTAATACCTCTTAGGGATATCATAAACAATAAATAAATTACATTTGCTTCACCAAAATACATTATTGTTTTTCTATCCATACCCTGATCATAACAATAAGTTTCAATAATCAAGCTGTTCACAACTTGTAATACAGTGCACTTAAAACGTGATAGACACGGACTTCAATGATTCTAACTTTATAAACTGGCAAAAAGGTATCACCAAAAAAACTTTTAACTAGCATCGTGTCTATGTCCAATCTCCTTGCTCTCTTTTCGCAATTCCTTCTGTCATAATTGTAAACTCCCATATAAACAAAGTTGACCTTAGATGGATTTCGCTATTGTATTTAGGTACTTTTTGGTAATACATATAATAGCTCCTCGCATTTGAGTGCCTAAAACATTCATGGCTTTTTCGTGAGGATTTCTTATGGAGCTAAAACGAAAAGGCGATTCGAACGTAACTAATTTGCGTCTGGCAAATCTAAATCCTGGTATCTATGATGAGTTTATTATGAGGTGTCGTTTTCATTGGCTATGTTAT
This sequence comes from Mytilus edulis, assembly GCF_963676685.1. Classification (NCBI taxonomy): domain Eukaryota; kingdom Metazoa; phylum Mollusca; class Bivalvia; order Mytilida; family Mytilidae; genus Mytilus; species Mytilus edulis. The sequence continues at coordinate 102,563,181 of NC_092344.1, read as the reverse complement.
CAGCTCAATAGTCAGTGTTTCGGTTTTGAAATGATTTATAACTTTTTTTTTTAATTCCTCGTTCATCAATTAAGTAATAACTACGAAACTAAGGTTCCAACTCCTTCATGCAAAGTTCAACTCTGCACGTTTTCAAGTACCTATAAATCATTCGCTTTAACATTGAAGAACTGGCGAAATCCAGAAAAAATACAGTTTGGACGCAACAATGAAATAGGATATTGGGAAAGTCGTTAATATTAGAAAGGTTTTAGATTGTACAGTAAATACAAACAGAATAAATAGACCACGCGCTTTATTTTATCGAATGGAAACGTGCGTAAACTTGCATTTTGTGTATCTATTTACTATATATTACCTATTTTTGATATCTTGTTATTAAATGAGGAAATATAAAAATAGAAGATGTTGTATGATTGCCAATGAGACAAATCTCCACAAGAAACCAAATGACCTAGAAATTAACAACTATAGGCCATCGTACAACACTCATCAATGAGGGAAGATCATACCGCATATATAGTCAGTTACAAAAGGTCACGACATCACAAATGTAAAAAAAAAATCAAAAAGAGAAAACTAGCGGCCTAATTTATGTTAAAAATATCAACAACAACCACTGAAGTAAAAGCTTCAAAATATGAACAGGCATGTGCATAATGTGGCAGTGTAAAACTTTTTTGAAATTTGCATTAGTGTCTTCCCGTACTTCGACGCTCAGCGGAAGTGCGAGGGAAAATCCTTGATGAAAGAAAAAGGTTAATGAAACCCGAAAGATAACCACCAAACAACTTTCTTGCATGATGAACTATTTCGTTGTCGAATATACGCTGTATAATAAATGTTAAAAATCGTGCAAAGAGGACTAAGTTTCATATATATACATGCATTGGTTCGATAATTTAATTAACATAATTTCAAGAAACTCGTTTCTTATAACTTTAACATTTAAAGAAGCAATCAACATTATATGATTTTTTTGGTACATAGGAATCTTTTTAAAACCCTATTCTAGTTCAGTTTTGGATTTACAAGTATTGTGTCCTCGAAGACCACTGAGGGGACATTAATGGTTGAAACGCACATCCATGGCAGTTCCGCTGATGTTATTGAAATTTCTAAAAACAAGATGTATAAAAACAAAGCTATATTAAGTATAAAAACATTCTAACAAGAATAAATACAAAATCATCAGAAAATTGATGAAATAAAAAAAATTTAAAACAACAACAGTATATAAATAGATAGATAATAAATTAATTTATAAATACAACAAGAATGTGCATGTAAATATATTTAAAAATGCAATGTATAACATTCTAGAAGATGGATTTTAAAAGACTTTTTTTATAAAGTATATAATACAATAAATAAAACCAGATTTAACTATTTTAAAAAATGTTTGCAAAATATTCATATTCATAAACCCTCAATTATAAAATATATAAAAATGATAGTATCACAGTTATCATAAAAATGAAAGCTCTAAAAAAGATATATCACAGAAAAGACAATCTGACAAGATTAAAAACTTAACAGTATTTCGATGCAAGCTTAGCCACTAAAAGTAGTAACATATTGGTGATGCTGTGAAATCTTTTTTGATCGTTACCTGTGAATAAAAAAAAGTATTACTTTTTAAGACATTTCTATTCATTGATTAGTGCTCAACCATTAACATTAATAGGGGAAAGTAGGAACAGTTTTAATATCTTCAAACTAACTATTGGGTTTTTTTTTGGTGTAGCTCGTTATGCTCAATTTTAAGTATTTTATGAAGGGTTATATGAACTGTCTTTTCGTTTTAAATATCTCCTTGTTATCTTATCTCTCTTTTTAGATCTCTATTTCAAAAGAGAAAAAGCATAAAAAAAGCCTGAATCTTACTGTATCCAAAATATAGCTCCTTTTAAAGGAAATTTAGAAACTTTTTTCTATTTCAGTTCAAGATGATTGATGTATCTTCTACTAATTGAATTAAATAAAAAAAAACATAAACTTCACAATATGAAAAAACCCAGAAAAGTACATCAATGATACAACTTTTTCAAGAGTCAAATTCCTGATCTGTAAATCACATAATGTGAATTAAAATGCATTGGTTTCGACACCTAATATCGGTCTCAGATATATGTAAATTTATTTTGATGATGACAAGAATCGCTAGGCTCTTAATTGTTCAGAACAATGTAATAGCTATAGTGCGTCCAATAGAAAAGAGGAAAGACATCTATACTATTAAACGAGAAGACCTCATTTTGGGTGTCGCTTCTCCTTCTTCCACAATAAATTAATCATCATGCCTCTGTGTCCTATAGGTAACATGTATAGTCGCATTTGTCATCCATTCTTATGATCATTCAGTTTGGGTTATTTTGGGATAAAAACGAAAAAGAATGCGTCCGGATATTTTCCCGTCATTGGACAAAACTTTAAGTCAGATTAGACTTCCGGTTTGTGTTTTTCTGTACCTTGAACATACAAAGACTATGAATAAAGTATATGAATTTGCTCTCTGCTGTCATTTTGAGTTCTAGCAGAACTTTTCATATAAAGGGAGGGGGGCACTGACTGACCTAAAAGGGAGGAGGGTTCCTCTCATGCTTCAGTGATTCCCCATATAATCAACAAATTTTTTGAACGAAATGGGGGGCATGGCCCCTACCCCCCTTTGGGATCCGCCTATGGTTTATAATCAACGGCGGTCACTGCGGATATATTTCTGTAAATACTTACATACATTTACTATGAATAACTGTATTTGTTATAATTTACTATAAATTACTTTTCTGTACCTTGAACATACAAAGACTATGAATAAAGTATATAAATTTGCTTTCTGCTATCATTTTGAGTTCTAGCATTTATCATACTTGCTTAACGTGTTTCAGTTTGGGTTATTTTGGGAGGAAAACGAAAATGAATAATATTTGTTATTTACTATCATTTAGTTCACAGGGGCGGATCTAGAACTTTTCATAAGGGAGGGGGGCACTGACTGACCTAAAAGGGGGGGGGGCGTTCCTCTCATACTTCATTGATTCCCCATATAATCAACAATTGTTTTTTCAACGGGTCCCCCCTGGGATCTGCCTATGGTTTATTATCAACGGCGGTCACTGCGGATATATTTCTGTATACATACATGTACTATGAATACTGTATATATATATATATGTAAGTACCTTTGACTTTTGATACCTCTACTGAAATTCTCTGTATAGTAATTAAAGTATATATGCATGTTCATAGAGTACAGAAAAACAGAAAGTATAAAAATCGGTATTTGGAAAATAGGGGGAGGGCAAAATAAATGTGCCCAGTCCCTAAGTACCCTTGACTTTTGATACCTCTCCTGAAATTCTCTGTATAATAATTAAAGTATATATGCATGTTCATAGAGTACAGAAAAACAGAAGGTATAAAAATCGGTATTTGGAAAATAGGGGGAGGGCAAAAAAATGTGCCCAATCCCTAAGTACCTTTGACTTTTGATATCTCTCCTGAAATTCTCCAGTCAGTATATTTTTTTTACAGTTTACATACGCGCGATTTCGCGGGTGTGTTTTAGTAAACAATTAAATACAAAAGAAACATCTTCCAATTTATCTTTTAGCTAATTCAGATATTGAATAAATATATTACAAAATACTTACATCCTGAATTAAAACAGTTGGAGTTTATATCACAGAGAGATGCATCAGTTGTAGAGGAAGCAACAGGGGTCGTGGTATTAGATGCGCCTGTTACAGATGTAGTAGTTGTGGAAAGAACGCTTGTTGATGCTCTCTGTGTTGTACTAGTTGACGACGTAACCGAAGATAAACTAGCAGTACTTGACACCATATCAGATTTGGTAGTGATTTGTATACTTGGAGAATCTGCTGTTGTGAAATCGGTTGTAATTGCATTTTGAGTTACCATGCTTTCATCATTTGTTGTTAATGGTAATCCAGTAGAAACTAAAGTATCTGTAGAAGATGAATCTGAATCGTCTTTGGATTCGGTAGTGAAATGTATATTGATTGGTTGAGTACTGGTTCGTGATTCATCCGTTGATGAAGTAACTGAAGATAAACTTGCAATATTTGACAGCATTTCAGATTTGATAGTGGTTTTTGCATTTAAAGAATCTCCAGTCGTTAAATCGGTTGTAATTGCATTTTGAGTGCTTTGGTCAACTTCTGTTGTTAATGGGAATCCATTGGAAACATATTCTTGTCTTGATGGCTCTGAATATGTTGACCTACTTGATAAAGTACTTATAGAAGATGAACCTAAATCATATTTTGGTTCTGTAGTAAAATGCATATTGGTTGGTTCGGTACTGGTTCGTGTTTCATCCGTTGACAAAATCTCCGTTTCAGTAATTGTCATTGTAATCATTGAATCTTTATTGTTAACTGAAGCCGATGTACTTGTTTCAGATGTATATTTCGAAGCCAATGAGTTCTGTTCGAACTTGTCTCTTGTAAATATCAACGAATTCGAGCTGGTTGGTGTTTCCATGTTGTGTGTACTGCTAATTGCATCTATGTGTGGTCCAGTATGAATTTGGTTTGTCGCGGAGTTGGTATCAGTAAATTTACTGGTAGGCATGTCTGTAATGGTTTCAGAACTTCCTTCGATTGGTAATTGCTCTGTACTTAACGAGTTTAATCCCAGAGTTCTTGTAAACAAATCGTACGTTGGAAAGTTTCCAAGGTTATCCATTGAAGTTGAAGGACTGTTATACTCATCAGTGGTTAGAGAAAATACATCTTCTGGTGGTAGTGTTTCGTGTGTATTTATTACATTTGATACATCGTTTGGACTACTTTGATACAGACTTGGGTCAGAGGTTGACTTGAGTATTGAAGTTTTTTCAGTAGTACTAACATAACCGCCTAAATTTTCTGTTGTTGACATGGAAGAGGTAAATTCTGAAATATGAGATAATATCAACAATATTTACACTATAGTCTTATTTAATTTAATTTGAACTGCTTGATTTTGTTTTGTTTTGTACTCTTTAACCAACACTTTTATTCACGAGGAAGTTAATATCTGAATTAACTCAATATTAAACGTACCAAATCAATTAAAACAAATATTCTACCTTCATACTACCAATACTGTTAAATCTTATTTAAACCCATCATTTTGATATGAGCGTCCCTGATGAGTCTATATGAGATCTATATCACTAACGGAAAGCTTAATACTAAAAGGAGTAGGTCCGGTAAGGGCCGATTTTGGCCTCAAATTTCAAGTTCATCTAACGAAAGTTTTTGGACACTTTTTAAACACTTAAGTGTCTATTTCAATTGATTCGATTAGTTTATGTGAAAGATTTTAACTGTTTTAGTCAATAAAAACGCTCTGATTCAAGCTTAAATATGAAAAATCTATCAAATATGCCAAAAATCGTCACTTTTCAGATGGTTTTTGTCAAAAATGAAAGTGGCCGCATTCGTGTTCATCCTCAATCTTTATATATGTTTTGTATTATCATCAAATCCAACTTACATTTCAATATTATGAATGAACACGAATGCGGCCACTTTGATTTTAGACGGAAACCGTCTAAAAAATGACCAAAATGGTAAAATTTTGAAGATTTTAGTAATTTAGCATGACTTAATGATGCTAAAACGCGATATTTGTGCATTGTATCGTCAAGAACAGCTCATATTTATGTAGCAGAAGCATTTTACTTTCCAAAATATAGCTTAAAGATTACATTTTCACAATTTTCTAAAACTGCTATATTTTGGGGCCAAAAAGGGGTCTTAGTGAACCTACTCCTTTATGATAAAAGAGATGATTTTTCATTTCCTATCGTTAATTTTCCATTTTTAGATGGTGACGTTCCCTTGTCACCATCTTACGGTGTTTATATATCTCAACTTGTACGATTTGCTCGTGTATGTAACAATGTTTTAAATTTTAACGAGAGAAATTTATGTATTACTGAAAAATTATTACACCAGGGTTTTCGATATCACAAACTAGTCAAAACATTTACTAAATTTTATCATTGGTATAAGGACATCATTCGTAAATATATCTCAACATGTAGACTTCTTATACGTTTAGGTATTTCACATCCAATTTTTTTATGGAAATATTCTTTATAAAGCACAAAAATGTCAATATTCACTACAGAAACTAACAAAACCTTTAAATAGACTTATTAAGAAGGGATATAGTTACGATACTGTTGTCAGGTCATTAAAGATTGCATATTTTGGCGTTAATATTGATTCACTTATAAGGTCTTTGAATCGGAACTAAACACATTTATCCAAAAAACAGTTGTTGGCATGACACGGGTTATGTTCTTCTCATATATGTTATGATGGTATGATACTAAACCCCTAACGGGAAGGATTGTGCCTGATATTCATATGATATTCATAATCTTTCAATCAGTTTAATTGAAGTCTGGAGCTGGCATGTCAGTTAACTGCTAGTAGTCTGTTGTTATTTATGTATAATTGTCATTTTGTTTATTTTCTTTGGTTACATCTTCTGACATCAGACTCGGACTTCTCTTGAATTGAATTTTAAATGTACGTATCGTTATGCGTTTACTTTTCTACATTGGCTAGAGGTATAGGGGGAGGGTTGAGATCTCATAAACATGTTTAACCCCGCCGCATTTTTGCGCCTGTCCCAAGTCAGGAGCCTCTGGTCTTTGTTAGTCTTGTATTATTTTAATTTTAGTTTCTTGTGTACAATTTGGAAATTAGTATGGCGTTCATTATCACTGAACTAGTATATATTTGTTTAGGGGCCAGCTGAAGGACGCCTCCGGGTGCGGGAATTCCTCGTTACATTGAAGACCTGTTGGTGACCTTCTGCTGTTGTTTTTTCTTTGGTCGGGTTGTTATCTCTTTGATACATTCCCCATTTCCATTCTCAATTTTATTATTATGTAGACGAAACACGCGTCTGGCGTATTACAGTATAATCCTGGTAGGTACCTTTGATAACTATTATGTAAGAATAACCTTGCAATTAAGTTTAAGCATTTATACATGATCTTTCAACCTTCGGTTTTATGAAAACTAACTGAATTAGTATCAAAATTCCAGAACTATTACCAAAGAAAGTGTTTTTATCTCGTTAGTTGTGATTATCATCTGATGAATTTATTATACATACGGTTTTGGTGAATTTTGAATAAGCATTTTGCAAAATTCCCCATAACTTCTTTTATTCCCCAAGAGCAACTTCGTACGTCGTTTATTCCCCAAGAGCAACTTCGTACGTCGTTTATTCCCCAAGAGCAACTTCGTACCATAAACCCAAACCTTAAACCTGGCACAAAAACTAAAAAAAACCTGCTAATCTAAAAGAAATTAAATTGCTTGAAATAAAATAAAAGTTTCTCAGACTTTATAAGTTTTATGTGTTTGTCTACAAAAATGTCTCATACAATGATGTTAATGTTCTTAAAATATGTTTTGTCCTATTGATAACAATTATTACTGAAATATAAAACCTGTACGTCTAAGATTGTAAGTTGTGGTCGAATATGTCTATTAAACACTTTAATGACATCACAGTGGCATTGAAAATGACATGTTTACACTTAAATTACATCAGTATATTATCATAATCATTTGTCATTCAAGTTAATATATTCTGTATAACATTAAAGAATATGAAACTTTTTGATAGTTTTAAGTGACCAGGATGTCACAAGAAGTAAGGTTTAATTAAACATCCATAGACACATTTGAACTAGGATGGAGTTTTTACTGTTCTCTTGTGTCCCTTATAGTCGTAAAACTCCTCACATTTTCAAGTACTTATACGTCCTTGCCTCGGTGCTTTAGTCGTTCCTAGTGGTGAAGGTTAACCAAGAAAAGCAGTAAGGGCGCAACACAAAATGTGTCATTTTAGTTAATTCGATACCTCTGTGGTGAAGTGAAAGAAAACGAAAATACCATAGGCGCAGTGAAACTCTGACAACATTTTTGATTAAAATACCCTTTCTTAATAACTCCGTTCTTCATTTTTGAATTATTCGAATATGTTCTACCTTTAATTAAGTTTTTATTGTACTTGAACATTATATGTGCTTGTACTTATATTCAGAATGATATACCTACTGATGGATAACTTTGTTTGTGGACAAGTCTGAATAGATTTTCTGAATGGCGTCATTCCTTGTCAATACTGCGTTATTTGTAGTTCATTATAATATGTATATGAATATAAATTAACGTCGTCCTTATAGACTTTGGTGTGTTTTTGATCCAATTAACAAATACCTGTTGAATGCCTTCATTACTTGCATACACTACTTTAATTTTAAAAATTTGTGTTTCTTTTTCTTGTGTACGATGTACATGAATCACATTACTATTGTTTGTCTGATTATTATTTGATTTTTAGCCATGGCGTTTTCAGTTTATTTTCAATCTATGAGTTTGACTTCTTTCTGGTATCTTTCGTCCCTCTTTTGAACTTAAGTCTAATAAAATATAAACCATTGCTTATGAAAATTGTGTCTAGAATTGCATGTGCTTGCTTATACTTCAATTCATTCCCATTTTGTTCTCTTATTATGTATTTCGAATTCTTTAACCTGTTTTTGCCGAATTGTTCAAATTTTTATGTGTCAATATTCCTAATGCGCCTCAAACCAAAACTAAAGATGTAGAAAACAAATATCCACAGTGCAGTAATAATGGCCATAATCACATTTTTCTTAAAAAGCATTTAGCTTAACCATTTGTGTTTAATTGAAGAGCACAGGAACTTAGAAAAAAAGATGTAAAAAATGGTATCATACCACTCATCACGAAAACATACCTGTATCGATGCAATGAACACCAGCATCCTGCTCAGAATCACACATTCTCATACTGTCACTGGCGTCATATGTACACTCTGATAGATCCGTTTCATTACCTGTGCAGTATACGTTAAACATACTTCTACTGAAATTGTAATCCCGATTGATAGGTGTAGCTTTACCAATATCTCCCATTCCAGTTTGCTTGCATACAACTGTAGCATCTTGATCGTTCCAATTGTAGGCACATACTGTTGAAGTATTATATGTCTCTGCGTTGTACAAAAGTACTCGACCATCATGTCCTACAAGCACTGACGTATTACCTGCAACTTTAAAGAGCAATAATTATATCATACTTTGCATTCTATAAACAGTAATTAGTTTTGTCCAGTGTGAAATCTGTACTTAACTTCTGCACACGATAAATGAAAGAAAACGACATTTCTTGTTGGACTGAAAACTGTTGGCATTACTCAAATCATCACTCTTTATTGCATTTAACATGTGACTGTAAGAAGAACCGACTACTTTTCGATTTAACTGAAACTGACGCAATATTTTCAACCTTGAGTTCAGTTTTCTTGTAAAATGATTTTTCTTTCAACTTTCAAGGAAAACATACCTTGAGAATCACACTCAACACCAGCATCAGACGCATATTCACATGACCCATAGTAGTCAGTCAACTGATAATGACAGTCATAAATGCTCGCTTCACTGCCCATGCATTCTAAGCTATACATATTCCTTGTATAGTTGTGATCTCTTGGAAGATAGAATGCTGTACCACTGTCTCCCATCCCCAGTTGTCTGCAAACAACGCCAGCCCCTTGATTAGTCCACATGTACGAACAAACTGTTGATGTATCGCCTGTCTGTGTGTTATAAAAGAGTATACGACCGTCTGGTCCCAACACCAATTGGGTTTGATCTACAAGAAACATTCGAATTGTGTATTTTCTGAAACTGACGACAGACAATGATTGTAACAGAAAAAAAACTTTCAATGTCATATTCATCTCTTGTTGATTAATAAATATTACAATTTTTGAAATCCGTCTAACGTATGTGTCAATATCCCTAATGCGCCTCGAATTGAGGTACTCAAATTTAAGATGTAGAAAACAAATATCCACAGTGCAGTAATAATAGCCATAATCACATTTTTCTTAAAAAGCATTTAGCTTAACCATTTGTGTTTAATTGAAGAGCACAGGAACTTAGAAAAAAACATTTAAAAAATGGTAATGTTATCATACCACTCATCACGAAAACATACCTGTATCGATGCAATGAACACCAGCATCCTGCTCAAAATCACACATTCTCATACTGTCACTGGTGTCATATGTACACTCTGATAGATCCGTTTCATTACCTGTGCAGTATACGTTAAACATACTTCTACTGAAATTGTAATCCCGATTGATAGGTGTAGCTTTACCAATATCTCCCATTCCAGTTTGCTTGCATACAACTGTAGCATCTTGATCGTTCCAATTGTAGGCACATACTGTTGAAGTATTATATGTCTCTGCGTTGTACAAAAGTACTCGACCATCATGTCCTACAAGCACTGACGTATTACCTGCAACTATAAAGAGCAATAATTATATCATACTTTGCATTCTATAAACAGTAATTAGCTTTGTCCAGTGTGAAATCTGTACTTAACTTCTGCACACGATAAATGAAAGAAAACGACATTTCTTGTTGGACTGAAAACTGTTGGCATTACTCAAATCATCACTCTTTATTGCATTTAACATGTGACTGTAAGAAGAACCGACTACTTTTCGATTTAACTGAAACTGACGCAATATTTTCAACCTTGAATTCAGTTTTCTTGTAAAATGATTTTTCTTTCAACTTTCAAGGAAAACATACCTTGAGAATCACACTCAACACCAGCATCAGACGCATATTCACATGACCCATAGTAGTCAGTCAACTGATAATGACAGTCATAAATGTTCGCTTCACTGCCCATGCATTCTAAGCTATACATATTCCTTGTATAGTTGTGATCTCTTGGAAGATAGAATGCTGTACCACTGTCTCCCATCCCCAGTTGTCTGCAAACAACGCCAGCCCCTTGATTAGTCCACATGTACGAACAAACTGTTGATGTATCGCCTGTCTGTGTGTTATAAAAGAGTATACGACCGTCTGGTCCCAACACCAATTGGGTTTGATCTACAAGAAACATTCGAATTGTGTATTTTCTGAAACTGACGACAGACAATGATTGTAACAGAAAAAAAACTTTCAATGTCATATTCATCTCTTGTTGATTAATAAATATTACAATTTTTGAAATCCGTCTAACGTATGTGTCAATATCCCTAATGCGTCTCGAATTGAGGTACTCAAATTTAAGATGTAGAAAACAAATATCCACAGTGCAGTAATAATAGCCATAATCACATTTTTCTTAAAAAGCATTTAGCTTAACCATTTGTGTTTAATTGAAGAGCACAGGAACTTAGAAAAAAACATTTAAAAAATGGTAATGTTATCATACCACTCATCACGAAAACATACCTGTATCGATGCAATGAACACCAGCATCCTGCTCAAAATCACACATTCTCATACTGTCACTGGTGTCATATGTACACTCTGATAGATCCGTTTCATTACCTGTGCAGTATACGTTAAACATACTTCTACTGAAATTGTAATCCCGATTGATAGGTGTAGCTTTACCAATATCTCCCATTCCAGTTTGCTTGCATACAACTGTAGCATCTTGATCGTTCCAATTGTAGGCACATACTGTTGAAGTATTATATGTCTCTGCGTTGTACAAAAGTACTCGACCATCATGTCCTACAAGCACTGACGTATTACCTGCAACTATAAAGAGCAATAATTATATCATACTTTGCATTCTATAAACAGTAATTAGCTTTGTCCAGTGTGAAATATGTACTTAACTTCTGCACACGATAAATGAAAGAAAACGACATTTCTTGTTGGACTGAAAACTGTTGGCATTACTCAAATCATCACTCTTTATTGCATTTAACATGTGACTGTAAGAAGAACCGACTACTTTTCGATTTAACTGAAACTGACGCAATATTTTCAACCTTGAATTCAGTTTTCTTGTAAAATGATTTTTCTTTCAACTTTCAAGGAAAACATACCTTGAGAATCACACTCAACACCAGCATCAGACGCATATTCACATGACCCATAGTAGTCAGTCAACTGATAATGACAGTCATAAATGTTCGCTTCACTGCCCATGCATTCTAAGCTATACATATTCCTTGTATAGTTGTGATCTCTTGGAAGATAGAATGCTGTACCACTGTCTCCCATCCCCAGTTGTCTGCAAACAACGCCAGCCCCTTGATTAGTCCACATGTACGAACAAACTGTTGATGTATCGCCTGTCTGTGTGTTATAAAAGAGTATACGACCGTCTGGTCCCAACACCAATTGGGTTTGATCTACAAGAAACATTCGAATTGTGTATTTTCTGAAACTGACGACAGACAATGATTGTAACAGAAAAAAAACTTTCAATGTCATATTCATCTCTTGTTGATTAATAAATATTACAATTTTTGAAATCCGTCTAACGTATGTGTCAATATCCCTAATGCGCCTCGAATTGAGGTACTCAAATTTAAGATGTAGAAAACAAATATCCACAGTGCAGTAATAATAGCCATAATCACATTTTTCTTAAAAAGCATTTAGCTTAACCATTTGTGTTTAATTGAAGAGCACAGGAACTTAGAAAAAAACATTTAAAAAATGGTAATGTTATCATACCACTCATCACGAAAACATACCTGTATCGATGCAATGAACACCAGCATCCTGCTCAAAATCACACATTCTCATACTGTCACTGGTGTCATATGTACACTCTGATAGATCCGTTTCATTACCTGTGCAGTATACGTTAAACATACTTCTACTGAAATTGTAATCCCGATTGATAGGTGTAGCTTTACCAATATCTCCCATTCCAGTTTGCTTGCATACAACTGTAGCATCTTGATCGTTCCAATTGTAGGCACATACTGTTGAAGTATTATATGTCTCTGCGTTGTACAAAAGTACTCGACCATCATGTCCTACAAGCACTGACGTATTACCTGCAACTATAAAGAGCAATAATTATATCATACTTTGCATTCTATAAACAGTAATTAGCTTTGTCCAGTGTGAAATCTGTACTTAACTTCTGCACACGATAAATGAAAGAAAACGACATTTCTTGTTGGACTGAAAACTGTTGGCATTACTCAAATCATCACTCTTTATTGCATTTAACATGTGACTGTAAGAAGAACCGACTACTTTTCGATTTAACTGAAACTGACGCAATATTTTCAACCTTGAATTCAGTTTTCTTGTAAAATGATTTTTCTTTCAACTTTCAAGGAAAACATACCTTGAGAATCACACTCAACACCAGCATCAGACGCATATTCACATGACCCATAGTAGTCAGTCAACTGATAATGACAGTCATAAATGTTCGCTTCACTGCCCATGCATTCTAAGCTATACATATTCCTTGTATAGTTGTGATCTCTTGGAAGATAGAATGCTGTACCACTGTCTCCCATCCCCAGTTGTCTGCAAACAACGCCAGCCCCTTGATTAGTCCACATGTACGAACAAACTGTTGATGTATCGCCTGTCTGTGTGTTATAAAAGAGTATACGACCGTCTGGTCCCAACACCAATTGGGTTTGATCTACAAGAAACATTCGAATTGTGTATTTTCTGAAACTGACGACAGACAATGATTGTAACAGAAAAAAAACTTTCAATGTCATATTCATCTCTTGTTGATTAATAAATATTACAATTTTTGAAATCCGTCTAACGTATGTGTCAATATCCCTAATGCGTCTCGAATTGAGGTACTCAAATTTAAGATGTAGAAAACAAATATCCACAGTGCAGTAATAATAGCCATAATCACATTTTTCTTAAAAAGCATTTAGCTTAACCATTTGTGTTTAATTGAAGAGCACAGGAACTTAGAAAAAAACATTTAAAAAATGGTAATGTTATCATACCACTCATCACGAAAACATACCTGTATCGATGCAATGAACACCAGCATCCTGCTCAAAATCACACATTCTCATACTGTCACTGGTGTCATATGTACACTCTGATAGATCCGTTTCATTACCTGTGCAGTATACGTTAAACATACTTCTACTGAAATTGTAATCCCGATTGATAGGTGTAGCTTTACCAATATCTCCCATTCCAGTTTGCTTGCATACAACTGTAGCATCTTGATCGTTCCAATTGTAGGCACATACTGTTGAAGTATTATATGTCTCTGCGTTGTACAAAAGTACTCGACCATCATGTCCTACAAGCACTGACGTATTACCTGCAACTATAAAGAGCAATAATTATATCATACTTTGCATTCTATAAACAGTAATTAGCTTTGTCCAGTGTGAAATATGTACTTAACTTCTGCACACGATAAATGAAAGAAAACGACATTTCTTGTTGGACTGAAAACTGTTGGCATTACTCAAATCATCACTCTTTATTGCATTTAACATGTGACTGTAAGAAGAACCGACTACTTTTCGATTTAACTGAAACTGACGCAATATTTTCAACCTTGAATTCAGTTTTCTTGTAAAATGATTTTTCTTTCAACTTTCAAGGAAAACATACCTTGAGAATCACACTCAACACCAGCATCAGACGCATATTCACATGACCCATAGTAGTCAGTCAACTGATAATGACAGTCATAAATGTTCGCTTCACTGCCCATGCATTCTAAGCTATACATATTCCTTGTATAGTTGTGATCTCTTGGAAGATAGAATGCTGTACCACTGTCTCCCATCCCCAGTTGTCTGCAAACAACGCCAGCCCCTTGATTAGTCCACATGTACGAACAAACTGTTGATGTATCGCCTGTCTGTGTGTTATAAAAGAGTATACGACCGTCTGGTCCCAACACCAATTGGGTTTGATCTACAAGAAACATTCGAATTGTGTATTTTCTGAAACTGACGACAGACAATGATTGTAACAGAAAAAAAACTTTCAATGTCATATTCATCTCTTGTTGATTAATAAATATTACAATTTTTGAAATCCGTCTAACGTATGTGTCAATATCCCTAATGCGCCTCGAATTGAGGTACTCAAATTTAAGATGTAGAAAACAAATATCCACAGTGCAGTAATAATAGCCATAATCACATTTTTCTTAAAAAGCATTTAGCTTAACCATTTGTGTTTAATTGAAGAGCACAGGAACTTAGAAAAAAACATTTAAAAAATGGTAATGTTATCATACCACTCATCACGAAAACATACCTGTATCGATGCAATGAACACCAGCATCCTGCTCAAAATCACACATTCTCATACTGTCACTGGTGTCATATGTACACTCTGATAGATCCGTTTCATTACCTGTGCAGTATACGTTAAACATACTTCTACTGAAATTGTAATCCCGATTGATAGGTGTAGCTTTACCAATATCTCCCATTCCAGTTTGCTTGCATACAACTGTAGCATCTTGATCGTTCCAATTGTAGGCACATACTGTTGAAGTATTATATGTCTCTGCGTTGTACAAAAGTACTCGACCATCATGTCCTACAAGCACTGACGTATTACCTGCAACTATAAAGAGCAATAATTATATCATACTTTGCATTCTATAAACAGTAATTAGCTTTGTCCAGTGTGAAATCTGTACTTAACTTCTGCACACGATAAATGAAAGAAAACGACATTTCTTGTTGGACTGAAAACTGTTGGCATTACTCAAATCATCACTCTTTATTGCATTTAACATGTGACTGTAAGAAGAACCGACTACTTTTCGATTTAACTGAAACTGACGCAATATTTTCAACCTTGAATTCAGTTTTCTTGTAAAATGATTTTTCTTTCAACTTTCAAGGAAAACATACCTTGAGAATCACACTCAACACCAGCATCAGACGCATATTCACATGACCCATAGTAGTCAGTCAACTGATAATGACAGTCATAAATGTTCGCTTCACTGCCCATGCATTCTAAGCTATACATATTCCTTGTATAGTTGTGATCTCTTGGAAGATAGAATGCTGTACCACTGTCTCCCATCCCCAGTTGTCTGCAAACAACGCCAGCCCCTTGATTAGTCCACATGTACGAACAAACTGTTGATGTATCGCCTGTCTGTGTGTTATAAAAGAGTATACGACCGTCTGGTCCCAACACCAATTGGGTTTGATCTACAAGAAACATTCGAATTGTGTATTTTCTGAAACTGACGACAGACAATGATTGTAACAGAAAAAAAACTTTCAATGTCATATTCATCTCTTGTTGATTAATAAATATTACAATTTTTGAAATCCGTCTAACGTATGTGTCAATATCCCTAATGCGCCTCGAATTGAGGTACTCAAATTTAAGATGTAGAAAACAAATATCCACAGTGCAGTAATAATAGCCATAATCACATTTTTCTTAAAAAGCATTTAGCTTAACCATTTGTGTTTAATTGAAGAGCACAGGAACTTAGAAAAAAACATTTAAAAAATGGTAATGTTATCATACCACTCATCACGAAAACATACCTGTATCGATGCAATGAACACCAGCATCCTGCTCAAAATCACACATTCTCATACTGTCACTGGTGTCATATGTACACTCTGATAGATCCGTTTCATTACCTGTGCAGTATTCGTTAAACATACTTCTACTGAAATTGTAATCCCGATTGATAGGTGTAGCTTTACCAATATCTCCCATTCCAGTTTGCTTGCATACAACTGTAGCATCTTGATCGTTCCAATTGTAGGCACATACTGTTGAAGTATTATATGTCTCTGCGTTGTACAAAAGTACTCGACCATCATGTCCTACAAGCACTGACGTATTACCTGCAACTATAAAGAGCAATAATTATATCATACTTTGCATTCTATAAACAGTAATTAGCTTTGTCCAGTGTGAAATCTGTACTTAACTTCTGCACACGATAAATGAAAGAAAACGACATTTCTTGTTGGACTGAAAACTGTTGGCATTACTCAAATCATCACTCTTTATTGCATTTAACATGTGACTGTAAGAAGAACCGACTACTTTTCGATTTAACTGAAACTGACGCAATATTTTCAACCTTGAATTCAGTTTTCTTGTAAAATGATTTTTCTTTCAACTTTCAAGGAAAACATACCTTGAGAATCACACTCAACACCAGCATCAGACGCATATTCACATGACCCATAGTAGTCAGTCAACTGATAATGACAGTCATAAATGTTCGCTTCACTGCCCATGCATTCTAAGCTATACATATTCCTTGTATAGTTGTGATCTCTTGGAAGATAGAATGCTGTACCACTGTCTCCCATCCCCAGTTGTCTGCAAACAACGCCAGCCCCTTGATTAGTCCACATGTACGAACAAACTGTTGATGTATCGCCTGTCTGTGTGTTATAAAAGAGTATACGACCGTCTGGTCCCAACACCAATTGGGTTTGATCTACAAGAAACATTCGAATTGTGTATTTTCTGAAACTGACGACAGACAATGATTGTAACAGAAAAAAAACTTTCAATGTCATATTCATCTCTTGTTGATTAATAAATATTACAATTTTTGAAATCCGTCTAACGTATGTGTCAATATCCCTAATGCGCCTCGAATTGAGGTACTCAAATTTAAGATGTAGAAAACAAATATCCACAGTGCAGTAATAATAGCCATAATCACATTTTTCTTAAAAAGCATTTAGCTTAACCATTTGTGTTTAATTGAAGAGCACAGGAACTTAGAAAAAAACATTTAAAAAATGGTAATGTTATCATACCACTCATCACGAAAACATACCTGTATCGATGCAATGAACACCAGCATCCTGCTCAAAATCACACATTCTCATACTGTCACTGGTGTCATATGTACACTCTGATAGATCCGTTTCATTACCTGTGCAGTATACGTTAAACATACTTCTACTGAAATTGTAATCCCGATTGATAGGTGTAGCTTTACCAATATCTCCCATTCCAGTTTGCTTGCATACAACTGTAGCATCTTGATCGTTCCAATTGTAGGCACATACTGTTGAAGTATTATATGTCTCTGCGTTGTACAAAAGTACTCGACCATCATGTCCTACAAGCACTGACGTATTACCTGCAACTATAAAGAGCAATAATTATATCATACTTTGCATTCTATAAACAGTAATTAGCTTTGTCCAGTGTGAAATCTGTACTTAACTTCTGCACACGATAAATGAAAGAAAACGACATTTCTTGTTGGACTGAAAACTGTTGGCATTACTCAAATCATCACTCTTTATTGCATTTAACATGTGACTGTAAGAAGAACCGACTACTTTTCGATTTAACTGAAACTGACGCAATATTTTCAACCTTGAATTCAGTTTTCTTGTAAAATGATTTTTCTTTCAACTTTCAAGGAAAACATACCTTGAGAATCACACTCAACACCAGCATCAGACGCATATTCACATGACCCATAGTAGTCAGTCAACTGATAATGACAGTCATAAATGTTCGCTTCACTGCCCATGCATTCTAAGCTATACATATTCCTTGTATAGTTGTGATCTCTTGGAAGATAGAATGCTGTACCACTGTCTCCCATCCCCAGTTGTCTGCAAACAACGCCAGCCCCTTGATTAGTCCACATGTACGAACAAACTGTTGATGTATCGCCTGTCTGTGTGTTATAAAAGAGTATACGACCGTCTGGTCCCAACACCAATTGGGTTTGATCTACAAGAAACATTCGAATTGTGTATTTTCTGAAACTGACGACAGACAATGATTGTAACAGAAAAAAAACTTTCAATGTCATATTCATCTCTTGTTGATTAATAAATATTACAATTTTTGAAATCCGTCTAACGTATGTGTCAATATCCCTAATGCGCCTCGAATTGAGGTACTCAAATTTAAGATGTAGAAAACAAATATCCACAGTGCAGTAATAATAGCCATAATCACATTTTTCTTAAAAAGCATTTAGCTTAACCATTTGTGTTTAATTGAAGAGCACAGGAACTTAGAAAAAAACATTTAAAAAATGGTAATGTTATCATACCACTCATCACGAAAACATACCTGTATCGATGCAATGAACACCAGCATCCTGCTCAAAATCACACATTCTCATACTGTCACTGGTGTCATATGTACACTCTGATAGATCCGTTTCATTACCTGTGCAGTATACGTTAAACATACTTCTACTGAAATTGTAATCCCGATTGATAGGTGTAGCTTTACCAATATCTCCCATTCCAGTTTGCTTGCATACAACTGTAGCATCTTGATCGTTCCAATTGTAGGCACATACTGTTGAAGTATTATATGTCTCTGCGTTGTACAAAAGTACTCGACCATCATGTCCTACAAGCACTGACGTATTACCTGCAACTATAAAGAGCAATAATTATATCATACTTTGCATTCTATAAACAGTAATTAGCTTTGTCCAGTGTGAAATCTGTACTTAACTTCTGCACACGATAAATGAAAGAAAACGACATTTCTTGTTGGACTGAAAACTGTTGGCATTACTCAAATCATCACTCTTTATTGCATTTAACATGTGACTGTAAGAAGAACCGACTACTTTTCGATTTAACTGAAACTGACGCAATATTTTCAACCTTGAATTCAGTTTTCTTGTAAAATGATTTTTCTTTCAACTTTCAAGGAAAACATACCTTGAGAATCACACTCAACACCAGCATCAGACGCATATTCACATGACCCATAGTAGTCAGTCAACTGATAATGACAGTCATAAATGTTCGCTTCACTGCCCATGCATTCTAAGCTATACATATTCCTTGTATAGTTGTGATCTCTTGGAAGATAGAATGCTGTACCACTGTCTCCCATCCCCAGTTGTCTGCAAACAACGCCAGCCCCTTGATTAGTCCACATGTACGAACAAACTGTTGATGTATCGCCTGTCTGTGTGTTATAAAAGAGTATACGACCGTCTGGTCCCAACACCAATTGGGTTTGATCTACAAGAAACATTCGAATTGTGTATTTTCTGAAACTGACGACAGACAATGATTGTAACAGAAAAAAAACTTTCAATGTCATATTCATCTCTTGTTGATTAATAAATATTACAATTTTTGAAATCCGTCTAACGTATGTGTCAATATCCCTAATGCGCCTCGAATTGAGGTACTCAAATTTAAGATGTAGAAAACAAATATCCACAGTGCAGTAATAATAGCCATAATCACATTTTTCTTAAAAAGCATTTAGCTTAACCATTTGTGTTTAATTGAAGAGCACAGGAACTTAGAAAAAAACATTTAAAAAATGGTAATGTTATCATACCACTCATCACGAAAACATACCTGTATCGATGCAATGAACACCAGCATCCTGCTCAAAATCACACATTCTCATACTGTCACTGGTGTCATATGTACACTCTGATAGATCCGTTTCATTACCTGTGCAGTATACGTTAAACATACTTCTACTGAAATTGTAATCCCGATTGATAGGTGTAGCTTTACCAATATCTCCCATTCCAGTTTGCTTGCATACAACTGTAGCATCTTGATCGTTCCAATTGTAGGCACATACTGTTGAAGTATTATATGTCTCTGCGTTGTACAAAAGTACTCGACCATCATGTCCTACAAGCACTGACGTATTACCTGCAACTATAAAGAGCAATAATTATATCATACTTTGCATTCTATAAACAGTAATTAGCTTTGTCCAGTGTGAAATCTGTACTTAACTTCTGCACACGATAAATGAAAGAAAACGACATTTCTTGTTGGACTGAAAACTGTTGGCATTACTCAAATCATCACTCTTTATTGCATTTAACATGTGACTGTAAGAAGAACCGACTACTTTTCGATTTAACTGAAACTGACGCAATATTTTCAACCTTGAATTCAGTTTTCTTGTAAAATGATTTTTCTTTCAACTTTCAAGGAAAACATACCTTGAGAATCACACTCAACACCAGCATCAGACGCATATTCACATGACCCATAGTAGTCAGTCAACTGATAATGACAGTCATAAATGTTCGCTTCACTGCCCATGCATTCTAAGCTATACATATTCCTTGTATAGTTGTGATCTCTTGGAAGATAGAATGCTGTACCACTGTCTCCCATCCCCAGTTGTCTGCAAACAACGCCAGCCCCTTGATTAGTCCACATGTACGAACAAACTGTTGATGTATCGCCTGTCTGTGTGTTATAAAAGAGTATACGACCGTCTGGTCCCAACACCAATTGGGTTTGATCTACAAGAAACATTCGAATTGTGTATTTTCTGAAACTGACGACAGACAATGATTGTAACAGAAAAAAAACTTTCAATGTCATATTCATCTCTTGTTGATTAATAAATATTACAATTTTTGAAATCCGTCTAACGTATGTGTCAATATCCCTAATGCGCCTCGAATTGAGGTACTCAAATTTAAGATGTAGAAAACAAATATCCACAGTGCAGTAATAATAGCCATAATCACATTTTTCTTAAAAAGCATTTAGCTTAACCATTTGTGTTTAATTGAAGAGCACAGGAACTTAGAAAAAAACATTTAAAAAATGGTAATGTTATCATACCACTCATCACGAAAACATACCTGTATCGATGCAATGAACACCAGCATCCTGCTCAAAATCACACATTCTCATACTGTCACTGGTGTCATATGTACACTCTGATAGATCCGTTTCATTACCTGTGCAGTATACGTTAAACATACTTCTACTGAAATTGTAATCCCGATTGATAGGTGTAGCTTTACCAATATCTCCCATTCCAGTTTGCTTGCATACAACTGTAGCATCTTGATCGTTCCAATTGTAGGCACATACTGTTGAAGTATTATATGTCTCTGCGTTGTACAAAAGTACTCGACCATCATGTCCTACAAGCACTGACGTATTACCTGCAACTATAAAGAGCAATAATTATATCATACTTTGCATTCTATAAACAGTAATTAGCTTTGTCCAGTGTGAAATCTGTACTTAACTTCTGCACACGATAAATGAAAGAAAACGACATTTCTTGTTGGACTGAAAACTGTTGGCATTACTCAAATCATCACTCTTTATTGCATTTAACATGTGACTGTAAGAAGAACCGACTACTTTTCGATTTAACTGAAACTGACGCAATATTTTCAACCTTGAATTCAGTTTTCTTGTAAAATGATTTTTCTTTCAACTTTCAAGGAAAACATACCTTGAGAATCACACTCAACACCAGCATCAGACGCATATTCACATGACCCATAGTAGTCAGTCAACTGATAATGACAGTCATAAATGTTCGCTTCACTGCCCATGCATTCTAAGCTATACATATTCCTTGTATAGTTGTGATCTCTTGGAAGATAGAATGCTGTACCACTGTCTCCCATCCCCAGTTGTCTGCAAACAACGCCAGCCCCTTGATTAGTCCACATGTACGAACAAACTGTTGATGTATCGCCTGTCTGTGTGTTATAAAAGAGTATACGACCGTCTGGTCCCAACACCAATTGGGTTTGATCTACAAGAAACATTCGAATTGTGTATTTTCTGAAACTGACGACAGACAATGATTGTAACAGAAAAAAAACTTTCAATGTCATATTCATCTCTTGTTGATTAATAAATATTACAATTTTTGAAATCCGTCTAACGTATGTGTCAATATCCCTAATGCGCCTCGAATTGAGGTACTCAAATTTAAGATGTAGAAAACAAATATCCACAGTGCAGTAATAATAGCCATAATCACATTTTTCTTAAAAAGCATTTAGCTTAACCATTTGTGTTTAATTGAAGAGCACAGGAACTTAGAAAAAAACATTTAAAAAATGGTAATGTTATCATACCACTCATCACGAAAACATACCTGTATCGATGCAATGAACACCAGCATCCTGCTCAAAATCACACATTCTCATACTGTCACTGGTGTCATATGTACACTCTGATAGATCCGTTTCATTACCTGTGCAGTATACGTTAAACATACTTCTACTGAAATTGTAATCCCGATTGATAGGTGTAGCTTTACCAATATCTCCCATTCCAGTTTGCTTGCATACAACTGTAGCATCTTGATCGTTCCAATTGTAGGCACATACTGTTGAAGTATTATATGTCTCTGCGTTGTACAAAAGTACTCGACCATCATGTCCTACAAGCACTGACGTATTACCTGCAACTATAAAGAGCAATAATTATATCATACTTTGCATTCTATAAACAGTAATTAGCTTTGTCCAGTGTGAAATCTGTACTTAACTTCTGCACACGATAAATGAAAGAAAACGACATTTCTTGTTGGACTGAAAACTGTTGGCATTACTCAAATCATCACTCTTTATTGCATTTAACATGTGACTGTAAGAAGAACCGACTACTTTTCGATTTAACTGAAACTGACGCAATATTTTCAACCTTGAATTCAGTTTTCTTGTAAAATGATTTTTCTTTCAACTTTCAAGGAAAACATACCTTGAGAATCACACTCAACACCAGCATCAGACGCATATTCACATGACCCATAGTAGTCAGTCAACTGATAATGACAGTCATAAATGCTCGCTTCACTGCCCATGCATTCTAAGCTATACATATTCCTTGTATAGTTGTGATCTCTTGGTAGATAGAATGCTGTACCACTGTCTCCCATCCCCAGTTGTCTGCAAACAACGCCAGCCCCTTGATTAGTCCACATGTACGAACAAACTGTTGATGTATCGCCTGTCTGTGTGTTATAAAAGAGTATACGACCGTCTGGTCCCAACACCAATTGGGTTTGATCTACAAGAAACATTCGAATTGTGTATTTTCTGAAACTGACGACAGACAATGATTGTAACAGAAAAAAAACTTTCAATGTCATATTCATCTCTTGTTGATTAATAAATATTACAATTTTTGAAATCCGTCTAACGTATGTGTCAATATCCCTAATGCGCCTCGAATTGAGGTACTCAAATTTAAGATGTAGAAAACAAATATCCACAGTGCAGTAATAATAGCCATAATCACATTTTTCTTAAAAAGCATTTAGCTTAACCATTTGTGTTTAATTGAAGAGCACAGGAACTTAGAAAAAAACATTTAAAAAATGGTAATGTTATCATACCACTCATCACGAAAACATACCTGTATCGATGCAATGAACACCAGCATCCTGCTCAAAATCACACATTCTCATACTGTCACTGGTGTCATATGTACACTCTGATAGATCCGTTTCATTACCTGTGCAGTATACGTTAAACATACTTCTACTGAAATTGTAATCCCGATTGATAGGTGTAGCTTTACCAATATCTCCCATTCCAGTTTGCTTGCATACAACTGTAGCATCTTGATCGTTCCAATTGTAGGCACATACTGTTGAAGTATTATATGTCTCTGCGTTGTACAAAAGTACTCGACCATCATGTCCTACAAGCACTGACGTATTACCTGCAACTATAAAGAGCAATAATTATATCATACTTTGCATTCTATAAACAGTAATTAGCTTTGTCCAGTGTGAAATCTGTACTTAACTTCTGCACACGATAAATGAAAGAAAACGACATTTCTTGTTGGACTGAAAACTGTTGGCATTACTCAAATCATCACTCTTTATTGCATTTAACATGTGACTGTAAGAAGAACCGACTACTTTTCGATTTAACTGAAACTGACGCAATATTTTCAACCTTGAATTCAGTTTTCTTGTAAAATGATTTTTCTTTCAACTTTCAAGGAAAACATACCTTGAGAATCACACTCAACACCAGCATCAGACGCATATTCACATGACCCATAGTAGTCAGTCAACTGATAATGACAGTCATAAATGCTCGCTTCACTGCCCATGCATTCTAAGCTATACATATTCCTTGTATAGTTGTGATCTCTTGGTAGATAGAATGCTGTACCACTGTCTCCCATCCCCAGTTGTCTGCAAACAACGCCAGCCCCTTGATTAGTCCACATGTACGAACAAACTGTTGATGTATCGCCTGTCTGGGTGTTATAAAAGAGTATACGACCGTCTGGTCCCAACACCAATTGGGTTTGATCTACAAGAAACATTCGAATTGTGTATTTTCTGAAACTGACGACAGACAATGATTGTAACAGAAAAAAAACTTTCAATGTCATATTCATCTCTTGTTGATTAATAAATATTACAATTTTTGAAATCCGTCTAACGTATGTGTCAATATCCCTAATGCGCCTCGAATTGAGGTACTCAAATTTAAGATGTAGAAAACAAATATCCACAGTGCAGTAATAATAGCCATAATCACATTTTTCTTTAAAAGCATTTAGCTTAACCATTTGTGTTTAATTGAAAAGCACAGGAACTTAGAAAAAAAACATTTAAAAAATGGTAATGTTATCATACCACTCATCACGAAAACATACCTGTATCGATGCAATGAACACCAGCATCCTGCTCAAAATCACACATTCTCATACTGTCACTGGTGTCATATGTACACTCTGATAGATCCGTTTCATTACCTGTGCAGTATACGTTAAACATACTTCTACTGAAATTGTAATCCCGATTGATAGGTGTAGCTTTACCAATATCTCCCATTCCAGTTTGCTTGCATACAACTGTAGCATCTTGATCGTTCCAATTGTAGGCACATACTGTTGAAGTATTATATGTCTCTGCGTTGTACAAAAGTACTCGACCATCATGTCCTACAAGCACTGACGTATTACCTGCAACTTTAAAGAGCAATAATTATTTCATACTTTGCATTCTATAAACAGTAATTAGTTTTGTCCAGTGTGAAATCTGTACTTAACTTCTGCACACGATAAATGAAAGAAAACGACATTTCTTGTTAGACTGAAAACTGTTGGCATTACTCAAATCATCACTCTTTATTGCATTTAACATGTGACTGTAAGAAGAACCGACTACTTTTCGATTTAACTGAAACTGACGCAATATTTTCAACCTTGAGTTCAGTTTTCTTGTAAAATGATTTTTCTTTCAACTTTCAAGGAAAACATACCTTGAGAATCACACTCAACACCAGCATCAGACGCATATTCACATGACCCATAGTAGTCAGTCAACTGATAATGACAGTCATAAATGCTCGCTTCACTGCCCATGCATTCTAAGCTATACATATTCCTTGTATAGTTGTGATCTCTTGGTAGATAGAATGCTGTACCACTGTCTCCCATCCCCAGTTGTCTGCAAACAACGCCAGCCCCTTGATTAGTCCACATGTACGAACAAACTGTTGATGTATCGCCTGTCTGGGTGTTATAAAAGAGTATACGACCGTCTGGTCCCAACACCAATTGGGTTTGATCTACAAGAAACATTCGAATTGTGTATTTTCTGAAACTGACGACAGACAATGATTGTAACAGAAAAAAAACTTTCAATGTCATATTCATCTCTTGTTGATTAATAAATATTACAATTTTTGAAATCCGTCTAACGTATGTGTCAATATCCCTAATGCGCCTCGAATTGAGGTACTCAAATTTAAGATGTAGAAAACAAATATCCACAGTGCAGTAATAATAGCCATAATCACATTTTTCTTAAAAAGCATTTAGCTTAACCATTTGTGTTTAATTGAAGAGCACAGGAACTTAGAAAAAAAACATTTAAAAAATGGTAATGTTATCATACCACTCATCACGAAAACATACCTGTATCGATGCAATGAACACCAGCATCCTGCTCAAAATCACACATTCTCATACTGTCACTGGTGTCATATGTACACTCTGATAGATCCGTTTCATTACCTGTGCAGTATACGTTAAACATACTTCTACTGAAATTGTAATCCCGATTGATAGGTGTAGCTTTACCAATATCTCCCATTCCAGTTTGCTTGCATACAACTGTAGCATCTTGATCGTTCCAATTGTAGGCACATACTGTTGAAGTATTATATGTCTCTGTGTTGTACAAAAGTACTCGACCATCATGTCCTACAAGCACTGACGTATTACCTGCAACTTTAAAGAGCAATAATTATATCATACTTTGCATTCTATAAACAGTAATTAGTTTTGTCCAGTGTGAAATCTGTACTTAACTTCTGCACACGATAAATGAAAGAAAACGACATTTCTTGTTAGACTGAAAACTGTTGGCATTACTCAAATCATCACTCTTTATTGCATTTAACATGTGACTGTAAGAAGAACCGACTACTTTTCGATTTAACTGAAACTGACGCAATATTTTCAACCTTGAGTTCAGTTTTCTTGTAAAATGATTTTTCTTTCAACTTTCAAGGAAAACATACCTTGAGAATCACACTCAACACCAGCATCAGACGCATATTCACATGACCCATAGTAGTCAGTCAACTGATAATGACAGTCATAAATGCTCGCTTCACTGCCCATGCATTCTAAGCTATACATATTCCTTGTATAGTTGTGATCTCTTGGTAGATAGAATGCTGTACCACTGTCTCCCATCCCCAGTTGTCTGCAAACAACGCCAGCCCCTTGATTAGTCCACATGTACGAACAAACTGTTGATGTATCGCCTGTCTGGGTGTTATAAAAGAGTATACGACCGTCTGGTCCCAACACCAATTGGGTTTGATCTACAAGAAACATTCGAATTGTGTATTTTCTGAAACTGACGACAGACAATGATTGTAACAGAAAAAAAACTTTCAATGTCATATTCATCTCTTGTTGATTAATAAATATTACAATTTTTGAAATCCGTCTAACGTATGTGTCAATATCCCTAATGCGCCTCGAATTGAGGTACTCAAATTTAAGATGTAGAAAACAAATATCCACAGTGCAGTAATAATAGCCATAATCACATTTTTCTTTAAAAGCATTTAGCTTAACCATTTGTGTTTAATTGAAAAGCACAGGAACTTAGAAAAAAAACATTTAAAAAATGGTAATGTTATCATACCACTCATCACGAAAACATACCTGTATCGATGCAATGAACACCAGCATCCTGCTCAAAATCACACATTCTCATACTGTCACTGGTGTCATATGTACACTCTGATAGATCCGTTTCATTACCTGTGCAGTATACGTTAAACATACTTCTACTGAAATTGTAATCCCGATTGATAGGTGTAGCTTTACCAATATCTCCCATTCCAGTTTGCTTGCATACAACTGTAGCATCTTGATCGTTCCAATTGTAGGCACATACTGTTGAAGTATTATATGTCTCTGCGTTGTACAAAAGTACTCGACCATCATGTCCTACAAGCACTGACGTATTACCTGCAACTTTAAAGAGCAATAATTATTTCATACTTTGCATTCTATAAACAGTAATTAGCTTTGTCCAGTGTGAAATCTGTACTTAACTTCTGCACACGATAAATGAAAGAAAACGACATTTCTTGTTGGACTGAAAACTGTTGGCATTACTCAAATCATCACTCTTTATTGCATTTAACATGTGACTGTAAGAAGAACCGACTACTTTTCGATTTAACTGAAACTGACGCAATATTTTCAACCTTGAATTCAGTTTTCTTGTAAAATGATTTTTCTTTCAACTTTCAAGGAAAACATACCTTGAGAATCACACTCAACACCAGCATCAGACGCATATTCACATGACCCATAGTAGTCAGTCAACTGATAATGACAGTCATAAATGCTCGCTTCACTGCCCATGCATTCTAAGCTATACATATTCCTTGTATAGTTGTGATCTCTTGGTAGATAGAATGCTGTACCACTGTCTCCCATCCCCAGTTGTCTGCAAACAACGCCAGCCCCTTGATTAGTCCACATGTACGAACAAACTGTTGATGTATCGCCTGTCTGGGTGTTATAAAAGAGTATACGACCGTCTGGTCCCAACACCAATTGGGTTTGATCTACAAGAAACATTCGAATTGTGTATTTTCTGAAACTGACGACAGACAATGATTGTAACAGAAAAAAAACTTTCAATGTCATATTCATCTCTTGTTGATTAATAAATATTACAATTTTTGAAATCCGTCTAACGTATGTGTCAATATCCCTAATGCGCCTCGAATTGAGGTACTCAAATTTAAGATGTAGAAAACAAATATCCACAGTGCAGTAATAATAGCCATAATCACATTTTTCTTAAAAAGCATTTAGCTTAACCATTTGTGTTTAATTGAAGAGCACAGGAACTTAGAAAAAAACATTTAAAAAATGGTAATGTTATCATACCACTCATCACGAAAACATACCTGTATCGATGCAATGAACACCAGCATCCTGCTCAAAATCACACATTCTCATACTGTCACTGGTGTCATATGTACACTCTGATAGATCCGTTTCATTACCTGTGCAGTATACGTTAAACATACTTCTACTGAAATTGTAATCCCGATTGATAGGTGTAGCTTTACCAATATCTCCCATTCCAGTTTGCTTGCATACAACTGTAGCATCTTGATCGTTCCAATTGTAGGCACATACTGTTGAAGTATTATATGTCTCTGCGTTGTACAAAAGTACTCGACCATCATGTCCTACAAGCACTGACGTATTACCTGCAACTATAAAGAGCAATAATTATATCATACTTTGCATTCTATAAACAGTAATTAGCTTTGTCCAGTGTGAAATCTGTACTTAACTTCTGCACACGATAAATGAAAGAAAACGACATTTCTTGTTGGACTGAAAACTGTTGGCATTACTCAAATCATCACTCTTTATTGCATTTAACATGTGACTGTAAGAAGAACCGACTACTTTTCGATTTAACTGAAACTGACGCAATATTTTCAACCTTGAATTCAGTTTTCTTGTAAAATGATTTTTCTTTCAACTTTCAAGGAAAACATACCTTGAGAATCACACTCAACACCAGCATCAGACGCATATTCACATGACCCATAGTAGTCAGTCAACTGATAATGACAGTCATAAATGCTCGCTTCACTGCCCATGCATTCTAAGCTATACATATTCCTTGTATAGTTGTGATCTCTTGGTAGATAGAATGCTGTACCACTGTCTCCCATCCCCAGTTGTCTGCAAACAACGCCAGCCCCTTGATTAGTCCACATGTACGAACAAACTGTTGATGTATCGCCTGTCTGGGTGTTATAAAAGAGTATACGACCGTCTGGTCCCAACACCAATTGGGTTTGATCTACAAGAAACATTCGAATTGTGTATTTTCTGAAACTGACGACAGACAATGATTGTAACAGAAAAAAAACTTTCAATGTCATATTCATCTCTTGTTGATTAATAAATATTACAATTTTTGAAATCCGTCTAACGTATGTGTCAATATCCCTAATGCGCCTCGAATTGAGGTACTCAAATTTAAGATGTAGAAAACAAATATCCACAGTGCAGTAATAATAGCCATAATCACATTTTTCTTTAAAAGCATTTAGCTTAACCATTTGTGTTTAATTGAAAAGCACAGGAACTTAGAAAAAAAACATTTAAAAAATGGTAATGTTATCATACCACTCATCACGAAAACATACCTGTATCGATGCAATGAACACCAGCATCCTGCTCAAAATCACACATTCTCATACTGTCACTGGTGTCATATGTACACTCTGATAGATCCGTTTCATTACCTGTGCAGTATACGTTAAACATACTTCTACTGAAATTGTAATCCCGATTGATAGGTGTAGCTTTACCAATATCTCCCATTCCAGTTTGCTTGCATACAACTGTAGCATCTTGATCGTTCCAATTGTAGGCACATACTGTTGAAGTATTATATGTCTCTGCGTTGTACAAAAGTACTCGACCATCATGTCCTACAAGCACTGACGTATTACCTGCAACTTTAAAGAGCAATAATTATTTCATACTTTGCATTCTATAAACAGTAATTAGTTTTGTCCAGTGTGAAATCTGTACTTAACTTCTGCACACGATAAATGAAAGAAAACGACATTTCTTGTTAGACTGAAAACTGTTGGCATTACTCAAATCATCACTCTTTATTGCATTTAACATGTGACTGTAAGAAGAACCGACTACTTTTCGATTTAACTGAAACTGACGCAATATTTTCAACCTTGAGTTCAGTTTTCTTGTAAAATGATTTTTCTTTCAACTTTCAAGGAAAACATACCTTGAGAATCACACTCAACACCAGCATCAGACGCATATTCACATGACCCATAGTAGTCAGTCAACTGATAATGACAGTCATAAATGCTCGCTTCACTGCCCATGCATTCTAAGCTATACATATTCCTTGTATAGTTGTGATCTCTTGGTAGATAGAATGCTGTACCACTGTCTCCCATCCCCAGTTGTCTGCAAACAACGCCAGCCCCTTGATTAGTCCACATGTACGAACAAACTGTTGATGTATCGCCTGTCTGGGTGTTATAAAAGAGTATACGACCGTCTGGTCCCAACACCAATTGGGTTTGATCTACAAGAAACATTCGAATTGTGTATTTTCTGAAACTGACGACAGACAATGATTGTAACAGAAAAAAAACTTTCAATGTCATATTCATCTCTTGTTGATTAATAAATATTACAATTTTTGAAATCCGTCTAACGTATGTGTCAATATCCCTAATGCGCCTCGAATTGAGGTACTCAAATTTAAGATGTAGAAAACAAATATCCACAGTGCAGTAATAATAGCCATAATCACATTTTTCTTAAAAAGCATTTAGCTTAACCATTTGTGTTTAATTGAAGAGCACAGGAACTTAGAAAAAAAACATTTAAAAAATGGTAATGTTATCATACCACTCATCACGAAAACATACCTGTATCGATGCAATGAACACCAGCATCCTGCTCAAAATCACACATTCTCATACTGTCACTGGTGTCATATGTACACTCTGATAGATCCGTTTCATTACCTGTGCAGTATACGTTAAACATACTTCTACTGAAATTGTAATCCCGATTGATAGGTGTAGCTTTACCAATATCTCCCATTCCAGTTTGCTTGCATACAACTGTAGCATCTTGATCGTTCCAATTGTAGGCACATACTGTTGAAGTATTATATGTCTCTGTGTTGTACAAAAGTACTCGACCATCATGTCCTACAAGCACTGACGTATTACCTGCAACTTTAAAGAGCAATAATTATATCATACTTTGCATTCTATAAACAGTAATTAGTTTTGTCCAGTGTGAAATCTGTACTTAACTTCTGCACACGATAAATGAAAGAAAACGACATTTCTTGTTAGACTGAAAACTGTTGGCATTACTCAAATCATCACTCTTTATTGCATTTAACATGTGACTGTAAGAAGAACCGACTACTTTTCGATTTAACTGAAACTGACGCAATATTTTCAACCTTGAGTTCAGTTTTCTTGTAAAATGATTTTTCTTTCAACTTTCAAGGAAAACATACCTTGAGAATCACACTCAACACCAGCATCAGACGCATATTCACATGACCCATAGTAGTCAGTCAACTGATAATGACAGTCATAAATGCTCGCTTCACTGCCCATGCATTCTAAGCTATACATATTCCTTGTATAGTTGTGATCTCTTGGTAGATAGAATGCTGTACCACTGTCTCCCATCCCCAGTTGTCTGCAAACAACGCCAGCCCCTTGATTAGTCCACATGTACGAACAAACTGTTGATGTATCGCCTGTCTGGGTGTTATAAAAGAGTATACGACCGTCTGGTCCCAACACCAATTGGGTTTGATCTACAAGAAACATTCGAATTGTGTATTTTCTGAAACTGACGACAGACAATGATTGTAACAGAAAAAAAACTTTCAATGTCATATTCATCTCTTGTTGATTAATAAATATTACAATTTTTGAAATCCGTCTAACGTATGTGTCAATATCCCTAATGCGCCTCGAATTGAGGTACTCAAATTTAAGATGTAGAAAACAAATATCCACAGTGCAGTAATAATAGCCATAATCACATTTTTCTTTAAAAGCATTTAGCTTAACCATTTGTGTTTAATTGAAAAGCACAGGAACTTAGAAAAAAAACATTTAAAAAATGGTAATGTTATCATACCACTCATCACGAAAACATACCTGTATCGATGCAATGAACACCAGCATCCTGCTCAAAATCACACATTCTCATACTGTCACTGGTGTCATATGTACACTCTGATAGATCCGTTTCATTACCTGTGCAGTATACGTTAAACATACTTCTACTGAAATTGTAATCCCGATTGATAGGTGTAGCTTTACCAATATCTCCCATTCCAGTTTGCTTGCATACAACTGTAGCATCTTGATCGTTCCAATTGTAGGCACATACTGTTGAAGTATTATATGTCTCTGCGTTGTACAAAAGTACTCGACCATCATGTCCTACAAGCACTGACGTATTACCTGCAACTTTAAAGAGCAATAATTATTTCATACTTTGCATTCTATAAACAGTAATTAGTTTTGTCCAGTGTGAAATCTGTACTTAACTTCTGCACACGATAAATGAAAGAAAACGACATTTCTTGTTAGACTGAAAACTGTTGGCATTACTCAAATCATCACTCTTTATTGCATTTAACATGTGACTGTAAGAAGAACCGACTACTTTTCGATTTAACTGAAACTGACGCAATATTTTCAACCTTGAGTTCAGTTTTCTTGTAAAATGATTTTTCTTTCAACTTTCAAGGAAAACATACCTTGAGAATCACACTCAACACCAGCATCAGACGCATATTCACATGACCCATAGTAGTCAGTCAACTGATAATGACAGTCATAAATGCTCGCTTCACTGCCCATGCATTCTAAGCTATACATATTCCTTGTATAGTTGTGATCTCTTGGTAGATAGAATGCTGTACCACTGTCTCCCATCCCCAGTTGTCTGCAAACAACGCCAGCCCCTTGATTAGTCCACATGTACGAACAAACTGTTGATGTATCGCCTGTCTGGGTGTTATAAAAGAGTATACGACCGTCTGGTCCCAACACCAATTGGGTTTGATCTACAAGAAACATTCGAATTGTGTATTTTCTGAAACTGACGACAGACAATGATTGTAACAGAAAAAAAACTTTCAATGTCATATTCATCTCTTGTTGATTAATAAATATTACAATTTTTGAAATCCGTCTAACGTATGTGTCAATATCCCTAATGTGCCTCGAATTGAGGTACTCAAATTTAAGATGTAGAAAACAAATATCCACAGTGCAGTAATAATAGCCATAATCACATTTTTCTTTAAAAGCATTTAGCTTAACCATTTGTGTTTAATTGAAGAGCACAGGAACTTAGAAAAAAACATTTAAAAAATGGTAATGTTATCATACCACTCATCACGAAAACATACCTGTATCGATGCAATGAACACCAGCATCCTGCTCAAAATCACACATTCTCATACTGTCACTGGTGTCATATGTACACTCTGATAGATCCGTTTCATTACCTGTGCAGTATACGTTAAACATACTTCTACTGAAATTGTAATCCCGATTGATAGGTGTAGCTTTACCAATATCTCCCATTCCAGTTTGCTTGCATACAACTGTAGCATCTTGATCGTTCCAATTGTAGGCACATACTGTTGAAGTATTATATGTCTCTGCGTTGTACAAAAGTACTCGACCATCATGTCCTACAAGCACTGACGTATTACCTGCAACTATAAAGAGCAATAATTATATCATACTTTGCATTCTATAAACAGTAATTAGCTTTGTCCAGTGTGAAATCTGTACTTAACTTCTGCACACGATAAATGAAAGAAAACGACATTTCTTGTTGGACTGAAAACTGTTGGCATTACTCACATCATCACTCTTTATTGCATTTAACATGTGACTGTAAGAAGAACCGACTACTTTTCGATTTAACTGAAACTGACGCAATATTTTCAACCTTGAATTCAGTTTTCTTGTAAAATGATTTTTCTTTCAACTTTCAAGGAAAACATACCTTGAGAATCACACTCAACACCAGCATCAGACGCATATTCACATGACCCATAGTAGTCAGTCAACTGATAATGACAGTCATAAATGCTCGCTTCACTGCCCATGCATTCTAAGCTATACATATTCCTTGTATAGTTGTGATCTCTTGGTAGATAGAATGCTGTACCACTGTCTCCCATCCCCAGTTGTCTGCAAACAACGCCAGCCCCTTGATTAGTCCACATGTACGAACAAACTGTTGATGTATCGCCTGTCTGTGTGTTATAAAAGAGTATACGACCGTCTGGTCCCAACACCAATTGGGTTTGATCTACAAGAAACATTCGAATTGTGTATTTTCTGAAACTGACGACAGACAATGATTGTAACAGAAAAAAAACTTTCAATGTCATATTCATCTCTTGTTGATTAATAAATATTACAATTTTTGAAATCCGTCTAACGTATGTGTCAATATCCCTAATGCGCCTCGAATTGAGGTACTCAAATTTAAGATGTAGAAAACAAATATCCACAGTGCAGAAATAATAGCCATAATCACATTTTTCTTAAAAAGCATTTAGCTTAACCATTTGTGTTTAATTGAAGAGCACAGTAACTTAGAAAAAAACATTTAAAAAATGGTAATGTTATCATACCACTCATCACGAAAACATACCTGTATCGATGCAATGAACACCAGCATCCTGCTCAAAATCACACATTCTCATACTGTCACTGGTGTCATATGTACACTCTGATAGATCCGTTTCATTACCTGTGCAGTATACGTTAAACATACTTCTACTGAAATTGTAATCCCGATTGATAGGTGTAGCTTTACCAATATCTCCCATTCCAGTTTGCTTGCATACAACTGTAGCATCTTGATCGTTCCAATTGTAGGCACATACTGTTGAAGTATTATATGTCTCTGCGTTGTACAAAAGTACTCGACCATCATGTCCTACAAGCACTGACGTATTACCTGCAACTATAAAGAGCAATAATTATATCATACTTTGCATTCTATAAACAGTAATTAGCTTTGTCCAGTGTGAAATCTGTACTTAACTTCTGCACACGATAAATGAAAGAAAACGACATTTCTTGTTGGACTGAAAACTGTTGGCATTACTCAAATCATCACTCTTTATTGCATTTAACATGTGACTGTAAGAAGAACCGACTACTTTTCGATTTAACTGAAACTGACGCAATATTTTCAACCTTGAGTTCAGTTTTCTTGTAAAATGATTTTTCTTTCAACTTTCAAGGAAAACATACCTTGAGAATCACACTCAACACCAGCATCAGACGCATATTCACATGACCCATAGTAGTCAGTCAACTGATAATGACAGTCATAAATGCTCGCTTCACTGCCCATGCATTCTAAGCTATACATATTCCTTGTATAGTTGTGATCTCTTGGTAGATAGAACGCTGTACCACTGTCTCCCATCCCCAGTTTTCTGCAAACAACGCCAGCCCCTTGATTAGTCCACATGTACGAACAAACTGTTGATGTATCGCCTGTCTGGGTGTTATAAAAGAGTATACGACCGTCTGGTCCCAACACCAATTGGGTTTGATCTACAAGAAACATTCGAATTGTGTATTTTCTGAAACTGACGACAGACAATGATTGTAACAGAAAAAAAACTTTCAATGTCATATTCATCTCTTGTTGATTAATAAATATTACAATTTTTGAAATCCGTCTAACGTATGTGTCAATATCCCTAATGCGCCTCGAATTGAGGTACTCAAATTTAAGATGTAGAAAACAAATATCCACAGTGCAGTAATAATAGCCATAATCACATTTTTCTTAAAAAGCATTTAGCTTAACCATTTGTGTTTAATTGAAGAGCACAGGAACTTAGAAAAAAACATTTAAAAAATGGTAATGTTATCATACCACTCATCACGAAAACATACCTGTATCGATGCAATGAACACCAGCATCCTGCTCAAAATCACACATTCTCATACTGTCACTGGTGTCATATGTACACTCTGATAGATCCGTTTCATTACCTGTGCAGTATACGTTAAACATACTTCTACTGAAATTGTAATCCCGATTGACAGGTGTAGCTTTACCAATATCTCCCATTCCAGTTTGCTTGCATACAACTGTAGCATCTTGATCGTTCCAATTGTAGGCACATACTGTTGAAGTATTATATGTCTCTGCGTTGTACAAAAGTACTCGACCATCATGTCCTACAAGCACTGACGTATTACCTGCAACTATAAAGAGCAATAATTATATCATACTTTGCATTCTATAAACAGTAATTAGCTTTGTCCAGTGTGAAATCTGTACTTAACTTCTGCACACGATAAATGAAAGAAAACGACATTTCTTGTTGGACTGAAAACTGTTGGCATTACTCAAATCATCACTCTTTATTGCATTTAACATGTGACTGTAAGAAGAACCGACTACTTTTCGATTTAACTGAAACTGACGCAATATTTTCAACCTTGAGTTCAGTTTTCTTGTAAAATGATTTTTCTTTCAACTTTCAAGGAAAACATACCTTGAGAATCACACTCAACACCAGCATCAGACGCATATTCACATGACCCATAGTAGTCAGTCAACTGATAATGACAGTCATAAATGCTCGCTTCACTGCCCATGCATTCTAAGCTATACATATTCCTTGTATAGTTGTGATCTCTTGGTAGATAGAACGCTGTACCACTGTCTCCCATCCCCAGTTTTCTGCAAACAACGCCAGCCCCTTGATTAGTCCACATGTACGAACAAACTGTTGATGTATCGCCTGTCTGGGTGTTATAAAAGAGTATACGACCGTCTGGTCCCAACACCAATTGGGTTTGATCTACAAGAAACATTCGAATTGTGTATTTTCTGAAACTGACGACAGACAATGATTGTAACAGAAAAAAAACTTTCAATGTCATATTCATCTCTTGTTGATTAATAAATATTACAATTTTTGAAATCCGTCTAACGTATGTGTCAATATCCCTAATGCGCCTCGAATTGAGGTACTCAAATTTAAGATGTAGAAAACAAATATCCACAGTGCAGTAATAATAGCCATAATCACATTTTTCTTAAAAAGCATTTAGCTTAACCATTTGTGTTTAATTGAAGAGCACAGGAACTTAGAAAAAAACATTTAAAAAATGGTAATGTTATCATACCACTCATCACGAAAACATACCTGTATCGATGCAATGAACACCAGCATCCTGCTCAAAATCACACATTCTCATACTGTCACTGGTGTCATATGTACACTCTGACAGATCCGTTTCATTACCTGTGCAGTATACGTTAAACATACTTCTACTGAAATTGTAATCCCGATTGATAGGTGTAGCTTTACCAATATCTCCCATTCCAGTTTGCTTGCATACAACTGTAGCATCTTGATCGTTCCAATTGTAGGCACATACTGTTGAAGTATTATATGTCTCTGCGTTGTACAAAAGTACTCGACCATCATGTCCTACAAGCACTGACGTATTACCTGCAACTATAAAGAGCAATAATTATATCATACTTTGCATTCTATAAACAGTAATTAGCTTTGTCCAGTGTGAAATCTGTACTTAACTTCTGCACACGATAAATGAAAGAAAACGACATTTCTTGTTGGACTGAAAACTGTTGGCATTACTCACATCATCACTCTTTATTGCATTTAACATGTGACTGTAAGAAGAACCGACTACTTTTCGATTTAACTGAAACTGACGCAATATTTTCAACCTTGAATTCAGTTTTCTTGTAAAATGATTTTTCTTTCAACTTTCAAGGAAAACATACCTTGAGAATCACACTCAACACCAGCATCAGACGCATATTCACATGACCCATAGTAGTCAGTCAACTGATAATGACAGTCATAAATGCTCGCTTCACTGCCCATGCATTCTAAGCTATACATATTCCTTGTATAGTTGTGATCTCTTGGTAGATAGAATGCTGTACCACTGTCTCCCATCCCCAGTTGTCTGCAAACAACGCCAGCCCCTTGATTAGTCCACATGTACGAACAAACTGTTGATGTATCGCCTGTCTGTGTGTTATAAAAGAGTATACGACCGTCTGGTCCCAACACCAATTGGGTTTGATCTACAAGAAACATTCGAATTGTGTATTTTCTGAAACTGACGACAGACAATGATTGTAACAGAAAAAAAACTTTCAATGTCATATTCATCTCTTGTTGATTAATAAATATTACAATTTTTGAAATCCGTCTAACGTATGTGTCAATATCCCTAATGCGCCTCGAATTGAGGTACTCAAATTTAAGATGTAGAAAACAAATATCCACAGTGCAGAAATAATAGCCATAATCACATTTTTCTTAAAAAGCATTTAGCTTAACCATTTGTGTTTAATTGAAGAGCACAGGAACTTAGAAAAAAACATTTAAAAAATGGTAATGTTATCATACCACTCATCACGAAAACATACCTGTATCGATGCAATGAACACCAGCATCCTGCTCAAAATCACACATTCTCATACTGTCACTGGTGTCATATGTACACTCTGATAGATCCGTTTCATTACCTGTGCAGTATACGTTAAACATACTTCTACTGAAATTGTAATCCCGATTGATAGGTGTAGCTTTACCAATATCTCCCATTCCAGTTTGCTTGCATACAACTGTAGCATCTTGATCGTTCCAATTGTAGGCACATACTGTTGAAGTATTATATGTCTCTGCGTTGTACAAAAGTACTCGACCATCATGTCCTACAAGCACTGACGTATTACCTGCAACTATAAAGAGCAATAATTATATCATACTTTGCATTCTATAAACAGTAATTAGCTTTGTCCAGTGTGAAATCTGTACTTAACTTCTGCACACGATAAATGAAAGAAAACGACATTTCTTGTTGGACTGAAAACTGTTGGCATTACTCACATCATCACTCTTTATTGCATTTAACATGTGACTGTAAGAAGAACCGACTACTTTTCGATTTAACTGAAACTGACGCAATATTTTCAACCTTGAATTCAGTTTTCTTGTAAAATGATTTTTCTTTCAACTTTCAAGGAAAACATACCTTGAGAATCACACTCAACACCAGCATCAGACGCATATTCACATGACCCATAGTAGTCAGTCAACTGATAATGACAGTCATAAATGCTCGCTTCACTGCCCATGCATTCTAAGCTATACATATTCCTTGTATAGTTGTGATCTCTTGGTAGATAGAATGCTGTACCACTGTCTCCCATCCCCAGTTGTCTGCAAACAACGCCAGCCCCTTGATTAGTCCACATGTACGAACAAACTGTTGATGTATCGCCTGTCTGTGTGTTATAAAAGAGTATACGACCGTCTGGTCCCAACACCAATTGGGTTTGATCTACAAGAAACATTCGAATTGTGTATTTTCTGAAACTGACGACAGACAATGATTGTAACAGAAAAAAAACTTTCAATGTCATATTCATCTCTTGTTGATTAATAAATATTACAATTTTTGAAATCCGTCTAACGTATGTGTCAATATCCCTAATGCGCCTCGAATTGAGGTACTCAAATTTAAGATGTAGAAAACAAATATCCACAGTGCAGAAATAATAGCCATAATCACATTTTTCTTAAAAAGCATTTAGCTTAACCATTTGTGTTTAATTGAAGAGCACAGGAACTTAGAAAAAAACATTTAAAAAATGGTAATGTTATCATACCACTCATCACGAAAACATACCTGTATCGATGCAATGAACACCAGCATCCTGCTCAAAATCACACATTCTCATACTGTCACTGGTGTCATATGTACACTCTGATAGATCCGTTTCATTACCTGTGCAGTATACGTTAAACATACTTCTACTGAAATTGTAATCCCGATTGATAGGTGTAGCTTTACCAATATCTCCCATTCCAGTTTGCTTGCATACAACTGTAGCATCTTGATCGTTCCAATTGTAGGCACATACTGTTGAAGTATTATATGTCTCTGCGTTGTACAAAAGTACTCGACCATCATGTCCTACAAGCACTGACGTATTACCTGCAACTATAAAGAGCAATAATTATATCATACTTTGCATTCTATAAACAGTAATTAGCTTTGTCCAGTGTGAAATCTGTACTTAACTTCTGCACACGATAAATGAAAGAAAACGACATTTCTTGTTGGACTGAAAACTGTTGGCATTACTCACATCATCACTCTTTATTGCATTTAACATGTGACTGTAAGAAGAACCGACTACTTTTCGATTTAACTGAAACTGACGCAATATTTTCAACCTTGAATTCAGTTTTCTTGTAAAATGATTTTTCTTTCAACTTTCAAGGAAAACATACCTTGAGAATCACACTCAACACCAGCATCAGACGCATATTCACATGACCCATAGTAGTCAGTCAACTGATAATGACAGTCATAAATGCTCGCTTCACTTCCCATGCATTCTAAGCTATACATATTCCTTGTATAGTTGTGATCTCTTGGTAGATAGAATGCTGTACCACTGTCTCCCATCCCCAGTTGTCTGCAAACAACGCCAGCCCCTTGATTAGTCCACATGTACGAACAAACTGTTGATGTATCGCCTGTCTGTGTGTTATAAAAGAGTATACGACCGTCTGGTCCCAACACCAATTGGGTTTGATCTACAAGAAACATTCGAATTGTGTATTTTCTGAAACTGACGACAGACAATGATTGTAACAGAAAAAAAACTTTCAATGTCATATTCATCTCTTGTTGATTAATAAATATTACAATTTTTGAAATCCGTCTAACGTATGTGTCAATATCCCTAATGCGCCTCGAATTGAGGTACTCAAATTTAAGATGTAGAAAACAAATATCCACAGTGCAGTAATAATAGCCATAATCACATTTTTCTTAAAAAGCATTTAGCTTAACCATTTGTGTTTAATTGAAGAGCACAGGAACTTAGAAAAAAACATTTAAAAAATGGTAATGTTATCATACCACTCATCACGAAAACATACCTGTATCGATGCAATGAACACCAGCATCCTGCTCAAAATCACACATTCTCATACTGTCACTGGTGTCATATGTACACTCTGACAGATCCGTTTCATTACCTGTGCAGTATACGTTAAACATACTTCTACTGAAATTGTAATCCCGATTGATAGGTGTAGCTTTACCAATATCTCCCATTCCAGTTTGCTTGCATACAACTGTAGCATCTTGATCGTTCCAATTGTAGGCACATACTGTTGAAGTATTATATGTCTCTGCGTTGTACAAAAGTACTCGACCATCATGTCCTACAAGCACTGACGTATTACCTGCAACTATAAAGAGCAATAATTATATCATACTTTGCATTCTATAAACAGTAATTAGCTTTGTCCAGTGTGAAATCTGTACTTAACTTCTGCACACGATAAATGAAAGAAAACGACATTTCTTGTTGGACTGAAAACTGTTGGCATTACTCACATCATCACTCTTTATTGCATTTAACATGTGACTGTAAGAAGAACCGACTACTTTTCGATTTAACTGAAACTGACGCAATATTTTCAACCTTGAATTCAGTTTTCTTGTAAAATGATTTTTCTTTCAACTTTCAAGGAAAACATACCTTGAGAATCACACTCAACACCAGCATCAGACGCATATTCACATGACCCATAGTAGTCAGTCAACTGATAATGACAGTCATAAATGCTCGCTTCACTGCCCATGCATTCTAAGCTATACATATTCCTTGTATAGTTGTGATCTCTTGGTAGATAGAATGCTGTACCACTGTCTCCCATCCCCAGTTGTCTGCAAACAACGCCAGCCCCTTGATTAGTCCACATGTACGAACAAACTGTTGATGTATCGCCTGTCTGTGTGTTATAAAAGAGTATACGACCGTCTGGTCCCAACACCAATTGGGTTTGATCTACAAGAAACATTCGAATTGTGTATTTTCTGAAACTGACGACAGACAATGATTGTAACAGAAAAAAAACTTTCAATGTCATATTCATCTCTTGTTGATTAATAAATATTACAATTTTTGAAATCCGTCTAACGTATGTGTCAATATCCCTAATGCGCCTCGAATTGAGGTACTCAAATTTAAGATGTAGAAAACAAATATCCACAGTGCAGAAATAATAGCCATAATCACATTTTTCTTAAAAAGCATTTAGCTTAACCATTTGTGTTTAATTGAAGAGCACAGGAACTTAGAAAAAAACATTTAAAAAATGGTAATGTTATCATACCACTCATCACGAAAACATACCTGTATCGATGCAATGAACACCAGCATCCTGCTCAAAATCACACATTCTCATACTGTCACTGGTGTCATATGTACACTCTGATAGATCCGTTTCATTACCTGTGCAGTATACGTTAAACATACTTCTACTGAAATTGTAATCCCGATTGATAGGTGTAGCTTTACCAATATCTCCCATTCCAGTTTGCTTGCATACAACTGTAGCATCTTGATCGTTCCAATTGTAGGCACATACTGTTGAAGTATTATATGTCTCTGCGTTGTACAAAAGTACTCGACCATCATGTCCTACAAGCACTGACGTATTACCTGCAACTATAAAGAGCAATAATTATATCATACTTTGCATTCTATAAACAGTAATTAGCTTTGTCCAGTGTGAAATCTGTACTTAACTTCTGCACACGATAAATGAAAGAAAACGACATTTCTTGTTGGACTGAAAACTGTTGGCATTACTCACATCATCACTCTTTATTGCATTTAACATGTGACTGTAAGAAGAACCGACTACTTTTCGATTTAACTGAAACTGACGCAATATTTTCAACCTTGAATTCAGTTTTCTTGTAAAATGATTTTTCTTTCAACTTTCAAGGAAAACATACCTTGAGAATCACACTCAACACCAGCATCAGACGCATATTCACATGACCCATAGTAGTCAGTCAACTGATAATGACAGTCATAAATGCTCGCTTCACTGCCCATGCATTCTAAGCTATACATATTCCTTGTATAGTTGTGATCTCTTGGTAGATAGAATGCTGTACCACTGTCTCCCATCCCCAGTTGTCTGCAAACAACGCCAGCCCCTTGATTAGTCCACATGTACGAACAAACTGTTGATGTATCGCCTGTCTGTGTGTTATAAAAGAGTATACGACCGTCTGGTCCCAACACCAATTGGGTTTGATCTACAAGAAACATTCGAATTGTGTATTTTCTGAAACTGACGACAGACAATGATTGTAACAGAAAAAAAACTTTCAATGTCATATTCATCTCTTGTTGATTAATAAATATTACAATTTTTGAAATCCGTCTAACGTATGTGTCAATATCCCTAATGCGCCTCGAATTGAGGTACTCAAATTTAAGATGTAGAAAACAAATATCCACAGTGCAGAAATAATAGCCATAATCACATTTTTCTTAAAAAGCATTTAGCTTAACCATTTGTGTTTAATTGAAGAGCACAGGAACTTAGAAAAAAACATTTAAAAAATGGTAATGTTATCATACCACTCATCACGAAAACATACCTGTATCGATGCAATGAACACCAGCATCCTGCTCAAAATCACACATTCTCATACTGTCACTGGTGTCATATGTACACTCTGATAGATCCGTTTCATTACCTGTGCAGTATACGTTAAACATACTTCTACTGAAATTGTAATCCCGATTGATAGGTGTAGCTTTACCAATATCTCCCATTCCAGTTTGCTTGCATACAACTGTAGCATCTTGATCGTTCCAATTGTAGGCACATACTGTTGAAGTATTATATGTCTCTGCGTTGTACAAAAGTACTCGACCATCATGTCCTACAAGCACTGACGTATTACCTGCAACTATAAAGAGCAATAATTATATCATACTTTGCATTCTATAAACAGTAATTAGCTTTGTCCAGTGTGAAATCTGTACTTAACTTCTGCACACGATAAATGAAAGAAAACGACATTTCTTGTTGGACTGAAAACTGTTGGCATTACTCACATCATCACTCTTTATTGCATTTAACATGTGACTGT
Organism: Mytilus edulis; assembly: GCF_963676685.1. Classification (NCBI taxonomy): domain Eukaryota; kingdom Metazoa; phylum Mollusca; class Bivalvia; order Mytilida; family Mytilidae; genus Mytilus; species Mytilus edulis. The sequence continues at coordinate 102,518,449 of NC_092344.1, read as the reverse complement.
AAGAAGAACCGACTACTTTTCGATTTAACTGAAACTGACGCAATATTTTCAACCTTGAATTCAGTTTTCTTGTAAAATGATTTTTCTTTCAACTTTCAAGGAAAACATACCTTGAGAATCACACTCAACACCAGCATCAGACGCATATTCACATGACCCATAGTAGTCAGTCAACTGATAATGACAGTCATAAATGCTCGCTTCACTTCCCATGCATTCTAAGCTATACATATTCCTTGTATAGTTGTGATCTCTTGGTAGATAGAATGCTGTACCACTGTCTCCCATCCCCAGTTGTCTGCAAACAACGCCAGCCCCTTGATTAGTCCACATGTACGAACAAACTGTTGATGTATCGCCTGTCTGTGTGTTATAAAAGAGTATACGACCGTCTGGTCCCAACACCAATTGGGTTTGATCTACAAGAAACATTCGAATTGTGTATTTTCTGAAACTGACGACAGACAATGATTGTAACAGAAAAAAAACTTTCAATGTCATATTCATCTCTTGTTGATTAATAAATATTACAATTTTTGAAATCCGTCTAACGTATGTGTCAATATCCCTAATGCGCCTCGAATTGAGGTACTCAAATTTAAGATGTAGAAAACAAATATCCACAGTGCAGTAATAATAGCCATAATCACATTTTTCTTAAAAAGCATTTAGCTTAACCATTTGTGTTTAATTGAAGAGCACAGGAACTTAGAAAAAAACATTTAAAAAATGGTAATGTTATCATACCACTCATCACGAAAACATACCTGTATCGATGCAATGAACACCAGCATCCTGCTCAAAATCACACATTCTCATACTGTCACTGGTGTCATATGTACACTCTGACAGATCCGTTTCATTACCTGTGCAGTATACGTTAAACATACTTCTACTGAAATTGTAATCCCGATTGATAGGTGTAGCTTTACCAATATCTCCCATTCCAGTTTGCTTGCATACAACTGTAGCATCTTGATCGTTCCAATTGTAGGCACATACTGTTGAAGTATTATATGTCTCTGCGTTGTACAAAAGTACTCGACCATCATGTCCTACAAGCACTGACGTATTACCTGCAACTATAAAGAGCAATAATTATATCATACTTTGCATTCTATAAACAGTAATTAGCTTTGTCCAGTGTGAAATCTGTACTTAACTTCTGCACACGATAAATGAAAGAAAACGACATTTCTTGTTGGACTGAAAACTGTTGGCATTACTCAAATCATCACTCTTTATTGCATTTAACATGTGACTGTAAGAAGAACCGACTACTTTTCGATTTAACTGAAACTGACGCAATATTTTCAACCTTGAGTTCAGTTTTCTTGTAAAATGATTTTTCTTTCAACTTTCAAGGAAAACATACCTTGAGAATCACACTCAACACCAGCATCAGACGCATATTCACATGACCCATAGTAGTCAGTCAACTGATAATGACAGTCATAAATGCTCGCTTCACTGCCCATGCATTCTAAGCTATACATATTCCTTGTATAGTTGTGATCTCTTGGTAGATAGAATGCTGTACCACTGTCTCCCATCCCCAGTTGTCTGCAAACAACGCCAGCCCCTTGATTAGTCCACATGTACGAACAAACTGTTGATGTATCGCCTGTCTGTGTGTTATAAAAGAGTATACGACCGTCTGGTCCCAACACCAATTGGGTTTGATCTACAAGAAACATTCGAATTGTGTATTTTCTGAAACTGACGACAGACAATGATTGTAACAGAAAAAAAACTTTCAATGTCATATTCATCTCTTGTTGATTAATAAATATTACAATTTTTGAAATCCGTCTAACGTATGTGTCAATATCCCTAATGCGCCTCGAATTGAGGTACTCAAATTTAAGATGTAGAAAACAAATATCCACAGTGCAGTAATAATAGCCATAATCACATTTTTCTTTAAAAGCATTTAGCTTAACCATTTGTGTTTAATTGAAGAGCACAGGAACTTAGAAAAAAACATTTAAAAAATGGTAATGTTATCATACCACTCATCACGAAAACATACCTGTATCGATGCAATGAACACCAGCATCCTGCTCAAAATCACACATTCTCATACTGTCACTGGTGTCATATGTACACTCTGACAGATCCGTTTCATTACCTGTGCAGTATACGTTAAACATACTTCTACTGAAATTGTAATCCCGATTGATAGGTGTAGCTTTACCAATATCTCCCATTCCAGTTTGCTTGCATACAACTGTAGCATCTTGATCGTTCCAATTGTAGGCACATACTGTTGAAGTATTATATGTCTCTGCGTTGTACAAAAGTACTCGACCATCATGTCCTACAAGCACTGACGTATTACCTGCAACTATAAAGAGCAATAATTATATCATACTTTGCATTCTATAAACAGTAATTAGCTTTGTCCAGTGTGAAATCTGTACTTAACTTCTGCACACGATAAATGAAAGAAAACGACATTTCTTGTTGGACTGAAAACTGTTGGCATTACTCAAATCATCACTCTTTATTGCATTTAACATGTGACTGTAAGAAGAACCGACTACTTTTCGATTTAACTGAAACTGACGCAATATTTTCAACCTTGAGTTCAGTTTTCTTGTAAAATGATTTTTCTTTCAACTTTCAAGGAAAACATACCTTGAGAATCACACTCAACACCAGCATCAGACGCATATTCACATGACCCATAGTAGTCAGTCAACTGATAATGACAGTCATAAATGCTCGCTTCACTGCCCATGCATTCTAAGCTATACATATTCCTTGTATAGTTGTGATCTCTTGGTAGATAGAATGCTGTACCACTGTCTCCCATCCCCAGTTGTCTGCAAACAACGCCAGCCCCTTGATTAGTCCACATGTACGAACAAACTGTTGATGTATCGCCTGTCTGTGTGTTATAAAAGAGTATACGACCGTCTGGTCCCAACACCAATTGGGTTTGATCTACAAGAAACATTCGAATTGTGTATTTTCTGAAACTGACGACAGACAATGATTGTAACAGAAAAAAAACTTTCAATGTCATATTCATCTCTTGTTGATTAATAAATATTACAATTTTTGAAATCCGTCTAACGTATGTGTCAATATCCCTAATGCGCCTCGAATTGAGGTACTCAAATTTAAGATGTAGAAAACAAATATCCACAGTGCAGTAATAATAGCCATAATCACATTTTTCTTAAAAAGCATTTAGCTTAACCATTTGTGTTTAATTGAAGAGCACAGGAACTTAGAAAAAAACATTTAAAAAATGGTAATGTTATCATACCACTCATCACGAAAACATACCTGTATCGATGCAATGAACACCAGCATCCTGCTCAAAATCACACATTCTCATACTGTCACTGGTGTCATATGTACACTCTGATAGATCCGTTTCATTACCTGTGCAGTATACGTTAAACATACTTCTACTGAAATTGTAATCCCGATTGATAGGTGTAGCTTTACCAATATCTCCCATTCCAGTTTGCTTGCATACAACTGTAGCATCTTGATCGTTCCAATTGTAGGCACATACTGTTGAAGTATTATATGTCTCTGCGTTGTACAAAAGTACTCGACCATCATGTCCTACAAGCACTGACGTATTACCTGCAACTATAAAGAGCAATAATTATATCATATTTTGCATTCTATAAACAGTAATTAGCTTTGTCCAGTGTGAAATCTGTACTTAACTTCTGCACACGATAAATGAAAGAAAACGACATTTCTTGTTGGACTGAAAACTGTTGGCATTACTCAAATCATCACTCTTTATTGCATTTAACATGTGACTGTAAGAAGAACCGACTATTTTTTGATTTTACTGAAACTGACGCAATATTTTCAACCTTGAATTCAGTTTTCTTGTAAAATGATTTTTCTTTCAACTTTCAAGGAAAACATACCTTGAGAATCACACTCAACACCAGCATCAGACGCATATTCACATGACCCATAGTAGTCAGTCAACTGATAATGACAGTCATAAATGTTCGCTTCACTGCCCATGCATTCTAAGCTATACATATTCCTTGTATAGTTGTGATCTCTTGGAAGATAGAATGCTGTACCACTGTCTCCCATCCCCAGTTGTCTGCAAACAACGCCAGCCCCTTGATTAGTCCACATGTACGAACAAACTGTTGATGTATCGCCTGTCTGTGTGTTATAAAAGAGTATACGACCGTCTGGTCCCAACACCAATTGGGTTTGATCTACAAGAAACATTCGAATTGTGTATTTTCTAAAACTGACGACAGACAATGATTGTAACAGAAAAAAAACTTTCAATGTCATATTCATCTCTTGTTGATTAATAAATATTACAATTTTTGAAATCCGTCTAACGTATGTGTCAATATCCCTAATGCGCCTCGAATTGAGGTACTCAAATTTAAGATGTAGAAAACAAATATCCACAGTGCAGTAATAATAGCCATAATCACATTTTTCTTAAAAAGCATTTAGCTTAACCATTTGTGTTTAATTGAAGAGCACAGGAACTTAGAAAAAAACATTTAAAAAATGGTAATGTTATCATACCACTCATCACGAAAACATACCTGTATCGATGCAATGAACACCAGCATCCTGCTCAAAATCACACATTCTCATACTGTCACTGGTGTCATATGTACACTCTGATAGATCCGTTTCATTACCTGTGCAGTATACGTTAAACATACTTCTACTGAAATTGTAATCCCGATTGATAGGTGTAGCTTTACCAATATCTCCCATTCCAGTTTGCTTGCATACAACTGTAGCATCTTGATCGTTCCAATTGTAGGCACATACTGTTGAAGTATTATATGTCTCTGCGTTGTACAAAAGTACTCGACCATCATGTCCTACAAGCACTGACGTATTACCTGCAACTATAAAGAGCAATAATTATATCATACTTTGCATTCTATAAACAGTAATTAGCTTTGTCCAGTGTGAAATCTGTACTTAACTTCTGCACACGATAAATGAAAGAAAACGACATTTCTTGTTGGACTGAAAACTGTTGGCATTACTCAAATCATCACTCTTTATTGCATTTAACATGTGACTGTAAGAAGAACCGACTATTTTTTGATTTTACTGAAACTGACGCAATATTTTCAACCTTGAATTCAGTTTTCTTGTAAAATGATTTTTCTTTCAACTTTCAAGGAAAACATACCTTGAGAATCACACTCAACACCAGCATCAGACGCATATTCACATGACCCATAGTAGTCAGTCAACTGATAATGACAGTCATAAATGTTCGCTTCACTGCCCATGCATTCTAAGCTATACATATTCCTTGTATAGTTGTGATCTCTTGGAAGATAGAATGCTGTACCACTGTCTCCCATCCCCAGTTGTCTGCAAACAACGCCAGCCCCTTGATTAGTCCACATGTACGAACAAACTGTTGATGTATCGCCTGTCTGTGTGTTATAAAAGAGTATACGACCGTCTGGTCCCAACACCAATTGGGTTTGATCTACAAGAAACATTCGAATTGTGTATTTTCTGAAACTGACGACAGACAATGATTGTAACAGAAAAAAAACTTTCAATGCCATATTCATCTCTTGTTGATTAATCAATATTACAATTTTTGAAATCCGTCTAACGTATGTGTCAATATCCCTAATGCGCCTCGAATTGAGGTACTCAAATTTAAGATGTAGAAAACAAATATCCACAGTGCAGTAATAATAGCCATAACCACATTTTTCTTAAAAAGCATTTAGCTTAACCATTTGTGTTTAATTGAAGAGCACAGGAACTTAGAAAAAAACATTTAAAAAATGGTAATGTTATCATACCACTCATCACGAAAACATACCTGTATCGATGCAATGAACACCAGCATCCTGCTCAAAATCACACATTCTCATACTGTCACTGGTGTCATATGTACACTCTGATAGATCCGTTTCATTACCTGTGCAGTATACGTTAAACATACTTCTACTGAAATTGAAATCCCGATTGATATGTGTAGCTTTACCAATATCTCCCATTCCAGTTTGCTTGCATACAACTGTAGCATCTTGATCGTTCCAATTGTAGGCACATACTGTTGAAGTATTATATGTCTCTGCGTTGTACAAAAGTACTCGACCATCATGTCCTACAAGCACTGACATATTACCTGGAATTATAAAGAGAAATAAAATATATTCGTTGAGAAATTTTCACAGATTTTCACGGCAGTACAACTGATAAAATGAGAATTCGTTGTTGACTGATAATTATCGACATTATTTAACAAGTCAAAGCACCACTCTTCATTACAAATTAAACATAAAACTGTTAGAAGATCCCACTACTATTTGAATTTACTGAAGACGTAATATTTTACCACCTTCAATTAAGTTTTTATTGCACTTGAACATTATATTTGCTTGTTCTTATATCGAAAAAGTGGTATGCCTACTCAACTAGGATAGTTTATAGTATTATGAATTCAAGTTGATATTTACTCATGTATCTAGAATTAATATCCATAAGTCAAATGCCAATGTTTAATCTAAGCTATTTTATTTTGTAGTCGCAATAGAGGATTATATAGCTTATTCTGCTGAATTTGACAGATTTAATTATTGATGATCAGGATATGATAAACGTGTTGATTTGTAATGGCTCAATTTTCAAATTTCTTTCTATCTCTGTCAGATTTTGCTATTTCTGATATATATTTAGGTTTTAAATGAAAACCAAGAAAACATTTACTTTGAACGAAAAAATATTTTTTCATTTAGTTCACATGAGCCATCGATTGTAGTAAGATTGGTTAAAAATGCTGCTTAATTTTTTATTTAATTTTTTGTAATCTTACTTGTATTTTCAATAAGATATAGAAATATTGAGATTGCCAATATACATCTCTCAACAAGCGACCAAATGACGTAGGATCTAGCCACTAAAGATCAACGTACGGTCTCCAACAAGGAGCAAAACCCATTTGACCCATTTGGACAGATGTAAAAACATTCAAACGAACCAAAGGCCTGATTTATTTACATCATGTTAAAGGGACAATAGCTGTCAAATTCGTGTTCACTGATTTGACTCAAATACTCATATTTGATTTATAAACTACTAAAACGTATTTCCAAATTACAATGAATCGGAAATAAAGAGTTAGCAAAGCCTGTACTCGATAATATATGTATATATCAGAATTTCGTGTGTATTTTAGTGTAGACGCCATCTAATCAACTATCGAGATGACCTCCGAATACTATCGACAGTAACATAACCCAATATACACATAAATATATATATATATAGAATGCAACCTCATGCAATTGGATTTTTATAGATCTGTTTCAAGTTATAGGTTAAAAAATAAGATAGTTAGTGCTTTTAACTTTAAAATAATGATTTTTGTACATCTCATCAGTCAACGAAATTATACACTTTCAATTTTGACATTATTTGTCATAAAACGTCACTTATCAGATGGTTTTTGTCTGAAATGTAGGTTGCCGCATTCGTGTTCAGTCTCAACCTTTATATATTATATTATGTATTATTATCATATACAACATATATGTAATATTAAGACTGAAAACAAATGTTGCCACTTCCATTTTGAACAAAAAGCTAGTGCCCCTTTTATATACTAATAAAAGAAAAACAAATATTTTATACAGCAAAAAACAAAACCAACTAATTTACAGGTTCAGACAGGAAAAACAAAATGATGCAGGGTTTAATACATTTGTGTGTGCCCAATCCTCTCCTAATCTGGGAAAGTGGTGTAACAACACAACAAAAAAAACCTATTAAAATCACCACTTGGAAAGGCCTTCCTCGTCAGATCGATACAAAGCACAAATAAAATTAACACAATCACTAGATAGTTCTGAGAGTAGTAGTCTACATACCATTACTAAAACACTCAACTCCAGCATCCTGGGCGGATTCACACATGCCTGTACTATCACTGGTTTCATAGAAACATTCTGTAATCTGATTTTCTGTTCCTGTACACTGTACGTAAAACATGCTCCTTTCATATGTGTAATCACGAGCAGGGTATGTTGCTCTGCCATTGTCTCCCATTCCTGTTTGTTTGCATATAACTGAAGCATCTTGGTCATTCCAGTTATAGGAACAGATTGTTGATGCCACACCAGTACTAATGTTATATGTGAAAATTCTACCATTTGATCCGATATTTATGATAAAGCTACCTACCGTAAAAAAAAATTTCACTAATATCCGGTGAAAAAATTGGCATTCTCATAATGTTAAAAAGAGGCAATAATTAACACAACATATTTATTAAAGTTTCTTCCGCGTCTCATATATATATTAAAAAGAAGTGCATTCAGATCATGCTGCAGAACTAGAGACATATATATGTGAAACTAAAAAAAACATAAAAATATAAAAGCATGCTTTATTGTGACTTTAATTTTGATGGTTTTGTCCACTTGTAGGGATTAAAAGCATAACTTACATCTACAACGATTTATATTCTTAGACACCTGAGTTCGCGTCAAGTTTCAAAAGGTTTTGTGGTGGATCGGCCTCACAAATTTTGGAATCCGATCATTCCAAATTACAATGCATATCATAGCCTTCTTATTCCCTCTACAATTGATTATAATCCCACAAAATACAAGAAGATACTAGTAACTACTTGATCAATGAACAATGCTGTCATTTCTATTTTTGTCTTGATAGTAACTAGATTTCGTCTTCCACGATGAACAATTCATACCATTCTCCAAACCAAAAATGGTAAACGGTTCTCTTTCGTGAATTTATTTTATAACATTCCATTACGGGAAGGAAATACTTTTCCCCAAGAAGAGATAATTACAAAATACTAACCATTAGTTTCTTTTAAACATGCTACTAATGTTATGACTAAAACCAATAGTAATGTTGAGTGTACCATGTTAAGTTGGTTTCTGATGCATTTGGTAATTCAGTTCGAATGCTAAAAAAATATTTCAGAATTCTTATTGTTATAAAATTGAATTATTGTTTTCTGTATATTCAAACTGTTGAATTTACATGGTAGATTTTTCATTACTTAATAAATGTTTTTATGACTTTGTATGTGGTGTTGGTTTGCAGTCTTATTATGAGATCCATTCCCTACAGCCACTCCTTATTTATTTCTACTAAAAGTGGGGATGTGCTAGAGACATTCCTTAAATGATATACGTGTTTATTTATATGTCATTGTTAAATTAAAACATTTTACTACTCTAAAGCAATAAAGAATTACAATCTCTTCACTCGTTGATTTTACAAATCGAAAATATACTTTAAGATATCTATTTTAACCTGAAACTTGGGCAAAGTCTATACAAAATTAACGAAAATCGCAAACCATAAAACGTATTCTCAGAGGAATATTTTCCTTTTTTTCTTCATTTATGCTCTTATATTTTTTCTAACGTTTTAAATATCTTTTGTAATCGAATACTTAATCAGAGTCATTATTCTATAGCATGATACCATAGACACTTTTAAAACGCTGGCTAAATCGTGAAAATCTTAGAAACCTTTTATTTTCTTTTGCATATCATATATTTCGGACAATACAAATTTTTGAACATATCTAGTAAATTAATTCACACTAAATATATTAGCAATTGGTATGCTAGCCAAAACAAAGCTTCTGATGGAAAACTGTTTAATTATGTAAAATTTAAGCAGAATTTTGGTTATGAAAATTATCTTTCTTTAATTAAGAACTTTGATTTTAGAAGATCTATATGCAAATTACGTATTTCTGCTCATAAGCTTCAAATTGAAGTTGGTCGTTTTTCAAATATTCCACGAAATGAAAGAATTTGCAAAAAATGCTCCTCTGGCTGTGTTGAAGATGAAATCCATTTTTTAACTAACTGTGAAAATTTTAAATCGGATAGAGATGCTCTCTTTGACTTTGTTTGCCAAAGAATTCCGAATTTTTCTACACTTGATAATCAGCATAAATTTATTTATTTATTAAACTGTGAAGACAATCAGGTCCTTAATGCTGTTGGTAAATTTATTAAAGTGAATATGAGTTAGTAATTGTATTGTAACTGTATGTAAAAAATTGTTTGTATCTATGTATCTATGCAAATCAATATTCTTTTGCCTTATTCATGTATGCTCTGTATGCCCCTTGTGGGCCCTTAATTGGAAATAAAATATGTTCTGTTCTGTTCTGTTCTATCATAATAAATATGACGTAAGTTTTAGTTCGATATTCAAATGAAACTAAACTTTATCTTTCGTTCACGACAATAACTAAAAACTCAGAAAATAAATATGAAATTGAATCTTTTGAGTACGAATCTTGGTACAATAACATATAGTTTTCAAATGAATAAAATCTGTGTGAATGACATTGTTCCATATATTTAGAGAATGATGATCAGTTCTAGGATTGAGGATGATTTGGCTGATTTTTTTCGTTTTCAATATCATTTATATATCTAGAAACTAATACAAAATATAAATAATGATATCTTAAAGACTATAAACTATTGCCTAATCATACATCTTTTTTAAGACACCTTTACTTGAAATACGCCTTACATCACCAGATAATTACAATTTTAAAAAAGAAACGGAATTTTATAGCAAAACGGGAAAAAATATATTTCGAAGTTTAACATTTGAAATGATTTATTACCATTATCGCCAAAATATATTGCAAATGCAGATCAAATTTTTTTCGCTGTGTTGAAGACCCATTGGTGGCCTTCGGCTGTATTTCCTCTTTGGTCGGGTTTTCGTCTACATCGGGATATCGGCCTACCGAATGAATGAATAGCGAAATATTCTGTAAACCAAGAAGTTTAGGCTTGACTAAAGAGAACTTGGTATATTTTGAATAAAAAAAATAAAATAATATATTTGTGAACATCATTTGAACAAATCAGCTGAACAACTATTCAAGCAACTAATTTTAGTGCATGGTTCTTCCCAATTTATACAATGTTGAAATAATATGTAATGTATGCATGCTCTTATATATTGTATTGCTCAATATGTTAAATGGAGAAGACTTCATAACTTTTTTCTCAATGACTTGTGTCTTATCCAATTTGTGTTGATGCAAAAAGAATTTAGTTTAAACTAAAAAAATGAAAGGATAGTTTTTTTTATATAATTCAACGCATGATAAAGATGTTTTTTGAATTCGTCTTTTAGACTGTAAGTTAAAAACAAAATCCCGACTTGAAAGATTTTGGTTCTTTAAACCATAGGATTAAAAACTAATTGTATGTATGATAAGTGCATCCTACAAATTTTTTTTTATTGGTTTGATACGAATTCGTTAATTGAAGACATTTGTCAAATTCAGTAAAAGTGCAGCATCGTATCAAAAACAGATTTACAGAAATACAAAATCGTACAAGTATACAGAAAAAAATTACCTTTAGTCTCAAATCTCAGTCCACAGTGCCCTATTAAATTGTCAAACAAAAACTGTGCTTATTTATGCAGACGTATTTTTCCTATTTAAAAATAACAATCGCCATCCTATTGGCGAATGAAATGTAAGACATTTTTAAAGGAACCTTAGGAGGTAGATTTTCTTAACAACAGTCCAAACAATACTGGTACAAAACAGTCCGCACAATTTTTGTGTTATTACATTTTCACCTAAATTTTAATTGCAGTTTTTAACAGAGTCATATTTTTAACCTACTATTTATATATGAACAAAAGAAAATATGTGTGTCAACGTTAAAGGGCAACCTAATGACGAAATGATACAAAGATTTTTTTAAGTTACAAAATTTCAAAATGATATTTATAAAGCTGATTGCAAGTATTTTAGCAGTCAACTATGGTACAAAAATGTAATAGTAATGCACTCATATCCATATATTGTGTACCTCTGTGCATCCTTTTTGTCTTTGGCCAGATGTTGAAAATAAATATCAATCCTGTACTTCTACATGAATATGATATAGTTTTATCTGAAACAATGGGGCGCTAACATTAAAAAAAAAAATGAAACAACGGAAGAAATTCGACTTCGCCAAAAATGTCCTTTTGTGCCACGACTATTTTTCCACAATAACATGTGTGTGCCATAACTTATTGCCAAAAATAATACATTTGCGCCACTAGTGTTTAAAAACCTAGAGTATGATTTATGAAAAATAAGTAAACGATTGCTCATATACATTTTCACTATAGCAAGGATACTGCGTTTGAAAAATAAGTTGAAGTTGAAGCAAGCGATGAATCACATTTTGAATGTCATGTCTGCTTGCATTTCGTTTATACATGATTGATAATTCTAGTAAAGATCAAGATAACTTTTAACAAGAGGGAAAATATGAAAGTTTGCTCTATCAATATTTGTAATATGCACTTATTTTGATCAGAAGTCTTTGTAATGATGCATTTGGTTTTATTTTCGTATTCTATTTATCATGTCCGAGTAGCTCTTTCTACTAAATATCATAATATTTGTTAGTAATCGGACCCGACTTCAATAAATCATATAAAACTTTGTTTTGCTCCACATGTCATGATATTGAATTAGTGATGTAAGCCCAAAGTTTAAGTGCATTATTCATGTATCTATATTTAGATGATGGATAATGGATATGCTGAAAAAATTGGTAACCTTTCATATATGTGTTAATGCAATACTATTGGTTGTATTTAAATAAAAAATGTCTGCTTTAAATGATTCCGATAGGAGTGTATTGGCTAAAAATACTTCTTATTGGAGGATATTTTTAAATCCTACTACCCGGGATAGTTTAAAACGGTCACCTAATAAGCACTCCTCGCCTGACATTAATATTCTTGACAGGTGGGTGTTTAGTTTTTTTTCAGTTTTGGAAAACCTAGGACCAGATGATTAAATAAAACTGTATAAATTAAAACATATTCAATACCAGATCAACAAAAAAGTACTTCACTAAGTATTGACAATGTTGAATTATTTGTGTTAGCATACCCAATCTTATAAGGCAAGATTTTTTTAAGGAAGTCGTTCAATCCATTTTAAAGGATTGTTAATGGCGACAATGAAAAAAGCTCCTAATATAAATGATCATGATTGACTTCGATATGCATCTTTAGACATGCCACAAGACGGTAATAAGAAATCATGTCAGAGATATTTCTCATATTTTATTCTAGAAATCTATCGTTTATTTGTTTATTCAAATGTAGAAGTGCTTTTTTTTTTGGTGTATAGTCCTTTCAAAATATGTCAATTTCAGTTAACTTATAGCTTGAAAACAAGAAAATATTTTTATAATATTTATGGACATCGACAATATTTTGACAAAGTATATATTCTGTCATTCGTGTTTTTGTTTGTTTTTAGTTTTAGTTTTTTATACGTAGTACATACCTTATCCTTGTGGTTTTTTTTTCTATATTTCGAGTTTCCCCGTGCTTGTTATGTATGCTCTGTGTTTTTAAAGTTATGACACATTTATATGTGAAATAACTACTCTATAAATGGGCATGGCCATCATTTCTTTGCTCCTTGCTCAAGGCCTCATTGTGACTTTGAGATGAAGAAATTGGAGTTGGACAGCAATAAAAGCGCTCATCCTTTGCTTTTTGTGTGTTATTTTGCTGTGAATGTACTGGTTTTGAGTCATGAAATGAAACCCCATAATCTTTGTTTTTGTATTATACTGTCTAAATGCTAAACATAGAATTAATTGCATAACAGTGTGGTCGACAGTAAAACGTTTGTAGGTTGTAACTTGTTTGTCAACGGCTATGATTTTATGCTCACCCAGTCTGTCAGAGGCCTTCCAGTGGGGATTGAAATTCACTTGTTACACATTCCGATACATAAAATGAAACTTTCTTTTTACAAAGCTTGAAAGGAATTTGTTTTAAATATTTATTATAATCATCACATACAACCGTGTCATTTATAAGAATAATAATGTTCAGAGATGATATTATTTAATAATAATAAAAAAAAAATAGGTTTATCCATTATAAAAAAAACTATTAAGTTGATGGGGTTAATTCACAAAATATCTCATTGATTAAGAGCACAACTACTTCTACGGTGTGATCATTTAAGAATGGCCTACTATTTATTCAATGCGTATACATGTGGGTTTTGTTTGTGAAGAGTTCTGGATAATTAAAAAATCATTTGATTTCTTTGTTTAATACCATAAAACGATTCATTCTTTCAGATATTTGTCACTTTGCCTTATCTTCAAGTCCAACACAATTTCTCACGTTTCTTACAAAACTTATATTCTTGTGATGTATTCTTTTGTTGAAAAAAAAATGTATAGATATAGATAGATATAGGAAGATGTGGTATGAGTGCCAATGAGACAACTCTCCTCCCAAGTAATAATTCATAAAAGTAAACCATTATAGGTCAAGGTACAACCTGCAACACGGAGCCTTGGCTCACACGGAACAGCAAGTTATAGAGGGCCCCAAAACTACTAGTGTAAAACCATTCAAACGGGAAACCCAACGAGAAACGAAAAACACATATGAACTACATAAACAGACGACATCATGCATTGTAACTTTTAAAGCCAATTAAGTAAAAAAAATAATCTGAAAGAACGTGCGATATCATATTAGGAAAATTGATGGTCAAACCATAACAAAAAATCAAGTAAACAATTTTAAGTATTCAACATTTATAGCTTGCTGTTCGGTGTGAGCCAAGACTCCGTGTTGAGGGCCATTTTTATTTATTTTCAAATTACAAAGGTTATTCCTGATTAGTATTTTTAATTATTTTATTTAGGCGTTTAGAACCTTTGGTGACCTCACAGTTTAAATTTCTATGATAAGTACGTCGTGAGCAGTGAACATTACAGACGAACGTTCACCTAATTTCCCCCAGTCAATGAATGGCCATAGCTACACTGTTATGAATTTCATTCTAAGTCCAAATCAATCAAACTGGTGTGTTTACAACAAAATTTTCGGTATAACACTTGATCAAAATCGATTTGGTGTCTTCATATTGACGTATCATATGTAGTCAAAACAATGTCTGCCCAATTACAACTACTATGTCGGTAACATTATTGTACGCAAACCATAATTTGTATTGAACACATATTATTTATAGGTTTGATTTCTTTCCCCTTTAATCATATTACACAAAGAAGAATTAGCTACGTCACAAGGCTATTTTTTTCAAATTGTCTTGGTCTGTGTTTGCAAACTTTATAATCAATTTAAAAATCTAAAAAAAGACGTTCATTAATGAACACTGATTTTATTATGGATTAAATTTCTAAAGCATGTATTGAAATATATACATGATATTTCTTTAGAAATACATTGATGAATAGCTTATTAGTGTTACGTTTTGTATGTTACCAACAGAGAACGTTTAGTTAGATGTTAGGCCCCCCTTTAAACCTTGCATTTTGTCTGTAGAAATATCATTTAGATACGTAAACTGTTCACGTGACATAAATGTAAAAAATAATTAAGAAATAATTCTTTCATGCCATGCTCTATGCTCATTTTAACATGGGTAGGCATTATATTTGTTAATATCTTAATACCGAGCGTTAGCGGGGTATTAAATGTTTACAAATATAATGCCTACCCATGTTAAAATGAGCATAGAGCATGGCATGATAGAATTATTTCGATTCTAATAGGATTTTTTTGAACTTTTGTACTTCGAAGCGGACCTATAGTAGACGCTCGAAATGTCGCCATTTTGATTTAATGAACAAAAACGTTATAGAAAAATCAACAGTTTATCAATAAAAAAAAAAGAACAGAAACATTTAAACTTACTTTTAAAATGTTTTTATTTAATTTTCTAGAGAGCAACACCAACACAAATGTCCATTTGGATCTCTGGCGTTGTTCAAAATTAATCTGATGTTGCAATTTCAATTGTGACGTCAATCAGGTGCAGCCCATGTTCTATTCGAATTAGAACATGGCTTTGTACCCAAAGCTAAAGAAGAACGTCATATTAGAATCAAAAGTAACATATTTTAAATTAGACTTGCATATTTGGGTTAAGCCCGGAAACATATATACTGCACTGATTGAGATCTTCTAAGTTATATGTTAGTGTATACATAATAGATATAAACGTCAGCTTTATCCACTAGATATTTTGCTAACAAGTATATACAAATATGGTAATGCAACTTATAAGGGCTGTTTCTAATATGGTATATAACGAAAATGGGAATTTAGATTAAACATATTGCGGTATTGTTATTTATTCACAGTAACAAAACATTTCTGCAATTGGAGGAGCGTAGGCTAAGATTGTTAGTTTACCTACCGGAGGTTAGTGATTCTCTCCGGTCTTCCGGCTTCATTCACCAAAAAAACTGACCACCATGAAGAAGAAAAATAGGACTGAAAGTGAGGTTAAACGCCAACCAATCAATCAATCAATCAATCAACCACTCGTTTATCGGTACAGCAAGGGATGACGTATGTTTGTGCTATTTCAGGTAATAATGACGGTCATTCGCGTATCTCCTCCTTTGATATGTTTTTTGAAGTTCCAACTTCCTCAATCTAAAGCAGAATATGATGACTGATTCAAGTTTAAGGACATTACAAATAGAACATAGAATACTATAGTTGTTAATGTCTGTGTCATTTTGGTCTTTTGTGGATAGTTGTCTCATTGGCAATCATACCACATCTTCTTTTTTATATCTACTTATTTAAAAAAAAAAAAAAAAAGTTGTTTCAACAATCGAAAAACTGAAACCTCATTTAAACTTAATTATTTGACGTAAGAGACCATATATTTTTAAAGCTTATCGCCTGATGAATAAAGCATATTGTTAAGTAAATGACAAGTATGTATAGCTTTTAAAAAATTATCGTTTGCTTTGTTTTTTAATTTGGAAAAACCACTTGGTCATAAATTTTGGCAATATAAAATACGGTGTTGGAATGCTTAAACAATGTTTACAAAATTAGAATTAGCTCATTGATTTGTCTACCTCAATCTGACATTTTATAAAATATTCATATTTTCCAGCACACACAAAAGAAGGCTTGTAGGAGGGGTTTGAATATACAGTCTAGTTGGTGTAAGATCAGAAGAGTCCAGAACCAACTGATTAAATCTTCATACAGAAGACCTTAATTTTTTATTAATCATTTAATAGCTTACAAAATACTTCTGAATAAGAATACATTTTGTTTATTTTCTTTTGTTACATCTTCTGACATCAGACTCGGACTTCTCGTGTACTGAATTTTAATGTGCGTATTGTTATGCGTTTACTTTTCTACATTGCTAGAGGTATAGGGGATGGTTGAAATCTCATAAACATGTTTAACCCCGCCGCATTTTTGCGCCTGTCCCAAGTCAGGAACCTCTGGCCTTTGTTAGTCTTGTGTTATTTTTAATTTTAGTTTCTTGTGTACAATTTGGAGTTTAGTATGGCGTTAATTATCACTGAACTAGTATATATATTTGTTTAAGGGCCAGATCAAGGACGCCTCCGGGTGCGGGAATTTCTGGCTGCATTGAAGACCTGTTGGTGACCTTCTGCTGTTGTCTATTCTATGGTCGGGTTGTTGTCTCTTTGGCACATTCCCTATTTCCATTCTCAACTTAAAGATTTGAAATATCGGCGAAGATTTAAAACACGATTTTTATCTTCATATTTTAAAGCATGGTCATAGATTAGAATATAGATGCGGCGCTATGCAGAGGGGGGGCAAGGGGGGTCCCAATAACAGCAAAACAGCAAATTGATTTGGCTCATAACAGATAACAAGGAATTAAAATGGACAAAAACAGATAACAGTAAATGAAATATTAAAATAATTCGGTCTTTGACAAATCAGTATTTCTTTTTACGGATATAATCCTTTGTAATTCATTCCATTTTTATGACTATGTTTTTAGTATTAATTTATGTATATAAAATGTGTTTAAATTACTACTCAATATATTATAATATTTTTTATACGCTCGTTTACGGAACGTATTATGATATACTGTTGTCCGTCTGTTGTCAACATGTCGGACATTAACTCAAAAACTCTTTAACCATTTACATTAAACTTTGGGAAATTGGTTATATCTATTGACGTGAGCTCCCTTTTTTTTTCTTTTTTTTTTTAATAAATTTTAGATTTTAAGTTTCTGGGTAATGGGTTTTTATTCAATAA
This sequence comes from Mytilus edulis, assembly GCF_963676685.1. NCBI lineage: Eukaryota > Metazoa > Mollusca > Bivalvia > Mytilida > Mytilidae > Mytilus > Mytilus edulis. The sequence continues at coordinate 102,500,338 of NC_092344.1, read as the reverse complement.
AATTGGTGGTTTTTTTCAGTTTTCTGATAATATCTCAAAAATGCTATCACAAAGCAAGGAATTTTGGTGAATTGTTTATATCTATTAGCATGAGGTAACTTTCAATTTTTATAAATTTTAGATTTTACGTTTCCGAGTTAACGGGTTTTATTAATTAAAAAGGAGTGATTTTCCAGTTTTCAGACATTACATGTAACACAACAATGTTTTCAGCAGTTCTCATGAAACGTTGGTGTATTGTTTATATATATTGACTGAAGCTCCCTTTGTTGCTAATCAAAAAAGTGACCTAAAAGAGTTTGAATATTCTGACTTTTTCTAAATGACCATTTAATGAGGTGTGTGAATTTTTCTTAATAAAACTTTGAGGCAAAGTGGTATATAGGGTAGAAAAATCAAAAGCACCAATTATAAGCATGCAATTTATCAAGTTCTTCGAACGAATTTTGACACTCTAAAAGCAATTTATTCCACTATTTTCAAAGGCCTTATTTGAACAATTTTTTATCAGCTGAGGTTTTTGATTGTACCAAGTGTACTAGTAAGTAGAATACATAGTTTAGTAGGGAAACAATGGCTTGAAACGAAATAAGTCTTTGTTTGTAATGAGTTATGTGCAGCTTCGGACCCAAGTACATGGTTGGAACTTTCATTGTACAATGCATTTGGTTCTGCTTTGAAAAGAATCACAGAGCTGAGTCTATGTACCATATTATATAAAAGGTTAAGTGGTTGTTAGGACCTAGTCCTTAATTGAGATCCTTGTCAGATATTCCTGGCCATATGTTTTCCTTTTTGTCATATTAAGAATAGTTTTAATTTAATATGTTCGTACGGAAAACAAGGAACATTACTCTCATACAAAAAATTAAGATAATTCTAAATACACATTCATAAAAAAAATGGAATTAATTACAAAGGATAATCATAAGATATACTTGAATTGTCCTGGACCTCACTTCTGTGATGGGTATATGTTAATGGAATCCTTCTCTGAATACGGGACAAACATACTAGTAGTGGTAGACCCCAATGGCCAATGATCTTCAATTTATACCGAATATTGACTGTCAAAAAAAATGCTAACATTCCAATTTTCAATAACAGTTAACAGCAAATACATTATCACAATAACAGATAACAAAAAAACTAAAAGCCCAATAACAGCTAACAAAAAATAAGACAATAACAGCTAACAGCAAATATATTTTCAAAATAACAGATAACAAAGAATTAAATTGCCCCATAACAGCATAACAGTTAAACCCCTTGCCCCCCCTCTATGCAGGCTGGAATCTGCGTGAATATCCTTGATTTTGAGAAAAATCATGAAACTTGCTTAGCGCTCCACTTCATGAGAGAAAAAGATGAATGATAAAAAGTCAAGTTAAACATCCACCCTAAAAACGAGCCATTTGAAAGTAGTCATTTCCTGATTAACAAAACTTTCAGAAACAACGAAAACTATTTTGGGACACACGCATTGACATGTAGCAGTTGTAAAGAAGCCTTGTAAGCAGATGGTGCTCGCTTGTATACGTCAATTAGTTAGATAAAAAAAAGTGTAGAGTGAAAAACAAATAAAAAAGTCAAAAAGAGCAAAAGAATATATTTACTCCACCTAAGGGAGCAACCATTTAACTTCAAGGGGTGTTACGTTTTTTTTGTCAGCTGAGTCGGACACATGATTTTTTCGCCGCGGCAAAGAGCGGTCAATTTTTGTTATTAGTTTTTCGCTGCTATCAATCAAATTTTTCTCTTAAACATTATGAGGTAAAGAGAAAATTTTGCAATTTGCTAGACAACATTATTTTTTTCTTTATCAAATTGGGGCTCAGAATTTGTTGAGGAAAAAAACATAATTGGATCTTGATCCGGATTTTAACAGGTCCGATATCGGTTTGATATTTATAAAATAAGAAGTTCTTTTGCGTGGAGATCTATAATGCCCGTACTTCCGGAAAGACAAATTCCTGATATTTTTTCTTCTGATTTATGGATAAAGTGCTAAATGTACTGATAACATTTAGCTGATACAACATTCTTCATACTGGGCGTATATTCAAGTAATCTCACTGACTGGAAGATAACCTGATAAGTGTCAAATCCCACAAAAATGGTAAGGATTGTGCTTTAATTTGTCATACTTCAGTTCACAGTAAATCTCCCATGGGGTTTTGGACTTAATGGATAACAGATATTTCATTACCATTTAAAGAAGCAAAATAAAAATACTTTAACGTGGAATACTGAATTTAAGAAAAAACATTCATAGCTTTCAATGTAAAAGGTGTACGCTAAAAAAGGCCTTTGACACATATTTTCTTCAGATGAGCATAAAACAACTATGTTGATTATGTTTTCATTATAATTTTTTAAGATTCTTGGGTATAATTATATCAAAAACGTATATTACAGAATTTATGACAGACATCAGCATTAGACAGCAAATGACTGTGATCTTAACAAGTCTTTCATCCTGTCACTTGTAATAACAAACAGTTATATACACAACGGTACAAGTCGATCCCAAAGCTGAAACACAAACTTTTTTTTAAAATTCTTAAATTTTCTCAAATTGAGAAATGTTGTATGATTTGCCGCTAGCCAGGAGGACAAACAAAAGTATTAATATATTTTATAAATAAACAAAGTTTCTTCAGGACTAGTGTTCGTGTATTCGACAGAGGTTCCGAGTATTATGTCGTTGTATAAAATAGGAGGATAAATATTCTGTTCGTTTTTGATCGAAAAAGTACATTTAAATATATAGTGATATTTGTCACCCTTTTCTCTCAATATGTTTCGCCACCTTCCTGTTTCAATCAGCTATTTGCTATTGGTCGTTCAAAATCGATAAAGAATAGCGGTATCTTTTAAGTCCAAAATATTAAAATATTCCTCAAATTTCCAGTTTTTCTTAAAAAATTTGTAGCTAATAGCTTTTTATTTCTATGTAGTACATGGCTTTTAAGGCATTATCGTTTTAAGGGTTTTTTGTCATTTTGTTAAAAAATCCTCTGATTTTACCTGAAAAAAAAGATACAATTTATTAATATAAGACATAACACAATACAAAAGATCAAACTACAAAGACGGGTACCTTGTTAATTACGTAACTCAAGTCAATCAGGATTTGATTGAATTAAGTGAGTACAAGTGGCATTACCTTAGTTCACAATCATCAAACAATTGTTGAATAAACAAACCAATTATAATAATAGACTAAAGATTTGATTAAACAAGTCATTGTGATGAGTTAAACTTTATAGGTTCCATTGGATTGAAAATATTTCATCTTACTAGTACTCCTATATATACTGTTCTCATCCATCATTGATACTTTTTACAAATTCCATTTATTCTGATTAAAAGTCTACATAGTTTATTCCTTATCATTTATTATGGGGCCAGATCGAAGTGGGGCCAGATCGACGTGGGGCCGATTGACTTCGGACAGATCGACTTGGGGCCAGATTGACTTGGGGCTGGAACAGATTATCAGTTACTGATATTTTAGAACAACTAATGTGGTCACCATTAGAAGACAGAAGGAAAAATGTACATTTGACAATGCTGTATTGGATTGCACATTATAAAACACAAGTTTATATTATGTGTACATGTGTATGTGGAGAAAGTGTATGATTTGTCATGGGGGTGATTCTTCAAATTTTGTAGTAGATGCAGAATTTTTAAGAAGAGAAACATGCAGTAATAAGCTTAGGTTTGATACTCAACTGATACATACACCTTGTACATGAACCTGCAGTTTGGGATGATAGACTAATATGAGTCAGATTTTACCTGTACTGTGGCTGTACATGCAAGACTAAGTCTGTAAAATAATTCTACATTTGAGCAAAATTAAAAGTACAGAAAAATGTACTTAAAGGTTATAAATTTTTATTTTTTATTTGACCATGTTTACCAATAAAATTAAATGACATTAAAAAAACTGTTAGGTCTATAACTTAAAACCATTCATAACTTTTGAGGAGCTTTCATTATTGGCTTCATGATTTTAGTTTACTGTTAATAATTACTTATATTTTTACACTAGAGTTACACCCCTTGGAACACATATACTTCGATACTTGTGTAGTATTAATTTTAGTTAAGATTGTTTAAATGTTATTCTTTGTTGTATCTATGCTTTTAATGATTATGTTTATAATTGAGCTTTCTTTAAATAATAATAAAATATTTCGTATTTAAATTGCAAAACAATTTATTCCCAGCATAACTTTTGATGAAAATGTAACTAATATACAGAAACACATATAAATTATCTGACAACATGTCTTATGTTGTTCCTGTCGTTAGGAATTATATTTATGAAGACATTTTCAATGTAAACAAAGAAATTCTATCTACTACTTTTTTCATAATGAAGTATTATTTTATCCATTGTTTTATAATTCATTCCTGAAGTGACGAAATTAAATGTACCACATTAAATTATTCTAATATTCTTCTAGCATCAGACAAGAATTTAAACATCACCCAAATCATCTCATTTTGTTTGCTACAGATCTTGAAGATGATACGTTGAATTAGTGTTACATTCATTTTATTATGTAGTTAAAATATGAACACAAACAGACTAATATTGCAAATTATGTGTGTCGTCATATTATTGCTATAATGCTATTTATATTTGTTTTGGTGATCAGACAAAGAAATTGCAGGAAATCGTAGAACTTATAAACATGGCAACACAATCAAGAGAACAGGAACAGGTTTATGCCCAATGTCAAGCTTGATTTTTGGTGGCATCATTTATACCATTCTAGAGTTATGCCCCTTTCCAAATTGGAAAATTCCTGGATTTTATCATTTGCATTTCTAACTTAAGTTGACCTCAACCAAATATAATGAAACTTAAACAATGCTAATTACCACAAAACACAGATCAAGTTCGAATTTTGGTGTGGTCACTATAACCATTTTAGAGTTATGTCCCTTCTCAAATGGAAAAAATGTAAAAAAAAATCATTTCTATTCTCTTTATACTTTTGTTTGCCTCAACTGAATGGTATGAAACTTATACACAATGCTAATTACAACAAAACACAGATCAAGTTTAAATTTTGGTGGTGTCACTCTAACCATTCCAGAGTTATGTACGTTTACAAATGGAATAATCATTTTCTGTTCTCTAACTTAATTTAATACATGTGTATAAATTTGCCTCAACCCATATTTATGAAACTTTTACACAAAACTTTTAAATACCACAAAACTCAGATCAAAAACAAATTTGGTTATTGTCACTTATACTGTTCTCTAGTTATGTCCCTTTATAACTTTATATGATTTGCAAGTGGGTGCATCATCTGTGTCCCATGGAATGTATTTCCATTTGATATTTTCATATACATCTCAAATCTTAAAGTTTGATATGTATATAGACTTTCTCCATTATTACTGTTCAATCCAACCATTTGAGTCTTTTATCCAGTTTGCATGTCCCTGTGTCAACATGTAGGGCATAGTACATTGTATACTATATTTCCCTGTTTTTGTTTTCTAGACATGGTAAGAAGTTTTCCCATCTAACTCCTCCTTCAGTTTTCCAGCTAAAATATTATATTATGCAGGAACCTGCGTTTAAGTACATGTTCATTACATCAGAATTTTGATTTTCTTTCAATTTTCCACAAATAATTAACAGGACCCCTAAACTGAGGCAATTTCATACCTGTCAAAAAAGTCCTGTGGTTTTAACCATTATGATAAGACAGCCATGACAGTGATTTAAAGACCTTTTCATTTGATAATATAAAAATACCGGTAACACATACATTGTAGCTTTGCCTCAGTTGACAATGTGTTCTTGGGGCTACAATCAAGCATCAGGTGACAATATTTTCTTGGGGTTACAATCTTCTCTTTCACCCTCTGAGTTTTGTGGTATTTAAGTTAGTATACTGAATGTTTTGTCATTATATTATACATCATGAATACTTGTCTAACATTGAAGACCATTTGTTTTGGTATAAACTATCCATCAATATAAACCTAAAACCAATACTTATACCAAATATCCATGTATGTATTTGACACTGCCTTATTAAATATATGAATATAAATGCGATAAAAGGCTAATAAATACCAAAGACTTTGTAAAGTGGATGGTCGCTGAATAACAAGATATGTTTTATTTAATTTATTATACTAAATGTCATGAATGTTTTGTCACTTGCATTGCCTAACATTGAAGACCATTTTGTTAACCTGTCTTTGTTTATTGTATTGTGTTGTTGATTTGTTTACACATTATGTCCTATATATTTATTCCTTTTCTTCACAATTTTGAATTCAAGAAGAACTTACTTACCTTCTATGTGTCGAATATGGGCTACAAAATGGCAACTATTATATTGTCTACATAAATTTTGCTTTGCAATCTTTCTTTAGTTTGTAGATGTACTTTTTTCAGTTATAATCTTCAGCTGTAATACATACAATGTAATAAGTTTGATTGATAGGTTTTTAATGCCACTTTCAGCACTATTTGTGCTATTTTGTGGTAGTCAGCTGTTTTTATTGGTGGAGGCCTAGGAAGCTGGAGGGTATAACAACCTTTGGTAAGAAAACTGACAATCCAAGTCAATTAAGATTGGAGTCAAGCACCTGTCACAGGTATGATTAGGACTCACAACCTCAGTGTTGACAAGCTTAATGATACAGTAGTTCGACCACTTATACCACTCAGCATTAGTTATTGAGTTATATTTTTTAAAGTTTGTCCAATATTATTTTTGTTATATGGTCAAAACCATAAGAATTATTATGATTTTACATTGGGAACATTTAGAATTTTTCTCCTGTACACACATGTGGATTCAGTGTTATTTGCATTCTTTTTTGTGGGTAAAGGTGAATTAAGAATCTTTCAACTGTTTCTATTTTTATGCCCCACCTACGATAGTAGAGGGGCATTATGTTTTCTGGTCTGTGCCTCTGTTCGTCTGTGCGTCCATCCGCCAGTTCGTCCCACTTCAGGTTAAAGTTTTTGGTCAAGGTAGTTTTTGATGAAGCTGAAGTCCAATCAACTTGAAACTTAGTACACATGTTCCTTATGATATGATCTTTCTTATTTTAAAACAAAATTAGACTTTTCACACCATTTTCATGGTCCACTGAACATAGAAATTAAAAGTTTGTTTCAGGTTAAAGTTTTAGGTCAAGGTAGTTTTTGATGAAGTTAACATGTTCCTTATTAGTTGATCTTTTTACTTTTAAGGCCAAATTAGATTTTTTACCCAATTTCACGGTCCATTGAACATGGAAAATGATAATGCGAGTGGGACATTCATGTACTTTGGACACATTCTTGTTATACATCTTTGGCTTTCAAATATTCTGCCCTGAGCATTTCTGATGTAGCTACATTGGAAAAAGCCACTTCAGACGCATGAAATTTATAATGTGTTGTTTTCATTTTTTAAACTGTTCAACAAAGTACAAATTTTAAGTAGGGTTTTATGCAGACATTGGCCATGAAATCAAGTATTCACTGAATGGTCAACATCTAAAATCTTAAAAATGAATGATCGAAGTGAACATAGCCCTATCTGATCAAATGAACATGTTTTAATCAAAGTTGAGAATTGACACATAATTGTTAGATAAAGTTCTTTGGTTTGAGTATAATTTTCTATTGATTTCCCTCAGCCTCTTGTTCTTCCTCCTCCTCGTACTCCTCATCACCCAGATTATCGTCTACAGTAGCATCCTGGTATTGCTGATACTCTGAAATTAAGTCATTCATATTTGACTCAGCTTCGGTAAATTCAAGTTCATCCATGCCTTCTCCAGTATACCAAAACAGGAAAGCTTTTCTACGGAACATTACTGTGAATTGGTCAGAAACTCTTTTGAATAGCTCTTGAATAGCTGTGCTGTTTCCTATGAATGTAGCAGACATTTTCATATCTGTAGGAGGGATGTCACACACGGCTGTTTTCACATTGCAAGGAATCCATTCAACAAAATATTGACTATTCTTATTTTGTATGTTTAACATTTGTTCTTCAACATCTTTCATGGATAGATTGCCTCTGAATATGGTAGCAACAGTCAGATATCGACCATGTCTTGGATCACAAGCTGCCATCATGTTTTTTGCATCAAAAACTTGCTGTGTAAGTTCTGCAACTGATAAGGCACGATATGACTGAGATCCACGAGCAGTTAATGGTGCAAAACCTGGCATGAAGAAATGTAATCTAGGGAATGGAACCATGTTAACAGCTAATTTTCTAAGGTCTGCATTGAGCTGCCCTGGAAATCTTAAGCAAGTTGTAACACCAGACATAGTATGAGATACAAGATGATTAAGATCGCCATATGATGGAGTTTTCAATTTGAGTGTTCTGAGACAAATGTCATACAAAGCTTCATTGTCAATACAAAAGGTTTCATCTGTATTTTCAACTAGTTGATGAACAGACAGCGTGGCATTGTAGGGTTCAAGGACAACTTCTGAAACCTGTAAAAAAAAGTTGAAATAATGATTTTGATATATATGCATGTTTGTCATATTTTATATCAATTTCAATCATATTTTTTGCAAATTTATCCATATTTTTAAGTTTTGTCTCAATTTTTTATCATATTTTTACAGACTGGAATAAGAAATTGATCAAGTCCAGAACAGAGTTCATGGCTTTCATAAATGTGTACATGCAAAATTGTTTGTAAAAGCACAAGAATAGTAATCAGCTCTAATCTAATCATTTCAACATAAATTGTCTTGTTTTATCAAATACTGGATTCATCCCTTATGTGACTTTGTTTTAGTCTTTTATCAAATTTAGTTGTTTTTAAGCAGCTCTGATGAAATTAAAATCATTTATTATTTGTGTTTACAGTACTGATTGGTCTACTTGTATTCATCCACCCAGCCCTTCTCAAATTTAAAATGCACACACAAAAGATCAAAGTTTGAAGTTTCATCAATTCAAAATAGGGGATTAACAAAATTAAGAAAAGTAGAAGTGTGGTTTGTTTATATCTATCATCTATGAAAAAAGGAAACCAATAAGAAAAACATTTTAAGGCATCAAGACAGCAACATATAGACTTCTACAACTGACAGGTGCCCTAGCAATATATATATATGTTAAGCTCTAAACTTTTTGTAAAAGTTTTGAATGAATATAACAGGAACAATAAAATATCTTCCATAAACACCCAATTCTTTAAATTATTAAAACATTAAGATATGCATATATATGACAACAACAAGTATGTAGGAGGTTCCTGACTTTTTTTTCTATGATAAATCACCTCTGGTTATAATTGTATTAGTTACCTTTGGTGAAGGAACAACAGTGTATGTTTTCATTATTCTGTCAGGGTACTCCTCTCTGATCTTTCCTATAATCAAAGTCCCCATACCAGATCCCGTCCCACCACCAATGGAATGTGTTAATTGGAATCCTTGAAGACAATCACAGCTCTCTGCCTCCTTCCTAACAACATCTATAACCGATTCCACTAACTCTGCCCCCTCTGTATAATGTCCTTTGGCCCAATTGTTTCCTGCACCACTCTGGCCAAACACAAAGTTATCTGGACGAAATATTTGTCCAAAGGGACCACTTCTGACAGCATCCATAGTTCCTGGCTCCAGGTCCACCATGCAGGCTCTTGGTACATACTTGCCACCCATGGCTTCATTGTAGTACACCTCTATTCTTTCTAACTGGTTAGGGTTGTCTCCATGATAGGATCCAGTAGGGTCAATTCCATGTTCACCAGAAATTACCTCCCAAAACTTGGCACCAATTTGGTTTCCACATTGGCCTGCTTGTAAGTGTACTATCTCCCGCATGGTCTGGGTTTTGTAATTTATGTTGTGCTTTGTTTGATAAGTAAGGAAGAATGAAGTTATAGCCTAGATAGATAGTTTATATTTAGGGCTGTATTCAGGTTATCAGTGACTCATGTATCTATACAAGTACATGATGTAGTTGTTAGATAATTATCTAACAAAGGCGGACATACAGATGCTAATTTTACTTATTTGTTCCAGAAAATGACCTTTGTATCTCACTTACCTGCATCTACCTTAATCTGATAAACATGTGACAAATAATGATAAAAACAAAGTGATATCTTGTATGTTAGAATACAAATGTTACTTGGAAGTTAATAATAATTTTAGATTTAAAAAAAGAGAGTTAACTGGTCAAAATCCAAAACACTAATCTTGGCAAAAAAAAATCACAAGTTTAAAGTAACTAATTACATGTAGATTTACAAGAATATGCAGGGTATACATTATAAATACATGTAGTATAAAAAGACATCTAAGTTATTATAAGTTTATGTCAGTATTGTGCAGTAAAAAATACTTTTCATATTTTTACTTCAACAACACAAAATGTAAAAGATTATTGGAAGTTTATTTTTTTTAAATTTATATTGTGCTTTTGAGATGCTTCTCATTGATACTATGCCCACATTTCTTTCATATGTGTTCTTTACTTGAACATATCTTCCAAATTGTAAATTTCAGAGGCAAAAATTAAACATACATTAACATATCACAGAGAAGTCTACAAGAAATAAGAATTTAAGTAAAACTAAAAGTGATATTTCTTGATGCCAGGTGATAAACTCTTATCAAAATGGGTGATGTTATAAGTTATAATAAAAAAAAAGTTTAGCTGTCCTCTTATCGTCATATACTCCACATCATCTTTTATTTATACAAGTAAATATGAGAAGAATGACAGCTGATTCACAATTATCAGTTATTATAGTGCATGTACTAAGTAAACAAATCAAAGGTAATCTTCTAACACCTGACTAAGTGAATCATTATGATTGGTCATGTACAAAGATATATCATTATATGATTCTGGTCATATTTATTTACAAACATCACATACCTTTTTAAAGATTTGTAACTTTTATATATAAATTTGAACTTAACAATGATTCATACAAAAATGTTTATTCTGTCAATATATTGGGGTTCTAAGTTTATAGAAACATTTATCTACTAATGTTACTTGTTTATTGGAATTCAATATGGTATTTTCCGTTTATTGTACATGTATCACATTTTTTTATGAAACTTGTGTTTTGTTTATGAGAGAGAAAAAGCCAATTTATTTTATCTGTTACCTGATTAGGGTAGTTATTTGTTAGCTATGCAGGATCTCCATAGCATTTTTTTTTAACTTGTAGGGAAATATGGTTCAATTACTTTTACTGAAATTTTCAAAAAGTGGTTTTATTAAGCAGTTGATAGCTTTTGGCTATTCTGTTTGTTTTCATTACCTTTTGATTTTGTTTTCCAAATGCATTATTACTAGATATGTTATAATTGAAATTTAGGTGTACATGATTGTCTGACTTCATTCTTGTCTTTTAGTGGGTAAATCAACATTTTGTTAATTCTGTTTCATTCTTCTCACTTAATCGTGCCCATTTGTCATTTATAATAAGTACAAAAATGTAGTTTTAAAGTTTTTTTCAAAATGAAATATAGTTTTATATGTATATACATGCTAATTAGCCCATGTCACAATTTTGAAACATTTTTTATTTTTTTAATCAATGAGTTTATAAGTTTAATGAATAGAAAAATTATAGTTTTATTTTTTTCAGCATGGTAGGTTAAAGGTGAAAACTACTGCAGAACAACAGGAAGCAAAGAGAAAAGAAAGAGAGAAAAAGTTGAAACTTTACAATGCTGGCACAAAAGCTGCATTTAAAAAGGTAAGATTTAAAAACTGCAAGTGATAAGGAGCGTTGCATTCTTTTTTTTTATACGACCACAAAATTTTTTTGGGAATCGTATAATCGTATGATGTTGTCGTTGTCTGCGTCTGTGTCGTCGTCATGGTTGTCCGAAGACACATTTGGTTTTCAGACAATGACTTTAGTTAAAAAGAATGGATCTCTATGAAAGTTCTCAAGAGGGTTCAATATTACAAAGGGAAGGTTGGGATTGATTTTGGGGGTTATGGTGCCATCAGTTTTGGAATAAAGGGCCTAAAAGGGGCCAAAACTAGCATTTTTCTAGTTTCTCTGAAATTCTACCACAAGGTTCCATACTACAAAAGAAATGCTGGGATTGAATGTGGGGGAATTGCTAAAAGGGGGGATTCAAAAGTTTGGGGAGTTCCAATTGTTTTTCTCAAAATTTTTCAATTTTAAATTTTGAAAAATTTCAAGAAGAATCTTTTATTGCACAGTATTGCGCAATATATTTGTAAGATCTTGACACTTATGTTTTGTTAGAAAAAATTTGATCACAATCCAAATTCAGACAGTATCAAGCTTGAATATTGTGTCCAAATTTGCCCCAGCTGTTCAGGCTTCAACCTCTGCAGTCGTATCAGGCTGCACTCAGCTAAGCAATTTATTACGGTTTGAATTAAAAAGATATGGTATGATTAGCTATGAGACAAGTATCAACCAAGAACCATATATAATATCCACTGGTCATCAAATGTTAACTATTCAAGAACAGAAATTGACTCACACTGTCAGATTATTTAAACTAAAAGACCCCACTAAAAAAAGTTAAAAAATATGAAAGTTTTGTTAGATTAATTGAATTTACTTGATGCAGATGCAACTGTAGGAATAAAAGACTTTCAATATAGAAAGTTGTAAGTTGTATTTTGTGATTTACATACGCCTCTTACATATCATGCATAATGGGAACCTTTTTATTGTCCAACACCGTTTTAACTTATTCATCTCTACTTTAACAGCTTGATTTTATTTCTAATCTTGAATATCAGTAGAAGTAATTTTTATGGTGATCTACATCTGAAAAATAATATATTTAAAAAATTGATAATATAATTACAGAGAGAAAATGGAGAATATGATGAAGAAGGATTGAAGATAACAGGAGAAATTCTTGCTGTTAACCCTGACTTTTACACACTATGGAACTTTAGAAAAGAAATATTTGTTAATTTCCTTCAGACCAGGTAAAATCGATCATAATCACATTTTACATGAAGGCTACTGCAAACTATGCCTTTCAGCATCGACTGTATTTCCTGAAGGGCAAGCAAATCTTCAAAATCTTTAAAATTTATTTATGTTTTGTCTCATTTGAATGATTAAATTACTTAATTACTTCCATAATTCACATACTTTGAAAGTGAATTTTTGTTTTCTGTAAGAAACTATATTTACAAATGTATATTTACTTACAGAGAAACGGACGAGGTTCAGAAGATAATGGAGAATGAGTTATATTTCCTGGAGAGTTGTTTAAAGGTAAATCCTAAATCATATGGTACCTGGCACCACAGAACTTTTATCATGGAGAACATGCCCAAACCAGACTGGGATAGAGAACTACAACTGTGCAATACTTTCTTAGATTATGATGAAAGAAACTGTAAGTAAATGTATCATTTTTATTTTATTTTTGATTAGTGCTGTAAAAAATGAAGCTATATTAGAAATCAGTGCATGATCATGTATCACAATCAGCATCAATAAGTCAGGACATGTAGTATGATTGCCAATGAGACAAATACCAAGGCTGAATATGTAAACAACCTGTAAGGCACTGTACAGCCTTCAACAAGGAGGAAAATCCATTCAGTATAGTATTCTTAAAAAGGCCACTGCCAGAATAAAGGTGTAAAAATCAATAAAGAAAACTTATTGCCTGATTTATTCCTGAATACACTAAAGGAAAACAAATATGGCAAACAGCAACCAATAACAAACCATCAAATTTGTCTCCTGGCTTCATATCTCCACATACAGAATATTGCAGGTTTAAACATGTTTAAGAACATTCAACGTTCCCTACACTGGGACAGTGATGAAACAGGACAGCATGAGAATAAGCTATTAAAACCATTTGAAAAAGTCTTTCTTATCAAATTGGACACTAATTATAAGCACATACAAAAAGTCATGAGAAGACAAAAACTCAAAGTTGTAATTATTACCAATGCATGGTTGACTTGAAATTTTAACATTCTGACAGATGCATATAAATTTTTATCATAAAGTGTGCAATGATATCTTTCATTGCTATGTATTGATTTATTTAAACTATACATCAATGTGTTCAACTTTATTCAATCTGAAAATTATCTTCACACATGCTCATCTCAATATAAACAAAATCACATAATTTGTCTGAAACTTATTTTTACATGAGCAAATCTTACTGTACTAAACAAACAGGTTATAACAGTAACTTTATTAAACAATATAAAACATCAGTGTCATCGTGCCTTTGATAAATAAGTTCACAGGTCAAATTACAGACAATATTATTTTGTTTTCCAGTCCATTGTTGGGATTACAGACGTTTTGTTGTCATGATGGCAGAAGTGAGCCTTGATGATGAATTAGGTTTTACTACACAAAAGATAACCACAAATTTCTCTAACTATTCATCCTGGCACTACAGAAGTAAACTGTTACCCATGTTACATCCTGATCCAACACAACCAGCATGGGTACAAGAAGATGTCATTTTAAAAGGTCACTAATTAATATGAGGTCATTGATATAGGTTGTTTTAAAAGAAAGATATGGATTGTCAAATGATTTTTAGGTTATTGATTCATTGTTATGAATAAAAAGATGTGTTAGGAAGATATACATACACAATTTACATAATTGTAAGTGATCATACATAACAGTTACAGATGCCGATATATATTATCCAGTTATGAAGGATTCAACAGTTGTCCTTTTGTTGAGTGTTGTTGTGCCCCTGTCTCATATTATTACAAAAACAACTAAATGGCTGCCATCAATGACAAGTTAAACAAAAATCCCAACATTGAGGTAACATAAGGTTCAGTACAAAAATAATGTGAGACATCTGGAAGTCCATATAGTATTTTATATTATATTTCTAATGTCTTGCTGTTTTATAAAAGACCCAAAAATATTTCCTTTCCAAGATAGATGATGGCATGCATACACTTTTAAACTCGATTAATTACAAGTTTAAAATTAAGTTACCATTGAGGAAGACACAATTTAGTTTTTGTTAATTTCCACATGGAAAAGACAAATAGAAGATTGGTAAACAGCATTGTAGTGTGATAAAACATACATTGTAGTGTGATAAAACATACATTGTAGTGTGATAAAACATACATTGTAGTGTGATAAAACATACATTGATACTTATTTCTTCTTACATTTTAGAATTTGAAATAGTTCAGAATGCAGTATTTACAGATCCTGATGATCAAAGTGCTTGGTTTTATCATAGATGGCTTCTAGGCAGAGGTTTGTTATACTCAAAATATTTCATGGAAGATGGAGTTTGCTTTATTATGAACATTGGGAAATGCTAATTTAACAACATACACAATTTATTATTTGCACATGTACATTTAAACTGTAATGCATCATTGATTATTATTTTTGAATGTACTCTCAGCATCAATTTAGACAATATTTTTCATTAATTAAATGGATTTCAAGGCTCTCCTCTTTTAAAAATTTATTAGTTCACCTTACATTATCCCTTTGAACTTGAAGAACACAGAAGTTATGGCATCATACTTTTACAACTTCTTAAATTCAGCATAGCTCTCGCTCATACCTTGAATGTGACATTGGCTCTAAATACAAAGAGACTCTTGAATTCTAATTTGATTTTGAATGATATCTTTTGATTATATTTTACAGGCAAGAAAAAGCAGCAGATAAGTTGCATTCATGCTTCTAGAAAGACAAAAAGAATAACAGTTTTATTAACAAGACCAATTATGGTAAATAGATACAGGAAGATGTGGTGTGAGTGCCAATGAGACAACTCTCCATACAAATAACAATTTAAAAAGTAAACCATTATAGGTTAAAGTACGGCAGTTTTGTCATGAAAACAATAATATGTGAATTATGGCATCATAAGTAGGACATAATATTGTACTATATCAATTACTTGACACACTGTGTTTTTCTGCCACATTTAATCAATCTTTCACAGAAAAGCCTTTTGATTCATGATAACCATATCATGTATTCTTGTAGCTAATAAACTCATTTATGACCGTTTTAGGGTTTAAGCTGTTGAAGTTCACATGAGTTATATGTTTTTTTTCAGATTTTGTTATTATTATACATGTATGTTGCTCTTTTAAAGAGTTAATAAATATGATTACCCGGTAGAAATGGTAAAATTTAACATATTGAACTTTCTTTTGAACAGGTTGGAAGAGGGAACAGTTTAATACTTAGTATACATGGAAAATCTGTAGCTGGACAATGGAAAACCCCAACAGGAAGTTCTTCGTTTAGTGTACTTTGGGTAATTAGGGTTTGGTTTTTTTCAATTTCTTATTAACAGGTGTATATGACCCACACATCCATGTTTATACTTGCAACAGTCTGATGCAATCGATTCAATTATAATGTTTCTGGATCAGCCACTGCAAAGTAATTGTATGATATAAAAAACCTTTAATCCTCTATTGAATGCATATGTTAGCTGCAATAATACTCCATTAATTAATCAGTAAAATACCAAAAAATTGAAAAATATGATTTTCAAAATTTGTTCTTGTTACTGTCGTTTTATTATAAAGAAGTCATATAAAATTTCATGAAAGTTTTACATATTTATTGTTGTCTGAATAGATTAAATCTTAGTCTGTAATAATTATGCCATCATTACTTAGTTTATAGAGGTTCAATGCATGATTACTGATTTCACATTATAACCTGATATATTAAGTTATTAAGGAACAATTGTGTAATTCTTATTGGAGAAGTCATTTGACCATATCTTTGTTTACACATTTTTAATGGTTATTTTATTCTGTAACAATATAATTATAAAAGGGAATATTGAATTTTTTGTATATATTTTATAGATAAAAGATTTAACAGAAAGTATACCAGAAGAGAAAGAGGTTTCTGTATCAGTAACACTAATACCTGATATAGATAAAGATACACAGTTTTCTCAAGGACTGCAGATAGATGCAGACCAAGAAGAGGCATGGGTAATGGCAGACTTTAAATCAGGATCACGTTTTAGGTACATCCAATCATGTTTTAATACTACTTTCTTTGTTTGCTTTGTAAACAAAGGTATGTTCTAATTCCAGAAGAACATGGTGTCCACGTGACTGATGTCACAATTAAAATTGAAATATCAGCCAAAGGTCCACTACAAAATATTTCTATGATGCCAGCATTACAGTTGTCAACATTTTAATCTAACTTACTTTTTTATAACTATATTGACAAATATATTGCCCATGTTAAAATTAGCAAAAAAAAAAAGTTATTTCTCAAACAAAATTGGTAATATTGACAATATCATTGTCAGACATCGCAATTTTAGTTCAGAGGAATTTGTTTTCAACTACTTTTACCATAACATTTTAAAACAGGCATGTTAATTTATTTTTGTCTGTACACACCAACCATTTATATGATACATAATTGTTTTACAGTAATGAATTAAGTGCTGCTACAAGTTCCACTTTAGAAACTGAATTAGAATCCATTAAAGAATTACACGGTGTAGAACCAGATAATAAATGTAAGTTTGCTGTTTTTATTTTGTAAAATTTACAGAAAAACCAATCAAGAGTTTACAACTTTAAACTATTTTACAAAGTGATCAATTATTTTCAAACTGTTATATGTGCTTTAAATTACAAGATCTCATTTGTGTCAAAAACTTAGATTAGAAAGTCGTTTACTGTATTTTTGTGTCCTACTTATTATGTTGTAACTAAAGGCATTATATTTTTCTGTCTGTACGAATCCTCCTGCAAAATTCTGTTTGTGAGTTAATTTGCCTATTTTACACTTTCAATTTAATTAATTTAAAAGAGCCAATTTAATCCTTAAAATTGTTTAACAGGGGTACTTCTTACAATGTTTTCACTGATGATGGCAATAGATAGAACACATTCCATGTACAAGTTAGAAATAAGAGAATGCATAGACCAATTGATACAAGTTGACCTTAAGAGAGAGGCTTATTACAGAGATACAAGTAAGATGTTTCACATGTTTCAAGTAGAATTATATTTGTTTACTGACATTAGATATATATTCTTTATTCCAAAAGCAATACTGCTAATAGGTATCAAGTACAATAAATATTACATTAGATATAATTAGCAACAAATATTACAATAAGGTAATTCATTTTAATATGCAATTAATACAATTAATAAAAACAAATGTAGAAGCATGATATTAATTAGCATTATTAAACAATCTTAGTTAAAAGTATGATATACACATTCAACGATTACGAATTTTTTCGGCAATACATAAATACTTTCCAAAATTATTAAGTTCTTTTATATTACAAACAGATAACAATTGTATAAGTTTAAATACTGATGAATTTCTCCAATAATAAGGTTTGATATACTTCATACGAATATCTTTGTATCCAATACATTCTAAAATAAAATGATATTCATCTTCAACAGAATCACAGTTGCACACATTACATATTCTATCGTTTCTGTTTATATTTAAATACCTTCCAGTTTCAATGTTCAAATTATGTGCATGTATACAATACATTACGATTAAGTCATCATTCTGGAATCACCTTGTTGTTGTTCTCATGACACTTTTCAAATTTTGTCTGATTTACTTGCAATTCTAGTTCAAATTGTTCACAATTAGTTTGTATACTTGGCATATCTCTCTCTATTTTGATATCATAATATACTTGTATGATAACAGTTTTAAAATACATAAAGAGACCTTGTTGGCAATAACGGCTTTTCCAATATGGTTTTTAATTTTTGACTTTTAAGAATACAAAATTAGAACTTATCCAGTATGACCAAATAAGTTTTAGAAATTGTGAAAGTTGTATTTGAGGAAATTCACTTAAGAATGCCTATTTTAGTTAAAGTGATTAATTTAAAATATGAATTAAATGTGATGTAATAAAGACTAAAGGTCTATATTGCTTTTAAGGTCAATCTGTCAAATGTCAAGGTTACAGCCTAAATTTTAATAGACTAGACTGAGACAACAACAAAAAGATGTTTTGAACCATATGTCTGACATTCACCAAATTAGAATCTCCCTTGGCAAGAACATGACCATGTTGATTTTGTTGTACAAATTTCAAGGTCACAATATCTACTTTCCATTATTAAACATAAATGATCAACAAACTTTTAGTGTATTCATCGACAAAACCTAAAACTATTTATGCACCCGCAATGGTTTATATGGAATTTAATTTTTGTTAAAACATCATGTTCTGAGTGTCCAATGCTTTCAACAATTTACTGGTATCTCTATAACTCTAAACAACTTTTTTTCAGAAAGCAAATTTATCCTTCAGAGTATACTAGAAACTCAGGACAAAAATGCAAGAGAAATGTCCTTGAAAGATGAAGGACTTACTGCACTTTATCATACAGAATGGATGTTACTGTTAACCTCAATTGACCTTTCCAATAATGCTTTGTCCACAGTCAAGTCACTTTCAAATCTTAGATGCCTTAAGTGTTTATGTCTAGATAACAACCATTTAAAAGATTTAGATGGATTACAACACTGTCACCAGTTATGTGAATTATCTGTTAAAATAAATGGTAAGAAAGTTAATTAAGATGACGATGATACAGATCTTTTTGAATATCTGAGTGGATGATTGTTGTCTCATTGACATACACTAACATCTCTTGTATTCATATCAAACAATTTAGTATTAACAAAACTTTTTTAAGAAAAGTTTTTATAAAGAAAAATTTAAAACTTCTTATCTTAAATCCTTAAACATTTATTTAATTCTGAAGAGAGCTATTCACTTTGCTTTTGATAGGAAACATTACACTATAATTGAGAGTTATGGAACCAGTATATCCCTTTTTCACATTTTTAGATGGCATGAATTGTTGTTGACAGACTTTTCCAATATCAATTTAACTATATACTGCAGGGCAATATAGTAAGAAGAAGTTACGATGTGATCACACAAAATGCTAAATCCTCAGAGCTTACCTGCAATACCGTTTACTGGATATATGCCAGTCCCAAGTCTTAAATTCTAGCTATTGCCCTTTAACAGCTTAAGAAAATTAAAAATTTTGTTATCCTTGTTGATATTTATATAAATATTACAAATAGATTTCTACATGTTTTTCAGATTTGAATAGTGCAGAAGATTTATATATTCTAGAGAACAACAAATGCTTAGTGAAGATTAATGTCTATGGAAATCCTTTGTGTCGTTACAAAGACCACGCCACAAAGATCAAGAAAAACATTCCTTCCCTGCTTTCTATAGATGATAATAAATGTACATCAGCACCATCATAGTATATAGTATTCTATTTCATAAAAAGGTTAATTTTATAAAACCAAAATTAAGCCATTCAAATATAATGCTCTGTTTTTTGAACTTTTTTATTTTGAAATTGATTTATATTTGGGATATTTGTTTTGATCTCTATTTATTTATTTATACATTTATAGTATGTTAACCTTTTAATGTAGTTTAAAAATGCAAGGTCCAATCAAACTTATGAAATAAACATAAACATGGAGAATTGTCTAATTGGCAATCATACCACATCTTTTTTTTTATATATAATATATGATAATTGTGTGGGAAACAAATTGTTATCAAGTTGGCTTAATTTAGACAGATGGTATCATTTATTACTGATTATAATTTATACACATGATGTATTTCTTGATTGTCAGAACCACCAACCACTAAAAATTAGAAACCTAATAAAACTAAAATATTATATGAAATGTATGAAAACCTTTGCTAGGGTCCTTATTTTTTTATTTTTTTTATAGCTTTAGACTTGGTATGTAAAACAGAACATTATATTTTGAATGGCCTTTGCAATATTGATTTTCACCATATATTACCACAAAGGCTGTTCAGAGGAATTAATTGAATCTATGTTTATATCCTTCCAAAGTCTATTTCGAGTCTACTCTAAAATTGTACAACCATTCCTTTAAGGGTAGTGCCCTCTATTCACTTATTTAATCAGGATCTTCACAGCTTTCGCACTGAACTTATTTGAAAGGCAACTTGTTTCATTTTAAATGAAGAATTATTGTCACAATATATATTTAACTGGTTTAAAACAAAGGAATCTTAATCCTCCATGAAAATGTACATGGTATCCATGAATGGCACTTTATAAATTGGATAACCACCTGTAGGGCCAAATAAAAATTTCACTAACATCTCCACTATGACTGGTGACCCCAAACCATAGTTGAGATTTGAAAGTGCCTTCTCTGGGTCCCATCCCTTAGTGAGGAACATTATTTTTTAGAATCAAATAATCCATCCAACATTAGTTCAGATAATTGTATGTACATGTTCTGTATTGTAATGGAATTATAATTCATGTTAATTGATGACATTATACATGTACAATAGTTACTTTTGAAATTTACCATGAGAGAGAAATTGCACTCCTTGTCTTGTTAAAATCATTACAAAAGATATAACCTATTCATGGTATACTGTCCAACAAATCATGTGAGTTATTGAATTGATTATTTTTCATGTATCTCATTCAATATGACATTCAAAAGTTGGTTTTGAAGGATATTTTTATGGGTAATGCAGCTGGTGGGATTTCAAATAATTTCTGGCTTATCTCTATATTTCCTTTTGTACAGGTGTATTCCTATTACAATGTTTTTTTGTCACTATTGACAGAAAATACTCTTAAGCCTAAGCATGGATGTAATTGCCTACTCAATTCAGTAATATATATGGTAATATGATGTTTGGGATTTCTATTTTATTTTGATTTGAAACATGATTAAAATGGATTAATATACAATGTAGTGCACATATTCCTTTGCTCTAAATTCCATCTTTTAATCGTAAATTAATATTTACAATTTTATTTTATCCATAATTGTTTATACAACTTTGCTTCTATTTTTCTTTAATTGTGCTGCTTGAGCGACCAGCTTACACCATCAGCTGCATACATCTGTAATTCTAGATTTTGTAACTATTTAAGATTAATGGGAATCTAGATATTGAATCAGTTGGATGCTTTGTGTATTTTTGTTTCTGCTAGTCAGTTTGATTTTCATACAATATTTAAATTTTTCAATGAAAAGAAGTTATATATCAAATATTACATGTTTCATAGAAGTTAAAATTCATCATCATGTTTGATGTGAATGTAGTATTATGAAGGTACCGGTATATTAATTTCACTTGAAGTGAGGTTAAGGGGAAAGATTTTTTGAAATAAGATTGGCCTTGATGTGTTTTCAAAGCCAATCAACTTTTGTGTCAAAGTTGAATGTACAAGTGCAATGATTTTGAATGTTGGTGCAAATCTTTTTATGTGTATTTGGTATAAAATCTACTGTAGTGCTATCACTGTTGTGTTGGCTTTATACAAATTATTAGTAAATAAACTTATTTATCTTCAGTTTTGTTGTTCTGTTCCTTGAAATCTACTAAATATAAAAAAGAAGATGTGGTATGATTGCCAATGAGACAACTCTCATCAAATGACACTGAAATTAACAACTATAGATCACCATACAGCCTTCAACAATGAAGGTCTATTATATAGTCATATGGAATGATGGTTTAGAAGATTACAGACCTAACTGGTAAAAGCAATACATCATAATATGTAATAGCTAAAACTGTTGTGGTGAAAAATATAAGATTTGATTTAAGTGTCACTGATGAGTCCTTTGTAGACGAATGAGTATCTATAACATACAAAATTGTGATCCATGATTATTTAATTTACAAACACTGGAGTGATGCCACTTTAGCAGTGGCAGTTTCTTCCCCGATGGATTTACCAGTCCTGTAGTCCGCACTTATATGTTATCATGAATTATCATTGATATAGCTATGAATTAACTGTCTACTGTAAAACTTTTGCTGCCATATAATGATATAGTAATGTTGCCATCTTCATCATCATCATTTTGTATTGTGTAATTTAGAAACCATCACTTTATAACTTAAAGTCAAAGAAACTTGTAATAATCCTTTTATTTTCACATCACAGGTGTTGAACATGCTGTTAATTCAGTACAATCATAGTATCATTTAAAACAAGACCCATACAATTGTACAATTTATATCTTTGGCACAGATGTTTCTATTTACCCATTGTTCTCTTGGACTCTTACATAAGGAATTAATTCCCCTATGAGTATTAAAATAATATTTCATACATGTAAATATAATGCACAACAGTTACTAGTATGCGTTGCATGATTGTATGGTTTTATTTTTAAAGTATTTGTAGGAATAAGTATGAATGAATATAATTTGAATCTAGTTCAATCAATTTTATGGTAAACCTTGAAAATTCAATTATAAATTTTAAAATTTTGTATTTTTTTTTATAAATATTGAAAAACTGACATGTATAAATTTGGCTTATTGAACAAGAACTCATATTGCACCTCTTCACAAATTTTCAGAAAATCTCCAAAATGAAAAGAACTTTTGTCTTTACTATTCAAATCACTCCAAAACAATAACTCATATAGTTGCCTAGTTTTCGTTCATTAATCTTGAAAGTTTGTAAACATCTTACTAAATTTAACCTAGCAAATTTGACTTTCTGTGTGAAGCATGAATGACAGGCATATAGAAATGACATCACATGATAAAATAATGGAAATTATAAAATTTATGAAATTTTAGTGGGTTTCCTCAAAAACAAATCATTTACAGGCATATTGAATAAAAATTGTAAATTACATAATTAGCTATTTAGACTCTCAAAAATGCTCAATATTACCTCTTAGTCTTACTGGAAACAATATTAAAATCAAATAAAGTATTCAATAAGTTTTACCTGAAGTCATTGATATACAACATAATCTAGCATTAACATGACAAAACTCATGGAGTTTATTTTTTACCATTACATGATATTTATTCATTTATAACATCATTGTAGGTGTTTTTTTATGGGGACTAACTCAAATAAATATAGAACTTTGTTCACATGCATTAAGCATTATATTTATTATATATATGCTTTGTCACCAAGACTAATACCGTGACTAGATTTAGATGATAACATAGCGGATTTGTTACAAATAATGTAAAACAGTAAACACATAAAAAATTATTTGATGGACAATAAAATATATTATTCAAAAATTTATTCTTTGGTTTGATAGATACAAAATAAAAGAATACATATTTACATAATTTACTAAATAAAAATATAAATATCCAATAAAACATCTATACATGGCCATGGCCATACCGTTTACATCTGTACTTGTTTGTTTATATGTGCAACCAAAGACTGAAGAAAACACGTCTGTCTTGTTGTTTATTTAAATACGGAACATAAAATTCATAAATTACAACAATCAATAATTGGCACATTGACAAAATAATCATTATTTGCAAATATACTAAACAAACCTTTCATGCATGTACAACAGTAAATATTTTATATAGAATAAATCACTATCACTAATGTCTTTTTCACAAACACAATAAATTATGAACTACACAGACTCATAACATCAAAAGCTTTGCTAGGATTTAGTTTTGAAATGTTTTTGCACTTCCACTCGTTTTGAACTATCATGGCATGAGAACATTTGACTATACATGTACATGTATATACAAAAAGTACACTGTAAATGAAAAAAATGTGAAATCTTCTCTTTAAAAGAAATATTTGGAATGATTAAAAACATTGAAACAAATTTCTGGCTTAAGTATATAATTAATGCTTGTAGGCTTTCCTACCCAATAAGTTCATGTTACAATACTGAGGCAATGTTTACAAGAGATCACAACACAGTAATACGACAATCGGATTTCAGACGTCTGCTGAGTCAGCTTCTAGTCAATCAGCATGCTTGATAGTTAGAGCATTTATCTTGAAGTGATCACACATTTCTCTCACCTTCAATAAAAAAACAATTATTATAAAAAAAAGTTCAGTTAAAACGTAAGACACATTATGGATGTATGTCTTTTTATTGTAATTCTTTTTGTAATTTTCATTTATTTTCCATGTTAAATATGTTTGTCAGGTTGGATTAAGAATATATGGTTACTGTAAATCATTTTTTTAATATACCTCATTGATGGGATTTGTTTGCTAATGAGACAAATATCTACCAGAGTCCAAAATGATGTAGCTGAAAGCAGTTATAGGTCACTGTACATAAAGCCTTCAACAATGAGTAAAATTTTTCAATTTTTGCGGTCGTATAAAAATCTGTATTGTTAGCTATAACAGGCACCAAAATAACAAAATACAAAACAATTTAAACAATTAAAATTAAAAATTAAAATAAAATATAGAGTTCTTAATTCTGTTATTTTGTATAATGAAAGTGGAAATAATTCTTTGATGACAAAATAAAAACTTACAAAATGAGTTATTTTTTTTAAAAGATTTTTTTTTATTGGCAATAATGTGTTGTGGATTTGTAATTAATGGTACACGAAGGACTTAGTGTATAGAGTATATGCATGTATTGGATCAAAAATTTCTTGATGTTATAATGACCTAAACTTGTTTTATATGATTAAAAAATACTTACAACACCAAATCCAAAATGAACATGTGCACTGATGACTATTAAAGCATAACACCATAAGATGTATATTTCTATGTTTCCAGGAGCTATCAATATAACCAATGCCACTATGCAACATAAAGGTACTAACATCCAGTGGAATACTTCACAACGGGTATTACTCATCTGAGCAATAATTAAACGACACTATAAAAAGAAAAACACAATATTCTTAAAAACTGACAGTTTCTAACATGCAAAATATTTCAAATTCTGGTAGATATATATAATTAAAATGTCATATAGAAGGCTGACAGGTAAGTCTTTGCATGTTTTGTTAGCAATGATTTCCTTGAATAAACCTGCAGATAATTACTGTACATTGCTGGTTATGATCTATACATCTACCTTATATTATTTACTGATAGTTAGATGATCTTGAATACACATTTCTATTATAAAAAAAATAAAACATTGCCGAAATGTGATTTTATCATTAAAAGGTATTCTGTTTTTTTCTCTAGAAGTGTAACATATTATTATATTGTCTTATAAAGGTTTCAGGAAACACATAGTTATGTAAAAAGACAGAACAAGGATGTGTCAATAGGACATGGATGCCCCCATTCACACTGTAATTTTCTATGTTCAGTGGACCTTGAAGTTGGTCAAAAACTATAATTTGGCATTAAAATTAAAAAGATCATATCACAGGGAGCATGTGAACTAAGCAGTGGTACGTACCACTGTGCTAAATGTTACTCTTATAATTCATAAAATATTTGAAACTTTCTCAGGTTTTGGATGCAATTGATTTTTTCTTTCATAATAATTTAGATACGATTCTAAACAACTTATTATTCATTAGACAACATTATAATGATACATATTAGGTCAAATTAAGATGATTTATAATGTCCAAATGTTGACAACTGTGCTAAATTTTGTAAACTGGAGAAAAGAACACAAAGCACAATATTGCTCATTTATAAACATAGAACTTACCGTAATATTTGAAAATACTGTCCCTGTTGTTAAGTAGAACAGTCTAGGATATAATTCTATAATGTCACAACTGGAAAACTTGGCCCAGACTATCATCAAGGAAAATAAACTAATAGTTGCTATAACAGGTCTCATGGCTTCCCACAAACCTAGCATTTTCCCAGTTTTATTTTTATATGACCTGAAAGATAAAAAGTCACAAATCTCATAATCCACCAATTCTTTATGTTGTTTTCATACAAAATAATATCAGTACACCAAGTTCATGAACCAATATGATTTGTTCAGACATGGCAGTATTAGGTGCAAACTTCTGAATTAGAAGGTACAATTTAAGACCAAACAGGTTTCAAAATAAAAAAATGTTAAGATTTAATATATTTTATAAAAAAAATATATGATATATGTACTTTAATAACTAACTGTGTTTAAAACCTTTCATTTTTGCAAGTTATACAAGCATACTGGTTTCTGCATTCACTAAAAACTGCAAAACTATAAAAGTATAATTATGAAATAGAAACATGTTTTCATAGCATTAAAAGGCTAAAGTTACACACGTACATTAATTTATCAAGGAACTCCCAACAATAAAGAGCTAAGAAATTATTTTTTAGTAATGGAAATACATTTTTTAAGAAAAATGCCATATTGTTATAATGTAGCATTTAAATTCAATGATAAAACATCATGTACACTATTTTTCATTTCTTATCTTGACAATTACTATATTTTTACAATCTTATACATAATGACACTTACTCATAAATATTCCAGAAGGTGAATGGCATGGTTAATCCCAAAAATCCAACTGAAATAAACAATATAACAAAATAAACAACATTTTGTAATGTATTGTGTTGTTGAGTTGCTGTCTTATCAAAATATACAGAAAAATTACAAAATATACACTAAGTTCATAATTAGTATTTAATTTTTTTATCTCAAAACTTGTATGTTTAAAACAGAAGTTTTCAAAATTAAAATCAATAAATATAAACAGACTCGTAATCTGCATAAAAAGTCTCAACAGAATAATAAAGTCAAATTACATTTTTTATGTGCCAAGGTATAATTCTAAATATTCCAAAAACATATCCTTAATAAAAAACCGAATTAAATTTACATGATCTTCAGAAAATATTGTATTTACAAATGACTATCTGTTCTACCTAGTTATAATTATATACCATAAATGAAGAACCAATCAGTACATACCATAACATACAATTTCAAATACATTTGACATTTGCATATCAACTATTGGTACTTTAAATTTCCA
This sequence comes from Mytilus edulis, assembly GCF_963676685.1. Taxonomy (NCBI): domain Eukaryota; kingdom Metazoa; phylum Mollusca; class Bivalvia; order Mytilida; family Mytilidae; genus Mytilus; species Mytilus edulis. The sequence continues at coordinate 102,472,539 of NC_092344.1, read as the reverse complement.
CATATCATGTCCTCCCAAGAAAGTTAACAGATATATAAATGTCAAACCCTGAAAAATTAAAAAAAAACATCAATAATTCTATTATCAATAATATATTAAGGTAAAGAAACTGACACCACTTCTATTTTAAAAATCAATTGAAAATATAAAAAAAACCAAGACGATTGCAATATAAACTGATACCTTAGGATACCAAGTTTAACTATATACATAAATTTCTGAGCTGATCAATACCTAAATAGATTGATTGATGATTGTTGCTATATTTTTTTTAGACATTATGTATATATATTATATTTATGTTGTGTACAAGATGTAAGTTTGTACAAATTATAATTTGTACAGGGTTTTTGTACAAATTATAAGTTTTTTTACGCTTACCTTTTCAACAGGTGATACAAGTTTAAAATGTATCAGTTTAATGTCTGAAATTCATATTTATATACTCCAACTTAACACTTAGTGCTATTCTTATTGTCCAAAAATTGGAAATGATGATACCTAAATCAGTGTTCTCCCCAGAAATTTTGGATAGCATCACATTTTGCGTAAAAAAATATAACTGTATTTTTTTTTATTGTCATTTGTCGCGTCGCGTTGATGCTCTATTTCCTTTATATGTTTTAGTTTATATTGTTCAATTCATAACTGAGAATACAATTAAACTATAACCACAAAAACAGTTGTTTCAGTTTATGTTTTCTTTATTCATTTATAGTTACAGAATTATTTTTTTCCTCTTGTGCCAAATAAAAATAAATATGTGGTTTCAGTTACCCAACAATAAGTCAAATGAATGAATGGTTCATTATAGTGCAACCTGTATATATACAAAACTAAATATCTAGTACACAAAATTAACTAATTTTTATATTATATTAAGTAAAGATAAAGTAGCAAAAGTAGCAAAAAAAAATCAATTTAATTTTTTTTTTATCATGTCTATGAATATCATTGTTTCATGGCACTCAATGAATTAGTCCCAATTGTTTCTTATCTTTACATCAAAATGATATGTATTTTTAACAAAGTTATCTAACTAAAATAGTCTGTTAATGCGTAGTTTTCTCAATTGGTATATTTTTTCTGTCTACTGTCCATCTGTTGTCATTATCGTGAAAATGCGGATTTTTGTCATATCTGGTCCGGTTCCAATCCGTAGTTTATACAAAAATGTGTAATGGCGGCCGTAGAAAAAATTACGAAAATGCAGAGAATAAACATTGTTTGACAAGAGATTGTGAATGAATAAGACGCTTTTAATGCATTAAATGGATTAAACATAAACTTAAGCCAATTATGATCACTTTTTAAAGAAGTATAAAACTTATTTTAGCTCAAAACCAACATTCTCGTTCTCGTATTACCGGAAGAGAAAGAAAGTAATTTTTGCAGAGTTGCACAAAATAAACGACTTTTATAAAAAAAAAAAAAAAAAAAAATCGTTTCAATCTTTGAAATTTCGTTATACAAAACGTAGATTTCGAATTGTTTTGGGATTGCATTTTTCCATGTCGAAATTGGTGATTGCAGACACGTGGTATTAGTCATGTCACAAGTGTCAGCTTTGGATATTCGCATCCAAACAGTTATAACCCTGAGGGCAATTAACACCTGGCTATTTAATCTCTTAATTGCTTTTAATGTCCGACTTAAAGGGATTACAGTTAAAGGTGGTCTAATTTTTATGATCATAATCGATAATAGATGAAAGTTCAAAATTGAGGACAAGTAAAATAGCATCTTCAAAATAATTATAGCGTCGCAGGAATTATTATAGCATCACGGTGAAAAAATATAGCGTCGCGGTACCGCGACGCTAAAACGGCCTGGGGAGAACACTGACCTAAATGGTTTAAATTCCTATTTTATTTTTTTCCTTATACCAAAATCATATCCATAATAAATCTTTTTGTGTTCTTGTAATATGTTTTGTATCAATGCTCAGCACTAGACTGTATCATGTAGTTGCAGAAATATGACAGAAATATGTGGAATAAAAGACTATGTGATTGCATCAATCATTTGTGTTAAGCGATTCATAAAATACTGATAACTAGTACAAAACATCTGTACAAATTGTAATTTGTACATTACAACTTGTACAAAACATATATAAATACAAAAATACATGGGTTTCCAACTCTAATTATTCTTCTACAACTGGTTGGATGTTATCAACCTTATCAAGATTCTGGAGATAATATAGATATTTAGTCAATATACTTACAAGTTGACTTAAATCATAACCCCAAGGCAGGAACAACACACCAGTTATGTACTTCTCCCAATGTGATATCATGAAACAAAACTGTACTCCAATAGTTATAAGGAACACTCTAAATACATCTACACCACCCTCTCCACGACCATACACAGAGTACATTGCCACTGGCATAAATAATGTTACCCAGCTATCTAAACCATGGTCAAAAAGTTCACCCAGTGGGCTACTTGTTTTGGTTCTTCTGGCTTGCTTTCCATCTGTCCCATCTGTGAACAAATATGTTATTTTTCAATTGGCCATTTTTCTTCTTTTTTTTTTGAAACTTCAAAGAAGAATATTTTGTTGCACTTTTGATGTATTATAAAATTGTGCAGACTACAATACTTTTTTATAACTATGATATATAATTTGTTTGATATTCCTTGATCTATTTACAGTGCCTAACTTCAATATGTATGCCATCATTTTTTGACGAATCAGAGTTCTGTGTTTAAAACTGTAGGATAAGTTGATTAACATATAATAATAAGCTTGATACAGCTCTGAATTTGGATTGTGATCAAGTTTTTTACATAATATGAGTTTCTGACACAAAACAAATGTCAAGATCTTACAAATCTATAGCACAATATCGTGCAATTAGAGATTTCTTCTTCAAACTTTAAAAAAATTTGGAATTTGAGAAATTTGAAAAAAAAATGAAAACTACACCCTGATTTTTTGCAATTAGTCCAAAACCTGACATTCATTAGTACATAATTTACAAGAAGTGTAAGGAAGGTATATCTGAACATACCCAACATTGTATGTTAAATGTTTTTGAATTACCTCCCTTACAGTGCTTTTAAATTGTCTTAATTGTCCATTGACCAGAAAACCTAGTTTCCCCTTTTTTTGTCCCTAATTCCAAAATTTTTTGAGGCATTACCCCAAAAATTAATACTAACCATCCCTTCATGGTATGGAAACTTGTGGAATAATTTCAGAGAGATTTATGCACTTAAACACAAGTTATTGTTTGAAAACTGCAAAAATGCTCATTTTGAGCCCCCTTAATGGCCCCTAATTACTTAACTATTGGAACCATAACCCCCAAAATCAATCCCAACCTTCTTTTAGTGGTATTGAACCTTCTGGTAAAAATTTATAGAGATCCATTCACTAAAACTTAAGTTATTGTCCCGACACTAAATGCGTCTTCGGACAACGACACAGACAATGACATGATAGCATCATACGATGCAAAAAAAATTTTGTGGCCGTATAAAAATAGATGATATATGAACATGATGAACTAACGGACAATTACTTTAAGCTTTAAGTATTACCTAATGTATGTGAAATAAACATATTCAATCCACACACTAACCACACCCAGTTTGGAACAGGTGGACTCTCAGGATGGTCTCTGCTAGCCGCGTAAAAATTGCAGTCATAATATGTTAATAAGAAAAAGTTAGCCACAAGCTGTAGGAAACCTGTCAATGTCAGCAAATTTGGTGCTATCCATCTTGGGTAAAACTGAAATGAAAACATTCATTATTCAAATATTTTTGGTCCTTTGTGAAACTAATATAATTTAAATTATTGTTTACCTACATTATAAATTTTATTGCAGTCTGGCTTTAATGATGCTCCAACATTTAGGGTGAGAGCAAATTGACAACGATCTCAATATATAAGTCATTATTATACTCAACCGGAACAAAACTAGATCTTTAGTCATCTTTGCACATCAGTTTGAAAAATTATTCCAGGTATTTTAAGATACGCAGCCATAACAAAATATAATGTTCAGACAACTAAACAATTTTCATGAAATTTTCCAAATTACAAGGCCATATTTCTGTCAAAACTGAAACTTTAAATGTTCAATGTTTCCAAGACCTTATTTTTTCTGTTTTATTTCATGTTTTTTAAATTATTTCATTAACACCTTTTACCTCTGAATTTTATCCAAGTAATTCGTTATTAAAGCTACATGTACTCATCAAATTTGAGTATATTTTTTGTGAATACTGGTGTTTAAGCTTTCCTGATAAAAATTAAAAAATAACACATTACAAGTATAAACTTCATGCATCTGAAGCACTATTCTGGATTTACCTTATCTAAGGATTCAAATATAGACTTGACTTACCTCAACTACCCAGTTCCAGAAAGGATGTGTAACATATTTACTGATGGGACTAGTATCAATTGAACTGTACTGTAAAATAAAAACATTACAAGGAATTGATAAAGTTTGACTTGTAAATAAATATTTGTTACAACAATACACATAGATGTCCAAACAAATTTGGTTTCAAGGCTTGTTGCCACTTCAAAGTTTACTTGTTAAAAAAAAAAGAAGATATATAAGAAACATTTCAGATGGTCAGGATTTTTTTAACGATTTTTACCAGACCGAATATATAATGAAATGAAGAAATTTTCAGTTGCACAATTACTACATATCAAGTGAATAGACAACTTTCTAGTTAGATGCATTTCCTTCAAAACTTTTGGTTTTAGTGAACATCATTCGAGCATTTAGGGGCATCATCACTTCCCTTCCAATGTTGAGCAAATGGTTGGAAAACTATGATGCTATATTGCACAAATTATTAATTCGGCAAATTGGATTCTCATAGCTGACAACCAGCACTACCATCATTAGGGAATTGTAATTAAGTACCTACAGAAAAAATATTATTTCTAATTTATCCTGCACAATAACGATCACTTAGACGCTTGATGATCTTTAATAGAGCAGGGATACAGGTGATTCCTTGTATCTGCTAAATTACGTCATTAAGGCGCACATAATTGACGAGTTTTTTTTTGTGAAGGAACTCGAAAGGGGTCTTTTCTTTTGAAAAGGTGAAGTGTAATTGTTAAGGACAAGTCCAAACATCCAGATGTATACTATGGCTTCTAGCATAACTCTTGACTCAGTAATATTACATTTACATGAATATGCATGCAATATTTTCCAAAAGCAGTCATTTATCATTTTTTTTTTTTTATTAAAAGACAATTGTTTCTGTGTTATATGATATATCAATGTTGTCATGGTAATGGCCAACTAAATTATATTAACCTTATAATTGCTTACATCCAATTCATTTGAATTTGGTGGATAGTTTTCTGATTTGCAATCATACCAAATCCTTGTATTTTTTATGGTCTTATTTTAAAAGTAAACCTGGTGTAGTTTAGAAGCTGATGAAAACAAAATCGGCTAATTCATGTAGATGCATGACATCCAAAAAGTGCTGTTTGACAAATGAACATGCACCATTTCTTTTTTAATTTCTGATTAAAATTATTTAAACCTGAGACTACTATAACACTGTGTTATAGAAATCTTAGTATAAAAAATAAAATGTGCATTTGTTTGCACCTGTCCTAAGTCAGGAATCTGATGTTAAGTGGTTGTGGTTTGTTGATGTGGTTCATATGTGTTTTTCATTTTTTATATAGATTAGATTGTTGGTATTCCCATTTGAATGGTTTTACACTAGCAATTTTTGGGGCCCTTTATAGCTTGCTGTTTTCGGTGTGAGCCAAGACTCTGTGTTGAATGGCTTAAATGTACTCTTACAAATTATGACTTGGATGGAGAGTTTTCTCAATGGCACTCGTACCACACAGTCAGGGGTACTACTTGTACAAGTAATTTTTATTTACTTGAAGGATCAAAAAAAATATATTTATACAAGTTAATTATAATGTTTGAATAATCTCCCCTTAATTTTCTAAAAAATAAACTTATATAAAATAATTTATACAATCCCACAAAAATTCTAAGTTTTGAGATGTAAAAACATTCCTTTAATGATTTTCACAGTTTAGCTAATAATTTTTTATTCAGTGTTCTGAAGATAACAGACAAATGGGATTTTCATTGTCCATGAAATTACACCTAAATGATAAGAAAAGACATCTGCAAAGGACAGACAATCAAAAATTCTATTAGAGCAAAGAATTCCTAAGAAATCAAGAAAAGAAAATAGGATGACTTTTCCACTTATATAAGTAAAAAAATCTGAATGTCTAAGGTACAAAACTAAGCCTTTCTTTTTACCTATACAAGTAAATAAAATTCACTTATATAAGTATCCTACAAATTTACTTATATAATTATACTTAAATATGACTTCTTCAAGTAAATAAAAATAACTTGTACAAGTAGTACCCCTGTCTGCCATATCTTCTTATATTTATCTTCAAATGACATTAGTCGTCAAGCACACTTAAGAGGGAATACAAAATATATATCAAGCAGGGCTGTCAAGTCTCATGCAATTAACATGAGACTCATGCAGAATCTTCTACTTCTACTTCTATGTGGTTAATCTGCAGTCCAAAATAAAAAGAATCGTGCGTATTTGGCTGCATTTTCCTATGATTAACTGTTTTTCTCTCTGTGATCTTTATAATTTTTGGCCAAGCCATATCTCACGAATATGCTTCATGAAAACATGACAGTACCACAGGCTAATTCAGGCAGCATGGCTTGAACAGGCCCCTCTTCGACAGTCAGTGGGCCCATACTTATGAAAATTTATGGATCCACCACTGACTTAGTACTGATTAAGGTTCCACTAAAGTCAAAATATAGGACACTTGACTTCATAAACATCTAAACTTTGCCTGTATTTTTCAACCTATAATGAATAAAGTCCTAAACTATGGGAACATATGTTCATTTAAACATGTGTATATGTTAAGTATGTTTAAATGAACATATGTTTCCATAGTGAGGGCTTTATTCATTGTAGGTTGAAAAATACAGGCAAAGTTTAGATATTTCTGTAGTGTCCTATATTTTGACTTTAGTGGAACCTTAAGTGCAGTGAGGTTGATTTCATATTTTTGTTTGTATTTTTGACACCCTGTTGATAAGTCTGTAACATGTCTAATACTGTTACAGTTACAGTTATACACATAATTAGTAAATTTACACCTGCTTCTGTCGTTTGGTGGCCACCATCATTTCTGATTATTCTGCCATGTTTGGTCAAACTACGGTTTAAGGTGCATATGCTAATTTACAAGGAATTTATAAAAATTTAAAAATATATCACAAAAACAGACAAGGGGTGCTGTACAAGAAAAATAATGTGCTAGTAAAACAAACTGATATAGATTAATCAGTTAATTGAGTCTTGAATGATTCAAGACTCTTAGCCATGACAGTATTAGTGGGTAGGGCATTCCAGTCTTGTATAGTCCTTGGATAGAATGATTCCCTCCAAGCAACTGTGCTGCACAATGGTATTTGGAAGGAACCGCTATGCATGCATGTAATAGTGCTAATCTCAAACAAATCGGTACCCGGACAAATCAGCACCTACCATAGACAAATCATCACCCGTGAAAGACAAATCAGCACCTAACATCGACAAATCGGCACCTTATAAATTATTTATCTTTAATCTAAATATAGTGAACCAAAAATTAAAATTTCCTGGCACTGTTTATGTATGAGGGCATGAACTCAATTTGCATGTTTAGTGTGAATAAACTCATCATAGATACCAGGACTAAATTTAGTGTATACGCCAGACGCGCGTTTCGTCTACAAAAGACTCATCAGTGACGCTCGAATCCAAAAAAGTTTAAAAGGCCAAATAAAGTACGAAGTTGAAGAGCATTGAGGACCAATATTCCTTAAAGTTTTGCCAAATACAGCTAATCTATGCCCGAGGTAGAAAAGCCTTAGTTTTTCAAAAAATTCAAAAATTTGTAAACAGTTAATTTATAAATATAACCATATCAATGACAATAATATATAGCAATTATGTATGAGTGTTATTTATTTATCTCCTGCACCATTTATAACATTATTGTACATTGTATCTTCAAAGAGGTATCTTATTAAGTGGTTTATTCCTTTTGTTATTTGTTTGTGAAGACTGTACTGCAGCTTAGTCATTTTGATAGGTGTATTATTTGTGTGAATTCTTTTTCCTGAAACAATGAACTTACAAAATGTACCACTGTTGCATGTTCTATGTTGCGACTTTTGACAGCAATCACATTGCAAAGCTTCTTGTCTAGGGCGCACAACATTTTGGCACTGTATACAACTGTCATCTGACATTGTGTAAGAAAGAGTATCCCAAAAGTGTTGACCTATTTATATGTTTTTAGGTATTTACTCATTATGGCTTGCACACGCTGTTTTGTTTATGGCTTTTAATATTAAAACAATAAAATATTGTTTTAAGTATTGTTTTGTCTTAACATATGTAAGGATCAAACGAGAACACAAGTTGCAAACACAAGCTATACACTTTTGATCTTTAATAGTTTATTGAGGAATTATTACATTTAAACATAAAATACTGATTAATGCATAACTACAATTAATTATGATTTAATTATGATTCAATTAAATAATGTTTATTCAAACAACAACGATCAACAACATATCTAACAATTAGTTATGATTTAATTAAATGATGTTTATCCATACATACATAATCATGATTATTCTTTTTGTAATGCATATTTTATATACAGTTATAATATCTATGCAACAATTCTTTAATTTTTGATAATAAATTTATTTTTAAAAACGAGGTGCCAGATTGTCTTGGTCCTGAAATGTTCGGATACCGAAATGTCTTCAGACTAAGATGCCAATTTGTCTGGGTGCCGATATGTCTTGTTACCATTTTTTCCTTCGTTCTTCAAGTGATGCCCATTCTAATTTTTCTAGCATGTCTGTGACAGATGAGGTGTTGTGGTATCTGTTTTCGACACATCTTGCAACCCTTCGCTGAACCATCTCAATCTGATGAATCCTCTTCAAATAGGGATCCCAAGTTGTACAGGCATATTTCACGATCGGTCGAACTTGTGCTTTATATGCTCTTTCTTTTAGTGTTGGATTTCGAATGTTCGGGTTTCTTTTAAGGAAGCTCATAGTGTTGTTTACTTTTTTGCAGATGGTTGTAATGTGTCCACTCCACTTCATATCTGACGTTATACATTTAGATACACCTATATCTGGCATACCATTAGTCCAAATAATTATGACGTCTTGAAAGGCTATTATAATTTTTTTCTTTGACGCGATGTAAGGCGTCAAAGAAAAAAATTATAATAGCCTTTCAAGACGTCATAATTATTTGGACTAGCATACCATCAGTAGACAGTTCATGTTTTGTTGCGTTTTACCCTTATTTTCCTGTTTATGATCCAAAAAAGCAAACAAAGCTTACTTAGATTTTTGTCTAAAAACATGAACAATTGTCAGATGTTTTAATGATTACCTTATAATTGTCAAAGCCATTTAAAACTTCGTCTGACAAATATGTAAACTTTGCCATGGTGGTGTCCTAGGATGGATGTGATTTTTATTCATAAAATTAATTTTAATTGGTCGCTCTAAATATTTTATCCAATCAAAATTTGTGTTTCATCGGTAGATTTTCGTCTGCATTATACAGTTCGGAATGCCTTTTGACTATTCATTGTCGCCTAAGGGCAAAATAAACCTGTCAAGTGCTGTCAAATGTGAATAAGCTGTTGACGTGGGAAAAATACAACTATTACACAGAAAATACTGTTTAACTATGGCAAATAGAGGGTAAGTAAACATATTTTATTTTCTATGCACCCTTGAAATCAATTTTAATTTGCAAAATGAATATCAAACTGCAAAATAATTGACAATGACATGGTTGGGTGTGTCTGAATACAACATTCCTGTGTGGGTGCTGTGAAATTATTAGAAAACCAAACTTTTTCAACCATGGCAAAATAGGTGATATGAATAACAGATGCTTATTACATAAAATGGCGTATTTGTTGAATTGTAATGTTAATGACTTTACCATAATAAATTAATATGCATTAACTTTATTGTTTAACAATATACTGATAAATACTAGTCTACCTGTAAATTCAAAGTCTGATCTATATGCTGGTGATATAAATTTGCAATGTGCCTTTGTCATTTGAATATATTGTTATTTTAAACATATTTAAACTTTTTTTTTTTTTTTTCTTTTTTTTTTTTGAGGGCAAGAAAAGGGGTGGGCTTATCTCGCCCCGTTAACACAAAGATATAACAGTTAAGGATATTTAATGGGTTTGGGCTCATATAGCCTTTATTTTATCTATTTTTCTCAATTTCAAATTGTTCTTCTTAGCCACTTCTTCGATGTTCAATTTACGTTCTTCTGAGTACAAGAAATTCATCTTCAAAGTCTCGTACGTCTAACCAGTGGTCATGACTTCTTTTGATGGCGCTATAGAAAGTCGGATCTTTTTCTTTTTCAATTAGTTTATAGGGGTACAGTTTATCTGAATAGACAAGGATAAAACTGTTTTCCTTTTCTACCTCGAACAGAAAGGTCTTTTGTGGGAGGTCGAGAGTGATCTTTCCTATCCTGTATCTTGAAGTTCGTTCAGTTTTAGTTTTAGTTTTTTCCATTCCTGCATAACTTGCTGAAAGTTGACCCTCGGCACCTGTTGTGCAGGCGGGATCCTCGTGTGGTTTACAGGATAGTGTTCTGTCAACATTGGGTACTGTGATTAACGGTTCTTCCTGTGTAATCATTACCTCTGTATGTTGAGCGGTATTTTTTTTAAACATATTTAAACAAGAATGTGTCCATAGTACACTGATACCCCACTCTCATTATCATCTTTTATATTCAGTGGACTGTGAATTTGGGGTCAAATATCTAATTTGGCATTTTACAGCCGATTTCGTGTGTAGCCAAAGGTAATTTTTTTAGTTAGCTTGCTTGTTAGATAATCCATAAAGTCATTATTAGGTCAGGTATACTATCCTGCTTTTGAAGTAGCCTAGTCCAATAGACAGTTGATTGGTTATCTGCTGGACTAGTCTACTCTTAAAGGTGTCAGATCACAAATTAAAAATCCCTATCAGTTCAACCAAATTTTGCTATTTTCACAGCTTTCTAAATATTTTACATTAAGTTTAACTTCAAGGACACAGGCACTTGTCTCAGAAATTTTTTCCCTATATACCTTAATATGTTATATAAAGGTATATATAGGGGAAAAAAATTCTGAGACGAGTGCCTGTGTTCAAGGAAACCAGGTATATCCTGAATTTTACATGTATCACCTTTCTACATGCCAATTTTCAATCAATGTTTAAAGTCTTATAAGAAATTTCTGATCTTGAAAACTCAGGTACTCCCAAAATAACTCCCGGTTTTCTGGAAATCTTAAATTAGTGTACTATGTAGCGCATTAATCCTGAATTGATAATGCAAAGTCATAGACAAGTGAATTTTGGCTCAAAATGGTCTAAATATATCTCCCTTTCACCAAAAGTTTCATTTCTGCAAATTTGTTGGTTAGTTTAAGTAAACATGCAATGACATCAAATGCACTATTTTTTGTCCAAGAAGGCCTACTTTCACATACGTTCTAAATTGGAGGGAGTAATTGGTGGTCTGACACCTAAAGGAGGTTAATTTACCTGACCTAACAATGACTTCACGGTTCAGCTAACAAGCAAGCTAACCTAAGATATTTATTTTATTACCGAAATGGCTTCACACTCGAAGAAATCAGCTGTAACTAGCTGGACAGACAAACGAACAAAGGAAAGAACAGACGCACAGACCAGAAAACATCATGCCCTGCTACTATTGTAAATGTAGGTGGGGCATAGAAATATAGAATGTTTTTAAATTATGTTGAAAAATTATGATGATTTATATAATAAAAAGAAGACAAAATGTACATGATGTATGCATGTATGCTTGGTTGAATAGAGAGAAAATGGGAAAACTGCAATGCAAGTCTTTATTATCATGATTATCACAGGTCATATAACTTTAGATAATCTCATGGAAGATTAAAATGTTATAATTATTGAATTAGCTTACCATTTGTTCAATAACAAAATATTGTTATTATTTTATATGATTTTTATAGCTATCTATCACATCTGGTTTGATAGAAAATTTAAGATGTTAAATTTAAGGCACTTGTTGGGAACATATGACACTTTGCATGTTTTATAGTACAAATACCTGACAACAACATGTGTGCGACATGAAAATGATATTTTAAACACTGTGGGAGATTTATTTCAGTCTGTTACTACATGTATATTTTATTTATTCTAGGAAAAAAAGTCACTTTAAGTCTCCATTGAATACAACATGTACTTGTATTTTTTGCTAAGTCATACACCTTAAGCTTCTAGAAGAACACTTGTAAAAAAATATTGTGATTATATAAAGATGACCCTAAACAATGTGTTTGGGACTCAGGGAATACAATCAGGATGCATCCCAGGGACTCACTGGTTTCATAAATGACGCGTCCAGATTGATTTCCATGGATGCATTCAGGAGGCGTATACACGTTTTAACAAGAACCCTGCCCTTAATCCACAAAACCTCATAACACATTGGTACATGTATTCGCTGCAGTGTTTTAAATGTATGCACATGTCTTATACTACAGTGTTGCTGTATATCATATTGCAGATTTGATCCTGATCCAGAATTATCTGAGATTTTAACTAAATTATGGGATTTAGATACAAATAAATGTTACCCTGGAAGTGATTTTCAAGTTGATTTGCAGGGTATGTATGAATAACAGGGGATGATTACCTTTTGTTGCACTATAAAAATTAATGACTGTATTTGATGGTGTCACACAAAAGAGAACATTTTTTGGCAGATCAACAGAAATTATTGTCTTAACGTTTTCTTACATTTATATTGTAAAAAAATCAAACCTTTGCATCTTGTTGTACAAAAAGTGACAATACTGTTTCAGTACAAGTTGAACCATCAGAAATTCAGTAAGTTTTTCTAAAATAATTGTCAACAAACACTCTCTCTGGAAATATTCTTTGAACATGAAAAGGATTACCTAAAGTTGGGTTTAACAAGTTATGTTTAGAACCATATAGACTCTCACATTAATTTCTCTTTAAAAGACAAAGAAACATGTAACTGACTACTACATATTACTGGTATGCAGATTTTTTGCAGGAAATTATATTACGATGACCAGTTACCATCACTTTTGAGTTTCTGACCATTAGTTTTCAAAGATTCCTTTCTGTTCTAATTGTAAACTTTCTGTCACTTCAAATATAGATTTAATTTTGAAAAGTATATATATGTTTTTAAATACATACTTTGGATTCAGTTTTCGTTAATTTTGTGGGTACATGTGAACCACAAATTTAAATGTTCAACAAAACTCTCAAGACTTTGACAAAACCACGAAAATTGATATCAACAAAAATAAATGAACCCACAGTATATCTAAACCTAGGATTTATTGACTGTAAAGGTGAAGTTGTCATGTCTCCACACATGTATCTTTCCATGATATGTTGTATTGACAGATAATTCAACATTTCTCTACTGTAAATTCAGAAATTATTGTTTGCATTTATTATTGCGATTTTTGAAGAATAGACTAAAATGCGAGATTAACTATTACCATTTCAGGGTAATCTTCCTTCTGATAAATGCATCAGATATGAGGATGCAAGTTCTTATTATAGCATTATTCCCATGAATAAAAACCTCACAATAATTTCTGAATTTACATTATCTCAATGATATAAAACAAAACAAGCTTTTACAAATGGTTACTGATAGTAACTAGAAGAAGTCCTTGACCAGTATCAAGCAATTACTAAATGTAAAAATAATTGCAGATAACTTGCCTACACATTGTTCTCAGATACGTAATATAATGTCTGAAATAAAATATCCCATTTATGATAAATTGACTCAATATAAAAAAGAAGATGTGGTATGATTGCCAATGAAACAACTCTCCACAATAGACCAAATGACACAGAAATTAACAACTTTAGGTCACTGTATGGCCTTAGGTTTACTTTAGACACGTTAGACTGCAAGTAACAAAAATTAGTATCAACATCATAGACATATATGTCATAAATGGACACCTAGACAAAAAGCAACAATGATGACAACTTTGAAGGTTGATGATTTTGGAATGCACATAAACATCTGGTAGGTGAAAGTTTATTGCTGCTTCACTGTAAACATTTTTTTCACTAGAAGAAAAGGCAATGGATCATAATTTTATTAGTCTAATTACTGTATCAATATTACATGTGAACACAATATGACAAATCATGCAATGTAATATTTAATAACTAATACTGCTTTTTTTGTAGGATATGTCAAGAGTGGTAGGGCATTAGAGAGAGACAGGGCAAAATATAATCTATTTGAATGGGTGGATGAAGAAAAGGTTTTTGAAAGGAAAACATATAAAAGTTAGTAAATTTATTTATCCATTAATTTTTCTCTTGTGGCACTTAGGTATTCTGCTTTTACATTACAGATCATTACACACCACATGAAAACCAAACAATATGGAAAAAGGTTACATGTTTACCTAAGCAATATATGAAAAGGTAAATGTCTTTAAAATCTAAATTATATGAAAAAGATGCGGTAACAGAACCACAGCGGCACCCACTATCAATTAAGTTAAAAAAAACTGATAGACTGTTGTCTGTGCAATAACTTGAAAACTCTTTGACGAAATCTTTTCAAATTTAGATATGTTGTTTCCTGTGACAAAATGTAGGTCTTTCTCGATATTAGCTTTTATCTTTGTTGAGTTGTTGACCTTAATGTAGGAAAAAGTGATACTTAGATTGAATTTTGCTTTTTCTTTTCAGAACCCTACTAAAATTCATGTATTTTTTTTACTTGCTCCTATTTTGGGGTCTAGATTTGGAAATATTATTTGATGCAGGCAAATCCAGTTTGCTGTCACTCTGACAGCTTTTTCTCTTTAAGTTGAATTATAAATGTATATATATATAATTATGTAACAATAGGCTTGACATAATAAACTATACCTTATTTTACAGCATTTAAAGATTTACTGGATAACTATGAACTTGAGTGTGGTGAAGCCGAGGTTGTCACTCCAGAAGAAAAGAAGGAAAATGTTGCTTTTGTGGATGCTATAATGGAAACTGATGTGATGCAAGAGGCACATAAATATCTCATATCTAAAGGGAAATCACCAGAACATGTTGGCCAGTTTAAATGGCAACTGTACAAAATCTGGTTCAGTTTGGTACGAAGAACCAGGGGAGACAGGTAAAATTAATATTCTATGTTATTAAATAAATTATGATATGCATTTTTTGTCGAACCTGCAACTTTTGTTCCAGAAAACTTGACATAGGGATAGTGATCCAGCGGCGGCGGCATTAGCTAACTTCTTAAAAGCTTTATATTTTAGAAGGTGGAAGACCTGGATGCTTCATACTTTGTATATACATGTAGATGCCTCATGTTACGAACTTTCCGTCAGTGACATGTCCAATGTCCTTGACCTCATTTTCATGGTTCAGTGACTACTTGAAAAAAAAGTTAAGATTTTTTGTAATGTTAAATTCTCTCTTATTATAAGTAATCGGATAACTATATTTGATATGTGCCTACCTTGCAATGTCCTCATGGCGGCCAGACAGTTTTCACTTGACCTCTACCTCATTTCATGGATCAGTGATCAAGGTTAAGTTTTGGTGGTCAAGTCCATATCTCAGATACTATAAGCAATAGGTCCAGTATGTTAGGACTGGAAGGACTGTAAGGTGTACATGTCCACTGACAGGTGTCATCTGACATTGATCTCATTTTCATACCAGTAGTTCAGTTTTTGTGTTTTTGTCTGTTTTTCTTATACTATATGCAATAGGTCTACTATAATTGGTGTATGGAATGATTGTAAGGTGTACATGTCTAGCTGACAGGTGTCATCTGACCTTGACCTCATTTTCATGGTTCAGTGGTCAAAGTTACGTTTTTGAGTTTTGGTCTATTTTTCTAATACTATATACAATAGGTCAACTATATTTGGTGTATGGAAATATTTTATGATCTATATGTCAGTCAAGTTTTATTTGACCTTGACCTCATGTTCACGGTTCATTGCTAAGTGCTAAGTATTTGTGTTTTGGTCTGTTTTTCTTAATTTATAAGCAATAGGTCAACTATATTTGTTGTATGGAAGAATTGTTAGCTGTACATGCCTGCCTGGCATGGTTCATCTGACCGTGACCTAATTGTCATGGTTCATTGATCAATGTTTAACTTGGGTTAATGTTGAGTTTATGTGACTGTTGAAATAAAGCTGTATATTTAGGACTTTCAATATAATATCAATGATTAGTAAAGAAGGCGAGACATTTCAGCGTGTGCACTCTTGTGTTTATAACTTAAATTCATTACAGTGGAAATATCCTTGAAATAATAACAATTACAGTACAAATCTTACTGCACAAGAAACATGTTTACACATTGAAGTAATGTCTTTTGGGAGATGCTTGATGCCAAAATATTTGAAAATCTAAAATAAAATAAAAACATTTAAGAGCTGAAAATTTTTAAAGGACCAAATGTTAAAATACAAACTGAGATAATTCAAAGAACCATAGCTATGTTCAAAAGAGACACATTTCTTTTGAAATTATTTTCAAAATTTTGCCACAACAATTTCAATAAAACAATTTCCCTTTTTTCACAAAAATAGCAAACTGCTGGCTACTGGGCTTGTTAATCTCTCATGTACTAACAGTCCACCAGTTATAGACTCAGTGGAAGTAAAACCATTGATTGTACCCGTTTTTTTTTCACCTGAAAGAAGCATTTCCACGAAAAATTTGTCTTCAGTGATGCACTAGGCAAAAATATTTGTAATCAACAATTTTAAAATCCAAAACCTAATACAAAGGTACACATAGTCTTGACTTTAATCTGAATGATTTCCAATACCCAATCACATACTTCCTCAATTTTGCTTATATTATTTTGAGACTTCACATGATATATATAAACAATATTTTATTTAACAGAGACCAAGATTCAAGCAGTTTTGAACATGTGTTTGTTGGAGAAGGTAGAGATGATAAATTTATTGGACTTCATAATTGGATTCAGTTTTACCTCCAAGAGAAAGCTGGAAATATTGACTATCATGGTTACTTCAGACATTCAACTGTAAGCTATCATATATTTGTTTGATGTATAACATTAGAAAGTCCAGTCTTTTTTGTCATTAGTTATTTCCTTCTGACTTTTTCTGCAGTGCCATTTTACTTACTTCTTATTTAAAGTTCATTTTATTGTTACAACATCTACAATATGCATACATAAGATGTATATTGCATTCCTAGTTCTGATGTTTATTTTGACTGCTGTCTCATTTATGTATTATTTGTTTACGCTTTTATTCAAAGTTATAACTAAAATGACAAAACTGCAATTATAACCTTTTTATTTAGGTACAAGATGATGAACACTTTAGACTGATCGCTCTACAGTTCGACTGGAGGGAAGAAAAGGGAAAACCAATTAGTAGCTGTTTTCTGGGAACCAGTCCTGAATTTGAAATAGCAGCTTACACCATTTGTTTCTTACTTGACCGATTGTGTAAAACCGATGTTCAGTTAGGGGAATATGAAGTAGAGATAGATGTCAAACCTTTTGCTAAGAATTATATAGGCACAGCATATATTGCTGCAGCAAGAATGTACTAGTACTGTTTTGATTAAATGTTAAATTTTAGAAACATCTATTTTATAGCAATAGTAAGATCTTTAAAGATTTATTCATTTCTCTATTTCCGTCCAAAAAAACTTTGAAAAACACTGCTGTGGATGTCAGTTTAAATTTCTCAACACAATTTTTGTTTGTTTCACACAGTGCACACAATTCTTCTGATAAGTAATTATTTTTTTAAGAACAATACTTCTTCTTGCCTTGAAATCATATAGCTTGCCTTCACATTTACCTTATTTTGTTTTAGCTAAGCTGGCACAAACAGTCAGTGTGAGCTATTGACATCACTTAGCGTCTTGTCATTAATAATTTGTTAGGTTATTTTAAATTAAATGTACCAGTAACTGTATTAGTAACATGCAGATTAAACAATACATACTGCTTTTGTGAGGATGTGACAATAAACATCAATTCATAATATTTGATAACCATACATTGGTAATAAAGAACTGCATATATTGCCTTTGAACAAGTTAGAAGATCTATGTTCATTATAGTTAGCTGGTTGATCAGTTTAAAGATTATCTGAGTAACTGTTCAAATTGACAACACTAGTTTCTGTGATTGTCTTCTTTGGAATTATATGTAATGACCTCTGCCATTTATTGAAGTTCATTGTCAGTACTGAGCGAAACAGATTTCCTAGGGATTCTTGTTATTAATTGTTATTAAGTTTACCATAATTGTTAATTTAAAAAGTGTTCATTTGTTTTGTAGAATTTATTTTCTTTACTGTGCTAATTCGTAGATTGACTTGATTCTCTTGAGTAGCAACTTAAGTTATCTGATATTTTGTTACCTTTATTTTAGTTGAATTGAAAGTTTATGTATGTTAAAGTGCTTAATTAAACTGATCATCCTACGCAGCGTCCATGACATTTCAATATTGGATGAAAAAACAAATTTAACCTAATAATAATTGCATAATAGCCAGAATATCTTTGCTATATTTGATTATTTGCTAAAATTATTTTATAGTTTTTAACAGCTTTAACATTTTTCTTTTTCTGAATGCTTATAAAAGCAGAAATTTGGGATTTTACTTTGATATTTTTCTATTGTACTCTATTTTTGTTAGAAAAAAATGCAAAAATTCTTACAAAAATTGTTAGATTCATGAATTTTGCAACAGTACCCAAAACCAGCCTCCAATCTTTTGACTTTTTTTTTATAATAGAATAAGTATTTGAATTCATCTAAAACCAGATAAAAGGCAAAGCTTTCCCTAGAAAAGATTAATAAATAGGTTTGGTCTTTCATGAAATGCTCAATTAGTATATACAAAGTCACAATGTGATTATAATATAATTGTTGTTCAACTTTGACTCTTTTTTATATTACACTGAAATTTCAAACAAATTTACATAATTTTTCTACTGAAGCCAATATATTCTTCATATGTATATTTTTTTGTATACTTTATTTACATAGTTATATTTTTCAACTGAATGAATGTTGTTATCACTTTCTGCTGGTTTGAGGTTTTTTAATTGTGCCTTTAAACAAAATATTTCAGTCTCAATGTTTAACACATGTATTTAGCTTCTTTTATGGTGAATATGATTTTACAGACTCTGTATCAATTTATGAATTTTTTAAAAGAAAATAACTATCATTGGAGATATAGATCCATTTATTTTTAGTTTCTCATCTTGGTAATCCATTTTAGGGTTTTATAACATACTGGAAGTTTTATAGAAAGATATTTAGAACTTTAGAGTTATTTATAAGAAGTTATTGTCCTGTGTCTTATAATGTAATTGAAAAATATACATGTATTATGTATTGTTTAAGTAAAAATAAAGCATTGTGCAAAACAAACCATGTTGTAAAAAACTACCTCAAACAAAGTTCATGTACATCACTACTTTTTGTATATCTAAAGTTTTTACAATTCACATACACATTTACTTGAAACATTATTGTTAAAATAATTAAGCTATATTTGAATTTTACTTTGAAAATAATAAAAAAATCATTTTTTCTTGTATTTAACTATTGGAAAAACTATTGTTAAATATTGGATTTGATTAGAATTGATATATTCATAGATAAAAATCTTATGAATAAAATATTTAACAAAATTATTCAAAATATTTCTGGAGAAAAGTTTCGTAACCACTGTAATACACAGTTTGGGTAATAAAACAAATGTGATGGCCACATATTAAAAATATTGCAACTTTTGTTTGTTGTATATAGTTACTGAAACTTTTATAATTTTTTATAAGTTGTCTCCAAATGAACAAGGCTTTTTTTTTTTTACATGTGTTAGCTAAAAACTGCCATTGTATCTTACCATTTTATGCAATTTTTTATGTTTTTAGAAGAATACTTTATACTCAATTATTTCATATTAAATCTTTTCTTTATATTAATATATAATAAGTTAATGATGTTTACACAATGCAATATATTGAGACGGGCATTTATTTACAACTTAGTTATCAGAATAAATTTAGATCTTCCAACATTTTGTCTCTTTATATAAAATGTATCTGCTCTAAAAAGATCTTCAATATGATGGATAGCTGTTTAATGTCCAGTGACAAATTAAATGCATATTGAGGACAGGAATAAGTCAATGTTGTATGAATATAAAACTTGCTTTGTACTACCATCGTCGGACACGCTGGGCTGGAATTTGACATGCTAGTTGACATGTCAGAAGAACCACATGTCACTCTAAACAGAAACATTCTTCTGACTCTGGGCCAATCAGTTTTAGTTTAAACTCCTAAATGATACATGCTTAGCAGAGAAGAAGTAAATATCAATTTTCAAGTCCTTGGTTTGAAAACTGGCATAAAAGTGAAACCCAGGTCCTCCCACTTGTGAGGCAATTACACTTCTTAGAGACGAAGAAGGTAGTTAGTCTGTTTATATAAAATGTGCATATGTTAGACCACTGCTCTTTGACATCTTATAAGAGATTTTTGCATCAAAGATAAAAATGAATAGCATCTATACTTTTCCAATTATAGAGTAACTGTTACAAATAGCAAGAAACAATCACAAAAGTAACATCAGAATACATGATTAATATCAAACTAAGTTCAATGATTCCCAGAGTGTTTTCTGTAAATTTAGTTTGATTGTCAGTCTTCAAGTCAATCTTATTTCGCTTTAGCTGTGGGTAACAAACAAATCAACCTTACTTTTATCGGTCTAAAAAATAAGTTATCACTTTCATTGTGTGGGTACAGATAATTGTCTATGTCATTGATAAGTTATGTTTGCTTAAAAGTGGATTTGGTTTCTTGATTTGAAGTAGTTTTATTAAGAGACTATAGTTTTAATAAATAAAATTAATATGTTGTAGGCAAATGACCACTTTTGAAAAGGTACAACTCCTTAACAGTTTCACCATTTGTTTACAACATCAAAACCCCTGCCAACAACAAGGAAAAGATCAGCAAGATAAATTTTCCTCTTAAAACAAATGAAAATCAAACTTTTTTTAACTCTTTTTATTATAACAAGGTCATGTGGAAAATCAGCCCAATGTCATTTGTCTGGAGACACAGCAAAAAACAGAAATGTGCACACATTGTCATATAACAGGTAATTTAGCCCCACTATTTTTAAACCTTGACAAAACCTTCATTGTCACGTGGTAAAAACAAAAGTATCCTCAAACAAGTTGTGACTTCCAGGCAGATCTGAAGATTGCTTACACAGTAGTTCATATTTATCATATATATCCAGTCCTAATATTGCACCATTCATTCATACAAAAGCTGTCAGTAATATGTAAAGAGAGTTACTGAGGACAGACAGTCAAAGCTATGGACAAAATCATTGCAGTACACCATTTACTCATTGAATGGGGATACGGTATAATAAAATACAAAGTTTCAATGAAAATTTTGAAATCCATGGAATGTAGTTATGTCAAAAGTAGACAATAAAGAAGCCAATAAGTTTTAAAGGTTTATGTAGACAAAACACAAAATGATCTTCAACTCATCATTACACATTCTAAAACTATGACCAACTTGCACCTCTTATTTACATTAAAGATCTCAAAAAGTTGTCATAAACAGTATGGAATCATCTACCAGATCCTGTAATTTTGGAATACAGCATTTTCCTTTAAAAAATCTAATTAATATTTAAATGATTAAACTGTTCATTATATTACTCATCCAGATCAGTACCGTAAGTGAATAATTCTTTAAATAATCAGCTTTCAAAATGTGGCTAATTTCATGTATAGAGATGGCAATTGGAACATAAATCTGGCTAAATGATGTGGGGACAATCAAATTTACAAATTAAAAAAAAACATATAGAAGATGGTATTGGAAGTTGGAAAAATACCCCCTTCATTCATACAAAACATGTCCTTCATTTTGTATATTCAAGACTACTGATAAGGTGAAATGTTAACAAGTATCCAAACGTATCTTCTCACTGAAGATTTTTCTCATTAGAATTGAATTTGTTTTCTTAAAAGAAAAATTGAATTGGTATATTATAAGTGTCAAAAGAATATTTATTCAGAAAACATATTGCAACAATAATAATTTATAAAATAATAATCAAAACAATAAGTATCAATAGTTAATTATGAGATTTGATGATTTACACCATCAAATGCATTAGCCTTGTGGTCCTGTGGCATTGCTCTGGCTTCATATGTGCAAATTGTCACTTCATGTCTGTGTGCCTAAAATGAATAAATAAAATGAGTTGCTTCCCTTGTCATCAAGCGTCTTCAATGCACTTCTTTGAGAGAGATCTTTTTGAAAGACATATAGATATTGAACAAACTGCTTTTCTAAAAAGTCAAGAAGTAATAACACAAATTTACTGTTCATTCTTAAGTCTTAATAAAATATGTACATAGAACAGGCTATAAATTGAACTTGGAATTATTTTAATTATGGAATTTGTTTGATTTCTTGTTATTGAAATTTTTAATAACTTCCATGTTTATTCTGTACTGAAATGTTCTGTGCTGCGCACAACACTTTCTATTACAAAGAAAATAGTATATTTTCAATAGAATGTACTGTGCCGCGCACAACACTATCTAACCAAAATACATTGTATGGAAAGTGTTATTAACCGCTCAAAAGATTATAATACCAAATAAACAAGGAATTTATTAAAAATTTTAAACACAAGAAATTATGCAAATTCCATAATTAAAAATAATTCCAAGTTCAAATAATAGCCTGTTATAGGTTAAACAGGAGAAATTATTTGATTAGCATACCTGTTATTCACATAGGTTTATAAAATTTATTACTACGACCTTATCTTAATCTTTGAACAGCACTATTCAGACACAATCAAACAATATTTTGGTAAATAAGATTGTGTTCAGGTTAAGATGAGTTAAAGTACACATGGGGGAAATAGATGTTACCACCATGACCTAAAAAAAATTGAAATGTAAAATATTCTTTATAATTTTCACTTTCAAATTTTCACTTTCAAATTTTCACAAATATTAATACCTTTGTAAAATATCCTTCAATGTATGGGTAAAAAAGGACTAAATCATCCTGATCTGTGATATCAACAATAAATGG
Source organism: Mytilus edulis (assembly GCF_963676685.1). NCBI lineage: Eukaryota > Metazoa > Mollusca > Bivalvia > Mytilida > Mytilidae > Mytilus > Mytilus edulis. Next base: position 102,449,194 of record NC_092344.1, on the reverse strand, counting down.
AATGATAAAATCTCCTTTTAACGAACTAGTATAAAAGTTTTGATCATTTTTAAAATTACAGAAATAATACCTCTGTAAAATCTCCTTTCAATCCTATATAGTATACTTTTGTATTATCTGCACCAAAGTTGCTTGGAAAATGAATCGTCAGGTGATGGACAGAACTGAATCTAACTACCCTAAAATATCAAAAGAATATATATATACAGTAGCATGGGTTCGAATCCCGGCGAGGGAAGAACCAAAAATTTGCGAAAGCAAATTTACAGATCTAACATTGTTGGGTTGATGTTTAGACGAGTTGTATATATATATATATATATAGATATAGACAAATTGATTTGTTATGATTGCCACCAGCGTTACATGTAAAATAGCATGTTATCTAACATTTTGCTTTGTCTAATTAAAAAAAAAACTTTTTTTAAGTCCTTGATAATATCACCAATATCATAATGAAACCCACACAAATTGCAATTCAATGCTCTCTTCTTAGACACTATGTGAGTAAAAAACACAACAAATCATAAGTATTTTTGTCAATTAAAGAAATGGTGTAGATATCAGATCTGTGGTGGTACTCATTGAATTCTTTCACAATCTGTCAATTTTTGGTCGACCTAGAGCTCAGCATAAGGCATGAATACCTGTGTAACATTGAAAACCTTACCAACCTTGTCTGTAACTTTTACCCAAGCTTTGCATTTATTCATATACTGTAAACTTAATTTCACAGATTATTTTGTCCTTAGTTTACAGTAAATATACATTTATAATAACTGCCAGTTTTGATAAGTGAGTCAACATATACATAATTAAACCAATAAAACAATGTAATCGCTTTTTATAGGCCATACATTGGTTCTTTTTTAAACCTTCGAATCGTGGTTAGTATAGAGAAAGGAGAATCAGGATGGTTGGTCAGGTTTTTCATTCATAAACTATTTTGCAAGTTATGGCAAAAGTACTTCAAACTGTTGGAGTAATTTCTTAAAAGAAAATTTTGGAAAAAGTTTTAATTTTTGATAATGTATGTTGACAACTAAAACCAGTCTTCACGCTGAACTGCTAAATCTACAGGCCCACAGTTCAATTTTTGAAAAAATTTCGGGGTGAAGACTGTAAAACAGATGCTAATTGAAGTCAATTAGAGTTCTTTGTAATAGACTTGCTTCTAATCAATTTAGAGTCCAAGAAGAATCTTTTTTCAATACTACATTAAAAACTTAATGCTCATACTTGGGATTATATTCCACTACTCCTTGTGTATCTGGATGAATTTCAAATTCCTGGTCTGCATCAGCACTTATATCATCAAATGTCATATTAGCACGATTTTTATATCTAAAATATTAATAAGGTAACATTATTATTCTAAGTTTCAAACCAATAATGGAGAAACAAAATGGTAAGAACATGGGAATAGGTTATCATAATTGATTGTATGGTCTGCAGAGTTTGTGAAAAGTGGAAGTCTAAAGGTTTTCCAAACCAAAATTATTCAAAGGACAGACATGATTTTGGTATTTTAGAACAGAAAAAATATTCAAGACCAGCAGATTTTCTTTAAGGACTACAATAGAAGATTTTGTTCTGTCCACGATCTAACCAAAAGGGAAGTCAAGAATCATGCAGGTAAAGGTCCAATCTGATTTAATCCTGCTTCATTATGTTTAGATGTAAATAAATCTGTCAACAGCCTTTGTTGATGATATATCTCTCTTTTGTTTATTGTACATTTTCAAAACTTGTGATTTTTTTTTTATCAATGATTGTCTCTTCTGAATTCATTCACAAAGAACCTTAACTAGTGTTGTCTGTTAGTTTGCGAGAAGGCTTGACCCTTGCTGCATACCATATAGTGATGTTCAAAAGTATCTTTGCTTGGTTGATGTTGTATGCTGTCTATTACAGTACTTTATAAAGACCTTATAAAAAGAAAATTAGACACTTTTCTTAATAAGCAAAAGATACAATATCTGAAATTCTTCATCAAAAACATCATTTACAGAATAATAATCATGTGATTATCAAATCATTAAATATTACATATACATGAGAATCATCAACTCACAGTCTCATTTTGTTAGGGTGTGTGTCATCTTCTCCTCCAATCAAAATTATTCCCTTTAATTTCACATTGCCAGTAAATCTAAAAAACAAATATCAAATCTAATAAATAAATTTACTGCAAGCAATTAGTGATATCAAAAAACTATAGCATATGATATAATTTGTTTTTTTCACCCCATAAAGAATTGTAAATTATAAGCAGTAGTTCTGTTTCCTCAGCAATATAATGAAAATATTATAAAAAAACCAACACATTAACCACATGTTATTAAGTAATGACCATGTTGATTTATCAAATTTCATTTACTCACTTTTGTAATAATCATTTCCATTGATATTATTTAAGTTCGAGTTATTTCCCTTTTCTACCCTGTTGGAGGGCAAACTGATCAATTTTTTAAAGCCAAATCTAAATCTGTGGTACAAACAAGTCTGGTAAAAAAAACTTAACTAATCACGATGAAGAATGATACAAACAAATGGAAATTGTTCTGAAAAAAAGTCTAAGACTAATGATTAGTATAACTAAAATAACCAATAGTTAAAATTTGTTCATTTATGAAGGAATTTGCACTAATGCATACACTTAACTAAGATTAGTCAACTTTCAATAGTTCACTTGAAGAAAAAAAATTTACCAATCTGAACTACTTCAAGGTTATTTTCTAAAGAAAAAGAAAAAATAATAATTTGAACATGCAACAACAGTTTTCACTAATTGAGAAAATTGTTTTTGTTTTTGGATGAAAATGTCACTTTGTTGGTATAAGAACTTGAAAACAGATTTAAGAAAATCTTCTTTTTTACAGAGATTCATGTCTATGATTCTAGAAATATTGTCTCAAATTTTGTCTTTCTTTAAAAAGTTATAAGCAATAGAAATTATTATTTCAAAAAACTTAATGGAAGTGGTGCATTTCTATTGTTGATGAGTATAGATTACACTAACAACGGCCCTTAGAATCATAATATTTACATAATTCATATTCCCCAGTTGTTGTTTTTTTTAACCTGTTAAACATTGTTTGGGTTACCTCTTTCTACATACTAAAACATCACAAATGTTTAATTCTGCTTACATTGCTGGAAAATCAAAACATAAATTAGGCCGTTAGTTTTCAGGGGTGTAGCTAGAAAGAAACGATGTGCAAGCAACTACTGCCGAGCAGATGGAGGCTAAAAAATTTGGGACCCTTTTATGCAGAAAAAAATTGTTTTTTTTTCTGTTTTCGGTCATAGGACGGTTAAAACAGGAGCTATATGTACAAAATGATGTAGATAGGACTTATAAAAAATTTATGAATGTAAAACTATTGATAAATCTTCTGAAAACAACACATATTTGTGATACAGAATTTACTCAAAATTGTCTAAAATTTGCTCTTTGGGTTTAGGCAGAAACAAACTTCTATATTACTTTGTCAATATTCACACTGACATCCCGATGAATATGCAGTAATGCTAGTAACTGTCGTTGTTCATTGTTGATCGTACATTTATTTTCAACATACGTATAGATAGATCTCAATAGCAGCACTAGTGAGATGTTATTAACCAGCGTACGTGTTCGGCATCGAGCGACCTCCCAATTGAATTTGTTAAAATTACATGTCAGGTCAGTTTTGTATGTCTCAGACAATGTTAAGATTTGTTCGTTTGTTATATTTCCTACAACGCGATGAAGCAGATACAGCGCAAAGAAGTGATTTTTTGATAATACTAGACGCGACTTCACTCTCAGTTCCCTTATCATATGGTCTATGAACGCAAGGAATAATGAGACTTTCCAATACTGTTTTGGCGTGTTTGCAGGTTGATTGGCTCCGGTAGTCTGTCGACCACATCGCCTCGGCATATTTTTAACGATATTGAAGGGTTCTGATAATTCTAATGCCAATCGGTACATTTCATTCCAAACTGATGAATCGTACACTGTAAAATGTGCTCCAAAACTACATGTCTTAGACTGAGTATTACAAATTCAAATCCTGTAAAAGATACAAGTTACTGTTCGATTTTGTCATAATCTCCAATTAAAACTTCTATTTTGAAACCAAATGCCGTTATTTAATGATAATCATATTTCATCAATTAAAAAAGTGGCAACATAGGTGTTTCCTTTAACATTCAATTTATAAATTTTTATTTTGTCATATTTTTTTTTGCATGCCGAAACGATGTGCATGCAACTGCGTGTTATCGTATAGGGAGCTACTTGCCTGGTTTTCTCCTTCGACTTGTTACATTTGTCATTTAGGGGCCTTTTATAGCTGACTATGCAGTATAAGCTTTGCTCATTGTTGAAGGCCATACGTTGACCTACATGTACATGTATAGTTGTTAATTTCTGTGTCATTTTGTCCCTTGCGGAGGGTTGTCTCATTAGTAATCATACATCTTCTTTTTTATATATATTCATTTATACCCTAAAGATATATATACCTCTTGTTTCTGTGGCAAGAGAACTAAGTACTTTAATAATACTTACGGAATATTAAACAACAGTTCTTCATCAGCATCACTCTCAACAAACTAAAATAAAAAAATATAATTAAGTTTATTTTTTTCATATCTCTATTAAAACGAAAATAAGTTAAGTTAAGAATAATTGAAACTGCTGTTGAACCTATCTAAAAATGTATCAGTGTATGTGTACTAAATAATAAATGGTAAAAGTTCTGTCTTTTGGCAATGTTGTCTACCTTAAGCCTCTGTTTTTTTTGTTTATGAAGATTTTATCTAAATTTCTATGAGTTAACTGCTACCTATAACACATATTATCGCTTCTTGTCACTGTGACAACTAACTATTCTATCTCAGAACTTGTGTATTATAAATTTGATTAACAATGACAATGTCCAGAAAATTTGGATATTTAACAAGCGATAAGTCATGAGTCCCGTGTAACAACAAAAAATCACCAATAATGTTCGGTAGATGATCATGAAATGTAACGGTTTATTTCTTCCTCTGTGATATTTTATCCTGAGGATAATTTGTCCTGGTAATTTTTTTCCAGGCATGGTATTTCACAGGTTGATTTTTTCCAGAGGAGTGAAAATCTATCTGTGTTATGCGGATAGTATGTACCGGTATATATTTGCCATACTATATTTCACAGAACCGTGTGAAATAGAGTCCCATTAACTACTATGTAAGTTACTCACAATCAATATATACCTGACTATAATTATAAAATGTTTCACAAAGGTTGACCAAATTTGCATAATTTATCAAAGGGAGGTAATTATGAGCAATTTATATACTGAGTGCCAATGAAAACGCAACACTTTTGTTTCTCCAAAAAATCTTATAATTTTTATTTTATTTATATTAGAACTATGTATAGTTGGTTGAAAATGACTTTTAAGACAATTTTCGACAACTTTACGGTTGAGTGATTTTTGGAACAAATGCGAAGTAAGGGTTTTTTTGAACGAACATAAACTGAGTTCACCGCTTTTCAACATACACACCATTTTCACGATTTTGTCAGTTAAAGCTTGGCTAATGTCATGAATTTTCCCGCCCTTATTGTTAGGAAACTGCAATAAACATCTGAGTAAATGCCAGGACTTTCCGACAACCAGCGACATGCAGTTTTGGGCATGATCCAATGAAGCCTTTCACAGCATACAATTACGAGAAGACTGAAGTTGTAGCCTCTACAATAACCCAAATCATCCACAAATTCACCCAAAATGGATCATTTAATGATAAGCCACATCCCGGGGTACAAAAATCAAGAAACGCTCAGCAAGACTGATACATTTGGTCTTTCACATATCAGATATCGACTATGATGGCTGTCCAAATGTCACAAGAGTTCAATGGTAGTCACGGTAGAACCTTTGGAGCAATTTCAGTAAAGCACCATTTGCGCAGAAATTGTTAAAGATCACCACAGTCTTTCCTCAGTGACATCTAAACGGACGTCTGGCGTAAATATCGAATTCTGTAGACCAAAAATCATTCATTATGTACCAAAAACGTCAACGGTGGTTACATCGACATTTGGCACCCGCCTTGGCTAAAAGTCATGCTTTTCGCCGGAATTTGGTTCAATCGACCAAATTTTGCATCAGATTTGACATGTTTTAGACGATGAAAACCACCTCCAATATCATAAAGTCAGCTTTGAGGCACAAGTGGAATCTTATTCCTTGGGACCACATTAAACGTCCGGGATGATCAATTCCACGGCGCTGTCGAGATTTCGCTGCACCACGGGGTTGTAACATTTTTTGTTAGGACTGTTAGTTGATGATTCAACATTGGATGTTTCGTTTACCTATTGCGCCCGAAAGATGACAATAAAACATGTTTGTTTGATATCGATCTATTGTTAAAATTGTTAATTTTCAAGAACAATTTAATTTGATAGATTATCATTTCATTTATAAATTTTATTTTTGAAAAAACAAGTGTTGCATTTTCATTGGCACTCAGTATATTTTAAAGATATTAATATAATATATTTCTGAATCTATTTTATAGTGAAATTTTTCCTTGAATCTTATTTTTTATATACATTTATATAAAAAGATGAGTTACAACTTGATTTAATAAGACAGATAACATTTCACAGGTAAAAACTATCCAGCTGTTAAACATGCTTTTGTTCAATATATTGTTATGCTATGATTTATCTGATTTCCATATATATAATCAACAGCTACATCTCTGTCCCCAGACAAAACTATTTATATAGTTAACCAGGTGCTCCACAGGGCGCAGCTTTATACGACCGCAGAGGTCGAACCCTGAACAGTTGGGGCAAGTATGGACAAAACATTCAAGCGTGATACAGCTCTGAATTTGGATTGTGATCAAATTTTTGACATTACATGGGTTTTTTTTACACAAAACAAATGTCAAGATTTTACAAATCAATTAAAGATTTCTTCTTCAAACTTTTTAAATCTAAAATTAAATAGTTGACACAGCATAGGTTTCTGACACAGAATGAATGTGGTCTAATGAACTTAAAAGTTTTTTTTGCCTTTGAGCAATTCACTATGCTGTTGAATATTAATCCTCTCAAAAAAATGTTTGAAGAAATTTTCTTTTTATTTATGAAATCTGAAATGAGAAAAATTTAAACCCCCCCCCTTTTTTTTCACATCCCTGTTTCCCTTTTTCCAAAACTGATATCAATTCAAATTTCTAATGGAGTTTGCAACAATAACTACTCTTTTAAATACATCATAAAATATTAAAATGTAAAATAAAGTGCTTGTTATCACTGAATGGTAAAGATTGGTTGGTAGTAAAAGTGAATATACATTGTTTATTGTATAAAACAATAAAAAAAAGCTTCATCAGCAACATTTTATATTGGCAAATTTCCAATGAAGTTATTTACATAAAATTATTGGCAAATAAAAATAGAAAATGACATCATAGTCATGTCTGGCAAATTTCCAACATATATTATCAACTTCTATTCTATACGAAGAAAGATAACTCCATTTGAAAATTAATTGCTATTGCACAATATTGTGCAATTAGATATTTCTTGCTATTGTGTAATACTGTGCAATTGAAAATTTCTTGCTATTGCACAATACTTGATATGGAATCCTGATTTGGACCAACTTGAAAACTGGGCCCATAATCAAAAATCAAAGTACATATTTAGATAAAGCATATCAAATAAGCCAAAGAATTTAATTTTTGTTAAAATCAAACTTAGTTTAATTTTGGACCCTTTGGACCTTAATGTAGACCAATTTGAAAACTGGACCAAAAATTAAGAATCTACATACGCAGTTAGATTTGGCATATCAAAGAACCCATTTATTCAATTTTGATGAAATCAAACAAAGTTTAATTTTGGACCCCGATTTGGACCAACTTGAAAACTAGGCCAATAATTAAAAATCTAAGTACATTTTTAAATTCAGCATATCAAAGAACCCAAAGGATTCAATTTTTGTTAAAATCAAACTAAGTTTAATTTTGGACCCTTTGGACCTTAATGTAGACCAATTTGAAAACGGGACCAAAAATTAAGAATCTACATACATAGTTAGATTCGGCATATCAAAGAACCCCAATTATTCAATTTTTGATGAAATCACACAAAGTTCAATTTTGGACCCTTTGGGCCCCTTATTCCTAAACTGTTAGGACCAAAACTCCCAAAATCAAACCCAACCTTCCTTTTATGGTCATAAACCTTGTGTTTAAATTTCATAGATTTCTATTTACTTATACTAAAGTTATGGTGCAAGAACCAAAAATAATGCTTATTTGGGCCTTTTTTTTGGCCCTTAATTCATAAACTGTTGTGACCTCAACTCTAAAAATCAATCCCAACCTTCCTTTTGTGGTCATAAACCTTGTGTTAAAATTTCATTGTTTTCTATTTACTTATACTAAAGTCATAGTGCGAAAACCAAGAAAATGCTTATTTGGGCCCTTTTTGGCCCCTTATTCCTAAAATGTTGGGATAAAATTCCCAAAATCAATCCCAACCTTCCTTTTGTGGTCATAAACCTTGTGTTAAAATTTCATTGATTTCTATTCACTTTTACTAAAGTTAGAGTGCGAAAACTCAAAGTATTCGGACGACGACGACGCCGATGACGACGACGCCAACGTGATAGCAATATAGTATACGACCAAAAAATTAAAATTTTTGCGGTCGTATAAAAATATCATCATAATCAAATTCTTCTATTACTGTTAACAGTTAGTAGTAATGCAACTATATTTCTACCTTACTTTTAAATTTATATTTGTACTGAGATCTGAAAACAACTCACTTTTACATGTATTTCTGATCACTAACCTTATTTAATCATGATATCATTTTCACAATTACGATCTTTGAAATTAGTTCTGGCTTTCTTCCCTATGTTTCATGATAATTTTCTTTTTAAGGTAGCACAATACAAATATTTTTTTACTTCCAATCAATAACCTTTGAAATGCTGTAACTTTCTTATGAATGCATAGAAAATAATAAAAGAAGTATATATAGATAGATAAAAGATTAATCTTTTAAATGAATGCAATATTTTTATTATGCAATCATTATGTAATCAATTATTATGTAATTAGTGTCAAAATCTGGGTAAGTTCACTTGAATGAATTTAGCTCTATCATCTCTTTAACTATACAGAAAATTTTAACGAAATCTTAATCAACACATCATGGGCTTCAAAAGCGTGTCTCAGATTGTCTCTATGGTATTCCATTCTCTCATAAATCTCTAATTAGTGTAAACATCCTAACCACATAAAGAAGATAATGTTTAACTAGGTGTAAAATTTGTTCTATACATTCTATCTGAAATCTGAGACACCCTTTTGTAGAGAATGGCCATAGGAACAACATATATAAAATCAACCCTCTAGGGATACCTATGCAGAAGCTAATTTCATTTGAAAGTGGAAATTTGGTGAAAAATATTTTAGCCACAGTTAACATTATAATTGGTTACATAATTGTTGCATAATACTAACATTGCATTTATTTGAAAGAGTAATCTGTTAGCTATCCAAAACTACCACTTTTATAAATTTTCAAGCATTATTAAGAAAGTTACAGCATTTTAAAACTTGGGAGTTGGAGTTATAAAATCTTTGTATTGTGCTACCTTAAAAAAATTTCACATTATAATACATTTTTTTTTTTAACAATTTCGCTTTATTTCAAATACAATATTATTATTTCATAGTATTTTTAAAGGATAAGTTTTTTCTAATAACTATTCAATAAGTTAACTACCCAGATAGAATTTCACAGCAAAGGATAAAATATCCCAGGGAAATATTTTCCTCAGGATAAAAAAATAACAACAACTACTGTGACATTTTTTCCTCAGAATCAAATTTCACCCTGATATAATTTTGCTTTACAGAAACAGCTGCCTCAACATAAATAAATCATGTTGTAAATCTAGCATTTCATGTTTACCTTTTCTTTATCCATCCTTTTATCCCACGGTTTAAATACATGCTTCCCGGATTCTTCAGTTGATTCATTTAAACATGTCACTTTTTCTGTGTCTATTTTTAAGTAAAGGCTGTAAGATGAAGCCAGATCTGATTCAGGGGTATGGTCGTGATCATGTTCACAGCCCCCCTCACCATGACTGTGTCCGTGTCCTGGCATATTTTAATTTCTTTGTGGTATTTAGATATTTCAAATATGGAATTAGTGTCGAGTATTTTAAATCACCGTCATTACTTTATTTGTGTTAAATGACCACATAAAAAAAAACGTTGAATTAACTAAGAGTGAAACGGAAACAATATGGTGGACAACAACAACGTGGAATTGGGTTTTGTAGAAAAAACAGAATCTCATTTGCTATGTAGCTTTCATTTCCCAAGTAAAGTAGGCGGAAAACCCGCATGGCTATCTCTTTCACCGTTACCATCAAACAAAGATCTGGAATGTTCAAAATGCGGAAAGATACTATCATTTTTGATGCAAGTGTACAGTCCGTTTGAAGAAAGTCCGAAAGCTTTTCATAGGGCGTTGTTCGTTTTTGTTTGTAGAAATGTGGTATGCTGTAGTAAGAATAAAAATGACAATTTTTGTGTTCTAAGATCCCAATTGCCTCGTGATAATGAATTTTACAGTCCAGAACCACCAAAGGAAGAGACTGATGGACCCTCAGCTAAATCGTTCCAAGATTTGTGTGTTGTGTGCGGACTAAGGGGGTCGAAACGATGTGCAAGATGCCAGAGTGCAACATACTGCAGTAAAGAACACCAAGCAGCTGACTGGAAAACAGCACATAAGGCAGTGTGCAAAAGTAATTTACCAACGACAGCCACAGGTATGTCTATAGTCCAAAGGACATTTTACTTTGATGCCCCACCTAAGATAAAAGAGGGGCATTACATTTCCTGGTCTGTGCATCTGTTCATTTGTTCATTCTCATCCGTTCGTCTGTCTGTCCAGCTTGAGGTTAACAGTCAGGGGACTTACTTAAATGAGTGTTTTTTCTAAATCACTGATTCAAGTAACATTATGTCCATTAAGGTTGGAAGTAAGAGTTGTCTTTCTTTAATACGGCTATTTAAGTAGTCCAAATAAATCACTAGACTACATGTAAGTGGTTAAATTTTATTGTAGGTTTAATTTAAATATAGAATAGAAATGATCCAGGGACTAGTTATGTTGCTAAAATTATCAGAACCAACATGTCAGGTGATGACCTTATACTAAATTTAGGATAAAACATAAAAAACACTTGTTTAAGTATCATACATGTACCTCAATTTCCTTCCAAAAAATAACTTCTTTTAGTACTATTATTGTAATAACCCATACTAATTTCAACACCCCCAAACAGTGAAATTTTGATTGCGAACAGTATAATTTTATTACATAATCTTTAAGATACATGTAAACCTTGAATTTTACAGGAAAAATACTCCCACTACTGGGACATGTGGAAAAAATCTGTTAAGATCTGTTTAGAGAGTATCAGTTCATATTGTGTAAAGCCATTTTTATGACATGGCAATTTTTCAACTAAAATAGATTTTGCAGCTAAATGATTATGATTGCATCAAAAGCATAAACTGTGCTGCTTAAAAAAGAAGCAAAAAGTTATTTCATTACAATTTTACTAATGAAAAGATATTATTTTTAAAAACATATGTGTTTTAAATTTTGGTAAAACTACAAAATCACAATTTGTGACAAAACTTTGAATATGCTACTTAAATAAGTGATTTTATAAAAATCACTTATTTCAATAAGTCCCCTGACTGGTTAAAGTTTTTGGTCAAGGTAGTTTTTGATGAAGTTGTAGTCCAATCAACTTGAAACTTACAATGACTTAGTACGCATGTTCCCTTTGATGTGATCTTTCTAATTTTAATGCCAAATTAAGAGTTTTTACCCCAATTTCACAAACCACTGAACATAGAAAATAATAGTGCTACATGTAGTGGGGCATCCTTGTACTGGGGACTCATTCTTGTTTTTTGCTCAAATTATTTAGACTAGTTGAATGGCTACAGTAACCATCACTTTTTATGCAAAAAGAGTACAAATTCAGTACTCAGGGCAGGTTGGGTACTGTAACAAATGTAGGTTGTATTTAGCTTGATGCAAGATGTGTTGGCCATTCATTGAACTGCTCAACTAACAGTTTAACCACAGTTGATGCAGCCGTACTGCCAGTTTCTGTCCAGCCATCTATAATACTAAAATAACGAGGTCCAATTTGTCAGCCGTCATAGGGTAAAAACGACAAATCAAAGAATTCAACTTTATATATAGCTAATATAGGACAATGGTGTTGATTAAAAATTACACCACTCCAGACCCTTTTGTTGTCCATATAATTAATATTGCCAATAATTAACAAGTTCCGGGTCGAATCCGATACCGATACCAATAGTATATATTCACCTGGTACAGTACCTATTACATTATCTGTACGTTCCGCATCTGATGGATTTTGCTATATACATGGGTCATAACCACAGAGTTGTCACTACTAAATTCAATCATTGTCAAATTGTTCCATATTGTAGTATTTTAATCAGTATGACTTTCTGAGATGACAATACGAATACAAAAAATCTGGACTTAAATTAAGGTGTATAGGTACAGTTTTCAATTTGTTAGCCAGCATGACATTAAACAGCCAATCGAAGAATTCAACTTTATTTATAACTAAATAGGACAATGCTGTTGATTAAAAAATACTCCATTCCAGGCCCTTTTGTTTTTATAAAAAAATAATATTACCAATAATTGATAAGTTCCAGGTTGAAGGGTTAAAACAGAAAGATTTTGAAAGCAGAGAAAGCTGTGCATCTGATAATCGGCATGGCTTTATCAGATGACAATACCAATACTATAATAAGGCTTAGGCATAGTTATATACTTTAATTCAGTCACAGACCCTTGATATCACGGGTGTGTTCTAGTGGTTTTTAAGATGCTTGGTCATGTTGGTTATAATAAAGGGATGGACAATTGATTGTTTCTTTTTAGATAACAAACAGGGACTTAATATAGTTATTATTATATCATGTATTACATGTAGTCTCCTCTACAAACAGACATTTATATAAAATGGAAAATATATTTTGATATTAAAAATTATATTCATAGTTTAAATTGTAATTGTAAGTAAATGTAAGTCTGGTGGAGTCTGGTGGTCTTAAATTGGTTCATTTGTGTAAATAACAATTGTTTTTAATGTGTTATTTTATCATATGAGTCTTTTCAAATCAAATCAATAAAAAATATTATGATACATGTAACCATTGATTGAACATCTGAGATGGTCTCTGGTTATGGCAACTTTAGAGTTAGGTACATTTTTGTTGCTTAAAACAAGTATGTGTATAAAATAAAAATGTATGCACCTGTTGGTGACCTTCTGCTATTGTTTTTTTCTATGGTCGGGTTGTTGTCTCTTTGGCACATTCCCCATTTCCATTCTCAATTTTATGGTATATATGTAGAACTCTGAGGTGCGATGGGGATGCTGAAGTGCGATGGTCACACTGAAGTGCGATGGTCCACGCCAAAGTACGAGGGTCCTTTCGCTGAAGTGCGATGGTTTTGTGTATGACGTTTGAATAATGTGACGTTTTCAAAATACAACATGGATTCGCAGGCAGGAGAATAGGTTTTGTAGATGAAGGTTTCATTATAATAAAGGAAAGTAAGGGGGGAAATGAAACGAACGATTCAAGTCCCGAACAGTTTTAAGCATTACATGTTGAGGTTACAAACATTTGTTTAATCATTTTAAGTAGCAAAGCGGCTGAAAGATGAACTTGGTCACCAAATGGGATAACCAGTATTCTGAATTATTCCACAGACTTTTTGTACGACAAATACATTATACTAATCTTACGTAATCAGTACATGATTTTATTTGGGCAATTTAATAAACAAAAACGAAATTGCAAAGTATTAGCAATGTTTCAATGTTTTTGCTATTTCAAGTTCATATAATGTTGTTTTATTCCCGAGATAAATTTAGGTTTTAAAGAACACAATCGCTATAGTCTTATTTTTTTTTAAGGTTTCAGTGATGATGGTCTACAACATGTTGGACAGAAATTAACCTGACTAAGCCCTATGTGTACTTCCCAATTGATTATCCTCAAATTTATTTTTCGTGAAATAATTGACAAGCCTCGCTATTAGTGAAGCATAGATTTACTTGGCGGTTTTTTACTTCGTTGATACTGTTTCGTCATCAGGTATATATAAATTGATGAAGAATTGTTGTGAACAATTATTAAGTTTTATCATAATATTTAAGTAAATCAGTGGCGGATCCAGAAATTTTCACAAGCGGGGGCCCGCTGACTGCCTAAGAGGGGGTCCGCTCCAGTCATGCTTTAGTGATTCCCTATATAAGCCACAGAAAAGGGGGATCAGGTCCCCTGCCCCCCTAAATTCGCCTCTGTAAATGATATAGACACTTCTTTTCCCTTGAAAACCTTATTCCATACTCTTGCGTGCTAAAAGGAGAATTGGAGAATTGGAAAATTAGATTAAAACAAAAATAAAAATCTTTGGTATGATCTAAGGGAGCTACCATTTGATTTTTATGGGGGGGGCTAGGATGAAATTTGAAAAAAATAGGCAGGACAGGAGTTTTGAGTTAAAAAAAAAAGGCAGGATGAGCAACATGGTTAAAAAAAAAGGCAGGATGACAATTTGTGTAAAAAAAGTCAGGATAAACTAGTAAAAAAAAAAGGTAGGACCGAATAGAGTAAAAAATAAAAAGTCAGGACAGAGATTTCAACAAAAAAAAAAGCAGGACAAAATTTTTCATCCTAGCCCCCCCATAAAAATCAAATGGTAGCTCCCTAAACAGATATTAAACCATCTTCCAAATTAGAGGCTAGCAGTTTATTTTGACAAATCTGAATGGTATTATTTTAATGAAACAGCTCATATACATTTTGCTTTTACACAAATTCTTAGGTTGGCCATCGCACTACAGCGTAACCACCATTTCACTTCAGCGTAAATATCAACAAGTTAACGTCACAATGCCACCATCGCACTTCAGCATGTTAACCATCGCATTTCAGCATAGACCATCGCACTTCAGCATGACCATCGCGGTTCGGAGTACCATCGTGGTTCCGAGTCCTACATATATAATATATTTTTCATTCAATAAAAATTATTTGCTATGTCAAAACCACATTGAGTGTAAGTGCTTATTTACATTGTTTAATCTATATTGTTTACTGCAGAAACTGTCAGTAGAACTAAAGTTTATCCTGACTGCAATTTTCCTGAATATGAACTTATAACTGAACCTGAGATATTACCTAAAGAAACTAAAATGGAGAAAAGTGAAGAAGACAAGCTTGAGGAATATGAAGAATTTATGAAGTCTAAGGCAGCTGAATCAGTTTTACCTGATAGTGCTGCAAAAGATTTAGAAAAGATGGCAATATCTGAAAACAGTCAAGATCAAGTTTTCATGAAATTTAAGGAAAGAATCCAAGATGAACAAGAGCAAGTGAGTATTTTGCATCATCCATGATAGCAAATTGTTATTGCACTCTTATATAAGACATTATGAATAAATGTATAAGAAATCCACATACATACATAAATGTAAATTATAATTGGCACCGTAAATAAACACATAAATTATAAGTTACAAATGTATCTCCTAAATACATTTAAAAACAATCAGTCATACTGTGAACTTATTTATTTTAATGGAATCTCAGTTTTGTGTTATCTTTTCTAGCTACTTCACAAATATTTTTTGAAATGATTTTTTAAGTTTTGTTGTATTCATGTAATCATGATATTAAAAAATATCATAATTATACATTTTCAAAAAAATTATATCAGTGTTATATTTCTACTTGTGACTTAGTCACACAAAATAATTGGTTTGCAGCACTTTTTTGTACTAGTTTTCATACAATCTTTGGTCAGGTTGTTGTCTTTTTAAAAACAATTCCCCATTTTCACTCTCAATTTTAATTGCATGTTTTATTAAAAGCAGATTATTTACCATGGAACTAAAAACAAAGAGATCTGTCTACTTGTATTGTTGATATCATATAATAATATTATATTTATAGTTATAATTCTCATGAAAATTACATTTTGTGACGCTTACTCCCCTTGAAGATTACCTTAGCTGTTCCATTAATTTTCGTCTGACAATGTAATAAATTTGTCAATCTTTGTAAAAGTTTTAATTGTTTTGCTGCTAAAACAAGATTCTTATGCCCCACCTATGATAGTAGAGGGGCATAATGTTTTCAGGTCTGTGCGTCTGTTCGTTGGTCCGTCCATTTGTCTCGTTTCAGGTTAATTAGTTATCAAAAGTACCAGGATTATAATTTTATACGCCAGACGCGCGTTGATCAAGGTAGTTTTTGATGAAGTTGAAGTCCAATCAATTTGAAACTTAGTACACATGTTCCCTATGATATAATTTTTCTAATTTTAATGCCAAATTAGAGTTTTTACCCCAATTTCACGGTCCACTGAACATAGAAAATGATAGTGCGAGTGGGGCATCTATGTACTTGGGACACATTCTTGGTTTTTTTTTATGTTTGTCAAATTTGTTCAGTTTAAAAATGTTTAATATATAAAACATTATTCTTCAGGTCTTGAGGTACCAGAGAAATGGAAAGCCTTTGTGGGTGTCTGAATGCCATATCCCAGAAGATGGTGATATCCCTAATTGTTCATGTGGTTTACCAAGAAAATTTGAGTTTCAGGTAATTTTTCAGATACATATTTTTTTTCCTAACATGGATATACATCCTTCATAAAATTAAAGACAGAACTTTTGAAAACATGCAGTTTATAACACAGAAATAGAATACAATTCTCTAACATATTCTGTACTAAGTTCCTACTTCAAATAGTTTTCATTTGATGCAAACATAAAATACAAAGCTATACAAAGTGGGAAACCCTGTTGTATTCATAAGCAACTTTCAGCTTAATAATTTTTAAAACATATATATCAGTCAATAATTTTCGTCGTATATTGCTATCACGTTGGCGTCGTCGTCGTCGTCGTCGTCGTCGTCCGAATACTTTTAGTTTTCGCACTCTAACTTTAGTAAAAGTGAATAGAAATCTATGAAATTTTAACACAAGGTTTATGACCATAAAAGGAAGGTTGGTATTGATTTTGGGAGTTTTGGTCCCAACATTTTAGGAATTAGGGGCCAAAAAGGGCCCAAATAAGCATTTTCTTGGTTTTCGCACCATAACTTTAGTTTAAGTTAATAGAAATCTATGAAATTTTGACACAAGGTTTATGACCACAAAAGAAAGATTGGGATTGATTTTGGGAGTTTTGGTTTCAACAGTTTAGGAATAAGGGGCCAATAAAGGGCCCAAATAAGCATTTTTCTTGGTTTTCGCACAATAACTTTAGTTTAAGTAAATAGAAATAGATGAAATTTAAACACAATGTTTATGACCTCAAAAGGAAGGTTGGTATTGATTTTGGGAGTTTAGAACCCAACAGTTTAGGAATTAGGGACCAAAAAGGGACCCAAATAAGCATTTTTCTTGGTTTTCGCACCATAACGTTAGTATAAGTAAATACAAATCTATGAAATTTAAACACAAGGCTTATGACCATAAAAGGAAGGTTGGTACTGATTTTGGGAGTTTTGGTCCCAACAGTTTAGGAAAAAGGGGCCCAAAGGGTCCAAAATTAAACTTTGTTTGATTTCATCAAAATTGAATAATTGGGGTTCTTTGATATGCCGAATCTAACTGTATATGTAGATTCTCAACTTTTGGTCCCGTTTTCAAATTGGTCTACATTAAGGTCCAAAGGGTCCAAAATTAAACTTAGTTTGATTTTGACAAAAAATGAATCGGTTGGGTTCTTTGATATGTTGAATCTAAAAATGTACTTAGATTCTTGATTATTGGCCCAGTTTTCAAGTTGGTCCAAATCGGGGTCCAAAATTAAACTTTGTTTGATTTCATCCAAAATTGAATCCTTGGGGTTCTTTGATATGCCAAATCTAACTGTGTATGGAGATTCTTCATTTTTGGTCCTGTTTTCAAATTGGTCTACATTAAAGTCCAAAGGGTCCAAAATTAAACTAAGTTTGATTTTAACAAAAATTAAATTCTTGGGCCTCTTTGATATGCTGAATCTAAACATGTACTTAGATTTTTGATTATGGGCCCAGTTTTCAAGTTGGTCCAAATCAGGATCTAAAATTATTATATTAAAAGTATTGTGCAATAGCAAGTCTTTTCAATTGCACAGTATTGTGCAATGGCAAGAAATATCTAATTGCACAATATTGTGAAATAGCAAATTTTTTTTTAATTAGAGTTATCTTTCTTTGTCCAGAATAGTAAGCAAGAAATATCCTATTGCACAATATTGTGCAATAGCAAGAATTTTTTTTAATTGGAGTTATCTTTCTTTGTCCAGAATCAACTTAAATCTTTGTTATATACAATATACAATGTATATACACTTTTTACTACCAACTGATAAATTTAAATAATCTTTACCATTCAGTGATAACAAGCAGTTTTTTTACATCTTAATATTTTATGATGTATTTAAATGAGTAGTTATTGTTGCAAACTACATTAGAATATTTTAATTGAGATTAGTTTTGGAATAAGGGAAAGGGGGATGTGATTAAAAAATTGGGTTCAATTTTTCTCATTTGAAATTTCATAAATAAAATGAAAATTTCTTCAAACATTTTTTTGAGAGGATTAATATTCAACAGCATAGTGAATTGCTCTAAGAGAAAACAAAAATTTAAAGTTCATTAGAACACATTCATTCTGTGTCAGAAACCTATGCTGTGTCAACTATTTAATCACAATCCAAATTTAGAGCTGAATCCAGCTTGAATGTTGTGTCCATACTTGCCCCAACCGTTCAGGGTTCAACCTCTGCGGTCGTATAAAGCTACGCCCTGCGGAGCATCTGGTTTGCAGTGGGTATAAAAGGACATAAATTTGTTATCTGTGGAAAATTTATTTTAAATAAAAAAAACTTCTATTTATTGATAATCAATACTTTTGTTCTATTTATTGAAAATCAATGCTTTTGTTCTATTTATTGATAATCCTGATAATTGCCTAGTCCTATAATATTAGACTTTGTAGGTCTATATCGTTTGCATTCAACGTTTTTATATGATATTTTTTTAACTAATGCTGAACCATGTGATTGTCTAGTCATGTGGTAATTCAAGCTCCTTGATCACAGCATGGTATTTTATTTAAACAGACATAACATTTGTTTTGTTGTCGAGCCTGCAACTTTTGTTGCAGAAAGCTTGACATAGGGATAGTGATCCGGCTACGGTGGCGGCGTCAGCGTTACCTCACTTCTTAAAAGTTTGATATTTTAGAAGGTGAAAGACCTGGATGCTTCATACTTTGTATATAGATGCTTCATGTTACGAAGTTTCCGTCAGTCACATGTCCAATGTCCTTGACCTCATTTTCATGGTTCAGTGACCACTTGAAAAAAAAGTTCAAATTTTTTGTAATGTTGAATTCTCTCTTATTATAAGTAATAGGATAACTATATTTGATATGTGCGTACCTTGCAAGGTCCTCATGTCTGTCAGACAGTTTTCACTTCAACCTCATTCATGGGTCAGTGAACAAGGTTAAGTTTTGGTGGTCAAGTCCATATCTCAGATACTATAAGCAATAGGGCTATAAGTATATTCGGTGTATGGAAGGACTGTAAGGTGTACATGTCCAACTGGCAGGTGTCATCTGACCTTGACCTCATTTTCATGGTTCAGTGGTTATAGTTAAATTTTTGTGTTTTGGTCTGTTTTTCTCATACTATATGCAATAGGTCTACTATATTTGTTATATGGAATGATTGTAAGGTGTACATGTCTAGCGGGCAGATGTCATGTGACCTTGTCCTCATTTTTAGGTTATGTGGTCAAAGTTAAGTTTTTTGAGTTTTGGTCTTTTTATCTAATACTATATGCCATAGGTCAACTATATTTGGTGTATGGAAATATTTTATGATCTTCATGTCAGTCGCGCAGGTTTTATTTGACCGTGACCTCATTTTCACAGGTTCATTGCACAGTGTCAAGTTTTTGTGTTTGGTCTATTTTTAGCTCACCTGGCCCAAAGGGCCAAGTGAGCTTTTCCCATCACTTGGCGTCCGTCGTCCGTCGTCCGTCGTCTGTCGTCCATCGTCTGGCGTCGTTAACTTTTACAAAAATCTTCTCCTCTGAAACTACTGGGCCAAATTACACCAAACTTGGCCAAAACCTTCATTGGGGTATCTAGTTTAAAACATGTGTCCGGTGACCCGGCCAACCATCCAAGATGGCCGCCATGGCTAAAAATAGAACATAGGGGTAAAATGCAGTTTTTGGCTTATAACTCAAAAACCAAAGCATTTAGAGCAAATCTGACATGGGGTAAACTTGTGTAACAGGTCAAGATCTATCTGCCCTGAAATTTTCAGATGAATCGGATAACCCGTTGTTGGGTTGCTGCCCCTGAATTAGTAATTTTAAGGAAATTTTGCTGTTTTTGGTTATTATCTTGAATATTATTATAGATAGAGATAAACAGTAAACAGCAATAATGTTCAGCAAAGTAAGATTTACAAATAAGTCAACATGACCGAAATGATCAGTTGACCCCTTTAGGAGTTATTGCCCTTTATAGTCAATTTTTAACCATTTTTCGTAAATCTTAATAATCTTTTACAAAAATCTTTTCCTCTGAAACTACTGGGCCAAATTTATCCAAACTTGGCCACAATTATCTTTGGGGTATCTAGTTTAAAAAATGTGTCCGGTGACCCGGCCAACCAACCAAGATGGCCGCCACGGCTAAAAATAGAACATAGGGGTAAAATGCAGTTTTTGGCTTATAACTTATAAACCAAAGCATTTAGAGCAAATCTGACATTTGGTAAAATTGTTTATCAGGTCAAGATCTATCTACCCTGAAATTTTCAGATGAATCTGACAACCTGTTGTTGGGTTGCTGCCCCTGAATTGGTAATTTTAAGGAAATTTTGCTGTTTTTGGTTATTATCTTGTATATTATTATAGATAGAGATAAACTGTAAACAGCCATTATGTTCAGCAAAGTAAGATTTACAAATAAGTCAACATGACCGAAATGGTCAGTTGACCCCTTTAGGAGTTATTGCCCTTTATAGTCAATTTTTAACCATTTTTCGTAAATCTTAGTAATCTTTTACAAAAATCTTCTCCTCTGAAACTACTGGGCCAAATTTATCCAAACTTGGCCACAATTATCTTTGGGGTATCTAGTTTAAAAAATGTGTCCGGTGACCCGGCCAACCAACCAAGATGGCCGCCACGGCTAAAAATAGAACATAGGGGTAAAATGCAGTTTTTGGCTTATAACTTATAAACCAAAGCATTTAGAGCAAATCTGACATTTGGTAAAATTGTTTATCAGGTCAAGATCTATCTACCCTGAAATTTTCAGATGAATCTGACAACCTGTTGTTGGGTTGCTGCCCCTGAATTGGTAATTTTAAGGAAATTTTGCTGTTTTTGGTTATTATCTTGTATATTATTATAGATAGAGATAAACTGTAAACAGCCATTATGTTCAGCAAAGTAAGATTTACAAATAAGTCAACATGACCGAAATGGTCAGTTGACCCCTTTAGGAGTTATTGCCCTTTATAGTCAATTTTTAACCATTTTTCGTAAATCTTAGTAATCTTTTACAAAAATCTTCTCCTCTGAAACTACTGGGCCAAATTAATCCAAACTTATTCACAATCATCTTTGGGGTATCTAGTTTAAAAAATGTGTCTGATGACCCAGCCATCCAACCAAGATGGCCGCCATGGCTAAAAATAGAACATAGGGGTAAAATGCAGTTTTTGGCTTATAACTCAAAAACCAAAGCGTTTAGAGCAAATCTGACAGGTGCTAAATTGTTTATCAGGTCAAGATCTATCTGCCCTGAAATTTTCAGATAAATCGGACAACCAGTTGTTGGGTTCCTGCCCCTGAATTGGTCATTTTAAGGAAATTTTACTGTTTTTGGTTATTATCTTGAAAATTATTATAGATAAAAATAAACTGTAAACAGCAATAATGTTCAGCAAAGTAAGATTTACAAATAAGTCAACATGACCGAAATGGTCAGTTGACCCATATAGGAGTTATTGCCCTTTATAGTCAATTTTTAACCATTTTTCGTAAATCTTAGTAATCTTTTACAAAAATCTTCTCCTCTGAAACTACTGGGCCAAATTAATCCAAACTTATCCACAATCATCTTTGGGGTATCTAGTTTAAAAAATGTGTCCGATGACCCGGCCATCCAACCAAGATGGCCGCCATGGCTAAAAATAGAACATAGGGGTAAAATGCAGTTTTTGGCTTATAACTCAAAAACCAAAGCGTTTAGAGCAAATCTGACATGGGGGTTAATTTGTTTATCAGGTCAAGATCTATCTGCCCCGAAATTTTCAGATGAATCTGACAACCCGTTGTTGGGTTGCTGCCCCTAAATTGGTAATTTTAAGGAAATTTTGCTGTTTTTGGTTATTGTCTTGAATATTATTATAGATAGAGATAAACTGTAAACAGCAATAATGTTCAGCAAAGTAAGATTTACAAATAAGTCAACATGACCGAAATGGTCAATTGACCCCCTAAGGAGTTATTGTCCTTTATAGTCAATTTTCAACAATTTTTATAAAATTTGTAAATTTTTACTAACATTTTCCACTGAAACTACTGGGCCAAGTTCATTATAGATAGAGATAATTGTAAGCAGCAAGGATGTTCAGTAAAGTAAGATGTACAAACACATCACCATCACCAAAATACAATTTTGTCATGAATCCATCTGCTTCCTTTGTTTAATAGTCACATAGACCAAGGTGAGCGACACAGGCTCTTTAGAGCCTCTAGTTCTTAAACTATAAGTAATGGGTCAACTATATATGTTGTATAGAATCATTGTTAGCTGTACATGTCTGCCTGGCATGGTTCATCTAACCTTGACCTCATTTTCAAGGTTCATTGGTCTTTGTTTAGTTATCTTGGTTAATGTTAAGTTTTTGTGACAGTTGTAATAAAGCTTAGCTTTATACTTAGGACTATCAACATAATATCAATGATTAGTATAGAAGGCGAGACATTTCAGGGTGTGCACTCTTGTCTTTAACATGTTATGCCACATTTGTTTTGTCTTTTTATAACATGTTATGCCACATTTGTTTTGTCTTTTTATAACATGTTATGCCACATTTGTTTTGTCTTTTTAGCTCACCTGGCCCAAAGAGCCATGTGAGCTTTTCCCATCACTTGATGTCCGGCGTCATCGTCATCTGTCGTCGTCGTCCGTCATCGTTAACTTTTACAAAAATCTTCTTCTCTGAAACTACTGGGCCAAATTTAACCAAACTTGGCCACAATCATCATTGGGGTATCTAGTTTTGAAAAAAGTGTGGCGTGACCCCGCCAACCAACCAAGATGGCCACCATGGCTAAAAATAGAACATAGGGGTAAAAAGCAGTTTTTGGCTTATAACTCAGAAACCAAATCATTTATAGCAAATATGACATGGGGATACAATTGTTTATCAGGTCATGATCTATCTGGCCTAAAATTTTCAGATGATTCGGACAACCCATTGTTGGGTTGCTGCCCCTAAATTGGTAATTTTAAGGAAATTTTACTGTTTTTGGTTATTATCTTGAATATTATTATAGATAGAGATAAACTGTAAACAGCAACAATGTTCAGCAAAGTAAGATTTACAAGAAAGTCAACATGACCGAAATGGTCAGTTGACCCCTTAGGAGTTATTGCCCTTTATAGTCAATTTTTAACCATTCTTCGTAAATCTTAGAAATCTTTTACAAAAATCTTCTCTGAAACTACTTGGCCAAATTAATCCAAACTTGGCCACAATCATCATTGAGGTAGCTAGTTTAAAAAATGTGTGGCCAACCAACCAAGATGGCAGCCATGGCTAAAAATAGAACATAGGGGTAAAATGTAGATTTTGGCTTATAACTCTAAAACCAAAGCATTTAGGGCTAATCTGACAAGAGGTAAAATAATCCATTAGGTCAAGTTCTATCTGCCCTGAAATTTTCAGACGAATCAGATAACCCGTTATTGGGTTGCTGCCCCTGAATTGGTATTTTTAAGGAAATTTTGCAGATTTTGCCTATTATCTTGAATATAATTATAGATAAAGATAAACTGTAAACAGCAATAATGTTCAGCAAAGTAAGATCTACAAATAAGTCAACATGACCGAAATGGTCAGTTGACCCATTAAGGAGTTATTGCCCTTTATAGTCAATTTTTAACAATTTTCGTAAATTTTTGTAAATTTTTAGAATATATTTTCCACTGTAATTACTGGGCCAAGTTCATTATAGATAGAGATAATTGTAGCAAAAAGAATGTCCAGTAAAGTAAGATCTACAAACACATCATGATCATCAAAACACAATTTTGTCATGAATTTATCTGTGTCCATTGTTTAATATGCACATAGACCAAGGTGAGCGACACAGGCTCTTGAGAGCCTCTAGTTATAACATGTTATGCCACATTTGTTTTGTCTTTTTATAACATGTTATGCCGCATTTGTTTTGTCTTTTTATAACATGTTATGCCACATTTGTTTTGTTTTTTTATAACATGTTATGCCACATTTGTTTTGTCTTTTTATAACATGTTATGCCACATTTGTTTTGTTTTTTTACAACATGTTATGCCACATTTGTTTTGTATTTTTATAACATGTTATGCCACATTTATTTTGTCTTTTTATAACATGTTATGCCACCTTTGTTGGATTGTTGTTGATGATTTGTATTTGACGGTTTATTGTGGTTATTTACAGATCATGCCACAGTTGCTGACCTATTTAGAAGTAGACAGTCTAGGAGATAGTATAGACTGGGGGACATTATGTGTATATACCTGTTCTGGAAGCTGTGATATTGGGAATAAGTATAACAAGGAGTTTTTATGGAAGCAAGATTTTTCAGATTCTAATATTTGATTAAAAGTAAAAACTATATAAGTTGTTGTTTTGAGATGCCTCAAAATGGCTGGATTGTATTTCAGGAGAAAAAAAAATGTTTTGTTCATACATTCCTTATGTTTTAATGTGTTTGTTCTTGAACTAAAGTTTCGATGTAAAGAAAGACTGCATCACATTTTCATTACTCCAGAATGCCTAAAGCCAACTGTTTATAGCTACGATAAAAGGTATACATGATTGGTGTAGTTCACCTTAACACACAGTAATTTTAATTGCTGAAGGACAAATATTTGCAACCTGTTCGATAATTACTTTTATTAGGTCTCAATAGTTGTGAGTTCAGTAGTAGGTTGTATTGAGATGTATTTATGAATGGTCATTGTAAGTACCGGTATTGCTTGTAGTTCAAGCTATTACACTTGATATAATTTGTATAATCTAAATGTTAAATGTCCTTATGCAGCCGTAGGGTTCCACAGTAAATGTCAGTAACCAAATGGCTTTAGTTTTAGTTTCAAGAATCAAGATACCATTCTGCATACATCACTAGATTTTTTTTTTGCATCAACGAGATTCATAATTTGTTTATATGGTCAGTTTCAAAAGGAAATACTTTGTTTAGGGCAACATTACACAGTTTCAAACCCATTATCTGCTGAGATTTTCAAACATATTATCTGCCGAGATTTTTATACCCACTATTTGCCGAGATTTCAATTCCCTTATTTCCCGAGATTTTCAATCCCATTGTTATGGTAAAAATGGTTTTACAGAAGATATTGAATTACAAATGAAATTTTTTCAAAAAATCCATGAAAATTGGACCTTAAGATTTAAAGCATAATTCATATATAAATAAAATTTAGCCTGGTTCAGTTATTTATCTTTTACTGAATGAATGAATAATTAATCTCCAATTTATTATTTTCTGAATAAAACTTGAAAAAGCAACTTTAATGACAGAGAGGTTTCTTGTGAAATGAAATTGTCAGCTAGGCATGGGTAGCTCATTTAATATGGTTTACAACTGGAGATATATTGGACTTCAGGACATACATTAAATACATTATAGGAAAAGGCTTTTCTTCAAAAACATTGCAGTAAGAGTTTGACACAAAGGTTCCTTATTTTATGATACATATCCTACATTTGTAACAATAACAGATAATATGGGCTACCAATGTGACAGTGCATGCAATATTATAATACATAACTAACATTATGGCTTAATAAGATAATATTTGATGTATTGAATTCTCGTAAAATGTAAATGACTATCAGACAGGGTTCAGTTCATCTAGACCTTTTTCAGGATTTCAGTAATTAATTTTAAGTGCTTGTGGATACGTCAATTTTGTCTGATTTCTTCAGTTATTGATTGACTGTCATAAGAATGGTGGCCTACAATCATTGTATAGTTCACATGTTCATATGACACAATTCCTTTCATCTTCAAGGTGGATACACTTGTGTTCAAGTTTAAAATGTAGCAAAGTAATTTGTATGTTTTAAAAGTCTAACCACAGACGTTTGGTTCATGAACTTCCCTTTTATCTTTTCTGTTGAGCCCATTACTTTGCATCTGTCATTATAGTTTAAGAAAATGTATTAAGGGTTGATCCATCAAGAATCTTGATAGCAGTTCCTAAAACTAGAACATAGACGTAAAATGCAGTGTTTTGCATATATCTCAAAAACTAAAGCATGCATCTCGGGAAAACTCTGACATAAGGTAAAAATAATAAGCAGGTCAAGAAAGGTGAATCAGTCATTCCATTTTAGGAGATGTCATTTTTAGCTCACCTGGCCCATAGGGCCAAGTGAGCTTTTCTCATCACTTTGCATCCGGCGTCGTCCGTCGTTGTCCGTCATCGTCGTCCGTCGTCGTTAACTTTTACAAAAATCTTCTCCTCTGAAACTACTGGGCCAAATTTAATCAAACTTGGCCACAATCATCATTTGGGGTATCTAGTTTTAAAATTGTGTCCGGTGACCCTGTCAACCAAACGAGATGGCCGCCATGGCTAAAATAGAACATAGGGGTAAAATGCAGTTTTTGGCTTATAACTCAAAAACCAAAGCATTAAGAGCAAATCTGACATGGAATTAAGTTGTTTATCAGGTCAAGATCTATCTGCTCTGAAAATTTCAGATGAATCAAACAACTGTTGTTGGGTTGCTGCCCCTGAATTGGTAATATTAAGGAAATTTTGCTGTTTTTGGTTATTATCTTGAATAATATTATAGATAGAGATAAACAGTAAACAGCAATAATGTTCAACAAAGTAAATTTTTGTAGATTTTTCAAAAATATTTTCCACTGTAATTACTGGGCCAAGTTCATTATAGATAGAGATAATTGTAGCAACAAGAATTTTCAATAAAGTAAGATTTACAAACACATCACCATCATCAAAACACAATTTTGTTATGAATTTATCTGTGTCCATTGTTTAATATGCACATAGACCAAGGTGAGCGACACAGGCTCTTGAGAGCCTCTAGTTTTAAACTATATCCGATAAAAATTATGACTTTTTACACTTTTTCATTTTTTTAGCTCACCTGACCTGAAAGGTCAAGTGAGCTTTTCTCATCACTTGGCGTCCGTCGTCCGTAAACTTTTACAAAAATCTTCTCCTCTGAAACTATTGGGCAAAATTTATTCAAACTTGGCCACAATCATCCTTGGGGTATCTAGTTTAAAAAATGTGTCCGATGACCCGGCCAACCATCCAAGATGGCCGCCATGGCTAAAAATAGAACACAGGGGTAGAATGCAGTTTTTGGCTTATAACTCAAAAACCAAAGCATTTAGAGCAAATCTGACATGGGGATAAAATTGTTTATCAGGTGAATTTCTATCTGCTCTTAAATTTTCAGATGAATCGGACAACCTGTTGTTGGGTTGCTGCCCCTGAATTGGTAATTTTAAGGAAATTTTGCAGTTTTTGGTTATTATCTTGAATATTATTATAGATAGAGATAAACTGTAAACAGCAATAATGTTCAGCAAAGTAAGATTTACAAATAAGTCAGCATGACTGAAATGGTCAGTTGACCCCTTTAGGAGTTATTGCCATAATGTTCAGCAAAGTAAGATTTACAAATAAGTCAACATAACCAAAATGGTCAGTTGACCCCTTTAGGAGTTATTGCCCTTTATAGTCAATTTTTAACCATTTTTCGTAAATCTTAGTAATCTTTTACAAAAATCTTCTCCTGTGAAACTACTGGGCCAAATTTAACCAAACTTGGCAACAATCATCTTTGGGGTATTTAGTTTAAAAAATGTGTCCGGTGACCCGGCCATCCAACCAAGATGGCGGCCACGGCTAAAAATAGAACATAAGGGTAAAATGCAGTGTTTGACTTATAACTCAAAAACCAAAGCATTTAGAGCAAATCTGACAGAGTTTAATTGTTTATCAGGTCAGAAATTTTCAGATGGATTGGACAACTGGTTGTTGGGTTGCTGCCCAGTAATTTTAAGGAAATTTTGCAGTTTTTGGTTATTATCTTGAATTTTATTATAGATGGAGATAAACTGTAAACAGTATTATAGATAGAGATAAACTGTAAACAGTATTATAGATAGAGATAAACTGTAAACAGCAATAATGTTCAGCAAAGTAAGATCTACAAATAAGTCAACATGACCAAAATTGTCGAGAACTCCTTAAGGAGTTGTTGTCCTTTATAGTCAATATTGAACAACTTTTCGTCATTTTTGTAACTTGTACAAAAATCTTCTTCTCTAAAACTATGGGCCAAATTTAACCAAACTTGGCGACAATCATTACAAGGATATCTATTTTAAAAAAGTGTCTAATGACCCTGCCTGCCAACCAAGATGGCCGACATCAGTAAATATACAGTAACAGGTGAGCGACACATGCTCTTGAGAGCCTCTAGTTTTAGGAAACTATAGTTTGATACAGAGAATTTTTTTTCAGTTTGGTTATGAAGGCCCCTTGGTTCAAATTTGTTTCACAAAATATGTAAAATTAGCAATTTTGTTAGAAATAGCAGTTTCAGCAGCAATTATTGATCATTAATGTATGGCGATAATAAACAAAAAATGTCAACTCTGTGTCATGTAAATCAGGAGCCATTGCACTTCTGCATTTCGTCGCCGGCGTAGTCATCGTCTGTGGTTACGTGTTTCTTGAATCATCAATTGTTAAACCCTCGTTGAATTTAATGAAAGTATGATAAAAGCTTCTTTTTTTACCAAGAGTGAGACGATTTCGGGGTGCACTTCTTTCTATTGCATATTTACTACATCCAGTTTCATAGCATCAATGACGTATGTTGATTATACGTTTTTGTTTGCATAAACTGCAAAGTTAATGCATTCTATATATATTTAAACTGGATATTTTTTAATTCAAACTAACCAAGAGATTGGTTATTTTATATGTAAATTCCCAGAAATAACCGATAAATAAAGTTGGTAGTATCATAATATTGAGCTTATTTTTTTTGTAGAAAAACAGTTTTCTTTATATCAATATTCATCATGTTATTATAATACATATTATCTTTAGAGATTCATTGGTGATAAGTTTAATATTCTATGTGAGTAATCATGGTAATTCATATTTTCAAATATTGATTCTATATGATATTTTTAATCTTCCGTTTTTGAGAAGTTATATCCTAACTTAATTTTCAAATGTGTCAATATACTAGTATTAAATACAATACAATACCATACCGTTGAAGGCAAAATAATTTATTGTCGGCGGCGAGATAAACTCCAATTTTTCATTAACAATCAACTCATCATAGATACCAGGACTGATAGTTTACACTTACGCCAGACGCGCTTTTCGTCTACAAAAATGCCGAAGTACGAAGTTGAAGAGCATTGAGAACCAAACATTCCTAAAAAATTAAGCTAAAAACACTTGAAAGGGTGTGAAAATGAAGCCACGTGCTTTCAGGTAAGATGAAAAGATACACAAACATTCCCGAGGATTGGAATAAGAAAGGACAGAAAGAGCAAATCAAAGGTTTAATAATTCTTTATGATGTTACGAATCAAAATTTCCCATAAAACGCAATGATTCTCTTTGACAATTTCATTCGAAATTTCAATTCAATATTAGAGTGACATTGCTGAAGACTGAAGTCTTAACGATGGAAGCTGACGCTTTTGATCATCTCAACCATCGACTTTCCAACCTAGCTAGATCTGAGATACACTAAAGCTAAGCAAGATGGGAACCGTTCATTCCTATACTCGCTTAAAATTCGGATTGCAGTCCTTGATGGTCTCCGTGGTGTATATTACTAATTTGTTTTGAGAAAGGCCAAAGAAACGGACGAACTGAATTTTGAAAAATAGCATTTATCAACCGCCTTGTTGAGTGCATATTTTTTTGTGTCTTAGTGACACATTAAAACGGCTCTTTTTAGAGCCACACACTCATTTCAGAAAGAGTTTAAATTGTCGAACATCGATTGCACTATTCTTCTATATTTTCAAAAGTTCATTATCTGCAGTTATCTAATTTGCCCTAATACAAAACGCAGATAGAAGGTACCTGAAAACTCTTGGCAATAGAATGTTAGGAAGATAAAAATAAATATTCACGTTTGATTCATAAGGCAGGTTTTTTTTAACACAAATTATAAACAGTGGCGGGTAAAGAACTTTTCATACGAGGCGAGGGCGCTGACTAACCTAAGGGGGCCCTTTCCCACGAAAAGGAGGGCGGCCCCCAGCCCCCCTGCCGGGATCCGCCTATGATAAATATGTTAGTGAAACTTTAAAAATAGAAACGTGAGGTCATGCAACTTCAACTTGTTATCAATCTACTGATTCAGGTATAGATGAGCATTTGAAGATAAAATGATGGTGAAGATCCGAAATTTGAAAAGAGGCCTCCTGTAAACCAACGTTTGGATTGATACTTGGTAAAAGTCTGCATTGATTATATAGTAATCTCCATAAGGTGGTCCGGGCCACCATCCCCTCAATCCGCATATAGGGACACAAGGACAACATTACGAGATTATGCAAAATCAACATATTTTACAGCACATAAACACAGCAATCTATACTATTAAACGAGAAGACCTCATTTTTGGTGTCGCTTCTCTTCCTTCCACAATAAATCAATCATCATTCCTCTGTGTCCTATAGGTGACATGCATAGTCGCATTTGTCATCCATTCTTATGATTATTCAGATTGAGTTATTTTGGGAGAAAAACGACAAAAAAGGAGTCCGGATATGATTCCGTCATCGGACTAACTTTTAGTCATAGATTAGATTTCCGGTTTAAAAGATGCACAAATACAACCAATCGTATGATAGATAACTAAATATGAAAAATTATTAAGCCAATCAGAGCGTTCTCCATAGCATTGGACTTAGATCGCATGAACCACAACTATTATACTTCCTTATAGAGGACCGTTGAATAATTATGTTTCGCGTTTATCTATTTGTAAACTACGATTATGATTTTTTAATATATAGAGACTCTCTGTATTCTGTAATTCTGTTTACTGTTTTCTTTGAAATGTTTACTATTTAAGGGGTCATACCAGTTATATAATATATATCAAAATAAGTAAAATATTTTACACAAGTACAACCAATCGTATGATAGATAACAAAAATGGAGAAACAAATAAGCCATTCAGAGCGTTCTCCACATCATGGTGTTAAGATCGCAATAATCACAAATATTATACCTCCTTAGAGAGGACAATTATTTTTCGCGTTTCATATCACGGTGTTTAGATCGCAATAATCACAAATATTATACCTCCTTAGAGAGAACAATTATTTTTCGCGTTTCATATCACTGTGTTTAGATCGCAAGAAACACAACTATTATACCTCCTTAGAGAAGATAATTATTTTTCGCGTTTATCGACATGTTAACTACGATTATATTCTACTTTAATTTATAGAGACTATCTGTATTCTGTCAGGGACTTTCTATGTTAGTATATTAGTATAGAAAGTCGGCCCTGATTCTGTCTACTGTTTTCTTTAAAATGTTTACTACTTAAGGGGTCATACCACTTGCATATATATTCACTGTGTTTAGATCGCAAGAAACACAACTATTATACCTCCTTAGAGAAGATAATTATTTTTCGCGTTTATCGACATGTTAACTACGATTATATTCTACTTTAATTTATAGAGACTATCTGTATTCTGTCAGGGACTTTCTATGTTAGTATATTAGTATAGAAAGTCGGCCCTGATTCTGTCTACTGTTTTCTTTAAAATGTTTACTACTTAAGGGGTCATACCACTTGCATATATATTAAAATAAGTAAAACATGCTTAACTTCATCTAAAACTACCTCCAACAAAAACTTTAACCAGAAGCGGGCCAGACATGGACGGACGGACGAAAGGACAGACGGACAGACTAGCCGCAAAACATAATGCCCATAAATGGGGCATAAAAATTTATTGTTGAAAGGGAAAATAATGATTTGGCAAAAATGAAAGTAAGGTAGAGATTAAAAGTAGGCAAGCATTGTTCGGGGCGTCGGGATCGTGTGTTTTTAAGCTCGGGATTTGGGGATTGATCCTTACTGGATCCGGGAATATATTTTTTCGATTTCGTGATTTCGGGATATGCATTTCTTTTAATTCTGCATCTCTGGATTTCATAGTTTTGAGGGCCCTCATGGGGTTTTTGATTATGTGATTACTTGGCCGTTTTTTTAATGATTATTTGATTATTAAGGCAAATATTTCATGATTATTTGATTACCTAGGACTGTATTTTTAGTTTATGATTATTTGATTACTAAAGATAAGCAAATATTTAATGATTATGTGATTATATTGGCAAAAAAATGGTGATTATGTGATTACTAGGACCCCCCCATGAGGGGCCTCAGTTTTAAGCGCGGGACTTCGGGATCAGGACCCCGCCGACCACCCCTCAAATTAGCCTTAGTCATTTATACATGATGCATATCCTACCATTGACATCTTAATAAGGCTCTCAAAAGAAAAGAAAGACACTGACGGATTGTCCTAGAAGCATATTTTATTAGACTAATAATGGTCTATATATAAGCAGTTCGATTTATTTCATGTTTGAAACGGTGCAAATTGTTAATTTCATTTGAATTTTACCAAAAGCAGCATTATAGCAAAGGAGAAGAATAATTGTGGTCTGAGGCCAGACACACGAAAATATTTGAATTTAACAGATAGAAAACAAATATCGGGACTTTTGAACAAGGAAGAAGGCTGTTCGTACCTTTTATGAAATTTCCCATACATACTATCTTTTACAAGAAAAAATCATCCTACAACAGTCCACAAGCTGTATATACCCGCGATTTCGCGGGTGTGTTCTAGTATGATTTAAATGACTAGTAATAGAGCTAAATGGTAGAATTTCGAAATAAAAGGTGAGGAAAGGAACCTATGAAAATGCTTTTAGTAATAAAACAAAATTTGAGCTCATAAAAGTATATGTCATTTCCTTGCATAGCTCTATGTGCATCTACTACAACGGCCACTTTTCCCACACGTGCAAGGCCGCTGTATAGCCAGTCAAGGTCGTTAAAAACTTCCAAAACCAAATTGTCAACAAAAATACAAATGTCATAGTTCTATCCGTAATCTCTATCAGCATGTAAAGTTTTCAATGCCATCGGTAATACATTTTGACCGACACACTTATTGCAACTGTGGTTGAAAAGAAAACATCTTAGCAGCTAAATGTGCTTAGTGTTGGTCAGATTTAATCATTATCTGTAAACTAAAGCAAATGGACTTTTGGTAGACATCAAATTACATTGTACTTACTAAAGTTATGAAATTGTAAAAAAAACCAAAAAAAACAGCAAGATTTATTTATCATCGTATAGTTTATTTCAACCAAAGATGAAGAACTTGAACTTCCATCACTGTATTGAATACCTAAACTACATAAGTGTTCTTACAAACAAGGGACGTTACGGTATATTGCTGTGTCTTCCAAGTGCTCCACGAAACCGCTTTCTAAATTATAAACATCTATTTTATCGGCAATCAAAGAAGGGCTTCAAAGTTATTGTGAAACTGCCTATTCTAGAGGTGGCGTGAATCAGATGTGGATACTTAAAAAATTCCAAAGATCTTTTAGAAAATATACAATCTAACTCTCTTTCGCCTTGTAATACTGTGGATTCATTATTATTCGTTGGATACCAATATTTAGGTGCAAGTAAAGTTGTATCCAGGCTTTGACAGAACCACGAAATCAGATATCCATGAAAATGCAATGTTTCTCCAAACCACGAAAATTGGTACCCACGAAAATAAATGAATCCACAGTAGCATAAAAACATGTGACTTTTCTACACTTTACACAATTATTCCATATTCCAAACTAAAAGACAAATTGAATAAAGACAAGTTGGTATTGCTTTGTTTCATAAAAAAAGAATGGCCAACGTAGATACAAGTATCATCTTGTCTTAGGGAGGGATAAATCCTACTTTGTAAATTTAAAGGATCACTCTGATTCAAACAAAAAATTCTCTGAAACTGACATTATCAAGATGCTTAATTTTTTGATTGATAGCATATTTGTTACATTCGGAGGATGTGTTTTTCAACAGACTGTCGGCATTCCAATGGGAACAAATTGTGCCCTCTTCTTGCCGACTTGTTTCTTTAATATTAGGAGGCTGACTTCATACAGGAACTTCTTAGGAAGAAAGATAAGAAGTTACCAATTTTTTTTAACTCTACTTTCCGCTGTATAGATGATTTTCTTTCACTAAATAATTCAAAATTTGGTGACTATGTTGAACGCATCGAACTAGAGATAAAGGATACTACAGATACAGTTAAGTCGGCCTCATATCTTGACTTATATCTAGAAATTGACAATGATGGTCGATTGAAAACAAAACTTTATGACGAAAGAGATGATTTCAGCTTTCCAATTGTGAACTTTCCGTTTCTAAGTAGCAACATTCCAGCAGCACCTGCATACGGGATATATATATATCCCAATTGATAGAATATTCCCGTGCTTACATTTCCTATCGTGAGTTTCTTGATAGAAGGTTGCTGCTCACAAGAAAGCTATTAAACCAAGAGTTCCAAATGGTGAAGTTGAAATCATCCCTTTCTTAAGTTTTACGGACCGGTCATCAGGAGTTGGTTGACCGATATGGAATAACCGTTTCACAAATGATATCGGATATGTTTCTTACATCGTTACTACAATCCCCTTCCCTTTTATGAATCACGGTGACCTCCCGAATTAGACTATTTATCGGATTTGTTATCACATAAGCAACACGACGGGTGCCACATGTGGAGCAGGATCTGCTAACCCTTCCGGAGTACCTGAAATCACCGACCCTAGTTTTTGATGGGGTTCGTGTTGCTTATTCTTTAGCTTCATGTGTTTGTCTGTTTGTCTTTTTCTTTTTTAGCCATGGTGTTGTAAGTTTATTTTCGATTTGTGAGTTTGACTGTCCCTCTGGTATCTTTCGTCCCTCTTTTATTTGTTACCAGCTCTTTAAAAATATGTTGCAATTGCAATATATAAGTACAAAGGAGGAACTACATTAGTGATTAATAATTTTACAAGAGAGGATAATTTACATGAGAGATTACTCTGTCATCACGACAAAGATTGAAGCATTCCAAATATTGTGCAAAAAAAAATCTTGTTGATCATGAATGATTTCCCAGATAAAGTAACCAAATATCTAATTTCACAAATCTTGTTCTTTTATAAAGCAAAGAAATTTCGGTCTAAGTGGCGATATTGTTGGTACGTAAAAAGCTGAGAGTATACCGGAAACATTGGAAGGGAGGTAATTAAAGAACGCGCCAAATTCTAATCTGCTGGTTGATATTTTTTTTTAAATATAAACAAATGTTGTAATAACTAATATTACCAGCTAGTCTTTTGACCAAAATACATGGACATTTTGAATGGTACAGGTAGTATGTTTATATTTTAACAATACATTGCAAATGAATCTGTAACTTGAAAAAAAACTGACAATTAAAAAATACAAAAAACAAATAACAATTTTGACAATCAAACAGACGACGAACTTTTTGTTGATACATTGAATACAAGCCCATCAAATAGAAGATTTTCTAACATCATGCATGCATAATTATTTATTGATGCCAAAGATAGTGTAGTCTGACAGACGACATACAATTTTATTTGACATCTCATCTGGTGTTCCACAAGAAACAGTTAAATATTAGTCCTATCCTGTTTTGTTCTTTTATATTTAAATGACTGGTCAGTACATCCAACACAGCAACCTTCGATTATTTGCAGTTGGTAACATAATTATTATACAACATAAAGTCACTCAAAACTGCTAACAAACCCTACATTCCTAATAGCACAAAATTTAAAAGAGGACTGGCTCATGTCGCAGACTTTCCATACAGACAAGTGCTCAGGGACCAAATTAAATTGAGTTTTTATTTCGTCTGGCTACAAAATACAGCAATATTTCTGGGGCCAACCTTTTTATGCATCTAAATTTCATTTCTTGACTGTAAGGGTTATAAAATTGTGTAGATTTATAAGATACATATCATTGAAAGTCTGTCCTCCTGGTTTAGACATAGCACAAAATGTGCACCTGAATATAGGTATATAGTATGAAAATTTACTTGGCCACATGTGTATGACTTTGCTTATGAGCCATGCTAATCAACCTTCACAAAAGTTGTCATAATTAGTTGTTACATGTAATCTGCTTATCCCATGGGTCAATAATGATGATAAAAATTGATTAAGCCTAATATAAGGTAAGGAGATACTTGAATTAGCATTGTTCAGTCAGTATTTTGTCCGAATTTTGTCATTTTGACACGAGACCAAGTAACTTTCAACCTATCAGAGGTTAATATTAACAATGATCAACAATGTCTTGGATAAGTTCAAATTTCAGTGCCAATAATTTTTTTGTTTGATAATATCCCCTCTGAAAATATTAATTATTCTGTAAATTGTAATGTAAATTTATATTACAGTTTATGTATTGGACAACAAATAACCAAAATCAGTGCAGATGAACTATTTTTTAAAGAGTTATGCCCCTTATATATTTATTCTATGAAAAATTAGTTAAAAAGTGCTCTCCAGTGTACAATTTATGCAAGATTTTATCAAACTTTTGATATCTTAAGTTTATATCAGAAATTGTTTGGACAAGTTCAAAAATCAATACTGATCTTTTTTTTTTTTTTTTTTTTAAAGTTAAACACCTTGAAAATAGTTGAAAATATTTTATTTTTGTTATTGCCCCAGGACAGATATAATATATATGTGCAATTCAGGGTATCCTGGTACTCTGAATAAAAGGAGTTCAGGGTATACATGAAGATAAATGAGACAGTGACTCAAATGTGCAGTGAAGCAAGTAAAATCATATTTTAATCTACTTGCTCTTGCATGAATTGGCAATTTCTAAATATTGTTGTTGAATGTTTTTCAGGTTCATTAAATTATATCAGCATGTTGATGTAATTGTAAAAAGCAAGCAGAACTATGCCATTGTTAAATATAAGTGGGGTACAGGTCAGCTTTCCATTTGAACCTTATGCTTGCCAAGTTACCTATATGGAAAAAGTCATGGAATCCTTGCAAAAGGTATATTTTAAATATAAACTATTTTTAAACATATATAGTATTTCTCAAGTATTGTTTAGATTTAAAACTTTCCTGATCACATAGTCTATTTTGTGATGGTTCTGAGTCTAAATGTCAACACAAGGGTTCAATCCCTATCATTGAAAGTACATCAGATGTTCAAAACCTTTTTTAGCTCATCTGACCTGAAAGGTCAAGTGAGCTTTTCTCATCACTTGGCGTCCGTTGTCCGTAAACTTTTACAAAAATCTTCTCTGAAACTACTTGGCCAAATTTAACCAAACTTGGCCACAATCATCCTTGGGGTATCTAGTTTAAAAAATGTGTCCGATGACCTGGCCATCCAACCAAGATGGCCGCCATGGCTAAAAATAGAACACAGGGGTAAAATGTATATTTTGGCTTATATCTTTAAAACCAAAGCATTTAGAGCAAATCTGACATGGGGGTTAAATTGTTTATCAGGTCAACATCTATCTGCCCTGAAATTTTTAGACGAATCGAACAACCTGTTGTTAGGTTGCTGCCCCTGAATTGGTTATTTTAAGGAAATTTTGCAGTTTTTGGTTATTATCTTGAACACCATTGTAGATAGAGATAAACTGTAAACAGCAATAATTTTCAGCAAAGTAAG
The DNA here is from genome assembly GCF_963676685.1 of Mytilus edulis. Lineage (NCBI taxonomy): Eukaryota > Metazoa > Mollusca > Bivalvia > Mytilida > Mytilidae > Mytilus > Mytilus edulis. The sequence goes on along the minus strand of NC_092344.1, from coordinate 102,410,852 downwards.
ACCTACAAATAAGTCAACATGACCAAAATTGTCAATCAACCCCTTAAGGAGTTATTGCCCTTTATAGTCAATTTTTAACAACTTTTTGTCATTTTTTGTAACTTGTACAAAAATCTTCTCTGAAACTTCTTGGCCAAATTTAACTAAACTTGGCCACAATTATCATTGTGGTATATAGTTTTAAAAATGTGTCCCATGACCCCGCCTACCAAACAAAATGGCCGACATGGCTAAAATTAGAACATAGTGGTAAAATGCAGTTTTTGCTTTATATCTTTGAAACTAAGGGTGCTATAAACAGTTTCGTATAAAAAAACTAGGGGTTATTCCCCAACTAAAAATAGACATGGAGGGAAGTCCCTTTTTATCAACATAATTGGTGAAAAAGTATCATGTTTTTGTATTTGGTTGTAAAGATATGTTAATTAACTTCAATTAAAACAGGTTGAATGATTAAAATAATTTAAAAAATTAGATTAAATATTCATGTTTTGAGGGGAGACAACACTGTAAACAGTCTGTTTTTTTGGCAGTGAAAATTCAAAACTTATTTGCAGCCACTGATTTGCAGCCACTGTAGCTCTTTTCGGAGCAGGCGAACGTAGCCTGAAGCATGAATTTTTTGAAAGACCAGGTAAAAATCTATGAAATTCATACAACTTTGATTATGAAAAATGTGCAGGTATCATGTCTTCAGGGGTGTGCACATGACCTGATTTCAGGTTTTTTAAGCTTAAATTAGGCAATGTTTTTCCCAGTTTCTCTGGATAAAACTTTTTTATACTATTAAAAGTACACTTTTTTTTTATCCCATTATAAACTAGAGAACATTCTGATTCCAGTGATATCTAGTTTTATACAGGTATCTTTATTAATCAGTCCACCACTAAGGGTCACTTATACATGGTCCCTCAAAATATGACGTCATAGAAAAAAACTGTTGATTGCACCCTTAAGGGACAAATATATAATATAGTGATGTTTTAGCATAGAAATGTGTTTGCGAATGGAGTAAAATAATTCTGAAAAATATTGTACGGCATGTCTACATTAATTTAAAAGCATCAGTTTGGTATATTTAATGCAAATATTACAGATTTGTACATAGCAACCAGATATAAGAAAACCAGACTCTGTGCGAATATTGAAGTTTTTTAATTTTTTGCGACGTCATGATACTTTTATTCAATCTCTCATATATTTGGAACCAAAAGTTGCATATGAAAAGTGTAGATTTTTTCTACTTTGACCTTTACTCCTGATCAGTGTAACATAAAGTTTTATTCATTATAATATATATTTGGTACTTTTTATAGTCAAAAAGGTACACATGCCATTCCTAAGAAAAACACTATTTCAATATTTTCTCAACACAGCTATAACTTAGTTCATATAGTACTAGGGACAAAATCTATTTAAAGAACCTTTATTCATGCCTATTTCATAGTTTTTATTCTATTTATTCTAAAGAAACCCTGTTTTATGATTTATTTTCTTTGTAAAACTGATGAAAATGTGATACAGGAAATGTTTGGGATTTGCCAGTTTAACTGTTTGCCACTGGCCAATATGCCACTACTGCGCGACATAAAAAAAAGAGCTGTAGTTTCACTATTTGTGGTCACAATCCTTAAAGTAAGACATCATTTTAATCGGTATATTGTACAGATTCAGAAAAGCTGAGAATTTTTTATATATCGCATACAAGGTTTTGCTTAAGGGTGCTATAAACAGTTTCGTATAAAAAACTAGGGGTTATTCCCCAACTAAAAATAGACATGGAGGGAAGTCCCATTTTATCAACATAATTGGTGAAAAAGTATCATGTTTTTTGTATTTGGTTGTAAAGATATGTTAATTAACTTCAATTAAAACAGGTTGAATGATTAAAATAATTTAAAAAATTAGATTAAATATTCATGTTTTGAGGGGAGACAACACTGTAAACAGTCTGTTTTTTTGGCAGTGAAAATTCAAAACTTATTTGCAGCCACTGATTTGCAGCCACTGTAGCTCTTTTCAGAGCAGGCGAACGTAGCCTGAAGCATGAATTTTTTTGAAAGACCAGGTAAAAATCTATGAAATTCATACAACTTTGATTATGAAAAATGTGCAGGTATCATGTCTTCAGGGGTGTGCACATGACCTGATTTCAGTATTTTATACGACCGCAAAATTTGAAAAATATTTCATCGTATATATTGCTATCACGTTGGCGTTCGTCGTTGTCTGAATACTTTTAGTTTTCGCACTCTAACTTTAGTAAAAGTGAATAGAAATCTATGAAATTTTAACACAAAGTTTATGACCACAAAAGGAAGGTTGGGATTGATTTTGGGAGTTTTGGTCCCAACATTTTAGGAATTAGGGGCCAAAAAGGGCCCAAATAAGCATTATTCTTGGTTTTCGCACAATAACTTTAGTTTAGGTAAATAGAAATCAATGAAATTTAAACACAATGTTTATGACCACAAAAGGAAGGTTGGTATTGATTTTGGGAGTTTAGGTCCCAACAGTTTAGGAATTAGGGGCAAAAAAGGGACCCAAATAGGCATTTTTCTTGGTTTTCGCACCATAACTTTAGTATAAGTAAATAGAAATCTATGAAATTTAAACACAAGGTTTATGACCATAAAAGGAAGGTTGGTATAGATTTTGGGAGTTTTGGTCCCAACAGTTTAGGAATAAAAAGCCCAAAGGGTCCAAAATTAAACTTTGTTTGATTTCATCAAAAATTGAATAATTGGGGTTCTTTGATATGCCGAATCTAACTGTGTATGTAGATTCTTAATTTTTGGTCCCGTTTTCAAATTGGTCTACATTAAGGTCCAAAGGGTCCAAAATTAAACTTAGTTTGATTTTAACAAAAATTGAATCCTTGGGGTTCTTTGATATGCTGAATCTAAAAATGTACTTAGATTTTTTATTATTGGCCCAGTTTTCAAGTTGGTCCAAATCGGGGTCCAAAATTAAACTTTGTTTGATTTCATCAAAAATTGAATAATTGAGGTTCTTTGATGTGCCAAATCTAACTGTGTATGTAGATTCTTAATTTTTGGTCCCGTTTTAAAATTGGTCTACATTAAAGTCCAAAGGGTCCAAAATTAAACTAATTTTGATTTTAACAAAAATTGAATTCTTGGGCCTCTTTGATATGCTGAATCTAAACATGTACTTAGATTTTTGATTATGGGCCCAGTTTTCAAGTTGGTCCAAATCAGGATCCAAAATTATTATATTAAGTATTGTGCAATAGCAAGAAATTTTCAATTGCACAGTATTCAGCAATAGCAAGAAATCTTCAATTGCACAGTATTGTGCAATAGCAAGAAATCTTCAATTGCACAGTATTGTGCAATAGCAAATTTTTTCAATTGCACAGTATTGTGCAATAGCAAGAAATTCCAATTGGATTTCAATTGGAGTTATCTTTCTTTGTCCAGAATAGTAGTTGAATCAACTTAAATCATTGTTTTATACAATATACAATGTATATTCACTTTTACTACCAACTGATAGATTAAAACAATCTTTACCATTCGGTGATAACAAGCACTTTTTTTACATTTTAATATTTTATGATGTATTTAAATGAGTAGTTATTGTTGTAAACTTCATTAGAAATTTGAATTGAGATCAGTTTTGAAATAAGGGAAAGGGGGATGTGAAAAAAAAATTGGGGGGTCAATTTTTTTTCATTTCAGATTTCATAAATAAAAAGAAAATTTCTTCAAACATTTTTTTGAGAGGATTAATATTCAACAGCATAGTGAATTGCTCAAAGGCAAAAAATTTTTTAAGTTCATTAGACCACATTCATTCTGTGTCAGAAAGCTATGCTGTGTCAACTATTTAATCACAATCCAAATTTAGAGCTGAATCCAGCTTGAATGTTGTGTCCATACTTGCCCCAACCATTCAGGGTTCAACCTCTGCGGTCGTATAAAGCTGCGCCCTGCGGAGCATCTGGTTTAAGCTTAAATTAGGCAATGTTTTTCCCAGTTTCTCTGGATAAAACTTTTTTATACTATTAAAAGTACACTTTTTTTTTATTCCATTATAAACTAGAGAACATTCTGATTCCAGTGATATCTAGTCTTATACAGGTATCTTTATTAATCAGTCCACCACTAAGGGTCACTTATACATGGTCCCTCAAAATATGACGTCATAGAAAAAAACTGTTGATTGCACCCTAAGGTATTTAGGGCAAATCTTTCAAGATTTAAATGTCCATCAGAATAAGATCTATCCCCTCACAAATTTTCAGATGAATCCAACAACCCGTTGTTGGGTTGCTGCCCTAAAATTGGTAATTTTAAGGAAATTTTGCAGTTTTTGGTTATTATCTTGAATACAAATATAGATAGAGATAAACTGTAAACAGCAATAATGGTCAGCAAAGTAAGATCTACAAATAAGTCAACATGACCAAAATTGTCAGAGGACCCCTTAAGGAGTTATTGCCCTTTATAGTCAATATTGAACAACTTTTCGTCATTTTTTAACTTGTACAAAAATCTTCTTTTCTAAAACTATATGCCAATTTTAACCAAACTTAGCCACAATCATTACTAGGGTATCTATTTAAAACAAGAATTATCTTTAAAAAAGATATCCGACGTATTTAAATTTGAGTATATGGTTAAAACTATCATTTCAATAACCTTCAGAAGCACAAAGATACCATTTAAATAACGTTTTCTCTGTTTGTGTTCAGTATTCTCCGTCCTCATATCTTTCTGTTTACATTCATCAAAACCCCGCGGAAATCTTACATGCGTAGGTGCGTTCTAAAAGTCATGTACATTCGTACAACAAAGTTTACATTAAAATTATATAATTGTCCCGAATAAACAGCTGTCACGGATGCAAAGAGCTATTGGACAATTATATTTTAATAAAAATATAAATCTTTGTAAGATCTAGTTCAAATATTTATAGTTTTTCACTTGCTTTCCATCACGATATAATTAACAAGACGTTTCTTCAAACACAACCAAATCACCCACCATGACAGCATTTTGTCCAATCACAGAAAGGATTTTCGAGCATGCGTATTCTGTTGCCATAGTTAAGCGTCCTTAAGTTCAAAGGGCACAAACCGAAACTAATACCGACTACGTCGGAAAAAGTGTCTAATGACCCCGCCTACCAACCAAGATGGCCGACATCAGTAAATACAGTAACAGGTGAGCGACACAGGCTCTTGAGAGCCTCTAGTTTTCAAATTTTACTGTGATTCAAAATGCATCTCTTATGTGATAATCATATAATGAATTGTCTGTCAATAACATAAAGGTTAAACGTTTAATAACATTACTTAAAAAGAGCAAATGGAATTGTGACTGAAAGTTACAAAAAAGTACAGTAACTGAATCTCTTTTGTGAAAAAAAATACTATTGAATGTTCATTGTCATGATTGTCATGTAATGTGATCTACATTGTCATGATTGTCATGTAATGTGATCTACATTGTCATGATTGTCATGTAATGTGATCTACATTGTCATGATTGTCATGTAATGTAATCTACATTTTCATGATTGTTATGTAATGTAAATTGATTATTTATATTATTATTTGCAGAATGTTAATGGTATTCTGGAAAGTCCAACAGGAACTGGGAAAACATTGTGTTTACTTTGTTCTACACTGGCATGGCTGGAGTCTAGAAAGGCCCAGACAGAACTGAATAGACAGGTCTCTATTGCTTCTATTATGGGAGAACAGAGTATACAACAAGATGTAGAAAAACTTAGTAAAAGTTTACAATCATCAACAGGGTTGACATGGGGAGGAAGTGAATTTGGTAATTAATAATTTATTGCTGTTTATGTTTGTTATGATTGAAAGGACATAATTTAGGAGACATTGATTTTTATGTCAAGATGAAGTTCAAAGGACCAAAATTCCCCTGCTTTAACTCGAAACACCCTTTATATCAGTATGAATTTAGCTCAATGATACTGGAAAACCTTTTCTATATATTATCATTCATTATTAAAACTTGTGTAAGGATAGATTTACATAATGAGTATAACTACTTCCTGCTGAGAGTATGTCACCCACTGTTGATTTCAGCATACAAGTGGTTAAATAGGATCATTATACCTCCCTGCTTCAAAGTTTATAGTGATTTGGTGTCTTACCATTCTGCTTTACATCTGTGTGTTTATCTATCCGCCCAATGTTCACTTTCCTAAGCAAATAGACCTATGTTGCTTAATGTGGTAGTTCAGGTGGGTACCATTTAAGTTCAGTCACAGTAAATCTAGTTGTGGTCTTTATTTTATCACTTTTGACAATGAAATAAATCAATGTCACCTTTGGTATCTATGATTGTCTATGTTTTTAGGTTTTATTTAGCAACAGATATTTGATATTACAAATATATTAAAAAACATACATAACAATAATTTTTTTAAACATTTGTTATGTTATGAACATGTATATATATTTATGACAGATATTTGCAGAATTTCCCAAATAAAATAAATAATTTTAAAATTGTAACCATTTCCTCTTTTAAGCTGTGCCAAAAATAATATATGCATCCAGAACTCATTCACAGCTGAATCAAGCTGTGCAAGAATTGAAAAGAACAGCATACAACAGGTTTGTATGAATATGGCAAAGTATAATCTACCACATGTATAGTTTTAGGAAAAAAAGGAACACATTTTTTAAAGCATATCTATAAAACTTAAGATGCAGCTATGTTCATCATTACATCTATATACTAGCTACCTCCCATGTCTAAGTAAATACTCACAAAAGAACTGAAACAGGTCAGTTATATCCTTAGGGCTGTTTATTTTCAAGAATGTATGTTAATAGTTTTGTCAAATTGCTTGGCTAGTTTGGTCATTGTTATCAAGTAAATGTATGATAAAAGTACAATTCTGATTGACATACTATGTGGTCTGACATGAAGTCATGAACACAATATTGTTCTTTGCTTTGTCAATTTTCATGTACAAAGTATTTCAGCTGCTTTCATTTTCGTTCTTCGATGATGAAATAGGCTCACCACTCACTGCAGTCAGATAGTTTTATTTTGTAGTCCAAATTTGACTGGGTTACCCTGGTGGGTCATGAAAAGTGTGGTCAAACCCCTTACCTTGTTTATATTTTTTAGCAAATTTTATAAATTTAAGTAAAATGTTGAAACTGATAATTGAGGTATATAAATACATGTGAGATCTGTTATATTTTAGTGTTAAAGTGAGTGTAATAGGATCCAGAGAGCAGTTGTGTATTCAGGAACAAGTTAGAAAGGAACCTAATAATTCCAATAAAGTAGGTCAAACAGTTCATTCAAATAGCTTATGCCTGTTCTATTTGAACACATATGGTGGTCAGGGAAGGCAATTCCAAAAAAGGGTTTATTCCTATAGAGGCAAATTCAGATTTCAATCACATTTTCACAGTACATTTTAATTATAAACTTGAATTAATCTTTAAATAAAAGTAACTGTGGAAATCTTTAAAAAAAACAAAACATCTATGTCAAATTTATTTGATTTCAATTGCTCTTGACCCAAAGATAAGTGGCCATATATCAAGAAGCCACTAGTTTCATTCAGTCACCAGTCCATTGATTTGGCACTGCATCTTAGTAATAATAAAGCTGTTATAATATTCATATCTCCATAACATTCTCAGTGTGAATGTGAATTTTATTTGCCACTGTATAATAAAAAGCCATCTGTCCATCCATCTAGCTATTAAGGGGAGACATAAGTTTTAGTCCACGAAAATAGTTCTACATAGTTCCACTGGAATTACTTATTATTCAATTTTCATTAGAGCTAACTTAATCATTTACCACCCGGTAAAATTAATGTTGTTTCATGTGCTTCAAAATGTTATTTAAAACTGAATGGTTGATACCCATGACTAAGAAAGCACATATTTGTGAATTATTATTACTTATCTTATTCCTTCCAGGTTCACATGTGTAGAGCAAAAGTCAGTGCTAGGACATGCCACATGTATAACAGATTGGAAGGTAGGTTTGTAATTTGAACAAATGTTCAATTTTAAAAAGTACGCAATGGCTGCTGCATAATAGTGAGTCATTTTCAGCCCCGATTTTTGAGACTATTCAAGTTGTAGCTTTAACCATGGAATGTCAACTTCCATTTAACTTGGAATGTTGGACTCTTGAAAATCAGTAAAAGTCATATGAAACGAGTGACTGGTGAAAAATAATGTTCATCCAATTCTTGAACCAATGCATGTATCTATAATACTAAAATAACGAGGTCCAATTTGTCAGCCGTCATGGGGTACAAACAACAAATCAAAGAATTCACTTTTACATATAGCTAATATAGGACAATGGTGTTGATTAAAAATTACACCACTCCAGACCCTTTTGTTTTCCACATAATTAATATTACCAATAATTAACAATTTCCGGGTCGAATCCGATACCGATACCAATAGTATATTCACCTGTTACCTATTACCTTATCTGTACGTTCCGCATCTGACAGGCCCACCACTAAACGCTGTATTTAGGATTTTGCTATATACACGGGTCATAATCACAGGGTTGACACTACTAAATCCAATCATTGTCACATTGTTTCCTATTGCTGTCTTTCAATCAGTATGACTTTCTTAGATGACAATACGAATACTAAAATTTTTAAAATCTGTACTTAAAATAAGGCATATAGGTACAGTTTTCAATGTGTTAGCCAGCATGACGTAAAACGGCGAATCAAAGAATTCAACTTTATTTATAACTTATATAGGATAACGCTGTTGATTAAAAAATACTCCATTCCAGGCCCTTTTGTTTTTCAAATATTAATATTACCACTGAATAATTGATAAGTTCCAGGTTGAGGGGTTCAAACAGAAAGATTTTGAAAGCAGAGAAAACTGCATCTTATAATCGGCATGACTTTATCAGATGACAATACCAATACTAAAATAAGGCTTACGCAGAGTTGTATACGTTAATTCAGTCAAGGACCCGCGATATCACAGGTGTGTTCTAGTATATCATAAACTTAGTCTTCTGTGCACAATTTTATCATTTTTTTGGCAAACATATCGTATAATCTTTATTTTTTTTTTCTGTCTGTTATGATGAGAAAATATGGTTTCTAATTTTCCAATTAATTGCTGTGTTACACGACATCCGAGGTGGATTTTGCTTTTTCCACCAGCCCACCCGTGCCCACTCCAGCTATAATCTCTTTTTTGTAAAAATATTGATTACAAATGCTTATCTGCTTTTTTTAATTGATTATACTTGCAAGACTTTTGATTAAACAAAAGAAATTACATGCCCACTCCTATGGGTGGGCAGAGTGGACAAGCTAGAAATTATGCCCACCCGGTGCCCACTCCCACTGTGGATGGGTGGACAAAGCAAAATTCACCTGAGCTTTAGTGTATGAAGCCGTAGTTTACTAATTGTCACCTTATAGTTAACAATCAACAAAGAAGCATGGATATTGAGATGTGTATAACATGTACAATCAGATAATAGTTTATCTTAATGACAGATTCATGCATATTACATTCACCGGATTTGTACGAGAAGGGTCACACTAAGGTCACTTGCATACAGAAAATTTGTTGGCGAATTGCTTCCTGGAAGCAAGCAAATAAAATAAAATAAACTTCTTCTAAATGTGGACAAATTAAAGAAATTTCTTCAAAAAAAAGTATATGCACATAAGTTTTATATTAAAAAGTATGCATTTAGTTTTAAAAAACATGCATTATTTTTTTTAATTTGAGGACCTTAACCTCTTATATAATTGAATTTATCAGATGAGTAGCAGAAATAAAATCTAGTCATAAACATTGTTAATTTCACAATCCCAACATGATGTTTCTCTAATAGAGGGAAGTTTACCAAAAAGACATTATTGCCAGAACAACAAACTAGTAACTACTAGCTACAATTCTAAGATGCAAAAGTATATAAGCTTCGACACTGACACAGATTTGTAGCATAAAAACAAAGATCTGAATATATTCCCAGGTAAGGCAAACAATGCACCATGATCACCATAAACAACACTTGCTTGACCAACAGTGTTAAATATAACATTTCTAACAAGTAAAAATTAAAAAAAATGTTTTTCAGCATTATGTGACATCTTTTAGTTTGAGTTAGATTATACAGAGATTTCATTGATTATTTATACTTTTTTTGGTCAAAATCTAAATATTCATCTGTATACATGTCTTCAAAGGGTTTGAAATGCACTAAATTATTTCTTTAAAAAAAATATATTTCCAGATATAAAAAAGAATAGTGATGCACGATCATTGATTGGCAATGTTATAGACATAGAGGATATGGTTACTTATGGTGAAAAACAGAGGTAAGAGTGCCATTTACTTTGTTAATTTATATATATAATTGTTACCATAACAAACACACCCTTGATGATACGCTTGCATTAACAGTGACATTTCTGGCTTTTTGATTTCTGTGGGACGCAAAAGTTTTACAGGGGAGTCATCTTTTTGCTGTCTTGACTTGTAGGATAAATTTAACTGATGTTTGATGAATGGCAGTTTCATCGTACTTCAAGATTTCTATTACTGTAACAACTTTTGTTTATAGCAGTCAGGACTTTCTTTATAATTTACACACACGTTTATTGTCCTTCCATTCAGAATAAAAGATGTTATCTGTATATTAAGATGACATGTTCCATTATCTCATATGAAATTTCCAATATGAGTAGTGAGTAATTTCATTTTCTCTTTCAAGTATAGTACAGCAATGGTATAATCAGTTTAACAAGACTTCAGTGGTAAAGATAGAATTTGGTAATTGTTGATGTTCTGTCATATCTATTAATGAACCACCCTTTATACATTCTACTTGTAGAGTATGTCCATATTACTTAGCTAGAGAGTTAAAGAATGATGCAGATATTATATTTATGCCATATAATTATTTACTAGATCCAAAAGTAAGTTTAGTGTTCATTTGAAAATATCTTAAGAATCATCCTATTATTTAGTTTGTGTTTCATGCATGTGGGTCTTTCACCAAATTGAATGGTAAAATTGCAGAAAACTATGTCTTAATTTTTAGCTCACCTGGCCCAAAGGGCCAAGTGAGCTTTTCTCAGCACTTGGCGTCCGGCGTCCGTCGTCTGTCGTCCGTCGTCTGGCGTTGTTAACTTTTACAAAAATCTTCTCCTCTGAAACTACTGGGCCAAATTTAACCAAACTTGGCCACAATCATCATTGGGGTATCTAGTTTAAAAAATGTGTCTGGTGACCCGGTCAACCAACCAAGATGGCCGCCATGGCTAAAAATAGAACATAGGGGTAAAATGCAGTTTTTGGCTTATAACTCAAAAACCAAAGCATTTAGAGCAAATCTGACATGGGGTAAAATTGTTCATCAGGTCAAGATCTATCTGCCCTGAAATTTTCAGATGAATCGGACAACCCGTTGTTGGGTTGCTGCCCCTGAATTGGCAATTTTAAGGAAATTTTGCCGTTATATGGTTATTATCTTGAATATTATTATAGATAGAGATAAACTGTAAACAGCAATAATGTTCAGCAAAGTAAGATTTACAAATAAGTCAACATGACCGAAATGGTCAGTTGACCCATATAGGAGTTATTGCCCTTTATAGTCAATTTTTAACCATTTTTCGTAAATCTTAGTAATCTTTTACAAAAATCTTCTCCTCTGAAACTACTGGGCCAAATTTATCCAAACTTGGCCACAATTATCTTTGGGGTATCTAGTTTAAAAAATGTGTCCGGTGACCCGGCCAACCAACCAAGATGGCCGCCACGGCTAAAAATAGAACATAAGGGTAAAATGCAGTTTTTTGCTTATAACTTAAAAACCAAAGCATTTAGAGCAAATCTGACATTGGTAAAATTGTTTATCAGGTGAAGATCTATCTACCCTGAAATTTTCAGATGAATCTGACAACCTGTTGTTGGGTTGCTGCCCCTGAATTAGTAATTTTAAGGAAATTTTGCTGTTTTTGGTTATTATCTTGTATATTATTATAGATAGAGATAAACTGGAAACAGCCATTATGTTCAGCAAAGTAAGATTTACAAATAAGTCAACATGACCGAAATGGTCAGTTGACCCCTTTAGGAGTTATTGCCCTTTATAGTCAATTTTTAACCATTTTTCGTAAATTTTAGTAATCTTTTACAAAAATCTTCTCCTCTGAAACTACTGGGCCAAATTAATCCAAACTTATCTACAATCATCTTTGGGGTATCTAGTTTAAAAAATGTGTTCGATGACCCGGCCATCCAACCAAGATGGCTGCCATGGCTAAAAATAGAACATAGGGGTAAAATGCAGTTTTTGGCTTATAACTCAAAAACCAAAGCGTTTAGAGCAAATCTGACATGGGGTTAAATTGTTTATCAGGTCAAGATCTATCTGCCCCGAAATTTTCAGATGAATCGGACAACCCGTTGTTGGGTTGCTGCCCCTGAATTGGTAATTTTAAGGAAATTTTGCTGTTTTTGGTTATTGTCTTGAATATTATTATAGATAGAGATAAACTGTAAACAGCAATAATGTTCAGCAAAGTAAGATTTACAAATAAGTCAACATGACCGAAATGGTCAATTGACCCCCTAAGGAGTTATTGTCCTTTATAGTCAATTTTCAACAATTTTTATAAAATTTGTAAATTTTTACTAACATTTTCCACTGAAACTACTGGGCCAAGTTCATTATAGATAGAGATAATTGTAAGCAGCAAGGATGTTCAGTAAAGTAAGATGTACAAACACACCAACATCACCAAAATACAATTTTGTCATGAATCCATCTGCTTCTTTTGTTTAATAGTCACATAGACCAAGGTGAGCGACACAGGCTCTTTAGAGCCTCTAGTTGGTTATTATCTTGAAAATTATTATAGATAGAAATAAACTGTAAACAGCAATAATGTTCAGCAAAGTAAGATTTACAAATAAGTCAACATGACCGAAATGGTCAGTTGACCAATATAGGAGTTATTGCCCTTTATAGTCAATTTTTAACCATTTTTCGTAAATCTTAGTAATCTTTTACAAAAATCTTCTCCTCTGAAACTGATGGGCCAAATTAATCCAAACTTATCCACAATCATCTTTGGGGTATCTAGTTTAAAAAATGTGTCCGATGACCCGGCCATCCAACCAAGATGGCCGCCATGGCTAAAAATAGAACATAGGGGTAAAATGCAGTTTTTGGCTTATAACTCAAAAACCAAAGCGTTTAGAGCAAATCTGACATGGAGTTAAATTGTTTATCAGGTCAAGATCTATCTGCCCCGAAATTTTCAAATGAATCGGACAACCCGTTGTTGGGTTGCTGCCCCTGAATTGGTAATTTTAAGGAAATTTTGCTGTTTTTGGTTATTGTCTTGAATATTATTATAGATAGAGATAAACTGTAAACAGCAATAATGTTCAGCAAAGTAAGATTTACAAATAAGTCAACATGACCGAAATGGTCAATTGACCCCCTAAGGAGTTATTGTCCTTTATAGTCAATTTTCAACAATTTTTATAAAATTTGTAAATTTTACTAAAATTTTCCACTGAAACTACTGGGCCAAGTTCATTATAGATAGAGATAATTGTAAGCTGCAAGGATGTTCATTAAAGTAAGATGTACAAACACATCATCATCACCAAAATACAATTTTGTCATGAATCCATCTGCTTCCTTTGTTTAATAGTCACATAGACCAAGGTGAGCGACACAGGCTCTTTAGAGCCTCTAGTTTTATGTAATAAGCACATTTTGGGTTAGAAATATTTTTTCATATAAATGAAGAAAGTTTTGTGATATTATATAATTATTTCTACTGTTTCTATTAATATAGAATATTTTTTCATTGATTGATTAAAAAAATGTTTAATAAAACTTTGCTGCATAAGGGGAGATAATTTAGATAATTTAATTTGATAAATTATTCTTTCTATTTTGTAGTATGGCTAAAAATTGGACTATAACCCCATTTTTTCTTTTGGTCAGTTTTTAAAACTAGCATTTTAATTTATGAAAAAGGGTTAAACTCAGCATAAAGTGTTTATGCATATCAGTGATTACTACTTCATAATCTTTGAAAAGAAACATTCTGTTATAGATTTTTTTCTGTTGTAATACCTTCTTTTTCAGTCGAGGAAAGCTCATGGTGTTGAACTCCAAGGCAACATTGTCATATTTGATGAAGCTCATAATTTGGTAAGATGATAATACCATAGATGTTTAATTGGACTAGGTTAGCTCTAAAAAAAATTATTAAAAAGTGATAAAAGGGTTTGGATTTTGATAAACACTTATGTGAGAATTTGTCTTTATTTAGATAAGTGCATTTTGTACATTGTATCATGATAATGTAGATTAAAAAAAAATTAAAGACAGATGTTGTGTAGTTTTGCTTGTCTTTCATAAATATTCAGTTTATTTATAAATAAAATAGTAGTGGCAAGAGTTTTGATTTCAAATTAAAATGTAAACTAAACATGAACATCATCAATTTCTAAAAATGAGTGTCACAAATTGCTTACCCTTTTAATATGGTAGGTAGTTCACATTGTATTATTATAAACACAGAACCTGATCAGAACTACTTAATCACTTTTAGGAGAAGATTTGTGAGGATAGTTCTTCCTTTGATTTGACCTCTACTGATTTAGCAACAGCCATTGAAGAACTTGCAAAGCTCTCAGAAAAAATCTATGAACTGACAAAACATGAAGATCAAAGTTTGGTGGAAATGACAGATTCCTCTACTATGCCTGGTAAGGTGCTCATGTAAAACAATTTAATTTCATCTGAACTTCACTTCTACTGTTAATACTTGAAAAATGTAAATTACTTCTATGATTGCTTCCCAAAAGGTTAAATGCTGGGTTATTCTTACTAAAGACAGAAATTTTATTATAATATATTTTTGTATTTGAATTAAAGGCTGATGTAGATATAAAAAACAGGTAAATTTGTCATTTAGTGAGTAAAATGAATAAGGAATGCAGTGTAACCATCTCGGGCACTGAAGATTTTCTTTTATAACAATGGCCACAGTGAAATGCTGTGATTTCCCTGTAATATCAAAATGAAAATTTCGCATGTGAAATAAATCTGTTAATTTCACTTCTCTGGTGCTAGACAACAATGTGTGTTTTTAATACAATGCCAGAGAATCAAAATGGAGTAAGAATGTGTAGAAAAATATTGTTCCTTGCAACCATATCATATACCTAAACTAAATCTATCACTGTTACCATATGTTTTGAAGCTTGAAATAGTAACCCATTCCAGCTCCTCATTTAAAATAACCAATACATTACAGTAGTCCACCTTGAGGTTAAATTGTCAATTGTCACTTGATATCTTATACTTTTTGTCATTTATTGCAGAACCAGAATTTACTCTTGAAGATCTTCTGCGGTTGAAAGGTAGTTAAAATATTAATCAAAAGACAAACAACGTTCATGAAATAAAGAAATGACATGGCAGTCTCAATGAAATTAGCCAGTTTAAATTAAACTACAACTGATCTGTAATTTTACCAAACTAATTAAGGAGAGCCACAGTCCAGGCATCAATGTCAGTAGTACATAAGCAACAGAAAGGTATACTTTAATCCTGCTAGATTTGACTCGACTTCAGTTTGGTATAATTTCTGACAATTAATAATTTGGTCAAAATCTTTAATAATCTACTTTAGATTTTTCTTGATAGAGGGTTACTGCTCACAAGGAAGCTATTAAATCAAGAGTTCCAAATGGTGAAGTTGAAATCATCCCTTCGTAAATTTTACGGACGCCATCACGAGTTGGTTGACCGTTATGGAATAACCATTTCACAAATGATATCGGATATGTTCCTCACGTCGTAACTACAATCCCCTTCCCTTTCATGAATTTGACCTACCGAATTAGACTATTTACCGGATTTGTAATCACATAAGCAACACGACGGGTGCCGCATGTGGAGCAGGATCTGCTTACCCTTCCGGAGCACCTGAGATCACCCCTAGTTTTTGGTGGGGTTCGTGTTGTTTATTCTTTAGTTTTCTATGTTGTGTCATGTGTACTATTGTTTTTCTGTTTGTCTTTTTCATTTTTAGCCATGGCGTTGTCAGTTTGATTTAGATTTATGAGTTTGACTGTCCCTTTGGTATCTTTCGTCCCTCTTTTAGGAGATCAATCAAGTTTTTACAAGCATATAATAGTATAGCCTATGTTTATGTTATATTTTAGCCACATTAAAAGATTTAGAAAATAAAATAGATGAAATTCCTGTTCCCAGTAATGGTAAAGGAGTCACAAAACCTGGCATGTGAGTTCTCTTTATTTTGTATTTCTAAATGGTAAACTAAGTTAAAAGTGACTTTTTCTGTGCATGAACATGGAAAAAGTTGATTCTACAGTTATCACTTCAAACTTTAAACACGAATTGAAAACATCTTAAACTATTATATCATCATTCAATGTTAAAACTTCAAGATAGTTTGATGCAAAGTAAAAGAGATATCAAAAAGTCTATTTAAAAAAAAATACAACAAGACATCAGCTACCTTAACTTAATGTCAAAGAATGAACTACCTTCAATTAATGGACCTGTTAATGAAATTGAAGAAAAAGAGATTTACTTATGATGATATAACTAGCCCTTTAAAACATGTTATTTTGGCATTATACACAAATATTCCAGTTGATAATTATTTAGTTTCAATGAAATCTTCTATTTGATAAATATTCATTTCATTTTACTTCTACTGGCTCATCCTCACAGTTATTGCAGGAATTAACAGTGAGGAACTGAACCTTGTGTCATTGATTTCCAAATAAGCATTTCTGTGCATGCAGATTTTATATCTTTGAATATGTTTTTACAGGTTTATTTTTGAACTTTTGAGAAATGTGTCCATTGGCTTTGATACTAAGAACTTTTTAATTGAATTGCTGGACAAGATAATAAATTATGTTTCTCAAGATGGTAAGAATTAACTTCATTTATTAGACGATTGATTAGTTGACTATGGTGTTAAATTTTGTTGATTATGATTTTTGAAATAGATATTCTGTAATTAGATATAAGAAGAAGTGGTATGAGTTCCAATGAGACAACTCTCCATCTAAGTCACAATTTGTAAAAGTAAACCATTATAGGTCAAAGTGCCTTGGCTCACTGATCAGCAAACTATAAAGGGCTCCAAAAATGACTAATGTAAAACCATTCAAAGAGTTAAACCATCGATCTAATCTATATTAAAAAAAACGAGAAATTCTTATGAACCGCACCAACAAACAACAACTACTGAACATCAGATTTCTGACTTAGGACAGGTGCAAACAAATGCAAAAGAACAAAATGTCAGAAATATTACCAAAACTTTGATTTGGAGGTATTTTGTCAATTACTAAAGATATTGTAAGTTCTGAATTCATTTCTTTTGTTACCAGTTGTACCAATTAACATATTTTGTTATTTTAATGTCTAAAAATAGCACAATTTTACAATATTATTAATGACGTTGAGAGAATGGCTTAATCTTGATGATGCTTGACAAATACACAGATTATAGTTTTTATTTTACAGAATTCATATCAAAGATGAAGTATTCGTTTTCAAGATTTTCATTGTCTGAAAGGTTACTTAATTGTTTTCAGTTACAAAGTTGAAAAAGTTGAAAAATGAGATTGAAATAGAATGTCTAGGTGGCTTGATTTTTTTTTATTTGGAAGCGCTGGTGTAGACACAGTATTTTTCACAGCTGTATAATGTCTTTGCTTTTGTTTTTGTTTTCTTTAATCTTGTGTTTTTGTAACATCAAACAGTTAATGCATGGGTATATTGTATTTCTTTTTTCATATCAAATACTCTTTTTCCCAAAAAGATTTTTTTTTTCATTTAAAGCACTGACTGGATTCAGTACAAAGGGAGCTGGTCTCACAAAAGTCTGTGATATACTTAAAGTTAGTATATAATTATACCTTCGTCTTGACTCAACAGTAATTATGATTTACAAGATTTCTTGTAGTGAACAATTTGTCTATAAAATTATTATTCTTTCAAATTGACCACATTCAAAATAACAACTCCAGAATTTGCCAAAAAAAATTAAAGAAAGAATTGCTGACATAAAACCTCTTCCTGTTACTTTCATTTAGCTTTATCTGCTTTCAACAGCATGAACAGAGAATACATACATATTTGGTTTTTATTTTAATGCATATTTATATTAAACATAAGGATTATACTGGGCATGTTTGACTTTATTTCAGATAATATTTTGTCGAGATTTATCGGATGGAGGGAGCATGCAATTGCATATGGCTGAATTAGCTAAATCATATAAGGTATTCTACATGTATAACAATATTGTTGAGACTTTTACCATGTTCTTCATAGTTTACCTGGTTTTGTTATAACATCCTTCCATAAATAGAACACTATTACCTACATTTCTAGCGTCATTCATTTGTATTATATTGTAGATATATAACAAGAGACATATATGACATTTGCCATTAAGATTATAATAGTTGAAAGAGCAAGAATTATTTTACTGTTGTATTATCTGATCTTGTAATTATAGATTATTGTTGATCATCTCAATGAGATTAATTTTCTCGCTTGAGCCGGTACGTCAAAAGAGAGAAAAGCAATTAAGTTGAGATGACCAATGTTTATCGCTATTTTACCTATGACGATGTTGTTTATTTCATTGACATGTGCATTCTAGGGACAATTTTTCATATCACCTTTCTGTGCTGAGAAAGGAAACTATCAGTCGGTAAGAGCAAAGGAAAATTTCATAAAAATAGCGATAATATCAGGTAGTATTGACATTGATACTAAAAAATTTCTTTTTAATCATATTTTAATAGCAGTGTAAGGGAGGTAATTGTCAATGTATTTGAATTACCTCCCTTACACTGCTTTTAAAAGAGGGACGAAAGATACTAGAGAGACCATCAAACTCATAAATCGAAGAAAAAAAAACTGACAACGCCATGGTTAAAAATGAAAAAGACCAACAATAGTACGGAAGCAGATCCTGCTCCACATGTGGCACCCGCCGTGTTGCTTGTGTTATAACAAATCCGGTAAATAGTCTTAAATCGGTAGGTCACATTCATGAAAGGGACGGGGCTGGAAGTTACGACGTAAGGAACATATCAGATATCATTTGTTATTCCCTAACGGTCAACCAACTCAAATTTGAACATTAAATTATGTTTTGTACCATTAACCAGGACATCCTTGTTTTTTCCTCTTTTTTGCCCCTAAACGGTTTGAGCCATAACCTCCAAAGCCAATTCTTACCATCTGTTTTTGGTACGAAAACTTGTGGTATAATTTCAGAGAGATCCATACACCATTCCATAAGTTATTGTCTGGAAACTAGAAAAATGCTTATTTGGGCCCCTTTTTGGCCCTTAATTCCTTAAATGTTAGGACCATAACCCCCAGAAATCAATCCAAACCTTTCTTTTGTGGTCATAAACCTTGTGTTAAAATTCCATAGATTTCTATTTACTTATACTAAAGTTATTGTACGAAAACCAAATGTCTTCGGACGATGACTTGATACCAATACCATGTAAAAATGATATGGCTAAAGCACAAAGAAAAAGCATAAATGTTTGATTATTATTACATGTATATAAATAGTGTGTCCAAGATCGTCTATAATTTTTTATACGACCGCAAATTTTGAAAAAATTTTCGTCGTATATTGCTATCACGTTGGCGTCGGCGTCGTCGTCGTCGTCGTCGTCGTCGTCGTCGTCCGGCGTCCGAATACTTTTAGTTTTCGCACTCTAACTTTAGTAAAAGTGAATAGAAATCTATGAAATTTTAACACAAGGTTTATGACCATAAAAGGAAGGTTGGTATTGATTTTGGGAGTTTTGGTCCCAACATTTTAGGAATAAGGGGCCAGAAAGGGCCCAAATAAGCATTTTCTTGGTTTTCGCACCATAACTTTAGTTTAAGTTAATAGAAATCTATGAAATTTTGACACAAGGTTTATGACCACAAAAGAAAGATTGGGATTGATTTTGGGAGTTTTGGTTTCAATAGTTTAGGAATAAGGGGCCAATAAAGGGCCCAAATAAGCATTTTTCTTGGTTTTTGCACAATAACCTTAGGTTAAGTAAATGGAAATCTATGAAATTTAAACACAATGTTTATGACCACAAAAGGAAGGTTGGTATTGATTTTGGGAGTTTAGGACCCAACAGATTAGGAATTAGGGGCCAAAAAGGGACCCAAATAAGCATTTTTCTTGGTTTTCGCACTATAATGTTAGTATAAGTAAATACAAATCTATGAAATTTAAACACAAGGCTTATGACCATAAAAGGAAGGTTGGTATTGATTTTGGGAGTTTTGGTCCCAACAGTTTAGGAAAAAGGGGCCCAAAGGGTCCAAAATTAAACTTTGTTTGATTTCATCAAAATTGAATAATTGGGGTTCTTTGATATGCCGAATCTAACTGTATATGTAGATTCTCAACTTTTGGTCCCGTTTTCAAATTGGTCTACATTAAGGTCCAAAGGGTCCAAAATTAAACTTAGTTTGATTTTGACAAAAAATGAATCGGTTGGGTTCTTTGATATGTTGAATCTAAAAATGTACTTAGATTCTTGATTATTGAAGTTTTTTTGGTCCAGTTTTCAAATTGGTCTACATTAAGGTCCAAAGGGTCCAAAATTAAACTTTGTTTGATTTTATCAAAAATTGAATCCTTGGGGTTCTTTGATATGCCAAATCTAACTGTGTATGTAGATTCTTCATTTTTGGTCCTGTTTTCAAATTTCAAATTCTACATTAAAGTCCAAAGGGTCCAAAATTAAACTAAGTTTGATTTTAACAAAAATTGAATTCTTGGGCCTCTTTGATATGCTGAATCTAAACATGTACTTAGATTTTTGATTATGGGCCCAGTTTTCAAGTTGGTCCAAATCAGGATCTAAAATTATTATATTAAGTATTGTGCAATAGCAAGTCTTTTCAATTGCACAGTATTGTGCAATGGCAAGAAATATCTAATTGCACAATATTGTGAAATAGCAAATTTTTTTTTAATTAGAGTTATCTTTCTTTGTCCAGAATAGTAAGCAAGAAATATCCTATTTGTGCAATAGCAAGAATTTTTTTTAATTGGAGTTATCTTTCTTTGTCCAGAATCAACTTAAATCTTTGTTATATACAATATACAATGTATATACACTTTTTACTACCAACTGATAAATTTAAATAATCTTTACCATTCAGTGATAACAAGCAGTTTTTTTACATCTTAATATTTTATGATGTATTTAAATGAGTAGTTATTGTTGCAAACTCCATTAGAAATTTGAATTGATATCAGTTTTGAAAAAGGGAAACGGGGATGTGAAAAAAAAGGGGGGGGGGGGGGTTTAAATTTTTCTCATTTCAGATTTCATAAATAAAAAGAAAATTTCTTCAAACATTTTTTTGAGAGGATTAATATTCAACAGCATAGTGATTTGCTCAAAGGCAAAAAAAACCTTTTAAGTTCATTAGACCACATTCATTCTGTGTCAGAAACCTATGCTGTGTCAACTATTTAATTTTAGATTTAAAAAGTTTGAAGAAGAAATCTTTAATTGATTTGTAAAATCTTGGCATTTGTTTTGTGTAAAAAAAAACCATGTAATGTCAAAAATTTGATCACAATCCAAATTCAGAGCTGTATCATGCTTGAATGTTTTGTCCATACTTGCCCCAACTGTTCAGGGTTCGACCTCTGCGGTCGTATAAAGCTGCGCCCTGCGGAGCACCTGGTTAAAAGCTACTTCAGTAATAATATAAATGTTATTGCTACCATATCAATAGGTCCACATTCAGAAGACTGAGCCTAAAAAATTCCAAAAGATAACAAGTTGGGCTACCAATAGCAGTACATCTGATAAGATAGGTAGATAGATACCTTAGTTTTTATTGTATAGAGTAATAGAATGGCTTTGGATTTCTTAAACCAAACAATGTCACATAATTGAATTTGATAGATAGTTTAACTAAGTATGATTTTATTTTTGTCTTTGACTAGTTATATTTGTGAATCCAATGTTTTTCCTGAAACAAAAAGATAAAGTCTATAGTTTTTCACTGAATCTGTAAATTTTATTGTAGTCACTGTACCAAAAAATCAATCTAAGCAATAGATTAAAATTACCTCTAGGGATATGATATGTCCAAAGAGTATCATTTGATCAGTTCATTTTCATGAGTGTAAAATTGGAAAGGAAAGTTGAAGATTTATTTAGATTGAATGACTGACATGCATTTTTCTGTTATGCATACTTTTATATACAGGTAAAACTTTGAGCTATTGGTGTTTCAGTCCTGGACACAGCATGGTAGACTTGATGGCACATGGCATTAAATGTATTATATTAACCAGTGGAACTTTGTCGCCTCTTTCATCTTTTACTCTTGAGATGCAAATGTAAGAAATATTTTTTTAAATATTACACCTAAATCAATCTGACTTCATCAAAATAGAAATGATTTTAGAAATAGCAGGGGTTGTTAGTATTTAAACAGTGAAACAGATAACAATAATTTTCAATATCAAATTTTATTAAGCACAATATTGAAAGAGGTATAAACAAGATGGTATGTAATTTTGATTGCATGCGTAGAAGAAGAAAAAAATGCCTCCTTACTTCATCAAACAAATTTTAAAATTGACTTGAGAATCTATTAATTTATGATACTTCTGTAAAATATTTTAGTATAAATATATCCTTTAATTTTCAGACCATTTCCAGTGACCTTAGAAAATCCTCATGTGATAGAAAAACACCAGGTTTGGATAGGAACTGTCAACAAAGGACCAGATGGTGTTACTCTTAATTCTAACTTTGAAACAAGGTGGGTAGAATAATAAAGTTACAAAATTAGAATATGTTCATTTTATACAGAACAACCAGTTGTTTATTATTAGATCTATTAAAAATTAATTCAATGATTCTGTAAAACAAAAAATAAAATCACATCTACTTTGACTCTGCCTTTGATGGAATTTCAATTTATGAAAAATATTTGATATTACAATATATTTTTTCTTATAGATGAATAAATATAAATATTTGTAATCTCAATCTCTAGTTATCCACATACAGTACTTATCATCATTGGTTGATTTAACATAGAGCCATCTTTATTTTCACATGTTTAATTAATACTGTACTTATGTTCTGTGTAATTTCTTTCATGCTAAATGTATTTTGGAACCTTTTGCCTTTTTGCATGCTATTGTGAACTAGTTATATATAGTCTGTCTCCTTCCCAAAGAGCTTGTTCTATTTGATATTTTCTGTTTTTCCTTTCTGTATTTAGGTACACACCAACTTACCAATCATCATTGGGAAATTCTATTGGTAAGTTACATCTGAAATAGATGATTTGTTAAGTTGGTTCTAAAAACAAGATTCTATTTGTTTTTTGGATCCTGATCAGTGATGTAGTGTCATAAAAATAAAAATAATGAAGTAATAATTTGTACTGAATATGAATTGTTTTTATCAATAAATAAACCACAACGTAAGAACTCCTACTAACAAATCCCCAACAAAAACAGATAAGAGAATTTGTTATCTTAATTTGGATTTTTTAATCATCAGCTTGGTCATAACAGAACCAAAAATTTTATTAAATGAACTTTTTAATGGATTGCATAAGGCAACCTTACTTTAAACAGAATAACAGACTGCTGAAAATGCTTAGTCTAAACTGAAATCTTGAGAAAATCCTTGATTGTTATAGAAATTTTTGAATTTTACAAGCAATAAAAGATTTTGGGTTATTTTTGCAACAGGATATTTAGCACAGTTTCCTTTGATTTTATATTATTCTTAAGGTGTTGGGTCACATTTTTAAAATAAGTTAATGTGGTATGATTGTAAATGAGATATCTATCTACAGACTAACATGTTTTCCGTTGTACTTTTTAAAATAAATAAGATATGTTATCGGTTTTTTTTTTTTATGAAATTTAACTTTGATCTTACTGACTGATAATATCCTTTCCCAGCAAAGTAGTGCAAATTATCGCGCATATGCCCTTGGTCAGTGAAATTAACAAAGTCATCATAGGTATAAAAAAATAAAAATAATATATAATTATAAATGCTTTCTACAACACTAGATTTCTAATTTTTTTTCAGTGAATTTTGCCAGAATAGTTCCAAATGGATTACTCATATTTTTTCCTTCTTACCCAGTAATGGATAAATGTATAGAATTTTGGAAGGTATGTTGTTATGCATTTTTCTTATCAATTGTTAATATGTTCAGAAATATAATGTAAAAGTGTCCCATATGTTATTACATTTTGTATTTGTATATCTATGATATTATTTAATCAACAATAGAACAACAACAATTTACACATTCATTGTCCTCCTCATAGTATATATGTGACATATATATCATGCCAGTTCGTCAGATATGATATCCTTGTTGAATTATTTTTATTTGAAGGGATATGAATATACATTAACATGTTCAAATGTTTATGTCTACAGTATATGAATTTTGTGTGTGTATATTTCATGGGTAAAAAATGTAACTTTTATCAGAGAAAAAAACAAATGGGTGTTATATAAGACATAAGTCCCAAAGCCTCCCCTTTCTTCCCACAAGATTACAAAAACAAATTAGTAGAAGTCTTTGCAAGTTGGGTCAAATCATAATATACAAATGATCAAATCTACAACATGTCCCATTTACCATTGCTTTTCTTTAAGTTCTTGCAATAATAGTTTTATTGTTTTATTGTAGGAGAACAACATATTCAACAGAATATCTCAATATAAGCCAGTATTTGTAGAACCAAGAGGGAAAATGGACTTCCAAGATGTAAGTTTTTATTAAATGTGTAGAAATATAATTTCACAGTAAGAACTCTATGTAACCTCCTTTTACATTTGCATTTTATGAAACACCAGAAAAGTTTCGTACACTATATAATCAGTATGGTTCTTTTTCATCATCAAAACTCTCAACAGATAAACAACTCGGTTAACTTCAAAGATAGTTTTCCTTTGAACGCTGGACTTTGGATCCGTTTCCTATATTGGATGTCAGACCCATACAACAGATTTAAACCCCCAACAAAAGGAATCTTTTAAGATGTATGAATTATCAAAGGAAAAGATAAAGGAGGAAGAGAGATGCATGTATTCAATCAGCTATTTATCATTGATCTTAGATAGTACTATCAGATTTGTTGAACCATATATGTTGTACTTTTATTGTAGACTTTGTTTGAATTGTATGGTGAAATAAACGACCCTTCATTAAATGGTGCCATATTTGTTGTATTTCTGTTGTAGACAATGTTTGAATTTTATAATAAGATAAACGACCCTTCATTAAATGGAGCCATATTTGTTGTTTTTCTGTTGTAGGCAATGTTTGAATTTTATAATAAGATAAACGACCCATCATTAAATGGAGCCATATTTGTTGTATTTCTGTTGTAGGCAATGTTTAAATTTTATAATAAGATAAACGACCCATCATTAAATGGAGCCATATTTGTTGTATTTCTGTTGTAGGCAATGTTTGAATTTTATAATAAGATAAACGACCCATCATTAAATGGAGCTATATTTGTTGCAGTATGCAGAGGAAAGGTAAGATGTCATAATAAAGTTACATGCTATGATAAAGATTTTGATATATTTGCATAATTTAAATTTGAAGTTACTAAACAAATGATCTTGTTACTTGACACATCAACAGTTCAAATTTAAAGAATATAAAAAAACTGTAATAGGAATTTGTCTCAAGAAAATGTTACGAACTGTATTACTTTATGATTATTTTTATTTTTCCTCAGAAGATGATATGGTTACTTTAAATTCAAAAACTATTGGGCGGTTTTTATTAATGTAAATAATGTGACTTGGGGATTATTGCAAAAGTAGGAATATCTGATATATATATAACTCAATGCAGACTTTCCTGAAATTGCAATAATTAATCTCCCATTTTTGTTTATTTTCCGAAAATCATAATATTAAATGCATGCAATAATTTCTTAATTTACAGTATTTATGACTTGTGATTGAGAAAAATTATAACAGTTAACTTTTTACTTGTCAGGTTAGTGAAGGATTAGACTTTGCTGATGAGAATGGACGAGCTGTTGTGATAACTGGTCTCCCATATCCTCCGTATATGGATCCTAGAGTAGTACTTAAAATGCAGTATTTAGATGAAGTTAAAAGAAGACCTAATGTAAAGGTATTTAAACATTTACCTTAAAAAAAAGTCAATATTTAGTAAGTTACTTTTATTTATGTTCCTTTGAAATATTAATAATATGGAGAAGCAACATTATATGTTCTCTAGTTCCTATGTTTCTCATTCATATAAGCTTCATATATAATTTTATTGAAGATTAATTTGAAAAATCAGCAAAGATTGTTTATTTTTGCAGCAATTAAGCCCCTTAGATTTAAAGGTTTTATTGGAAATTCTTATAAATCTTCATATAGTTGACATCCCTGCTTAAAATTTTTAGACGTTCTGGCATATAAAAAGTGGACTTGTTTTGGCAAATAACAATTATCCACTTGTATAGGGGATGTGAAAACGGACACTTTTGGTCTATTGGGGATTTTAGGGACGGGGTTGGGGGAAAAAGACATGTATTGTAAAAGTTTGAGTGTGTTAAAAAATTATTGGTTGATGAAGGAAAGATTGGTTCTGCCCTATCAGTTCATTTGGTAAATAAAAATATTCTGGCTGTAAGAAAAAAAATCGGTTTTGAGTTTTTGTTTAAGCAAGCTATACTGTTTTATGCATTTTCATAACCATCACTTTAATATCAATTTCCTAATCTTATACTTATAATAATAGCAATAGCTCACAGTACAACTTGTTTAGTATCAAATTACAGCATTTAACAGGTAAAGAATGGTACAGACAGCAAGCCTCAAGAGCAGTTAATCAAGCTATTGGTAGAGTTATCAGACACAGACAAGATTTTGGAGCTATTTTACTCTGTGATACAAGGTATATTGTGAAAATGCCACCATGAAAATATTACAAATTAAATTCTTTAATGGCAGGAACTGATTACAAACATACAGCACTTGATGACGCCACAATATCACTGTGGAAACATTTTTTGAAATAAATGCCACAAATGTACAGATCTATAGAAAAGCCAACATTTGCCATTTAAACTTCCACATAAGAACTACATTGTTAATTTTGTAGGGTTTTATTATGTATGACATATTTTTACAAAATTGCCAACTTAATAAAATTATATTTCGACCTATAATTGTTAACTTTTATACATGGTGACTTGGATGGAGAGTTATCTCACTCTAACTCATACCACATCTTCTTATTTATTTTGAGATATACTAAGATGTCAACAGATTACAAAAAAGTGTCATTGCTAGTATTTTAAAATTTGAACTTAAGAATTTTTTAAAGGGTTTGTACTGTTCTAATAAGTGTCTTACTTTCAATTCAAGGTTTTCTTCACCTGATTCTATAAGTCAGTTGCCAATTTGGGTGAGGCCAAATGTTCAAAAGTGTCAAAACTTTGGACAAGCACTGAAGGAAATAACAGTGTTCTTTAAAACTGCTGAACAGAAGGTAAATAATTATAACAAAATTTTTCAGTCATAATTTGATACTTGTAAAATAATAAAGTCCTACATTATCTTAAATAAAGCATAAAAAAGTTTGAAACAATTACTCAACAAACTTTTTGAATTGCTTAGAGTGATGATCCAATCGATGCCAAACATTTGTAATAGAACTACATAGCATATAACATTAATTGCTGTTTATTACAGATGCCTGCATCAAAGCCTAAGAAAAAGATTGGTATAAAAACTTCTCCTGGAGCATATTTCCTTCCAACTACGTCAAGATCAGCTGGTCCTACAAATATTGCTAAAGCTGGAAGAGTATCTGATCATGTTGCTAGTTTGAAACATATCAAAGGTTACAAAAGTTTGTTACATTCCAAAAATGCTGGTGGTACATATATACTGTTAGTAATAGGTCAACTGTATTGGGTGAACATCTTACTAACAGGGTTCCTTTCACCTTGCCTTCATTTTCATGTGTCATTATAAATACCATGATATTAAAAGTTAAATTGGTGTTAGTAGTAATACCTTCATCTAAAGATGTTTAACATCAAATTTAATTGAATCAGTAAAGTAGGAAAGACATGTAACCACAATCTAGTTGTTCTATATGACTGTGAGTAACTGTTGTTTACTAAACTGTATTGATTAAGTTGTAAACTACATGATGTCAAGAACCAACTCAAAGTTTAATAGTGTTACATCATATTTAATGTTTGAAGTCTGATATGTCAGTTCTTTCCGTATAGTTTTTATTCAATCCACAAACCCAATTGTATGAAATACCTTCTATCAATGGTTGTATCAGTAATTTTATAAAATGTATTATTTTGATATTCTTTTATTTGAATTATCAATTTTTTCCCTAGATAACAGTAATAACTATTCCAAGTTAAGTATTCAGTATGAAGGAGGTAGCAAAGCTTCATCTTCAACTCAGGAAATTAAAAGAGGATTACTTGGAGCATTAACAGACAGTGAGGTATGTTAAAGAACTGCTGGGTTTGAAGTTAAAATAATAAATTCTTTTAAAGTCTGTTGCCTTTTTCAGTCTTTGTTAATTTGCTTCCTAAAGGAAACAGCTTTGTTATATCTTTATAATCCAGCCAGCAGTGGATTTTTTTTCTTCAACAGTCATTATAAAGATTTAAGGATGATTCCTCAATTGAGACAAAGTTGTATCAATGGTTATCAGAAAGCATGCTCTTCTAGTCAACGATTCTATTCAAGAACCGGGTCAAACCAAAAATTGTTAAAATGGTAATTGCTGCCTCTCTGCTAAGTATGCTGATGATATAGAAAAGAGTCTTGAAGCAGAATAATTTGTTCTTGTAGCATGTCGTCTTCCTGATGACTGTTTCCTTGTGAACCAGAATGTTAAAATTCTGGCTCAGCACGTCTGACTTGCAGCATTCATATTCTTATCACATTAATCTGTTCATGTTCATAATATGCTATTAATAAGATTTATTGTTACTTTGTTATAGAGTTAGTTAAAGCTTAAAACTCATCAAAATGTAAAATATTTTATGCATTTTATAAAATTCAGGCTTTAGAACCAGAATTTGTTCTTATAAAAATATAATTTTCTAAATTTTTCCTGTGAGAATATAGAATAAATATTAATAAAATTGAGAATGGAAATGGGGAATGTGTCAAAGAGACAACAACCCGCCCAAATAAAAAACAACAGCAGAGGGTCACCAACAGGTCTTCAATGTAGCGAGAAATTCCCGCACCCGGAGGCGTCCTTCAGCTGGCCCCTAAACAAATATATACTAGTCCAGTGATAATGAACGCCATACTAATTTCCAAATTGTACACAAGAAACTAAAATTAAAATAATACAAGACTAACAAAGGCCAGATAAGTATTGATTGCTTGTTTATTTAATTATATAAAGTTTGGTTTATATTTTTTTACACATTTATTTTCAGTGTAAATCGCCAGCTAATGATAGTCAGGTAATATTTTTATCATTAGTACTAATAATAGTAGACTGTAGTAGTAGTATGCTTTCTCATATGTCATAGAATATTATAAAAGATCCTATTAGTTGTCTAGCAAATTTTGTGTATTGCTGATGTATTGCTTCTTCTGGTTTCTTTTGAAATATGTGGTCATTGAGATTTGTTTGTTAGGGAAGTAATGACTGCAAGAATGGTTCTATAAGTTTCTTTCAGATTTCATTAGTAAATGATTTCCCAATCTTTTGAAATAACTACATGTTTATCTGTATATGAATACAATAAATGCTGTAAGAAAAAAACCCCAAAACATACAAATATAAAGTCTATTTTTTTACAGACTGAAATTATGATGTCAGTTTAATATTTCAGGGTTCTCCATTTAGGCTTCCACCAGATAAAATGGTCTACAAAAAACAGGCTAGGAAGAAGATTACAATTAAGGTAATTACTAATGGTTGTTAAAGATATTTGAGATGTGAAACGAAAAAAAGTTTGATAACTACATAGACAATCCAAATGTTTTTAATTTCTTCACAAACAGAACACATTCATATTTCGTCAGCTAGACGGGGATGGATTGTATGGTGTGTGAACTCTTAGATCTGTCAAAACACCTATTTCCTGTATACCTATGCTTTGAATTATAAGTGGTGTATGTTTCACTAAGCAATGAGTGCATACTTGTTGATGAATTGCTGACTTTTGTAGGACATTACCTGAGGATGAGCATAAAGGAATATTTTATAGAGGGAGATAATCAAATTTATTTACTTCAATTTTGCAGAATTCTGTAAAACATTCAAGTCTAATGGAGTTTAAATTTACAGGGACTTTTGATCTTTAATTTCAGAAGAGAGGTGAAATAGATAGTAAGAGTTCTGCTGCTGACATTCTAGATGATTTACCAGCAACAGTGAAATCTAATCATTTACAAACAGCTGAATCTTATATATCTGAGGTTAGTGAATGTTCACATTATCACAATAGTCTGAAAACATACTCATTTGAAAGCCAATAAATGAGTGACATATATGAATCTTTTATAATAGTTTTATTGCATTGAGATTCTATGGCTGGACATCATTGAAAGGGTTTCAAATTTTTGTCATAAATCAATGTGTAAGAAAAGGGGATGGGACAGTTATTTTTTGAGTAATTAGCTTTTCCAATTTTCCAACAAATACATTTCATAACATTTTATATGTAGCTATTTTAAAATGGACTTCTTGAACAAAACAAAAAGCTCTCTATTTCTTATTAATTTGGTTACAGGTAAAAAAAGTTTTATATGGTAATAGATACAAGATGTTCTCAAAGGCATTAGTAGATTATAAGAAGATAGGAGATTTTCAACAGTTGACTCCAGTTTTAGTTGGTGTTTTCACAGAAGACAGTGAGTTGTATCCTTTCTTTAGAGGTTAGTTAATAAATCACATTCAATGAACTCCTACTGGCTCTTTGGTCTTTGTCATGCTTTATTTCAAGTAAAATTCCACAATGTCGCCTCATGATTTAAAAAAAAGAATTCAATCCAAATTCACATGATCCTACAGACTTTTGTTTAATTAGCTTAAATTTGAGATATAAGATAATTCCAATGCATAATTTTTAAGTTCTTTTACTGTATTTTTTCAAGAATTTTATCGATTTGTGAGACCTAAAGATAAATGTGAATATGACAAGCTATGTAAAAGTATAACAGGAACTGGGTGTGGTTATAGACCAGAAGATTCCATACTCAGAAAGAGGCTACAAACAGATAACTCATGTGAGTAAACAATTTGAAATATCAGATTATTAGTACAATATCTGCATGAATTAATTTTGACTAATATACAAACAAAACAGACAACAACAAAAATTAAAAAAAGAATAGCAATACAACTTTGGGAAGACACTGCCTTGTCAATTGTTATTTTCACTTCATAATGAGATAATGTTTATAACAATATTATACTGTGGATTCATTATTATTCGTTGGATACCAATTTTCATGGATTTTATTGGTACAGTTAAACCAAGAAATTAAATGTTCAAAGAATGATGAATTTTCTAAAGATTTGTATGCAGACTTCAGCAAAACCATGAAATTAAATATCCACGAATATGCTAGATTTCCTTAATCCAAAAAAATTGGTACCCACGAAAAATAAATGAATACACAGTAAGAAACTCATGAAACATAGCACTTAAATGAGAAGCTATTTGTCACATTAATGAAATTGAGAATAAAATGGTGAATATGTCGGAGGCAACAACCTGACCAAAGAGCAGATTACAGCTGAAAATGCATTTTTTTAAATTTTTATTATATAATGAGTCATGTTTGTTATAAAATCTTGCATTACTGGAATATATTGTATGAAACTATCAATGATTTTTACTGAATTTAAATATTTTATATAGGTAATGCAGATAAACGACAGAAAACTGTCCATACAAATTTAAGCAGTTTACCTGAAGCTTCTAATACAGGAAAACAAATATCAGTAAACTTACCAAAGGAAGTAAATGTGTCTGATAAAAATAGCCAAAGTGAGAGCTGTTCTGTGACTAAAAATAATGTAGAAAATGTGCCTTCCTCATCTGTGATAAAAACAGACTATTTAAATCAAAGTTCTGAGGATTTATTTGAAGAAACAGAACCATGTTCACCATCTCGGAAGCATGATAGCAATGTTATAGTAAAGGCTGATGACATAACCTGCCCAAGTAAATACCCATCAGGTAAATATAAACGTGTAGACAGACAGTATTTCTATCCAAACATTTATATCTTGCCCAAGTAAATATCTTCAGGTAAATTTACACTTGTAGACAGATAGTATTTTAATCTAAAAATTGTGGATTTTTGATATTATTCTATGCCAACACAGTTGCAGGATGGATGAAGCAACATATTGGTCAATCTCACAGGCACATAACCAAACAAATAAGAATGTTCTCATGATCAGAGAAATCAAACATTTGATGCCAAGCATGTCATTATCTGTGGTATGATTAACTGACATTTACATGATATAGCAGTTTTGATCTTTCCATCGTGGAACTTTTATATACTACATACTGTGGATTCATTATTATTCATTAGATACCATTTTCGTGGGTTTGTGGGTACAGGTGAACCACGATATTCAAATGAACACAGGGCTTTCCATTGAAGCCGGTAGCCGGCGGAAATCCGCCGTTTACTGCGGCTTCAAGTGCCGGCTACTTCACTGACAAAAATATAAATTCAAAAAGAAAATGATATCTTTTTCAAATGTTTACCGGCAGCCGAGAGACGTCTTTTAGCATTTTTGTATCCTCATTTTTGTAAAGCCTGAAATTTACAGCAAAAGTAGGCTAGACAATGGGTTCTGCGGAACCCTTAGAGTTTTTTTTCTTTATAAATCTAATTGCTTCCAACATTGGTTTTGCCTATCAAGTTATGTCATTCCTGTAGTACCAAAACCTTTATAATATAACACAGAACAAATGTTTTGTACTTATAGGATATACTTGTGAATGCTGCCAGAAAAATGCAGAAAGACCATTTGAAGCAGGATGTGGACATATTTGTTGTTTTCCTTGTTGGAGAACAGCTTTTGATGTAAGTTTTTTAAAACTAGTTGTAACAAAAAAACAATTGGAGCACTTGTTTTTGTCACCATTGTCACTCTCCTTTTTAATGTCTTAATTATAAAAGTTTGAGTGATGTATTATAATCAAAAAGACCAAAACTCAAAAACTTGACTCTGACCACTGCAACATAAAAATAGGTCAAGGTCAAATGACACCTGCCAGTTGGACATGTTCACCTTGCATATAATATAAGAAAAACAGATTATAACTTAAAACCTAAACTATAGCCACTGGACCATGAACATGTCTTAATTATAAAAGTTTGAGTGATGTATTATAACTACTATTTCATTCATAGCAAGAAGGTGTGTAGAGAAGACATGCTTATTTTTTCATTTTGACACTTTTGGCACTTTTACATTTTAAGGCTATGATAGTTGATTTTTAAATGCAAAGGATCACAGCAATATAAATAACTTCATTTTAATTATAAACAGATCTACAGAACATTTCGTGTGAGATTCCCCCAAAAAATGATACCTTTCAAGTCTGTTTTATACCATTTTGTAATTTAATGCTGTAAAATGTACATAATTTAATATACTATTTTCTTAGACCAAATTCAAATACACAAATGTAAAGTGGTAAGCTCTGTCCTTCTCATGGATATATTTCAACAAAGAGGATTGTTTTATCATGAATTTGATATTGTATGGTTATACACACAAATAATTGATGTACTGTGTGTGGATACTTGAGTATCTTTTAGCCAAATGACACTAACCATGAATTTTATATTTTCAGACTGACAAAGTTTGTCCTGTATGTAAACAACCAGTTAGAAGAAGACATCTCACAGCCAAATATTTTGCTGGACCTGAACTAGAATGATGGACTATTGGCAGCAGTGCATAAATTATTTACCTCATAATTAAAATAAACAAAACATTATAACATATTTAACTGTTTTACTTAGTTATTCAGTCACTGGCTTGAATAAATAAAGATAACTTCAATTTATTGTATCATATATCTTAAGTGGGAGTGATAAATGACACCATAAAACCAAATGAAAAGATAATTTGAAATTTTAGGCCTGCAATATGCAACATTCATGGTATCTGGTAAAGCCCAAGAAACCTTTTCTAACAAGTCTTAAACAGTTGTTAATCTCACCTGGCGTTATGTGAGCTATTGGCTTTTGTCATTGTTGTAATCATTTTGAAAAAATCTTCTCTGAAACCACTGGACAAATTTAGTCTGAATGTATATAGACTAAAATTTTGGATTTTTGTCTTTTAACTAACTAATTTACATGGCTAAAATTCAACATAGAGGTAAAATGCATTAATTAATTGTCTCATATCTTAACAAAAGAAAAGAGAAAATTCAAAGCAAAAAAAAACTATTTAAAGATGGCAAGATCTGCCGGTACCTACTTCCTTTCTGCACCAAGACTATCAGATGACCCCCTATACTATCAGCTACTGAATTTGATCTAAATTGACTGGCAGGGTAGCGTTATGGATTATGGAGTACTAAAAGTAAGAAGAAGAAAAATTCAATGTTTGTTAACTCTGTTACTTTGGATTCATTATTATTCATTGGATACAAATTTTTGTGGGTTTCTTAGGAACAGGTGAACCACAAAATCAAATGTTCAACAAATAAAATATTTTCAATAGGCTTTGTGTTTAGATTGACAAAACCACGAAATCAAATATCCACGAAAATGCAAGTTTTCAGCAATCCACGAAAATAAATGAATCCACAGTATGTTTTTATTGAAACTGTACACTTCTCAAAAATTCAATTTTCCTATTAGTTTTAATAAGTGATAAAACAGTAAATTATAAAGTTTTTATGCAGTCACTTAGCCATGAAATAATGTCAAGGATAACAGATAGAGTCTAGAGGTAAACTTCATACAATGAGAAATCTGATAGATTTAGCTTTAAATAAAATTGAGAAAGGAAATGGTGAATATGTCAAAGTGACAACCACCCGACCATAGAGCAAACAACAGCCGAAGGCAACCAATGGGTCTTCAATGTAGCGAGAATTCCCGCACCCGTAGGTGTCCTTCAGCTGGCCCCTAAAATATGCATAATAGTACAGTGATAATGGACGTCATACTAAACTCCGAATTATACACAAGAAACTAAAATTTAAAATCATACAAGACTAACAAAGGCCAGAGGCTCCTGACTTGGGACAGGCGCAAAATTGCGGCGGGGTTAAACATGTTTATGAGATCTCAACCCTCCCCCTATACCTCTAGCCAATGTAGAAAAGTAAAACAATAACAATACGCACATTAAAATTCAGTTCAAGAGAAGTCCGAGTCTGATGTCAAAAGATGTAACAAAAGAAAATAAATAAAATGACAATAATACATAAATAACAACAGACTACTAGCAGTTAACTGACATGCCAGCTCCAGACCTCAATTAAACTGATTGAAAGATTATGTCTTCATCATATGAATATCAGGTACAATCCCTCCCGTTAGGGGTTTAGTATCATACTATCATAAAATATATGAGAAGAACATAACCCGTGTCATGCCAACAACTGTTTTTTTAGAAATAAATGTGTTTAGTTCCGATGCAAAGACCCTATCAGTGAATCAATGTTAAAGCCAAAATATGCAATCTTTAATGACCTGACAACAGTATCGTAACTATATCCCCTTTTAATAAGTCTATTTAAAGGTTTTGTTAGTTTCTGAGGAGAATACTGACATTTTTGTGCTTTATAAAGAATATTTCCATAAAATTTTGGATGTGAAATACCTGAACGTATAAGATGTCTGCATGTTGAGTTATATTTACGAATTATTTCCTTATACCGGTGATAAAATTTAGTAAATGTTTTGACCAGTTTGTGATATCGAAAACCCTGGTGTAATAATTTTTCAGTAATACATAAATTTCTCTCGCTAAAATCTAATACATTGTTACATACACGAGCGAATCGTACAAGTTGAGATATATAA
This sequence comes from Mytilus edulis, assembly GCF_963676685.1. Taxonomy (NCBI): domain Eukaryota; kingdom Metazoa; phylum Mollusca; class Bivalvia; order Mytilida; family Mytilidae; genus Mytilus; species Mytilus edulis. Next base: position 102,374,662 of record NC_092344.1, on the reverse strand, counting down.
ACACCATAAGATGGTGACAAGGGAACGTCACCATGTTTCAATGTTTTACAGTTTACCCGTCAATTTGGACTAGATTCCTTTTACTCTCATTTTCCTGGATCTGTTGCAGGCGAGATAAAGAAAAAAAATGAATTTCTGTTCGGTGATTTCAGAGGAGTTGCGATGAACTGTTGTAGAAGTACATTTAGGCCAAAATTCAGAGGGGCATAACTCCTAGAAAAAACAAGAGTGCACTCGCTGAAATGTCGCCTTCTTTACTAACCATTGATATTATGTTGTAAGTCCTAAATATAAAGCTTAACTAAAACTATCACATAAACTTAACATGATCCAAGAAAATGAGGTGACAGTCATATAAACCAAACAAGAAATACATGTACACCTAACAATCATTCAATACACTAAATATAGTTGTCATATTGCTTATAATTTCTAAGAATAAAATTGAGAATGGAAATGGGGAATGTGTCAAAGAGACAACAACATGACTATAGAGCAGACAACAGCCTAAGGCCACCAATAGGCCTTCAATGCAGCGAGAAACTCCAGCACTCGGAGAAGTTCTTCAGCTGGCCCCTAAACAAATTTGTTACTAGTTTAGTGATAATGGACGTCATAACTTAACCAAGAAAACTAAACACCAATAATCCTTGAAAATGATGTCAAGGTCAGATGAACCATGCCAGCCAGACATGTACAGCTTACAATCCTTCCATACAACAAATATAGTTGATCTATTACTCATAGTTTTAGAAAAACAGGCCCAAACACAAAAACTTAACTTTGAGCTATGAACCGTGAAATGGAGGTCAGTCAAATAAAACCTACGAGAATGACATGTTCATCATAAAATATTTCCATACACCAAATATAGTTGACGTATTACATATAGTATTAGAAAAAACCTAATTGAAAAACTTTTAACTTTGACCACTGCACCATGAAAATGAGGTCAAGGTCAAATGACACCTACCAGTTGGACATGTACACCTTCCAATCAAATCGTAAATTCCTGTCGATATGTACATCTTCATGTGTGTTCTTGTTATCTATTTCAATTTTATGAAATTCAGTTGTGTGGTTTCAGGAGTTGGGATGACAAGGACAGACACCAGATAAATGGTTCAAAAACATTGTACCCTACATATCAACAAAGTTATGTGGTGTATAATAAGGAATCCACATGCAAGGCATGAAACATACATATATTCTACCTTCTATGATATAAAGCTAAATACAAACAGTTTGCACAGAGTTGTAATCCTTATGTCATGCTTTCTAGACTTTTCTCGCCAGTGAGACAAAAAAAAGCATGCCAAAGTTGATGCCAATTGCATTTTTACACTTGTATCACACTTTTTCTGTATTTTGATATTGCATGCATACACAAATGAGCCACTTCCTAAACTTTATTTCAGTCTTTTTAAAAGTTTTTGTTGGTTTGATTTTTTGTTTGACATTGAAGACCATGAAGTTATCTTAAATCTGTTTGTTTTGGAAATGGTCCTGTACATTTACTAAATAATGTATATGAGCCTTGCCGTCTTTCCACAATATACTATCTCCAGCTATTGAGACTTCCATATATTTTCAATATTGTTAAAAACTGTTGTCATTTCCAATACAAGTTTTGTGCTTGCTAGTTCTTCTTGCAATGTGATGCAATAAATTAAAATGGAGAAATTGTAAAATAAATGGGAATGTGTCCATGGAATACAAATGATGCCCCTGCTTGCTTAATAACTTTATAAAGGGACATAACTCAAGAACTGTAAAAGTGATGCTACCCAAATGTGTACTTGACCTGTGTTTAGTGGTAATGAGCATTGTGTACAAGTTTCATAAAATTTGGTTGAGGCAAACTTACATCAGAAAACAGAAACAGAAAAATCAGCAAATTTTCCATTTGTAAAGGGAAATAACTCAAGAATGGTAAAAGTGACACCACCAAAATTCAAAATTGATCTGTTTTTTGTTAATGAGCATTGTGTACAAGTTTCATAACATTTGGGTGAGGCAAACGAAAGTTGGAAAATAGAAACCAAAAAATCATCAATTTTTCCATTTGTAAAGAGGCATAACTCTATATTCTATAACATAAAAAGTGACACCACCAAACTTCTAACTGTTTTGAGGTAATAAGCATTGTGTAGGAGTTTCATAACATTTGGTTGAGGCAGGCAAAAGTTGAGAACAGAAACCAATTTTGGGATGTACGGATGGACAAGTTACTCAGGGGACATAAAAATAAAAATATTGATTCTCAAACAACCCCCTGTGAGAGGACAGAAAGTTACAAAAGATCCTTACCCTTGCTCAAATCAACTTTTCTATTTCTGGGATTCATTTATTAGTTGAAATTGGCTGCATGCTAGCTTTCAGTGACTGAATACTCTTTATGTATTGGCTTTTGTTTGTATGTTGGTTTATTTAAGCTAATTCCGATAAATTGAGTTCATCCATTTGCAACTTATTTTTATAGTGATCAAATGTTTTGCTGCAACACCTCTGTCCTAGATTAGGAGATGGTTGACTGCTCACAAATATGTTTAACATTAGCCCTACCACATTCTCTATGTACCTGTCACAAGCCAGAATCCTGTAATTCAGTCACTGTGGTTGTCATTGTTTCATGTCGGTCATTTTTATTTTAATAAATTTTATTGTATAAATTGTTTGGTATTTTTATGATTTGGCTTTTTAAAGCTTACTATACCGTAATGTTTTTTCTCATTGTTGAAGGCTGTACAGTAACCTATAATTGCTTTAACCTTCATCATTATAACTCTATTGGATGGTTGTCTCATTGGAAATCATACCACATCTCCTTATTTTTATATATAAATGGCTGTTACAAATAATCCAAAGCTGAATACTTGACAACATTTAATGAAGGCCTGATGTTACATATTAAGACATGTAAATGTATTCCATCTATTTCACAACCACATAATGCATCCTTTGCATCCAAGTTACAAACGTACAGTTTAGTATAGTCTACAGATGTCTTTATGAAAGATGAAAGGCAAATGATTTCTAACCAATGAATGAGTCCCTAAGATGCTCAAAGGTTATCCAATAAATATAAAGTTCATATGTGACAAGACAGACAATAATATTCAATCATGGTATGAAAGTCTACATATTTGATAGATTTAGTTTCTATATTACAAAAAAATAAACTGGTAATTTAAACTTACTGGGGGAAAGGATAATGGTTACAGTGACAGAACAAAATAACTACAAAAAAACAATATGATCTGTTCCAGTAGTTTGCTATTTAATAGCCTTAATAATTTATATTTGAAATAGACAAATGGATAAATTAACAAAAATAACGCATTGCTGTAAAGCCAGTTTTCATTAACAAATGAATTTGTACTAAAAAAATTGATGGTTTTTATCTTAAGCAAATAAGTGCAATTCCAATACTACTAATTTCAAAATAATTTATGATGATTTAACTGGAGCAACCCCTGGGACTTTAAAATAAGCTTAATTTGATTTTAACTGATGAATGTGAATGACTATAATAATTTGTTTGTAGACTATAAAACAATTCTTGGGGAGCAGGGACAACTTGTACTTCTTTTATCTGATCACAGAAATTAGTAGTATAATACTTATTTGCCATTAAAATTTTCCATTTTTTACAGTTAATTGTTTTAATTACTAAATATTCTTATAATGATTTTATGAATGATTTTTTGAACATCCCATATAAACCATAAATGGTTTTGATTAATAAATAATTTGATCATGGTAGTTTATGAATTAAATGTAATGGTAACACAACATTAAAATGAATTATAAACAAAATGTATCTGGTATTTACAGTGAAACATTGATTACAGAAATATTTACCAAGTATAAAATATCTAATATTATGTACCAGTTTATTTTTAGCAAAAATTAAACACCATTTCAAAAGTTATAAAATATGTTCTTAAACAATAATATTGAAAGTATTAAACAATATGAAACCCATTTGCTGCTGAATCCAACTTAATTTACTCTTACTAAATGGTGAATGTAAATTTTTTTATCATATGACATTCACTGTATAATATATTAAGTTTTTGCATTTTACAAAACACTGCATAGTATGTTTATTTCATGTGGCACTGAGTGCTATGGTTCTGATAAATGAAGATGTACCAAGTTGGAGCACTGACTTACCATTGCTGGGTATTACAGTAATATTTGTTTTAGAGGTTGTATATCAATGTTATTGCATAAAAATTGAACAAGGAACTACATGCAATGTTTGTGCAAAATATAAAACCAATAACTTAAAATTCCATGATCAGTGGGTATAAAAATAAAAGAATTTTGAAACTGGAAGTGACATGATCAGATTTGCAATTGCTCTTAAAAATTGTACGACACTCCATTATAAAGTTCCAGATTAAGTAATTTATAATTCCTTGATACAAAGGCTGAGAAATGTGACAAAAAATGTATATTGATAGGGAAATAATTATCAAAGAATGCTTTGTTTTATCAGGAATCAGGGATTTCACGTAAAAAAAAATCCTCCTATCAACACCAACCAATAGTTAAAGACTTGGATAGACAAATGAAAAGGAAAAGGAAATACATTTACACCAGTTGAAAAAATGAAAAAAATGTACCTTTATAATAAACATTTTACTACAACAAATTATACAGTTAACAATCATTTATAATACAATTCAAGCACATAAATTAACAACATGAACAATAAAATAAAGCACTGATTCGCTGCAGGAATAGCTGTTTCTATTAATAAATTGTAACCTCAGTCCTGAATCAATTAAAAATTGCAAATAAATGAAAAAGCAAAGTACTAAATTTAAATAGTCAATATGACTGATGTTTTTTTTATCTAACAAACTTATGATATCTATCTGGAAAGTGCTGGAGTAAACAAGAAATGATAGTAGGTTATCCATTAAGGAAATTAATAATTCATATTTCATACTCATCATCATATATTTGGGTTGAAGCAAACACAAAGTAGCCATTTGAAAGGGGAGTAACTCTGATAAAAATAAAAGAAAACTTATGCTGTCAAATAATTGAGGGATTGTATACCTCTTTTAGGCTTAAAACTGTAACATTTGCTTGCAACAATTTTAACAATTGTTGGAAAACTGTACCAAATATCACTTATGCTCATGATGTATACACAGAAATTGTGACAGAACTTTAAATTTTTAATGTAACATAATCAAAAACAAATCATTGAGCTGTTTATGCTTTTCTAGCCGAAAATTTCAGAAAAAAAAGCTTTTATATACATGATGTATATTAAAACAAATAAGAATTTCAAAATCGTTAAATTATAAACCAGATAAGAATCTTATAATGACCTTGAAACTACTGGTAAAAATATGCAGATGCCTATGAAACACGTGAACAGTAAACTGAGGGTTAAGATTTTAATACATGTAACATGCATGTGAATGTGTATATTGACTCAACAAGAATATTTGAATAATTAAGCTGCTAAGCTTACTATGACATTTCACAAAAAAATCTGACCTTTTACTGACCATAATTGTATAATGAGAAACTATCAGCATTTGTAAAACTTGGGGTAGGGGACTTCTGTATGCAATTGATGAATAAAGAGAGTTGTGGGGAACACGCCTATGAGACAGTAACCCTGAAATACAATAAACTCAATATTATGTCTAGCCTGTTTTGAGTCAAATAAAAAAATTACTACATACTACTTGTAAATGGGAGCGGATGTCTCTTTTCAAGTTAAATTCAATAAAGAGTATGAAAATTAAAATCTATTTAGTTCATAATATGATGAATTAAAACATCTAATTAATTCAGAAATAGACCTTATGATCAGTAAACTGTACATGTAAGCGTTGCTGCCTACTCATTGCCTATGTTTGACTTTTTGACCTTCATGGCAGATACATGTTAGACCACAAAAAAACTTAAAAGTGTGAATAATTCAGGATAAAAGAACATATGCTGTATACATGAACGAGACAAGTGTCTATACTACAATATGTAGTAACACATGCACTTGCAACATTTAACGGATATCAAGTGAAACAATAGTTGCTTTCAAAAGTACCAGTAGACCAGATGATACATCATACATCAATAAATAAATTTGGTGTTTTAACTGTCTTCTGATTGATTAAAATTATTAGTTTTATTTTCAATGTTGTCAATTTTGATGGCGACACGCCCACTCTGACGTTGTGTATTCATACGCCAACATGTGTGTACGTTGTTATTGTTAATATACATAATATAAAAAGTTCTTTGAATGAGCCTTTTTTTTTTTATAGAAATTTATTTATAATGAATGGCAATAATTTATTTTGATTTTATTGAACCTTAAAACTAATTTTTGACTCTTCACATTTTACATAATCCGCTCCGCGAATTATTCACTGTGAAGAGTCAAAAATTAGTTTTATGGTTCAATAAATTCAAAATAGATAATAGCCATTCATTAAATATTAAGCATCTTGTAAGAAACATACCACAAATAATTAAAAAATATGAAATTTCATTAAAAAATCTCTTTTGAATGTAAAATTTAGTCTTGAAAACTTGGATGAGTGGTTGGTAAAGTACATCTCTTGTTTTATGTTTTAAATACCCTACAACTATGACAGAAAATACTTCCATTTATGATTTAATCAGATTCATTATGTTTATTCTTAACTACAATATCAAAACTTAAATTATAACAATCTATTACCAATGTTATAGCCATGGTTGTTGCAATTTTTTGGACAGATTACATAGAATTTTTCACAAACATGGATGCATAAATTTAAAAATTTAAGAAACAGTGTAAAACCCTAATTATGATATTCTTTCTGAATTTCCTAAAAGTCCAGTTCCTTTAAAGCCTGATTCAGGCCCAGAAGAGACTTGAATCATATCTTGTAACACTAAAAGGTCTTCAGCAGGTTCATCTGCTTGTAACATGATAATGGATCCTGGTGCAATACGTAGGCCACCTAATGTGGCAGTGTCATCACACAAACTGTGTCCATTCAATAGTAATGTTTGATCAAATGGTGGCACTGAAAACAATTTCATTAACTGTAGCTTAAAATCTTTCAAAGTTTGCGTAGATTTTACTTTCACTTCTTTTTCACCTCTCACTTTTCTATGACGCTGACTTTTCCTTGTTCCGTTTTCATTTTTGGATATTTTTTCCGGAGGTTCCTCTAAAGGATCACTTGTGCTGCCTCTTTTCTTTGAACCATGCTGATTGAAGTCTGGATCATAATCCTTTGAATTCTCATCGTTAGGATTGAGAGAACTGGATCCTGCTGATTTCTGCAATTGCTTGGGTATTTTGCGAACAAATATAACTGCTTCATCATAATCAAACCTTGCATTTTCTTCTTGATTTAGACGACTAACAACACATTCATCACAAACTTGTGGAAGTGTTACAATTCCTAAATTTTTGTCATCGTCTTCATAACTGATAATACTAATTTCATAATCTACGTTGAACATTTGACTGATCTTGTCCCACTCTGAACTCCATATGTAAACAAAGTGATCATTTACATATAACTCTAACTGTCCTTGAGATTGAGGATACAGGTAACCCCCATGTTCACATATCAGTATGGCATTTCCTATGTTCTGAATTGGTTTGTATTTGAGTGGTTCCTTAATAAATCTTCTCAATTCTTCTAAGAATGCTTTATTTAAAATAAATACTTCTATTGGTTTTTTCAGGGTTATTGGTCTTTTTCTATCATTAAGAAGGTCGTTAAGAGCATTTTTTTGTTCTTGAGCCAATTTTCTCAAGTATTCTTTTGTTTGTTGTTCATTTCGCATTGCATCATTGCATTGTCCACAAACAGGATCATCTTTAGCAAACTCTGGACAATTGGCAAAATATTCCTTGAGCCTACGCCAAACTTCTACTGGGACTAACTTTCTACACGTCATATCTGGGTCAAGTCTATCATGAGCTTCACAGAGAATATCTTCATTAAATTTAAAGCTTTCTTCTTCTTTAGACAGAGCTTCTTCTGTGGTTACTGTATTTTCTTTCTCTTTTTGCCCTTCTTCTTTGGCACTAGAAATTTCTTTTTCTTTCAAACCATTTTCTACAGAAGGTTCAACATCAGTTGAATCTCTCTTATCCTCATCATTTTCTCCAAGCTGTTCTAAAACCATTTTCTTCCATGATCTAAACGAAGCTTTACCGACCCAGTAACTAGGACCAGAAATGACATTTGGTTTGGTCATGCTGCCGAAAACTTTATCATCTTCCATCATTCTTATTTTTGTCCTAATCACATGGCACTGTTGCTGGACACAAAGCATACATAAGCTATCTCCTCCAATTAGTCTTTGTCCTCCTTCATACCTATTACATAAACTTTCACTTCCATTTAAGTTGACAAATTTCAGTTTCATAGCTGCTGCGGGAGACAATTTGTCATGTTTGCATAATGAAGGTTTATTGTCTATTGGTTCTGCTTTAGCTGGATCAGTAAGCCATGAATTCAGCCATTTTAGGCTAATCCATTCTCCTTCATTGACCTCCAGTTTATCAAAGGCTAGTTTCTGATACGTTTCTTTTATTTCTTCTTGTTTTTCCTTTCCACTTTCTATATTCTGATCTCTAATTAACATTAATTCAGACACCCAATTTTCAAATGTTTCATTGTCTTTAATGACATAGTCTAACACATGAGCTGGTAGAAGTTGTTGAGCCTCTACCTTACTATCAGTACTACAGGCATTTTCTTCATTTAGTGTATAGACCAACATGTATGCATTACGTGATGAATGATATCCTTTAGGACATCTGCCTTTTTGTTTACCGCCTGTCTCTTCTGGATCGTCCTCGGTACCCAACTGAAGCTTACTTCCCTTCATTTTCTCTATTTCCTCATCATTAAATTTATACCAGTTTTTACTGTTGATATCTCTGATATGTGCAATATAATGTCCACTGTAAGCAGTGGGACCACGGTGTATCAATACAGCTGTAAGATTGTATGTAACAGAATTCCCGTCAACACCTTCAGCAGTGGCTGAATCGCCAGCACAATTATTCACAGTCAAATATTTTGTCATATCAATTTGTTCAGGAAACTGAATAAAGCTGTTCAGTTTCTTTTTCATTCCAGTTTTCTTGTCAAAAACAAATCGTAAAAGTTGTAAATTGAGAACAGGTGGAAGGTACTTTAAATGTATTTTTCGTGAAGCATTCTGTTTACTATTGCACGAAGAACACATATACTGGTTATCTCCCTCTAATTTCTCTTCCTGTAAAAAATCTTTTAAAGATTCGTCTAAAGTTTTATGACCTTTTATACTTAAATCCAGTTCATAGAATGTTGATGGTCTTTCAGATTTTGTCCCACATCTATTACAAGTAGTAACGTATGCATATTCTCCCCTAAACTGATTTTGAATAACATTTCGCACACATGCATCCTTTTGTCTAGATAAGGCATCTTCTAATAATGTTAAAAATAGATTTGAAAATTCCTGAGCGTCTTGCTGCTGACCAGCATCTAAACCTAAATGTGTTATGAAGTCTTTAGGATCTAAATATCTTCTCTCAGATAATGAAAGTAAAGCAAATAATGCTTGAAGATGACCCCCAATGGAAGAAGGTGACCATTCTGCTGTTACATCTCTAGTCACATGTTCATCTGGTTCTCTGAATTTGTAAAGTGCATTTCGGATAACAGGATTATGAAACCATAACTGAAGAAATGTGTTTACATAACAGGTGGCTCCAAGATTTTTGAGTCCAACAAACATATCATCATCCCGCCTCTCATAATTTGGATCTTCAATTTGGTGCCAATCATCATCATCAATTTTCCCGAACCACACTCTTTCTCCTATTGCATTGAGACAAAGGGGATTTCCTTTGCAGTTCCGTTTACAAGATCCTAACGGACATGGTTTTAAGTTCAATCTGTATGCTGTCCGAACATGGTCAAACGTGACATTATCAGGATCAGTTGTTTCTGCCCATTGCCAAGCTGCTTTATCAAGCTGAAACTTTGAAGGCATCTTCAAAAACCTGAAATATATAGTATTATGTCTATTAGTCAACATTCTAAAACCAGTGATTATGCTAGCATCCTTAATAAATCTTACATATAAAACAATCAAAGTTAGAATCAGGCAAAGTAAGTTCTTTGACCTCAGTATTCTGTGATCAGACAATAACAGTACTGTATTTCAAGAGTTTTCATGGGTAATTGTAGATTTGAGGGTTGCAAATGAAGTTTTACTATCATCCTAGAGTTAATTACAATGTTTAGAAGGCTCGCAGTCTTTTCAATGTGTTTTTCCTTATTTTAATTTATCCTCAATTTCAATGCAAGAATATAAACTTCCAGTTAAAAATGTATCCTAAGCTTTTTGAGAAAAATCATTTTTATTAGATTTAACACCCAAAAAAAAAATTTATTGCTGAGAGCAAGCATATATATAGCAACTTGAATGCAAAACGTAGATCCTGTTTTAACACAACAAGGTTTGACTGTGTTGTGTCCTTTCTTTGAATGTATTGACATCAATTAATTATATACATGTATACTGTGGATTCATTAATATTTATTGGGTACCAATTTTTGTGGATTTCTAGGTACAAGAGAACCACGAATTTAAATGTCCAACGAATTACAAATTTTCTATAGGAATGAGTGCAGACTTTGTCAAATCCATGAAAGCAAATATCTACGAATATGTAAGTTTTCCTTAAACCACGGAAATTGATACCCATGAAAATAAATGAATCTATAGTACTGTAAATTCAGAAATTATTGTGAAAAATGCGACAGGGTAAGGCTTAAATTAAAATATTGTTTGTTTGCAGTTTACCGACCGACCCTTGAAAATCCTCCCGATTGTGAAAATTTTATTGCTTTAAATTTGAAGAATTTTTTTTTTATTACTTCTATTGACGCGATCCGGAACTTTGGGTCCTTTCCGGAAATGATTTAAAGTCTGGGTCAATTACGCATTTCAAGTTCGGTTTTTCTTAGCTTCCCGTCAAGCGTTCATGTGACCATTTAATGATAAAGCACATGGAAATTGTTTACAGGTATCCATGAAGTCACGGGGAAGTACTTTATGCTGTCGTCTCGTGTCAATTTTAAGACAAATAACAAACAAAAAAGTTTATTAGTAAACTGTTTATACAGATTCAGGCACATGTAATGATGTGTGATGATATCATTGACGATGATACAGCGGATATTCATAACTGACACGATAACCATTCTGTCTCAAACAAATCGGGTACAGAATCTGTGGAGCCTGACTTTATGGAACCAATTTCAGTGGTTAAATAATTCGACAGCAGCTTGAAGTATGGCATATTTTCTACAAATCGTTGTGAAGACGACAAAGATGAAACCACTCCTCTGTGACTTAAATCGTCATGGATATCTGTAAACACGCCTGTACGGAGGAAGGGCTCATTTGAAATGTTAATGGATATAGATCATGCCAAATCAATAAGAACGACCCTAACTTCACAAAGATGTAGAGAAAATGAATGGTTAGCTTGAAAAATAAATATACTCTCTCTATATTAAATCTATCTTTGATTGCAATGAGTATGCTCCTTTAGGATAAGGGGGGCTGCCCCACTCATTGCAATTATTCTCTTTCTTACAATATTAAATATACCCAAACTGTGTGGCCTGTGTGAATTCAATTAAAACATGTCCTTAGGAGCTATGCTGCCAATTTTTTTTAAAGCATTAAAAACATTTCAGTACAGACCATTTACTTTTAATGGGGTGCTATGGATTTCACCCCAAACTTTAGATTTCTTTGGTTTTCATTAAAGCCTGGCAAAAATATAACCTCATCACATATAATTAAATATTGGTAGAAATATGAAAAAAGTCGAATGTCTTAATACTTTTTTTTCAAGTTGTCTTTTTTTTCAATTGAGGAAGATTCAATGGTTATTTTTTTATTATTAAAAATACACTCTAGCAACTTTACCTGACCATATAGGAAAATAGGTATTTAGTCGGATCTTAACACGTACTTGTGATTTGGTTAAAACCGGTTTTGTTCAAAATATACGAAGAAATGTTGAAATGTTCAGGACTTTTATTTAAATCCGTATTTCGGTAGGATGGTGCAAGCATACGATTTTTATTGCGTCTTACACTTTGAGAAGCGAATAATCTTCAACTACTTTATTCAAATATTGTGTAAAAACGTTAATTTTGAGCTAAGAAAGTCAAGTGGCTCGAGTATTTTTCTGAGGAAGTTTTAAAAAATTGCAAAGAAATATTTTTACATTGGATTAGCTTTCATTAGTCTTAACTATCTATAGATTAACAACTTTTGGTTATATTTATAATTTAGAATCATCATTGAAAGTGGGGGACGATTTCGCAGATAATTAATTATATTGATGTGCCATTTGTATGCATAATATATATAATTATTTGCTATATTGTGATGTTCACACTTGAATGAACTTAGTGTCTTTGTTCTTCATAGCATCCCAAAATATTTTATAGATTCTTGTACAACACAGCTTGACCTCCAAAACATTGTCTCAGATTTCCAAAAACATCAATAGAACAAATTTTATACCTAATTGAATTTAGTGGTCTCTTATGAATTGATGTTGCAAACTTCATTGAAGATTTATGAGAGAATGAAATACAATAGGAAAAATCTGAGACACGGTTTTGAAGGTCAAACTGTGTTGTGCAAGAATCTATAAAATATTTTGGGATGCTATGAATAACAAAGAAGCTAAATTCATTCAAGTATGGACATCACAATATGGCAACTAATTACATAACAATTAATTATGTAATAATTATGTCATAATGAAATTATCACAATTTGAAAGATTAATCCTTCTTTCTTTTGGTACCTCATTTATAAAATTTAAAGAAAGATGAGTGGAATTACATCAGTTTAAAGAATGAAAAATCTTTGTATTGTGCTACCTTAAACAGGATTTTTCTCAACATTGTAAAAATTAAAATCGCATTTTAGTCTAAAATAATAAGAAAATTGCAATAATAAATGTATGCAATAATTTCTGAATTTACAGTAATAAGGGCCTAGTGAAATACACTTTACCTATGGGAGCTTTAATCAGAATATTGTCTCATGTACATTTACTGAATACCCATTCATTACTTTGAGCATTAGACAGGAATTCATTAAATCAATTTATAAACTTAATAACAAGTTTTTTTTTTAAGTACCTTCAAAACAATATTTTTAGACATAAATAATATATACATGTATACTATGATAAATCATATTTACTTCCAGTCAATGACATTTTCAACATATATATATATATATATTTCTTTAAGATCACAGTAAAACACTTTTCAAAGCTCAAAGAATCAGTGCAAACACTTTTACAGGAATCAGCATGAAACAACCAACTATAAACAGGTTACACTTCTGAGTGGAGTGACGTCACTGGACTAAATGACAGGACCAGAATGAAAATGCTAATTACTTTTTTATTTCTCAAGGTTATCTCAAATTTAATATGTTATCAGATTATAAGATTTTATAATTTTTAAAATACATAGATTTAAGAAAAAATATAGAATTATTTTTTAAAAGCTTTTGAAAACATGACCTGACCAACGCTGACAATTACAGGACCAACATTGACCATGACAGCTGGACCAAATGAAAAAAATGTTAATGACTTTTTTTTTTCTCAAAGGATTTTTATCAAATTTGAAATGTCTTTTAAAACATTAATTTTTAATAAAAAACTATAAAAAAAAAATCAGAAAACATGACATGAAAAATGCTGACAATGACAGGTCACAGGACCAAATTCAAATGCTTTTTTTATTTCTCAAATGTTACTCTCAAATTTAAAATATAAGATTTCATCTTTTAACAGTCAGGGGACTTACTTAAATAAGTGATTTTCTAAATCACTGATTCAAGTAACATTATTTCCATAAAGGTTGGAAGTTAGAGTTGTCTTTAAGAATCACCTATTTAAGTAGTACAAATTAATCACTAGAAGAAGTGATTTAATCTTATTGTAGCTTTAAATATAGAATACTAATGATCCAGGGACTAATTATGTTTCTAAACTTATCAGAACCAACATCTGTGTTGTCTAGGATGACCAGGTCATTTCAGGTGATGACCTTGTACTGAATCTAGGATAATGACATAAAAATCACTTGTTTAAGTATCAGACCTCAATTTCCTTCTCAAAAATCACTTCTTTAAGTATCATTCTTTTAATAACCCCCACTAATTTCAACACCCCCGAACAGTGGAATTTTTATCACGAACAGTAGAATTTTATTACATAATCTGAAAGATGAAACCTTGAACTTCACAGGAAAAATACTCCCACTGCTGGGAAAAATCTTTTAAGAAAGTATCAGTTCATTATGTAAAGCCATTATTATAGCATTTTTTCAACTAAAATAGAATTTTCAGCTAAATGATAGCATCAAAGGCATAAACCTTGCTACTTAAAAGAAGCAAAAAGTTCATTTTTTTTTATTTTACTAATTAAAAGATATTATTTAAACCTATGTGTTTAAAATTTTGAAAAAACTACATAATCCCAATTTGTGACAAAACCTCGAATTTGCTACTCAAATAAGTGATTTAAAAATCACTTATTTCAGTAAGTCCCCTGACTGTTTAATACATAAATTTAAGAAAAAATATGAAATTTTTATTTTCTAAAGCTTGGGAAAATATAGTCCGAATAATTATGACGTCTTGAAAGGCTATTATAATTTTTTTCTTTGACGCCTTACAAGACGTCATAATTATTTGGACTAGGGAAAATAATGACAGGATAAATCTCAATGACAGTGCCAAATGAAAATGCTAACAACCTTTTTATTTCTCATGATTAAACTCTCAAATTTGAAATGTAATAAGATTCAACCAATTGATATATAAATACAGTAAAAATATAGAAAAACAAGTATTAAAGCTTGCGGTTATGTGACCTGACCAACCAGAAATTATTCTACCCAATATAAATACATTTGTATACATGTATTTCCTGAACCCTGTTGATTTGTCTTGTTTAAATTGTTTTGATTAAAAAAGTATTGTTCTTTTATGTCAGTTCACTAAATACCAAATATTCTAAAACGAAATCAGCACATAAGCAAACTTGTATTTTTTATGAATGGATATGTGATGCTACTTTCACAACGAAACTTTTAATATCAATGCTGGTTTTTTTCGGACCAGAAATAATGTTTTCATTTGTGTAATCAAAAGCTGAAACTTTTCATAAGATAAGGAAAGAATATTTACTATTTTTCTGAACATGTAAGGGGAAACAATGTCATTTCAAACGACGATTATAGTCATTCCCGCCTCAGATTCAAGAGTGAAGAGTTCTGTCCCTTTCTAATTTTTCGGGTTGATCAAGGTCAGATACATGCTTTAAAAAGATTGAGCTTGATTCATCACTCATATATTCTGGTCGAGGACGACAATAAACTGGCCGCTTTTCGAAACATGTTGTTCAATGTTTAGTAAGGCTAGTTTGCTTGGATGTTGTTTTCAGTGGATCACATCCATGCAACGTTTTGGAATGAAATATAGTATGGAGAATGTAATGGAATATTGAATGGAAGATTGAACGGAATATGGAATGGATAATGGGCTGAATGGAGAATGGAATGGAGAATGGAATCCTAAATGGAATATTGAATGTAACGGTTACGATGAATGGTAAATATGAAAATGGATGGAATGGAATATGGTGAATGGAATATGGTGAATGGAATGGAGAATGGAATGGAGAATGGAATGGAGAATGGAATGGAGAATGGAATGGAGAATGGAATGGAGAATGGAATGGAGAATAGAATGAAGAATGGAATGGAGAATGAAATGGAGAATGGAATGGAGAATGAAATGGAGAATGGAATGGAGAATGGAATCTGGAATGGAGAATAGAATGGAGAATGGAGAATTGAATGAAGAAATCCGAATCACGGAGAATGGAATTGAGAATGGAATAGAGAATGCAATATGGAATGGAGAATGGAATATGGAATGGAGAATGGAATATGGAATGGAGAATGGAATATGGAATGGAGAATGGAATACGGAATGGAGAATGGAATATGGAATGGCGAATGGAATATGGAATATGAAATGGAGAATGGAATATGGAATGAAGAATGGAATGGAGAATGGAATGGAGAATGGAATGAAGAATGGAATGGAGAATGGAATGAAGAATGGAATGGATAATGGAATGATGAATGGAATGGAGAATGGAATGAAGAATGGAATGGAAAATGGAATGGAGAATAGAATGGAGAATGGAGAATGGAATGAAGAGGTCCGAATCATGGAGAATGGAATGGAGAATAAAATATGGAATGGAGAATGGAATATGGAATGGAGAATGGAATATGGAATGGAGAATGGAATATGGAATGGAGAATGGAATATGGAATGGAGAATGGAATATAGAATGGAGAATGGAATATTGAATGGAGAATGGAATACGGAATGGAGAATGGAATATGGAATGGAAAATGGAATATGGGAATATTGAATGGAGAATGGAATATTGAATGGAGAATGGAATATAGAATGGAATATGGAATGGAATATGGAATGGAGAATGGAATATAGAATGGAATGGAGAATGGAATATGGAATGGGGAATGGAATGGAGAATGGAATGGAGAATGGAATACGGAATGGAGAATGGAATATGGAATGGAAAATGGAATATGGGAATATGGAATGGAGAATGGAATATTGAATGGAGAATGGAATATAGAATGGAATATGGAATGGAATATGGAATGGAGAATGGAATATGGAATGGAATATGGAATGGAATATGGATAGGAATATGGAATGGAATATGGAATGGAATATGGAATGGAATATGGAATGGAGAATGGAATATAGAATGGAATGGAGAATGGAATATGGAATGGGGAATGGAATGGAGAATGGAATGTAGAAGGAATAGAGAATGGAACGGAGAATGAAATGGAATACCGGGAATGGAGAGAATGGAACGAAAATGGAAAGCAACAAAATGGAATCAAACAAATTCGTCATTGGTCATTTCTGGCATAAACATTCATTTGACTCAATTACATTAGCATCACATTTGGATTATAGCTCTTCATCTTTTATATAAGCTTTGGATTTGAAATATTTTGGCCACGAGCATCACTGAAGAGACATGTATTGTCGAAATGCGCATCTGGTGCAAGAAAATTGGTACCGTTAATTTTATTTCTAAATAAACTGATATATTTTCAATCTGATAAATTGTTTTAAAAAAAGACAGAAGAAAGGTTTTCTTTAGTCTGAGACTACTGTCACACTTTTTTCAATTCAATTTTATTTTAAGTCGATATTCAACAAAACTTCATAACACAAGCTCAAGCGAGCTTTTAAAATCGACTGAATAACAAAATATATACATACAAAAGTCATGAAAAGCACACAATTCTAAACATACAGTGCAGATACCATAGATGACATATAAAAGTTAAAAGCATAGTATGCTCCATTTTTTTTCGAATTGGTTAAAAGATGTTTCCATTTGAAAATGGTTCGACAGCTCATGCCAGACTAGTATATGGTTTATAGTCTTTAGCACAAGACTGTATGGTCAATTATCGGTGTACTGCCGGATATTTTTTTTAAGACACTAATGTTTATATCCCTCATAGTTTGTTGAAAATGGTATAAAATTGGAAAAGTTCGACAAAAACAACTATAATAGTACTATATACATGTACATGTAATGTCTCTGCAGTCGGTAATTGGAAAATATGTTTACTCTTTCTCTATCAGCATACTTACTTTTTTAATCCTCTTCGTGTTCTTGAAGATATAAGGCACCAACAACGGACCTCCAACTCGTTCTATCTGAGTCCAGGTGTAACCATGTTTTTTTTTAAATCTCTGCTGGTATATCTCTTCTCCATGTGCCTTTATGTCTTCCAGACTTTCTTGTCCCTTGTGGTGTCCACGTCAGCACTTTTTTCACATGCCTTGTTGTTATCCATTCTGAATATGTGTCCAATATATTTCCACCGCCTTTTCGTGATCTCATATATATTTATATACTATATTCATCACACCGGTTCTTTCTGATAGCTCACTGCTTGAAATTACAATTGATGTTAACAATGCATCTCTAACAGCGTCCTTCAAATCCTCTAACTCGATTTTCTGTAGAACTTGTTAAGTTTAATTCCATGTTTCTGGACCGTATAGTAGAACTGATCTAACATTGCTCATATATAAACAATCTAATTTTAGTCTTTCTAGAAATTCTGTTGATTTTTCATAAGAATGTTCTTTAGACTTTTGAATGCAGTAGCTGCTTTACCAGATTTTACCAATACGGATGTTGACTTCTTAATTCTTTGATATTTCCTTCTGCATTAACTCTACTACCAAGATAGTTGGACGAATTAATTATTTACTCAGTTACTATAAACATACATGATAGCACCATTCGATGACTGCCTTTAATTGAACTCAAGCTACACATATAAAAACATGGTATGGTTTTTTTTTTCACAAATACATGTTACAACTATCACAATAGGGTTTGTAGTCATCAACATGTGAACATTGAAACAAATTAAATGATTTATTTGGTGTAGATTCCAATACAAGGATAGTCTTTTTTTGGTCGCCAAACAAAATAAGAAAATCTAGACGGCTTTCTGCAAAAATCTGTTATTTATTTATACATTGATTTGATGACATTACATACATTTATTCAAATGCAACAAAAACAAACTACCGGCAGTTCGGTAAACAACATCACCGTTCAAATTAGGATGTGAGATCCCGTTTATAATAAGTTTTCCACAAGTACCGAACCAAAATCTTTGATTCTATTGAAATAATTTAGTAAAGGTTTTAAGTTGTGTTATAAAAGAGGGACGAGAGATACCAGAGGCACATTCGAACTCATATGAAGAGTTGTCCCATTGGCACTCAGGCATACCACATCTTCCGAGTATATTTTATCAAATATCGAAAATAAAGTGACAACGCCATGGCTAAAAAAAGAAAAAGGCAAACAGACAACTTCTAGAACACAAGACACAACATAGAAAAACCAAAGACTAAGCAACACGAACCCCACCAAAAACTGGTGTTGATCTAAGATTCTTCGGAAGGATACGCAGATCCTGCTCAACATGTGGCACCGTCGTGTTGCTCATGTTATTACAATTCCGGTAAATACTATTTGCCTAAGTAGGTATGTCACATTCTTGAAAAGGGAACGGATTGTAGTCACGACATATAAGGAAAATATTCGATCACTGTAAAACGGATATTCTATAATGGAGTCAGCCAAGGGATGATTTCAACTTCACCATTTGGAACTCTTGGTAAAAAGCTATAGCTTTCTTGTGAGCAGCAAATTATAAACCTCTATAAAAAAAATCATAATAGGAAGTACAAGCTCAGGAATATTGTATCAATTGGGAGACAAATACTTCGTATTCTCAGATCTGCAGTGACATCACAACATGTAACTGACCAATAAATGATTAGCATTTTTGTTATGTAAACAATGTTGAGAGGTGATGCGGATAAGATTCCTCTAGATTTTATTAGACTATTAGTCTATAGACTTATTGCAAATTAATTTAATTGATATATATCGTAACCAGTTGAATATAGTAATTTTACTCTTTTAATACTGTTAAAGACACTATATAATATCTCTATTTTGATTTTTAACATACTATAACCTCTGGTTAAAAAATAATCGGCAATATAAATAATCAGTAATCCCCTTCAAATAGATGAAAAATCTAGAGGATTCCGGATGACATCACCTCCTGACAAATGTAAATGCCAGGATGTCCGGATCTGAGAATGCAAGCGCTGTGTAATGTTGCTACATAGAAATGGAGAGTTCACTGAAAAGACTTTTCAACCGACTCTTATTGTCAATTTCTAGACGTAAATTAAGATATGCGGCAGCTTTTATCTTTAGTTCGATGGGATAGATGCATTCAACATGTTGAATGATTTTTTGCAAGGTAGAATTTATCCCTCTCTAAGACAAGATACTTGTATTTACGTTGGCCATTCTTTTTTTTATAAACAAAGCAATAGAAATTCTTTCAATTTGCCTTCAAAGTTTAGTTTGGAATGGAGAATAATTGTGTAAAGTCAAATGTTTAAATATAACGAAATCGTTGACTAAATTTAATTTTCCACGTTTCCAATCCCTTTCATCTTTACGGATCACTCAAGTTCTGAGTTCTATCTTAAATCTAATCAGGGATTTATAACGGCAGTTTCAAATGGGCGCATTTGGTGCTCATTGGAAGACCTACACACTCCGTGTCGACAAACTGATATTTAATTTTTAATCATTTCTTGATGTCAAAAACAAAACGTAACAGTTATTCGGTTACCGGGACTACTATAGTACTCGCAGATAGTCACAGGTTATACGTAATGTGATCAGATTATTTTAAGTAGACAAATCAAGTACAGCCCAAATATTCAAAACGCACGAAAGATGCAGAGTCGATGTAAACAAACATGGAAAGTTTCACGTGGACTCAACAAAGTATCAAAACTTGTGAAAAACTCGTTGAATCATGCTTGAAAAAGCATAATATTTGTGTACAGCGGCTTGTTCTTTGTAAAAGAAACAGGGATCTCAAAAATGGTGATGTTTCCATGCCAACAGGTCTTGTAAAAGCTGTTTCGGTAGAGGTACAGTGCGTTAAAATAGACAAATTGAATAATTCGATCTGAACGGACCCGACATGCGTCTAGAAAAAAAAAACAAATAGGCATGTCTATGAAGATAACTCGGACCGAATATAATCATAACTCACAACTACATATTGACTGTGAATAGATTGTTTTCTTGGTTCAATGGTCAATGTTAAGCTTAAAGTTAATTTTGGTTAATCAGATGCATTGTACTATACACAATGGTATCGGGATTGTTCGCCCTGATTACATGTTCGCCCTAGGTTCGTTCGCACTGAGTTTGTTTGCCCTGGTAATCCGTTCGCCCTGGGTTCGTTCGCCCTATTTTCATTTATGATATGTATATATGTTACATTAATGAAAGAAATATATATTTATAAATATTAAAATTTATGTATATCTATTAACAGTTAAATACAGAATATTAATTAGATAAAATTCTTGGCTGCATTGTTACACTTTATTTTATAATTACTTTTAATTACTGTTGATTGAATTTTTATTGCTGATTAGGTATGATTTGAAATCTTTGATATCCCTGATTGGTATTGTAATATCTGTGATTATTCCGGGAACGTCACGCACAAACCTTCGGGACAATTACTTGTTACGTAACTTCGCTACAGCGATACCAATTGTATATTTGTCAGCCATTATTAAATTACTATCTGAACCATCAAGTCTTGCTCAGATCTTTCAATGGCGACGAGGATGAAAAACAAAGAAGGAAGCAGTGTTTAGCAGCGCAAATAAAGAGAAAATTTACCGGAACACAGAATTGAAAGAAGATAGTGCTAAAACAAGGAATTAAAAGAAGATACTGATAAAATAAAGATTATGGACCGAGGAGAGCCCCAGCAGATAACGGTAATTACGGAAACTAGAAATTTACGATCACAACCGTTTCTACAGTCGGATGATCAGATATCTACAGGAAAACATTGGGAAGAATGGATGGAAAGTATAGAGAGGGAATTTAGATATTTCAGAATAACAGAACCTGCGGATAAAAAGGATGCATTAATCATTTTTGGAGGAAAAGATATTTCAAGATTGGAAAGAAGCCTAAGAGATGAAGAAGGAGAAGATGAGTATAAAGTATTAAAGAACAAACTAAATAAATATTACTTGCCAAAGAAGAACAAACATCATGCCAGGTATTTATTTTTAAAAATGAAGCCATTTAGAGATGAATACACAGTAACATATGTAATGAGACTGAGAGAAAAGGCACATGAGTGTGAGTTTGAAGCTACATGCGACGAAAGAATATTGGAACATTGTATTCAAACCATAACCAATCAGGATTTGATAAAGAGGGCTATAAGCAAAGGATGGAATTTAGATAAATTCGTAGAAGAGGCAGGACAGATGGAAGACACATGTTTACAGATGAAGGATATGAAAGGAGATCACAGAGACATAGGTACAAGTTCCATAAATAAAGTACAAAGCAACAGGTCAAGATATAATAGGTCACAGGATTATATAAACAAGTCTAATTGTGGTTATTGTGGATTTGAACATTGTGAGGGAAACAAATGTCCTGCATATGGTAAACAATGTAGAAACTGTGAGAAATATAATCATTTTGCATCAGTATGCAGAACGGAAAAGAAAAAACAACAGTACAGAGCTGGCAATTTTAGACGAGAAGGAGGAAGTGTAAAGAAAACAACGGAGGACACGATTGATACAGATTCGAATACAGATATATCAGATTATGATGAAGATGAAGATTATTTTGGAGGAACGACCAAACATATAATGAAAGTACGAAAGGTAACGAACATACAAGGCAGTAGAGACATGGACAAAACAGTGACAATAAGAATAGACGAAGTAGATGTGAAGGTGGAACCTGATAGTGGCGCTGATGTAAACGTAATGGATGAAAATCAATTTGTAAAATTTCAGAGCAAAACATACGGCAATCCAGTATTAGAAAAGAGTAAAATCAAGTTGAGCACACTGCAAAATTCATTACCAATCAAGGGAGAATTTAAAACTATCATAAGAAACAAAACATGTGGCACAGAGACAAAATTCATTGTGGTAAGAGGAAAAATCAATTCTCCACCCTTACTAAGCAAATCCATTCTGATTGAGCTAGGGATGATACAGATTAGAACTGATGGTTCTTTTGTAAAGAAAAACCAGTTGAGAATACCATACAATAGACCACCTTTCAACTCTAAGAAACTTGCTATTGATAAGGGATTTAAACACTACCAAGTCACACCAGGACGCCAAATAGCAAATACAGAAGTGAACTTATTTAGAAAACCCATGAACAAAGCACAGCAAATAACAAAGTTAAAAAAGAAAAACACTAAAACAGCTAAGCAGGAGATTAATAGAAGATATCACTCAAACTTATATGAGGAGATAAATGAAAGAGACAGACGATGCAAGGAGAAAATCAAAGGGTATGCTGAAAACAGAAACAGGAAGATGAAGAAAATGGGCCCCCCGCAAGACATGCGCGGGAGGGGGCAGTAGACATACAAAATTATGGGCCCCCCTCAAGACAGGCGCGGGAGGGGGCGGATAAAGAGAACTTTGGAAAAGTCAGGAAACCAGGACTGAAACATAAAGCAGAAGAACCAGGAGACCGATACAATTTAGTGAACATTAAAGAGACTATTATAATTTATACAAATTGAGAAAGTGAACATCTATATTTTATTTATTACAAAAACATTAGTGAACAATACAGATACTGTGATAATTTAATTAATGTAAACAAACTTTATTTTACACATTTTAATTTACATTTATAAAGTCATTTTCTAATTCAAAGTTAAGGAGGAATGTAATATCTGTGATTATTCCGGGAACGTCACGCACAAACCTTTGGGACAATTACTTGTTACGTAACTTCGCTACAGCGATACCAATTGTATATTTGTCAGCCATTATTAAATTACTATCTGAACCATCAAGTCTTGCTCAGATCTTTCAGGTATATGAATTGCCTTTGATGGATTAATAATAATGAAAATAACAATTTTCTCAAATAAAATAGTCAGCTTGGATGGGTAAAAACACTGGTGTACAAATTGTTAGGCATGAACTTATAACCTAGTAGCATATTTGGCGAAATTGTAGACTGACTTCAACATATTCAATTAAATACACACAACACAACACTATAATAAAAAATAAAAATCAGGGCGAACATACCCAGGGCGAACAGGTATCGGGGCGAACGGTCTCAGGGCGAAACGGAACTAGGGCGAACAGTAACTAGGGCGAACCGAAATCAGGGCGGATGGACCCAGATTCATACACAATACACCTTATCGCTATTTGTCTGCCATTACTGGATATCACACAGGTTCCCGTAAAATTTTGACGTCATTAAACAAAATATCTGACGCCACAATGGAAAAACGCAATTGTTGTATGCGTCAAAAGTTCAAGCAGCTGGGTCAGCCTGTATTAACAATAAGGTGTATAAAAATAAAGGGTCTCACTAATTAGCGAAAAGAAGCATTAAGAAGCGACAAGAGGCGGAAAAAGGTTGCTTAAAAAATTATGGTATTTTATTGTTGGCATTGATTGCATTATAGTGTAAAACCATTCAAACAGGAAAACCAACGGTCTAATCTATATTAAAACGAGAAACAAGTATGAATTACATAAACAGCAAAAACTACTGTTAATTGTACATCAGATCCCTGACTTAGGACAGGTGCAAACATTTGCAGTGGGATTAAACATTTTAATGGTACCAAATCTTCTCCCCTTTCTGAAACAATGGTATATTATAACATCACAACATAAAAAATCACACTATAAAAAATCTGACAGCTCATGAATAAAAATGAATCCACAGTTCTTGTAGGTTAATAGCACTATGCTTCTGATCTGATACCACAAGCAAACATTTGACTCCAATGAATTCTAAATATATTTGGACAGCCTTTCTGTGAAATAATGTTGACTATTGTAATGTTGCCATCTGATAGCTGAATCAGCTTATTGATACGCGGATGAATTCTAGGTGTATTTGGACAGCCTTAATCTGAGGAATGCTGTTGACCTACATGTATGTAATGTTGTCATAATTTTCATTATTTTTGCAGGAAAAAAAGGCAATTAAAAATGAACTTCTTCAGATACTATCTGAACAAAAATGGAAGATATCAAAAGTTACCTCCCCTTCTTATTGCTTTCTGGCATTCCATTATCACCAAGAGACCATGTACAGAAATATTTTATCAGCAGTATTGAATAGTGATTTCTTGTCCAGAAGATGTGGAAGTGATGACAAAAGAGTAGTTTTATTAAATGTTGGGTTACAAGTTAATGAAAAACAGACTATAGATGATTTAAGATGTGCAATACTGTTACAGCATGTTAGTCACTTACTGTCTGGCAATGGGTAAGATTTTAATTAGAAATAAAGTGAACTTTTTTGTTTAGAGTCAATCAACTGGCAGCTAAATCCTGCTGTGTTGTTGAGCCATTGGTGCCTTTGGGCTGTTTTCTGCTTTTTGGTCATGTTGTAATGACATATTTCACGTTTCCATTCTCAATTTTATTATTTATAACTTTATCAATAAAATTTAATAATGGTGCATTGTGGATTCAATTTACTTGTTTGATTCATTTTTTGTGGAATTTTTTAGTGAAGGTAAACCACTTATTTGAATGTTTAATCAAATGCACATTTGTTAAAGTCTTCTTAACAGACTTTGGCACATCCATAAAAAATAAAATTTCTATATATAGCTAGTTCTTTAACTTTTACAAAAATTTCTTGTGAAACCACATGGTCAAATTTAACCAAACTTGGAAACAATCATCATTGCCAACTTGGGTGATCTAGTTTGAAAAATAAGTCTGATGCCCCCATTTGACAACCAACATAGCCAACATACAATGTAGATAACAAGAGTCCTGTGTCAGTCACATAGGTCTATGTGCAGCTGCAATAATGGACTCCATCCAACATTTTGGACAAAGATAAAACTTATTTTTTGATTGACCTTGTTTTGCTGATAATAAAAAATTCTGTTTACTTTTTGTTTTTTTCTTCTTCAGTTTTAAAAAGGTATACAATGTATAATGATAAATACATGTAAAAGTGGCAATTGTTTTACCTCATTGAGCAATTCAGGCTCCAAGTAGCCTCTATCTTTGATTTATCAGTCATTAATGCACCTCTTTTTTTATGGCCCTGCAACAAAGTTGTCGGTGCCATATAGTTTTACCCTTGTCCGAAATTCCGTCATTCTGCAACAAACCATTATAAGAAACCGAAATTACGGGCTTTGGACCTCATAAATTGTTGAAAATCACAGTTATACGGTTATTTTCTCTAAAGGTGTAATACCACCATTGATTTTCCCCTATTAGTCTTTGTTAAATTTTTTGCACTTTTCAAAAAATTATGTCGAATTTATCTTAGTTTCAAATAAAGAAATACTTGGCATGAGTAAAAGTTTATCCTGTCCAGTACTAAAGAAAAAAATTCACATAACATTTCATTGCATATAAGAAAATAACCATCACTGGAAGTTAACCAATCAAATTTCTCCCCTTATTTTATCTGTGTACAAGGTTTAGTCAGCATGTAACCTCAAGATTACAAAATATTCTATAGAAATCCCAAATAAAAAGATAATGGTGCTTTGAAATACCAAAGACATATGTTTATGACACAGAAATCTTTTACTGCAATAAAATATAGGATTAATTACCTACAACTGTCAAATTCAAGGGAATATTTTTTATGCCCCACCTACAATAGTAGAGGGGCATTATGTTTTCTGGTCTGTGCCTCCGTTCGTTCGTTCGTCCCACTTCAGGTTAAAGTTTTTGGTCAAGGTAGTTTTTGATGAAGTTGAAGTCCAATCCACTTGAAACTTAGTACCGGTACACATGTTCCCCATGATATGATCTTTCTAATTTTAATGCCAAATTATATTTTTGACCCCAATTTCATGGTCAACCGAGCATAGAAAATGAAAGTGCGAAGTTCAGGTTAAAGTTTTTGGTCAAGGTAGTTTTTGATGAAGTTAAAGTCATATCTACTTGAAACTTAGTACACATGTTCCCTATGATATGATCTTTCTAATTTTAACTCCAAATTAAAGTTTTGACCCCAATTTCACGGTCTACTGAACATGGAAAATTATAGTGCGAGTGGGGCATCTGTGTACTATGGACACATTCTTGTTTGGACCTATTTTCGTATACAACCGGATGTGACATACCATGATTTGGTGGTATTACACCTAAATTCTTTCAGATATTGGGATAATTTTTGGCACGTGAGTTAACCAAGATGAGTTACAGATCAAGTTTAAGTTTTGTTCTGCTCGGCTAATAAATGCCGAAATTACGGGCTATGGACTTTGATAAATTGTTGAAAATCACAGTTATACAGACTTTTTTCTAAACGCTTTCAGATGTTGGGCTGATTTTTATGCCCCACCTACGATAGTAGAGGGGCATTATGTTTTCTGGTCTGTGCGTCCGTCCGTCCGTCCGTCCGTTCGTTCGTCCGTCCGTCCATCTGTCCCGCTTCAGGTTAAAGTTTTTGGTCGAGGTAGTTTTTGATGAAGTTGAAGTCCAATCGACTTCAAACTTGGTACACATGTTCCCTATGATATGATCTTTCTAATTTTAATGCCAAATTAGAGATTTTACCCCAATTTCACGGTCCACTGAACATAGAAAATGATAGTGCGAGTGGGGCATTCGTGTACTGAGGACACATTCTTGTTGGTATGTGAGTTGCTCATAATGAGTTACAGATCAAGTTTAAGTTTTTGTACCACTACGCTAATTTTTGCCAAAATTAAGGATTTACTACTTTGAAAATTGTTGAAAATCACGGTTTTACACACTTTTCTTCTATACGCATCCAGTTTTTGAGCTGATTTTTGATACAGAGACTACCATCATGTTTGTGTCCACATGTGTTATTAAAATTGCAGATTTTTTAACTTTTTGAGACAGGGCCATTCGTGTCGCTTTGACACATCTAGTTTTTTTTTTTTTTCTTAAAGAAATAAAAGGTATAGATGTCAAATTGATTTGACTATTGATTCTTTTTTCAGATATCAAGTATCTTTCATACCTCAGGTGGTGTCTGGAGACAGAAAAGCAATATTTGAGAATGTTGGACTGGATGCAGAAAAATTGTTTACAGAGGAAGTTTCCGCAGAACAAAGATTTTCAAAGGTCTTAGAAAAATTCAATTTACAAAAAAATCGATATCTTATACATAAAGAAATAGTTAAAAACAGTAAATCATCAGAAACTGAAAGTGAAAGTAAGTCTAGTCAAACTGAGAGTGATATTGAACCATCTGACTTATTGTCTGATCAGAGTGAGACTAAATCCAGTTATACTGCCATTTGTAAATGCTTAGGATGGAAGGAAGAGAAAAGAGTTTTGTCTAATGGTCCAGAGAATGATGACATTTCTGTTGATTTTGAATTATGTATTAAGGAGTTCAACATAGGACTAGGGAAAGGAAGATATGAGAAAAGTTTGAAGGAGTTAACTCCAGCAGGTATAATTTTTTATTTTATATATAATAAAGATGTTTTTCAGTCTTTAGTTTTGGAATGTGTTTTTTTATTTCTGCAAATAAACTTTAAATTTAGATATCATATGACCAATGAAATACCAGGATTTTTCTCTACATTTACATCTACATGGGCAATCCGTAAAGAGTCGGTTGACTCATCACACGAATGTATTAGAAATAGTTGAAATTTAATGAAATTTTGTTCTTTCTATTATAATGTGCTGTTAAATTTATTCATCTGTATTTTTTTCAGTTTCTGGTAAAGATGACATGTGTACAGATTTAATGTGTGAAGTTATTCATCTTCAGGAACATACAACACAGGTATGAAGCTGTGCAACATAAATAATGAAGTTATCAAGAAAAGTTTTTACTGATTATTAAAGCTATACCCAGCTGTTGACAAGGGTTCATTGGTTTACAAAATGTACCTCTGTAACTAAATCACAATTTAGTGCCATTTTGGATCATGGTTAATCAAACTGACCTATCATATGTGATGCATTATCATATTTGCCACTTGGGTTTAGGAAATTTAGTATATTGTTAATATTTAGTTTGATTTTTACAAAGTTTTTTTTTACATTTCATAAATTCATATTATGTGAATACATTTTAAATTATATTTGTTACAGTTCTTGGAATTTTTAGTTAGTGGCAAAATGAATAGATAACCACACTTGTACAAAAAAACCTGTACAGAATCACCCGCTTATAGGAGGCCTTTTTAAGGACACTTCAACATTTTGATATTTGTCCCATTCAAAAGGTCACAATTTAAAACAGAAATGACATTGCTACATGATGTTGATATTCTTTATAAATGTACAATTATATCGAGATGAAATGCGGTCATAAAACTTTCGAGTCAGTTTTTTTGTACTCGTACTCGAAAATCAACCAATCAAAACATTGGATTTCATGTTTCAAGCATGATTTTTGTACTCCGAGCACTGAGCAAAGTTTTATGACTTCAACCCAAGAAGGAGAATGACACCTGAAAAACCTATTGTACCAGTAATTTGTTTTTTAAACTTTGTCACATAAGCGTTTAATTTCCAAACTGTATTACAATATTATTACTGCATCTTATTTTACAGCCCACTGGAAGTGTTATTGTAGTGCATTTAAATTCAGAGAGAAGATTTTATCACAAGCAGAAAGTTGATCTGCTATGGAGAGCATTATTTGGAGAACAAAATATTAGCCAGGTATTAAGAATGTGAGAAAGAATTATCTAACATTATTCATTATGTTATTATACCCTTGCTTTATGATTGGAGCTATATTGCATGCACTCTGTCCGTCTGTTTTTCCAACAATTATTCCATATCACTTTTCTTAGAAACTACTGAACAGAATGACTTCATATTTAGTCAGCAGCACACCATTGATGATGTGTGTGGGTGATTTTATTTTTCGGTATGTTACATTAATTATTTACATACATGACGTTATTTAATTGTCGTGGGGAAATTGACATGGAGAAATTTAAATAATATTAATAATATCATAAGAGTTTCATTGATAGAAAAGTGCAGTCTATGCAATTTGCCAAGGTCTAAACTGTACCAAGTGAAGACCAGTCATGATTAATTTTAGTAATGGCTACAATAGATCCATTGTCAATTTCAAATTCATTTATGATAGGGAAAAAATAAACGTTTTGTTAAGATTAGAAACAGTGGTATATTATTATTTACAGATTCATATTAACTATGGCTTAGTTTCCAGTAGACAAGGGAGCAGTCATAATAAAGCTTTGACAGCAGAAGAATTTATACAGTGAGTTTTAAAATTCCTTGTTGTATATTGATAGTTTTGTTTATTTCTAGCATTTACAAAAGAAATCATGCATGCATTAACCAATATTTTCAAGTGGTAAATTCAAATTTAATTAATCATATGAAGAATATGTACTATAGGGGCGCAAAAGTCCATAGTTTATAACTTAGTGTATCCTACATACTATACCATCTATAATACTAAAATTACGAGGTCCAATTTGTCAGCCGTCATCACGTAAAAACGATGAATCAAAGAATTCAACTTTATATATAACTAATATAGTACAAAGGTGTAGATTAAAAATTACACCACTCCAGGCCCTTTTGTTTTCCACGTAATTAATATTGCCAATAATTAAGAAGTTCCGGGTCAAGTCCGATACCGATACCAATAGTATATTCACCTGTTACCTATTACCTTATCTGTACGTTCCGCATCTGACAGGCGCACCAACAAACGGTGTATTCAGGATAAATATGCTATATACACGGGTCATAATCACAGGGTTGACACTACTAAATTGTCAAATTGTTACCTATTGTAGTATTTTAATCAGTAAGACTTTCTAAGATAACAATACGAATACTAAAAATCTGGACTAAAAATAAGGCGTATAGGTACAGTTTTCAATTTGTTAATATGCTATATACACGGGTCATAATCACAGGGTTGACACTACTAAATTGTCAAATTGTTACCTATTGTAGTATTTTAATCAGTAAGACTTTCTAAGATAACAATACGAATACTAAAAATCTGGACTAAAAATAAGGCGTATAGGTACAGTTTTCAATTTGTTAGCAGGCATGACGTAAAACAGCGAATCAAAGAATTCAACTTTATTTATAACTAATATAGGACAATGCTGTTGATTAAAAAATACTCAATTCCAGGACCTTTTGTTTTCTAAATAATTAATATTACCAATAATTGATAAGTTCCAGTTCGACGGGTTCAAACAAAGATTTGAAAGCAGAGAAAACTGTGTATCTTATAATCGGCATGACTTTATCAGATGACAATACTAATACTAAAATAAGGCTTGCACATAGTTAAATACTTTAATTCATTCAAGGACCCGCGATATCACGGGTGTGTTCTAGTTTTAGTGAAAATTCACAGGTATAGAAAATATATTACCAAAAAAATACAGCCAAACTATAGCATATAAGATATTTATTACATGATTTCAATATATATTTTAGAACAAGATTTCAGCAGATGAAAGAGGCTTCTGTTATGAAGTATGGAGACAAAGTCAACGGTATGTTCCAAAAATATTTATTTCCAGAGTGAATTATGTCATCAGTAAAATCACCTTATATAAAATTTTATAGAGAATGATATTTCACAGATTTATTCCAAATTGGTTAGTTACCTATTTCTTTTGAAATACTGTACATAAATTTAAAAATAAGAACTTGTATGATTTCCAATGAGATAACACTCCACCAGAGACCATATGATGTAAAAGTTAACTAACTATAGATCAATGTACTGCAATGAGCAAAACCAAAACTACATGGTAAGCTATAAAAGGCCCTAAAATGACAAATGTTTAACAATTCAAAGGAAAAAACTAGCAGCCTGATTTATATACAAAAATAATAAACAAAGAAGTTGGTTTATCGTCATATTATAGGGAGATCCTGATTAATGACTACAGTTTGATAAAATGAAGGGGAAAATGTGTTTGTTAGGCTCCCTAATTTGCTTTAAAAAATTGCCAATCTCCAGGTTTGACTAGAAAAGTAACACTTATTTCATTGTGTATTACACATAAATTTTGGATGTATGATGCTAAATTTTCTTAATATTAATGATAATGATTTTTTTTTTATTTTATAGGTCCTAAATGGGAGAATACTATTTTAAGATTGACAATGGCCAGTTTAAAATTTGAATTCCTTATGTCTATTCACAAAAATGTGGTTTGTATAGTTAAATAAACATAGTGTGTTAAATTGATCTCAATTTTACTAAAAATTGATAAAAATAATGTCTGAAAAATATCATAAAGAGCAAATTTCTATCAATCTGTAGGTATATTATGCTTGTTATTTACTGTTCTTTTATGTTTGAAGACTTTGACTTGTTTAGCCTGAAGTGTAATGTGCAGTAGCAGATAAAAAATTTGAATAAGAATATTTTTGTTGTTGAAAACATATTTTAAGGGGTAATTGATTGGTATTGATGCATTTTTCCTTTGACAGAAGAACATAGCCACCATCAATAATGATTTTTTCTCCTTATAAAAAGCATATCATCTCTTAGTAAAAAAAATCTCATGTTTTTTTAAAATATCCAGTAATTCATAACTTTACCTTACAAATTTATTTTTATAGCATTCTCAAATCTCAGTAATTTTCAGGAAAAATTAAATCTTTCTTAGACATGTATTGCAAGAACTATTCTTTAGCAATACCAGCAGAGATCCTTGAAAGCTCGTAGATTTTTATTGTGATTCACAAAACTGGTCACAGAATTATGGGGATATTAAAACTTAATTTTTTAAGCATAATAATGAACCTATCCTCTAATCTGAGTCTAGTTTCACATGTTTTAAATATTCCACAGTTGAAGTTAGATTTATCACAAGGCCAAGAATTTGGAGGAGGCATAGATAACAGAGCAGGGGCATTTGTGATGTATAACTGTGCTAGATTGGCTACATTAAATAAACATTTTGAAGACAATGTTTCAAAAGGTATGTTCATCTTTTTTTCTATTTACCAAATCTCCCTCAACTGTTTTCCATACATAGTGTATTGGTGTTGATGATTCAGTTAGTATCAGTAACAGCAATAAAAAAAATACAAGTGTTGAAACACTACTAATCTAAGGGGAAATTTTGATATTTGCAATGGATGTGCAGGGTATCCATCCACTTTGTAAGCACTCTCATCTATACAAGTCTTGATAGATTTTAATCATTGAATAACTGAAGGTGTTTTATATTAAAAATGCTTTTTTTTAGTTCAAAAACCAGAAATACAAGCAAATTAATCATTAAAGGATACAGCTGTTTTATGTATCCATCCATATTTAATGAGTTTTTTTTTTTAATGTTCCAGGTATATATCCACCATTACCAGAGATCAGCAGTATAAACTTTTCAACACTAAGAGAGGAGGTTTGTGATAAAATAACTATTAGTTTAGGTTATGCTAAAAACAATGTTCTCTGATTATTTGAAAGATTTCCAGATTTGGTCCAAGACCACAGTTTTTTCGTAGTGCATTTCTTTTAGACAACTAATGAAAATTAAAAAAATCCCACCTGCGCTTTCTGAATAATATTTTTACAGTGTGTTGTACTACTTTTGGGACAAATTATATCAAAATTATAGAAAACTTCATCAGCTCTAACTCAAAATATGGACACTTTTATGTTAAGGAGCTCTTGAAATCTTTTGACAGCTTCCGAAATGCTAATTTTTAACCTTTTTCAGCTGAACCAAATCACTACTTGACTTTCAAATTCATGACCCTAATTTTTATGCCCCCACCTACGATAGTAGAGGGGCATTATGTTTTCTGGTCTGTGCCTCCGTTCGTCTGTTCGTTCGTCTGTCCCGCTTCAGGTTAAAGTTTTTGGTTGAGGTAGTTTTTATACGCCCGTCGTCTTTTAGACGGGACGTATTATGGTATACCGTTGTCCGTCCGTCCGTCTGTCCATCCGTCCGTCCGTCGTCCACACTTCGGACAATAACTCAAAAACACTTTCACCAATTTCCATGAAACTTAAGTGAATTGTTTATATCTATTGACGTAAGCTCCCTTTCGTTTTTTTTAAATTTCAGATTTTAAGTTTTGGATTTATGGGGCTTTATTCATAAAAAAAAGGGGGATTTTCAACACTTCGGACAATAACTCAAAAAGGCTTTCACCAATGTCCATGAAACTTTGGTGAATTGTTTATATCTATTGATGTAAGCTCCCTTTCAATTTTTATAAATTTCAGATTTTAAGTTTTGGATTTATGGGGCTTTATTCATAAAAAAAGGGGGATTTTCAACACTTCGGACAATAACTCAAAAAGGCTTTCACCAATGTCCATGAAACTTTGGTGAATTGTTTATATCTATTGATGTAAGCTCCCTTTCAATTTTTATAAATTTCAGATTTTAAGTTTTGGATTTATGGGGCTTTATTCATAAAAAAAAGGGGGATTTTCAACACTTCGGACAATAACTCAAAAAGGCTTTCACCAATGTCCATGAAACTGTGGTGAATTGTTTATATCTATTGATGAAAGCTCCCTTTCAATTCTTATAAATTTCAGATTTTAAGTTTTGGATTTATGGGGCTTTATTCATAAAAAAAAGGGGGATTTTCAACACTTCGGACAATAACTCAAAAAGGCTTTCACCAATGTCCATGAAACTTTGGTGAATTGTTTATATCTATTGATGTAAGCTCCCTTTCAATTTTTATAAATTTCAGATTTTAAGTTTTGGATTTATGGGGCTTTATTCATAAAAAAAAGGGGGATTTTCAACACTTCGGACAATAACTCAAAAAGGCTTTCACCAATGTCCATGAAACTTTGGTGAATTGTTTATATCTATTGATGAAAGCTCCCTTTCAATTCTTATAAATTTCAGATTTTAAGTTTTGGATTTATGGGGCTTTATTCATAAAAAAAAGGGGGATTTTCAACACTTCGGACAATAACTCAAAAAGGCTTTCACCAATGTCCATGAAACTTTGGTGAATTGTTTATATCTATTGATGAAAGCTCCCTTTCAATTCTTATAAATTTCAGATTTTATGTTTTGGATTTATGGGGCTTTATTCATAAAAAAAGGGGGATTTTCAACACTTCGGACAATAACTCAAAAAGGCTTTCACCAATGTCCATGAAACTTTGGTGAATTGTTTATATCTATTGATGTAAGCTCCCTTTCAATTTTTATAAATTTCAGATTTTACATTTCCGTGTTATGAATTTTTATGCTTAAAAAAGGGGGGATTTTCCAATTTTGGGACAATAACTAACACTTTCACAAAATTTTATGCAACTTTGATAAATTGTTTATATCTATTGACATAAGCTCCCTTTCCATTTTTATAAATTTTAGATTTTACATTTTCTTAAGTAATGAATTTTTATACTTAAAAAAGGGGGATTTTATGAAACTTTGGTGAATATATTAATGTAACATCCCTTTTGATTTGTTTATATATTTCTAGTTGATCATATAAATTCATTTAAAGCATAAAAGACAAGTTAAAAGAGCAACAGGCGTATCATGCGCTAAAGCGCAGCCCTTTATTGATGAAGTTGAAGTCCAATCAATTTGAAACTTAGTACACATGTTCCCTATGATATGATCTTTCTAATTTTTTAATGTCAAATTAAAGTATTGACCCCAATTTCATGGTCCACTGAACAAAGAAGAAGATAGTGTGAAGCTCAGGTTAAAGTTTTTGGTCAAGGTAGTTTTTGATGAAGAAGTCCAATCAACTTGAAACTTAGTACACATGTTAACTATGATATGATCTTTCTAATTTTAATGCCAAATTAAAGTATTGACCCCAATTTCACGGTCAAGTGAACATGTAAAATGATAGTGCGAGTGGGGCATCCGTGTACTATGGACACATTCTTGTTTTACAGTGTAATTTCTTCCCCTACTTGCTATTTGAGGCATATAACATGAATAAATAAATTTGGAAGAGGTATAAAAAAAAATTGGCAAGTAACACACTGTCCACACTAGGGACTATATTTGTGGACAACAAAAATCAAGGGAAGATAACTGTGTACTCTGACCTAATATTGAGCTGTTAAACCTACCCTGTAAATGATCAATATGATATTGTTGAGATCACTCTTACCCTGACTATGCAGGAACTTAATTGATTTTTATTACTTTTACTTGTAAGGGTGGGGGTCAGTTTTGAGAAGTCAGTTTGTCATCTATTCACATAGTTATGTATTTTAGGATGAATGGGAATTATTCTACAACTACATTTTTATTTATGGAGAGCTGATATCAGAAACAACAGAGCAGTTTATACCTGAAGGCAGTATAATTTCTAAAATTCACACTCATAAGGTAATGATAGGCATGTCATTTTTTTTATGATAAGAAGGAACAAACTGACAAAAAATAATTGTTGATTTTTCTGTCCATCTGTTTGTATGTCCATAATTAAAAGATGGATTCCAGATGATGATTAAAATTTGCTTTGACCAATCACATTTTATTATATAAATACTTCTGCCAGAAAAAAAATTATGGTTCAAAGGTACTGTAGATTATTGCGTTGCGTTGTGTATTTGATCGTAAGCTAACTAAGGCGTTAAAGATAGAACTACGTCTGCCATTATACGTTTCTATTCAATACAACATAAAGTATTACAATTACGCGACGTCACAAAGATAGTGGCCGTACCGCAAAAAGGTACGTTAATATTGGCGCAATTCTTTACAGGTACAGTCAAACCTGATTAAACCGGACCCTGAATAAACCGGTTTCCTGTCCATTCCGGCCGAAAATGAAAGTCCCATATTTTTCCTTTCAAAGTCATTGTTAAAATATCCTTTGTAAACCGGACCCTGTGTATTCCGAATTTCGGTCTAATTATGAAGTCCCGATACTCTTAATTACATTAATTATTACCTGTCAAAACCTGTTTGTCTAATTAATTTCAATGATCGATATGCAATCAAAACATTTTTTTTATACAATATGGCTTTTCGTGATAATCAATTAGTCAGGTGTCAAACTGTGAACCTACAATCGTACAGTAGTGAGCTGTATTATTTATTAAAATATTATAAACGTGTCAATTAAACAAAAAGACACACCGAATATATCTCGGATTGAACTTACGTTTTAACTTGGATAAACAAATTTAAATCCCGGAGTAAGAAATTCACATCATGATTTCGAAATCCTGGGTTCCCTGTTGTGAACCCCTAAACAAATGACCTTGATAATGAAAAACACCCGGATGACAACAATCAATGGATATTGTACACTGTACGACAACGTTTCGAAAGTGATGAAATTACGTTTGATAATTTTCTGGCTTTTTAATCGGCCATTCCAACATTTCAAATTATTGATCATGGGAGTAAATCGAAACTCTCATCTTACAATCCAAACAACGCTAGCATTATGATGCAAATGCAAACAATGAAAAACGAAGTGAAAGTATTTTAATTTATCAGATATAATTTACAATCAGAGAGAACTTTTACATGCACAATGTCGGACGTCACAAGTCATTAACTTCCGGTCAAAACGGAAACCTGAATAAACCGGCTCACTGTCCAAACCGGCCCTTTTCCATAGTCCCGTAGCCGGCCGGTTTATACAGGTTTTACTGTATATTAAAATCTGTCAAATTGAAATTATCACCAGTAAAGGAGACTAGATTATACAAAATTTAAGACAAATAGATGATTGAAAACACTTACAGATAACCAAAAAGCTGGAAGAGGCCTATCTTTTTCTTGTTGATAAAGATTTATAACTGCATTATTTTGACTTTCCTTGTAAAAAGAATTTTAATGCAGTTGTATTGTTGATTATTGCTCTGTTCATTTGACAAAACTCCAGTTTAAATCTGTAATTCCATGCTGTAGTTGTTTCATTGTTTTAGATTTAAGATACTTTAAAAGATGTGAATTGTAGTGCATGCTGTCCACAATTTTTAAACAGAATTGTTTTTATTAATTTGAAAACAACTCTTATTCATGTGTAAAAGGTATATTGTGTCAAATGAAAAAAACAAACCCAACCTCTTACAGATGACCATGCCGACCGTGCAAGGGCTGTATAGCCAGTCAAGGTCGTAAAAACCTCCATTTGTTGCATTTTCTGTTAATTTTGTCAATTAAGTAATTGTGTAAAATGTACCAAAATTTATATGTTAAGAATATAAGTGAGTTTAATTTGGATGTCACAAATACAAATATATTACATTAATTAATATTATTTTATCTAAGTTAAGTGGTATATTACTTAAAACATGTACATTCAATTCCTATATTTCTGAGAATATTGAAAAAAATAGGAGTTTAATACTTTATAAAAATACAAGAAAATTTATCAACTCAAAAACGAGAACTCTTGATAAAAGGGAGATGACTACATTTAAAAGAAAAGTCATTTGAATTTACTCATTCTTTGTAGGTGTGTAATTTTCTGGTCAGTTTGAGCAGGCATCTGAGTTCATACTACAGCAGAACACATGTTCTAGGGGTAAGTCACTACAGCAGAACACATGTTCTAGGGGTAAGTCACTACAGCAGAACACATGTTCTAGGGGTAAGTCACTACAGCAGAACACATGTTCTAGGGGTAAGTCACTACAGCAGAACACATGTTCTAGGGGTAAGCCACTAGTGTAAATATATTTGGATGTTAGTCAAGATATATAGACTATTAAACAGTTGATTCTTAGTAGCTATCTTGGAAAACATGTGAGAAATTACTTTTCAAAAAAAGATTGTGTAGATCAAACACAATTAATGAATCCATTTGAAATCAGTATGAAATTAAGAGAAATTTAATCATGGATTAAGATTTATCTCCTGATGCATTGAAGATTTAGATCAGTACTATCAAGAAATGGTCCCTTAAATTTATTATGACTATATTGGATTTGTATTGCAAAACCTGTGGTTATAAAGTTAACAGTTACAAGGAAAGGTGAAATTAAGATAAACGAGACAACAAAACAATGACTAAAAATACAGCCTTGGAGAGTCGTACAAATAAAATTGAGAATTGAAATGGGGAATGTGTCAAAGAGACAACAACCTGACCATATAGAAGACAACAGCAGAAGGTCACCAACAGGTCTTCAATGCAGCGAGAAATTCCCACATCCGGAGGCGTTCTTCAGCTGGCCCCTAAACAAATATATATACTAGTTCAGTGATAATGAACGCCATACTAAACTCCAAATTGTACACAAGAAACAAAAATTAAAAATAATACAAGACTAACAAAGGCCAAAGGCTCCTGACTTGGGACCGGCGCAAACAAGCATTCATCATAGTTTTATATTTGAAGATTATCTGATGATAACCCTGAAAATCTATTCTTTAATATTTGAGAATAAAATATCAGTCATTCATTTGATGCTAACAAGCTAAAATGAATGACTGATATTTTATTCTCAAATATTGAAGAATATGCTTGATATTCATATAAACAATAATGTGTTTTGTCTCAATTGTTCCTTTGTTGGGTGGCACATAGTTATTGACTGTCTTAGCCACCTTATCATCAATGAAACAAATTCTGTTAAAAAAATTACTGATGAACATTACAAAAATCTGATCTTTTATTTCAGGAAAACAGAGAGCACCTGTTGCCTACAATGTATGCCAGACTGTATCTGTTGAAGGTCACTCATCAAATTATGTGTCATGCACTGAGCTTGTTAGGAATCACACCACTTAACCAGTTGTGATAATGTATGCTTGATGTATTTATAAACACAATGGAGTACTTTTTAGCCATTTTAAAAATTGTGATGATGTCTATTTATTTATATAAAGAGTAATTCCTGGATTTTCTAAATTCTTGACCATTGGCATTGACAATGTAGAAATACTGACCATAAACCTTTCCCCATCTCTGCCTTATATAGAACACAGTGTAATCCTCCATCTCCAGCTTACCCTTGACAGTGTTTTCAATGTTAAATAGTGTTGATTTTTTGTGTTTATATCAATATTTCATTTACAATGAGTAACCAACTGTACAACTTTTATTGGTTCTGTTGACCTTAGACACAATTGGATTTGATAGAGACATATGTCCTTGAGTTTTTTTGTTTTTGTCAAAGGCCACCTGTAGCTTTCAATGAAATAAATTGTAACTTTGTCAATGGTCATCAGCACCTTTAAATCTAATACATGTTATTCTGCAATTTACATTTGTGTGATACACAGTTCATATATACTGTCGCAAATTAATTCTAGGTGTTCTTTTTAATCTGTGGTTTACATGATGAAATGTACTATTATATTATTTATTTATGTATTTCTCTGTCCTGAGTGTTCTTGCATTTATTTGTATTTGCATTTCTGTCAGGAAATGTTATCATTTTAGTGATATTTTTAACATTGCCATTTGAACAGGAGGTTTGGCTAGCCATAAACCTGGTTCAACCCACCATTTTTTCTTAAAATGTCCTGAACCAAGTCGGGAAAATGGCAGTTGTTATCAAAAAGTCTGTTTCTATTTATGTCTGCGTTTGTTTTTTAAGCAGTTCAGTGTTTCTGTTGTTCCATTTTTTTTCCCTTTTATAGCTGATGTGTTTCCCTCAGTTTTAGTTTGTGACCCGGATTTATTTTTATAGTTAAATCAATTTATGACTATTGAACAGTGGTATGCTACTATTGCCTTTATTAAGGACATTATAGTCTTGCATCAATTACAGACAGTTTAGACCAAGGTTAATAGAACCACAGAAAAATGTGTTTGAAGGTCTGACAGTATAAATCCGACCTAAACCACTTTATCATGGTATAATGGTCTATCTAGTAATAAGGTAAGATTTTCAGTTAGTACATATTATAGGTCAACTAAAGTTGGTTAATAAATTCATTGTAAGGTGTCTATGTTTTTCCAAAAGAGATAATCTGACTTTGACTTAAATTAAAATGCATATTACATACTTGGATTAGTATTGAAAATCATAAAAAATGAGGATTTTTTAAATGGAAAAAGTGAAAACTCAAAGATACATCGATGGCACTCAAATCAAAAAAGTTAGAAGGCCATATCAAAAAGAAAGTTAAAAAGAATAAAAGTTTTAAAAATTTCAGAGTTGTGTCAAATGTGGCAAATGCAATCTATACCTGGTGTAAGAAAAACCTTGGTGTTTCAAATACTTGCACAATTTAAAAACAATAAGTAAAAAACATTTCACATATCAATGATACTTCATGTCAACACAAAAGTGGTGACTACTGGAATGTTGATATCTTTGAGGACATAACATTCACCAGTAGTTGTTAAAAATCAAACTCGTGAAAGATATCAAACTTATCATTTGGTAAACCATACATTATTTTGTCAACATTAGACTCGCCAATGCAATGGAATCAAACGAATTGGATTATTATTTTATGCAAATAAACATAATTTTGTTTGGAATAAAACGCAGGTAGCACACAACTCTGACATTTGGAAATTTCATGCTAAAATGTTTGAGTTTAAAAAATGTGTTTTTGACATCAAATTACTTACTCATTTCTAAATTTACACTGTAAATGCTATGAAAAATACAAACATATTATGAATTTGATTTACTATTTATTGATATAAACATTATTTTCAAATACAGAATCTTCA
Organism: Mytilus edulis; assembly: GCF_963676685.1. Taxonomy (NCBI): domain Eukaryota; kingdom Metazoa; phylum Mollusca; class Bivalvia; order Mytilida; family Mytilidae; genus Mytilus; species Mytilus edulis. The sequence goes on along the minus strand of NC_092344.1, from coordinate 102,333,256 downwards.
TATAGTGTCTTCATTTTGGTTGTTGAAATATCTATCGCTAACGAGACTTGATAGCAGTATAAGCTCTTCTTTGTAGTTGTTTATTTTTTTCTCTGTATCCATCTGGTAGGTCAAACACTGAGAAAGTGAAAGCTCTTGAAAAAGACAAATTAGATATGCTTCTTTCATGAGAATGAGGTCGGCTAGATTCAGCTTGTATAATTTGGTTGGGTAAAGATTTGGTTTGTTCTCCCAAACATTTTGGACTGGCTTCTTCTTGCTCTGAATCCTTGTATGCTTTGGCTATCATATTCAGTTTCTAAAGAAGAAATTAAGCCTGTTAAACTTGACTAAATATAGGTTCCATGGTACTACTGAAGTCAGAATCCCTTTCATTTCTATTCAGGAACTTCAATAGTAGATAAACTTCAAACATATTACTTATTTTTAACACTTGAGATTATTATTTTTAGCATAGTAACATATCAGGACTTCTCTTTTCAAAGTTATATTACTTCAATTTAACCATTTAATTTTGTCAAAGGTCACCTTAGCTTTATATGCTACTAGTATACAGATGTTTATGTATAAGGATCAGCAAAGCTTTACATGTTATACAGATGTTTTTGTATAAGGATCACCATATCTTTACATGTTATACAGATGTTTTTGTATAAGGATCACCATAGCTTTACATTTTATACAGATGTTTTTGTATAAGGATCACCATAGCTTTACATGTTATACAGATGTTTATGTATAAGGATCACCATAGCTTTACATGTTATACAGTTGTTTATGTATAAGGGTCACCATAGCTTTGTATCTAAAACAGGTAATTTTATCGAGGTCACTTTCACTTTATGGATGGGAATAACCACCTCCTGACTAGTGTAGCTTTACATCTAATAAAGGTAACTGTATAATGCCACCAGTTTTACATCGAATACAGATACTTGTCTGATGCCACCTAAAGTTTTACATATTGTATAATACTGTTCTCTAAAGTCAACTGTAGCTTTCTTATTATACAGGTAATTGTGTATAAGGACACTTATATTTCCACTCTGGTTGGTTCTGTCCAATGTCACATGTAATATGTTATTCTGTCTCCCCCATCTCTACGGTAATAAGGTCCTATGTCATACATCTTAAACAGGTACGTCTGTCTTTAGAAAACATGTTTCCTTGCATCTTAACAACCATTCTGTGAAAGGTCGTCTAGGCATGACGCTTAATAATTGTTAACTGTATTTTAAGCTTGGGTTCAAGCCGAGACCGCCTAAATTCACCCACACAACGACCAATTTAATTCTAATGATCTCTAATTCATGTGATTTGGACACTTTACATACCTTCACATCTAATGCAGGTAATTCTTTTCCTGAATCTTGATCCGATTGATCACAAGTTATTTTCTTCGCCACCTTATGGATGAACTTTTTCACTTTGTTTCCAGGCATTGTTTGCAAAAGTTGATTCAGTGTCAGCATTGATAGTTCTGTTTCAGCAGGTTCGTTGTCTTGTACAGATTGTTCTAAAAAGATAACATTTAACGTAATGAGAACAAGCTTAAGTCAGGGGCCCATTGTTTAGTGGTTGTCGTTTGTTGATGTGTTTCATAGGTGTTTCTCGTTGTTAACCTCAGGTTCAGGCTTTTAAGTGTATGTTATATAATGATTACAATGGCACGACTTATATTTCAGATCGCAACTACTAGTTTCTAAAGAATAACTCCAGTTGATGATGTAACCTTGAAATTACGTCCAGTGATCGGCAATGTAATTTATTTGAAAGTTTTGTTCGTGCATTGTTTTTGTGGAGTTATTTTTCATTGCTGATCGCCATGGCAATTTAAAAGACAATTAATGTGATTAAAAAAACCCAGATATTTGACTATGCTTCAATTATGTCTGTATCGTCACAAAGGAATTAATGTTTAGACATACGTCAGACGTAGTCTGTGACCTCGAATTTATTCTTTAGTGTTTCTTTCGTATAGTGTTTAACTTAATGTATTGGTTAATAGTTGACATGAAGTCATAATGATACTGACTAAAGACAAGATATAGAAGTTAAAACAACACTTTATCAATTTTATATGTTCGAAGTGTTTTTCTAGATTCACCTTCATCAGGAACTCCCAAATCCGAATCTAGCTGTATGAAACATGTTTCCAGGGCATTTAACATGTGAGACATCACTGATCAAGTAGATATTACTAGTAAATGAATTTTAGTCTTCAAGAGTCATTTGATATAAACTCTGAACATCTTCAGAAAATTCTGAACAACTAATGTTCAGACTTATCCTCGGCGGTGAATTCAGTACAGTACTGCTCAGAAAATTCATTTGTAGTCAATTAAGTACTGTTCAGTTGCTTTTTAAAATTCACTATGAAGTTGAGGTGCACAGATGCATAACAGCGATTGAACAGCATAAACCTTGACTAAACAGATCTTCACTGCAAGTGAATTTTTTTAACAGTTCTGAATTTACCGCAGTGGATTAATCTGAAAATAGACTGTGAAAGACTGACAATGACTTTTTTGTCTTTTGTAAGCCAGTCTTTTAAGAGCTGTTCAGATCAACATTACCGTTTCAGACTAAACTTGGGTTACTGGCGGATGTCTGAACAGGATGATTACTTACACTGAAGTATCGGACATAATCAGACACACAGTTGTATGAGTTAAGATTTTCCTCCATTATATGGATTTTTCACCATTGTTAATTGTATATGCATTATAATTGTGTTCGATACTAAAGTTAATAAAATTGAGAATGGAAATGGGGAATGTGTCAAAGAGACAACAACCCGACCAAATAAAAAACAACAGCAGAGGGTCACCAACAGGTCTTCAATGTAGCGAGAAATTCCCGCACCCGGAGGCGTCCTTCAGCTGGCCCCTAAACAAATATATACTAGTCCAGTGATAATGAACGCCATACTAATTTCCAAATTGTACACAAGAAACTAAAATTAAAATAATACAAGACTAACAAAGGCCAGAGGCTCCTGACTTGGGACAGGCGCAAAAATGCGGCGGGGTTAAACATGTTTGTGAGATCTCAACCCTCCCCCTATACCTCTAACCAATGTAGTAAAGTAAACGCATAACAATACGTACATTAAAATTCAGTTCAAGAGAAATCCGAGTCTGATGTCAGAAGATGTAACCAAAGAAAATAAACAAAATGACAATAATACATAAATAACAACAGACTACTAGCAGTTAACTGACATGCCAGCTCCAGACTTCAATTAAACTGACTGAAAGATTATGATTTCATCATATGAATATCAGGCACAATCCGTCCCGTTAGGGGTTTAGTATCATACCATCATAACATATATGAGAAGAACATAACCCGTGTCATGCCAACAACTGTTTTTAGAATAAATGTATTTAGTTCCGATGCAAAGACCTTATCAGTGACTCAATATTAACGCCAAAATATGCAATCTTTAATGACTTGACAACAGTATCGTAATTATATCCCTTCTTAATAAGTCTATTCAAAGGTTTTGTAAGTTTCTGAGGTGAATACTGACACCTTTGTGCTTTATAAAGAATATTACCATAAAAAATTGAATGTGAAATACCTGAACGTATTAGAAGTCTGCATGTTGAGCTATATTTACGAATGATGTCTTTATACCGATGATAAAATTTAGTAAATGTTTTGACTAGTTTGTGATATCGAAAACCCTGGTGTAATAATTTTTCAGTAATACATAAATTTCTCTCGTTAAAATCTAAAACATTGTTACATACACAAGCGAATCGTACAAGTTGAGATATATAAACACCATAAGATGGTGACAAGGGAACGTCACCATCTAAAAACGGATAATTAACGATAGGAAATGAAAAATCATCCCTTTTATCATAAATTTTAGTATTCAGCTTTCCATTAGGGATATAGATATCAAGATCGAGAAAAGGGCAGTGGTCATTGTTAGTATTAGCTTTATTTAAAGTAAGTTCAACAGGATAAATTTCATTAATATACATACTGAAGTCGTCATTATTGAGAGCCAAAATGTCATCCAAATATCTAAAAGTATTATTAAATTTGTTTATCAGATGTTGTTTCGATGGGTCTTTGCTTATCTTTGTCATAAATTGTAACTCATAACAATACAAAAACAGGTCCGCAATAAGTAGTGCACAGTTAGTCCCCATTGGAATTCCGATAATCTGACGATATACGGAATTTTCAAAGCGAACAAAAATGTTATCTAGTAAAAATTCAAGGGCATATATAGTATCAAAGCATGTCCAATTAACATAGTTTTTTTGTTTATTGCTACTAAAAAATGACCTAAAAGAGTTTGAACATATATATTCACATTCTGATTTTTTGAATGCCCATTTAATTAGGTGTGTGAATTTTTTCTTAATGAGAATGTGAGGCAATGTGGTATACAGGGTAGAAAAATCAAAACTTTGAACAGATTCAAAATCACCAATATAAGCATGCAATTTATCAAGTACTTCCAACGAGTTCTTGACACTCCAAAAGTAATTTATTCCACTATTTTCGAAGGCCTTATTTGAACAATTTATTATCAGGTTTTTAATTGTACCAAGTGTGCTGGTAAAAAGAATAGACAATTTAGTAGTTGAACAATGGCTTGAAGACGAAATAAATCTATATTTGTAAGGGGTTTTGTGTAGCTTAGGAAGCCAATACATTGTATTTGGCTCTGCTTGTAAAGCGGTGGCTAAAAGTTTATGTTTGTTACAGATTTCGTTTTCTGAAAATGGAGTCAGTTGGAATGTTGGTGAATTGGTGATTTCCTTTTTCAGAACCTCAATGTAAAATTTACGTCAAACAATAATAATATTATTAGCAGCTTTATCTGCCGGGACAAAAACAAATTCCTTGGCTAGTTCTTTTAGTTTATGTTTGATACGAGAAATAGGTTTATTGTGGTAATTGTTTATAGTAAAATGTTCTTTAAAATGTTGAATACGTATATCAACTATCTTCATTACTGAATTAAAAAAAGAATCCAAAGATTTTTTGTCAGCTTTTTCCCGTTTTATCCATTTCATACAGTAAGTATGGAGTGAGTCGTGGATGATATTACGACACTCATTCCAATTAATAATTGACGGGGGACGATATTTAGGTCCTTTACTGAGGAATGATTTCAACTCTCGGTCTTGAACGATGTTAAGATCTCCTGTTGTAACATGGGAAATGGGTGCATAAATATATTCGGAATTACTGCAATTACATGAAGTAGGTGTATTTTCACTGATATTAACATCTTTACACAATTGACTATAATTAAACACAAATTTCCGGGTAGATTTCTTGTAAATATAACAAATGAGAGGTAGCTCAGTATTGTCAAAATATCCAGGAATTTGTTCTTTAACAGAATGGTCGTTAAATATACCGGCAATATTTACAAAATCAAAGCCTTTATTGACATACTTAATTTTAATAAAATGTTTTTTATGATCTTCAGGGCGATCAATTTTGGGAAATAATTTAGAATAACAATATGCCATAATAATTTGAACAATTTCATACTTAGGACTGCTATATGAAATTGTGTTGCAATCCTCCAAAATTTTATTTAACTTATTAACCGGTAACGAACAGAGTTTTTGGTAACAGATAATGTCTGCCGTTGTTTTTTGAAATAGAAATTAGGTCCGAAATATTGGTATGATTGGCCCGAAATTTTCTTTGATTGCGATTTGTTCTACGACCGTGAGAACGTTTTTACGAACAGTTTTAGAAACTATATCCAAAATGTTAACAGAATTGGTTCTAGATATATTACCAATTCCCATGATATTATCATTTAGACCGAGAGGGTAAACAGTCTGTAATTTTTTAATCCAATTTAATTCAATTATTGTCCGTGATCGTACAAACTTTGAATGCGATTCACCAGGCTGCTTATTTACTACTTCTAAAGGTTGAACTGCTAAATATTTAAAAGGATGGTTGTGCTTCTTAAGGTGTTGGTAAATAATACTTTTGAATTTATTGGGTCTTTTAAAACGACACAGAAGTATATTAATGTCACCTATATAAACTACCTGTGTAAATATGCTTTGCCTGGAAATTTTAAAGGAAAGTTCTTGACATTTTTGCAGAATCAAATTGCAATTACCTCTAAATAGCCCACATGTCAATGAGTGCTTACATTTCATACAAAGAGTGGAAATGATTTTAAGAGTGCAAACAAAAGTAGAAGGCCTGCTTCGTATCTTAATATTTTCTACAATATTGACACAATGATGACTTCAAACTAAAATCTATAACAAACATCATAATTTCAACTTTCCAATTTCCAACTTTCCAATTTCTCAATAGTTACTTTCCCTAGATGCTCCGTCGTATGGCGTTTACTTATTTCAAGTGATACGTAACGCACCATTAACGCTAGTGCATGTTCATACTTCACAAACTTTTTTTACAGAAGTGTGCTCTTGAAACAAAAACTAGACCAAAAGATTTACGAGGAAGAACGGCTGGAAACGACATTTTTACGTGTTATGGTCAAAACAATGAAATGGTTGACCGATATGATAATCGCGACATATTTTCTTAGTCTTAGATCCTTATATAAAAGTATAGTTGTCTGATCTGTTAATTTACCGATTGTGTTCTGTTTCCGATTATGACATTTTTTCTTGGTGTAAACTTGTATGGCAAGTTATGCGTGTATATCAGGAGACACGTGCCGTCTCGACGCATCCAGTCTCGCTCCTATAGGATATCATGCGATTCCTTCATTTACTGTTAGTTATATTGATTTGACTCCTCTTATCGATCTAAGAGGTTTGAACATAGGTTATAACTACCCACATCTTATTTAGTTACTAATCTTTGTTTTTGTTTCTATTACGTTTTTTGTATGTCAAAGTAATCAGTTTCTCAAGTTACCTGTTGAATTATTCAGCTTTTTCGACAGGGGTTGACGTTGTGAACGTTTTTCTCTTTTAACTTTATCATTCTTTATAACAGGATTCTCCTTCCTCTGTCTATATGTCGTTGTGACAAGGACAGCATCGTTCTCCTTAAGGTACGGATTATTGTTTCCCTCAACGTTCTGGACGTCCAAAGGTTTTACAAACCTAAAATTGAAGAAAAATGTGTTACCATTTACCAAAAGTCAATAACCTTTAAATTGGAACTTCTATCTTCAAATGTTTTTGAAACTGACCAGTTAATAATAAATCATTGTTTCGTGGTTTTCATTTGTATAGGCCTTTGCATACTGAAGAAAGACGCGGAATACCAATACCAATCAGATACATAAGTGCAGATCAATGGTAATTTTAAATTGAAAAAAAAATCACTCTTTCAATTTAGAAAATGACTAAATATGGTATGATTGAGGAATGAATGAACTATCCACCGAAGGATATTAAGCATGTTTGTGCACACCCAACCCCTCCCAAAAAGATAAGAGAGTAATGTTACACCACAGCATGAGAAAAGACTGTAAAAATGTTGGAAGAGAATGACTATATTAATCAGGTCGTACTAAGCTGTGAGATATTAATCCGTATACAGGCGCTGCTGAAATGTTGCTACATAGAATGAAAAATCCAAAACTGGAACGCTGACATCGTCTCCTTTGTTGTACAGTTATTTTTTCAACAGACCCTAATTTTCAATTCCTAGACGTTATTCAAGACATGAGACAGACTTAACTGTATCTGATGTATTCTATATCTCAATTTTTATAGGATTTATACGTTCAACATAGCCATCAAGTTTTAAATTATTTACCAGAGAATACTTGATAGTATTAAGTAAAAATATCAAGCTAACGGCAAGTATTAACTGTATTGCTGAAACGTTTATAGTTGATGTCAAGGGAATAGATAACAGCGTGGAATACATGAGAAATATATATTTATATCTTTTCACTAACAGAGGAATGCATTATATTAGTTCCAGCAAATAGTTTTTTATTTTGCCATTGGAATAAATAGAAAAACTTAAACTTAAGTGAACGTTGAGTAAAGTACCCACAAACTTCCATCCGAATTTCTAATTTATCTAAAACGCCATTTCTACCCCTCAAAAATAATTCATTTCATTTTAACTCTACATTACAAAATGAAATTATAAGTTCTAAAATGATAGTATGGAATATAGGGGGTTGGGGTTAAAATGACAGAATTATAAGATATAGAGTATTTTATCTTTTAACCGAGATAAAAGGATAATTGGCGAGTTTTGGTGTAGTCAATACAAAACATAAGAAACGATGGTTCTCTCCGAGTCTCTCCATAAACAAAAACCGGCCGACCTGATTTTACAAATTTATAAGGGGCGTTAAACATCAACAAACAAACGTAATTATACATAAGAATGCACGAAGGGGTAATGATATGATTTTCTACTATTTGACTTTTCCTTGACATTTTATCTATTGCATAAAAATGAGAAGATACGGCTGTTTGTTCTGCTCACACATGGCCTAATTTCAAATTTAAGAACTCCCGTGTAGCGTTTATTGCATACCACACACCACAGTGTTTGGTTACTTTGTCGGCCAGTACGAACACACATTCAATGCATTTCGAGGATTTGAAATTGAATCTTAACCTTAAAATACTTATTAATTAATTTATAAACTATTTTCGAGATATTAACCTGAAATTATAAATCTAAATAAAAAAAGAACAGTCAACATAGAATAGTATAGTGTATAATACAACGTCCACTCACCTATCCAATATATTTTTATAATTCTTTGACTGTTTCGCTTTATCTGTACTTCGAGTTGATACCTTGACATCGTGAATATTAGGAAGTTTGGGTTTAAGCTGACCTGCAGAATACTTCTTGTTGGACAAAGACTGATTTTTCTGATGGTGCTGTTTTGCCAACTTTAAAACAGATCTTTCTAGATCTAAGATGGAGTTGAACTCGCTTTTCCTATCTTTATTGTAAATACGGTGACGAGATGATTGCATGGGAATACCTGTGATGTTTTCGCTACTATCTTTTGTTAGCATTTGATTGCTAAGATTTCCATACTGTTGACTCTTCTGCAATAAAGTTTCTACTCTTATAAATGGGTCAGAATCGCACTCACTTGTGGAATTCATTGATGAATGAAGCACATTTTGCAGACTTGGTTCGGAATAGCCATTTATTACATTATTTTGTCGATAACCTCTTGCGTCTAACACTTGATTAGAAGCTGACACACTCTGTCGACAACTGCTATCCTCCAACACTTGACAGTCAGTTGATGAATTTTGTCGACAATCACTTGCATCCATCCCTTGGCCGATCTCCGATGAATTTTGTCGATAACCTCTTGCATCCAAAACATGGTCAGCAGTTGGTGAATTTTGTCGATTACCACTTGCACCCAGCACTTGATCGGCAGTTGGTGAATTTTGTCGATAACCACTTGCATCCCACTTTTGATCAGCAGTTGGTGAATTTTGTCGATAATCATCGGCATCCAAAAGTTGATCGGCAGATGATGAATTTTGTCGATAATCATTCAACATTTGGTCGGTATCATGGGAATTTTTTCGATTACAACTTGCAACTAACACTTGATTGGGTGCTGATAAATTCTGTCGACAACCACTTGCATCCAACACTTGACCGGTAGCCGAGGATTTTTGTCTATAACTACTGGCACCCAACACTTGATCAGGAGCTGACAAGTATCCATGTTTAATCAAGTCATCCGGAGATGTGATAAGGTCATTTTCCGGAGATGCCAACTCAATCATTCTGTTAAGTTTTGTACCACCATTTTCACATGAAATGATTTTTTTTCGAACAACACTCGGCACTTCTGCATGCTTGCCTCTATGAATAATTTCAACATTTAATCCCTCAACATTTCTATTCTGAGGTAATTCTGATCTATTTCCTTTACTCACTTCGTTATGATGTCTGTCTAAACACTTGCCTTCTTTTATCTCTGATCTATTTTGTGTTTGCCTATCTTGCATTTTAAAACGGCTGTTGACCCTTTTGATAATATCGGTATCATTCCCGTCGAAACCTTCTGTTAGTGGCATACCATCTTTTGTCAGAGTTACAGTCTCTGGTGACATCACTGATCTTTCTATGTTGGAACCCAGTTGTTGTAAAAAGGTTGAACTTGTATATTTCTCTTGCTGATTATATGGAGACGAAAGATGCATTCCATCTAAAGAAATCAACAATGTGTGTGTTAGACATTTTTCATGACAAATTATTTTAATTTTTTTTCTATATTTCTCATTAAAACTAAACCCACTACAGTGAGGCAGGGTTTGAAATGAATCCTAAACTCTAAGGGATAAATATCAATCAAACAATATACCCTAACTGCTTTGAAGTAAACAAGACTTATTTCTAGACTTCTAAAAAAAATGTCTGTATCGGTCAGTTGTTATACCAAACTTATTAATTAGTATATCACTCTAAATTTTAGGAAAAGAACGTGCAAGTAGATTAGATATTTCCTAAATCAATCAGTAAAACAGATTTGTGCAATTCGATTACAAATTTGTTCAGTTGTTCTGTGATTATAAAAACGCTTATAAAAACACTGCAAGTATAAACGAAATTATCAAATAAAGATATATACCGTTACTTTTATCTTTTAACGCGTCAAACTCCTCATCAGATATTGGAGCACGATTACAAGTTCGTAGGTTATTCGCCACTGACATGTAATTATCTCTGTCTGAAGATGTTAGATCCGAACTAGCATCATAGCACAACATTGCTTGTTCGCTACCAAAAAGTTTCTTTAAGGTTTCTCGGCGTCGACGGCGAAACTTGGGTTGTGAATCGGGTCTTTCCGGAACGATGGAGTCTTCCTCGTCATTGGCTTCTTCTTCTGCCGAGCTGTCATCGGGTGATATCAACTCTTGCTGCTTTCCATCTCGAACCTCTTTGCTCTTCCTCTTTCGCCTTCTTTTCCATCTGTTGTACCGTTTGTCGGTATTTGGTTCAAAGTAAAAGTCATTTCTTGCAGAAATGTCTGAAAACAAGTACGAAGCTATTTAAAATTTAACTCAAGCTACCAAACAGCATTTCGTTTTCCCAAAAAGGTATAATATTAAATATCCGCTTTTATGTAGCAATCTAAGCGGTATTTGACAAAACTTTAAGAATTGTTGGTCCTCAATATTCTTTCAATTTGTTCTTTATTTGGCTTTTTTTTTTTTTACCTTTTTCGGATTCGAGTGTCACTGATGAATCGTTTGCAGACTAGCGCAAATACAAAATTTCAATCCTGGTTTCTATGGTAATTTTATTAAATGCTATATAAATCAAGAGTCTTTTAACATATTTTTTTTTTATTAATATCCTTACCTGGCAAAAATCCCCTATGGGATACATCTCTTAACCCCTGAGCACACTCGCGAATGATGTCTTGTAACATCTCTCTGAAAAAAAGGATAAATTACTTTTACCATAACATTTCCATTCAAAAGAGGAACGAAAGATACCAAAGGGACAGTCAAACTCATAAATCTAAAACAAACTGACAACGCCATGGCTAAAAATGAAAAAGACAAACAGAAAAACAATAGTACGCATGACACAACATAGAAAACTAAAGAATAAACAACACGAACCCCACCAAAAACTAGGGGTGATCTCAGGTGCTCCGGAAGGGTAAGCGGCAGATCCTGCTCCACATGTGGCACCCGTCGTGTTGCTTATGTGATTACAAATCCGGTAAATAGTCTAATTCAACAATACTAATGACATTGATAAAGTTATAAAAAAAACTTATCCGACCAAGTTAATTTTAATATCTTTGAACATCTGTAATGGATAGAATGGACGACACCAGAAAAAAAAACCCACAGTTATTAGTAGTCTTTCGATATAATAGACGTAGTTCCAAAAAAGTTGCAGGGTGCTGTGCTAAATGAAGTGAAAGAGGATAATATTGTTAATTTAGCTAAGAGCTATAGAGGATATTAGTTTTATCGAATGAGATAGAATATGTATCATTTTTATTTAGTGTTGATACACCAAAACAATATCAAAGCTAGAACTAAAATATTGGTGTGAAAGTTCTAGATTTGATAAGTACGTTTGAAGATAAAAGTAAAGTAAAAACGCTAACCTTGATTCCATGCCATTTACTCTTCCTATAAACTCTTCTTTTGAATATACTGCATTTGTCAAAGTTTGGTTGACATCTTCTGTTTTGAAAATTTCTGCCTCTATGCTAATGGCATTATCCTTTGCTGACGAATTACTCGGAAGATTATGTATGCTTACAGAAATACTAGGATCTTCTAAATGTATTCTAATCTGCATATCCGTGTTTGAGTTATATGGAGAACCTAAGTCGGCAAGTGGTGTTGTTTCTGTTAGTTCAATTTGTGTTAAATCAGGTGATGGTGGTGCTTCTGCTACTTCACTTTGTTCTAAACCAGGAGATGGTGGTGCTTCTGCTTCTTCACTTTGTTGCATTAGATCACTGGTTGACATTGATGAGGCTTTCTCTATCGAAATGACAGGTAAATGTGAGCACTTTTCACATGGTTTGTAATTCGGCCGCTCTCTCGAAGGGAAAGCTAAATGTGTGTACTTTTCACATGGTTGGTGATTTAGCCGCTCCCACGTAGGAACAGGTGAATGTAAGTCCTTGTCACATGGTTGGATGTTTGGTCGCTCCCACAAAGGGATAGGTGAATGTAAGTACTTTTTACATGGTTGGTGGTTTGGCCAAAGTAGATTAATTATCCCATCAACAGCACGTTTTTTTGTATCTTTTTCTTTACTTTCTGCAGAGTTTTGGTGAATTGCATTAGTTTCGTTGGTAGAAACTCTAAGTTGTTGGCTTGTTGTTTCTTCGTTTATAATTTCTTAAGACAAAAAGTTGTATATATTGCATTACAAATATCAGATTTGTATACTGACAAAGATGCTACAACATTTAATAAGCAATCATATCATCATTAGACATAAACCAATATTTTAGTTATTATCTAATGTATAATTCATTTTGAGTCCTATAAATCTTCAAAAATAAATCATTCAAATTTAGGACTTCAAAGGCAGATGCTGACAACAGTTTCCATGCAATATCTTTTGAACCGTTCAACCACATTTTTAGCTCACCTGGCCCAAAGGGCCGAGTGAGCTTTTCTCATCACTTTGCGTCCGTCGTCCGTCATCGTCGTCGTCTGTTAACTTTTACAAAAATCTTCTCCTCTGAAACTACTGGACCAAATTTAGCCAAACTTTGCCACAATCATCATTAGGGTATCTATTTTAAAAAATGTGTCCGGTGACCCGGCCAACAAACGAAGATGGCCGCCATGACTAAAAATAGAACATAGGGGTAAAATGTAGATTTTGGATTATATATCTGACACCAAAGCATTTAGAGCAAATCTGACATGAGTAAAATTGTTTATCAGGTCAAGATCTATCTGCCCTGAGATTTTCAGATGAATCGGACTACCCGTTGTTAGGTTGCTGCCCCTGAATTGGTAATTTTAAGGAAATTGTGCCGTTTTTGGTTATTATCTTGAATATTATTATAGATAGAGAGATAAACTGTAAACAGCAATAATGTACAGCAAAGTAAGTAAGACCTACAAATAAGTCAACATGATCAAAATGGTCGATTGACCCCTTAAGGAGTTATGGCCCTTTATAGTCAATATTTAACAATTTTCATAAATTTTGTAAATTTTTGTAAATTTTTACAAAATATTTTCCACTGTAACTACTGGGCCGAGTTCATTATAGACAGAGATAATTATAAGCAGCAAGAATGTTCAGTAAAATAAGATCTACAAACACATCACCATCACCAAAACACAATTTAGTCATTAATCCATCTGTGTCCTTTGTTTAATATGCACAATGACCAAGGTGAGCGACACAGACTCTTTAGAGCCTCTAGTTAATATGATGTTGAAGATGAAAAAATGGAAATCAAGTTTGATATTGATGATTTTCACTTTTACCGTGCAGGGGTTGATTTTGAAATAGCTTTTTGTGTCTTTTTATGATTATGGTCCTAGGAAGACTTAGTTTGGAAAATGCCACTTATGGCAGTTGTTATCAAATAGTCCGTTTCGCTGTATGTTGGCGTTTGATTTTTGTTTCTCTTCAGTTTTTTCTGTTCCGTTGTCTTTCTCTTATAGTTGATGTGTTTCCCTCGGTTTTAGTTTGTAACCCTGAAGTGTTTTCTCTATCGATTTATGATTTTTGAACAGCGGTATACTACTGTTGCCTTTATTTATGTGGTTTTAGTGTTTGTTTCTAATGGCAAAATGAGGTTAAATTTATATGGTCCTTGATATATTGGAAAATACACAAAGAACGTGGCAGGTCAAACAACCTTAAAAGTAAACGCCTTTAAATTGAAAACAATTTTCTCTGAATTTGACAGCTTCAGTTGGTTTTTTTATGTTTATGTCGCTGTGTATCTTTATCTTTAAAGCATACAAAGATATGACAATAAATTTGTTTAAAAGATAAACAGATAGTTGTACATTAATTTGAACGTCTACCTGAATGTAAAAGATACCTCTTTTGTTAGAACTGTGAAATACCTGTTTTGTTAGAACTGTGGAATATCTGTTTGGATATAATGCAAGTTGAACTTGACAGTTCTTCATTTTCATCAGACCTCATTCTATTTTGATTGTGATGAAGGTATCTCGGGCTGAGCCTTGATCTTTGACCGCCTTTACAGCGTTCTAATACATCCCTAGATATTACTTCTACATTGGCTATAGGGTGTGGTAATTCTGGTAAAGTAAACATATCGTCTTTTAGAAAACTGTCTTCTAGAGGCTGGTCAATAATCAGTTCTTCACAAGTTTCCAAGCTCTTGTCTGGGTGTAGTGGTTGTATGTTGTCATATGGCAGGGTTTCTGCATAAGTTGCTGGCTGGCGGAAATAAGACTGGAAAGGACTTTCCGATTCCATCATCAACGTGTCGTGGCTTATCATTCTACCCTCACACTTGACACAGCAATACGACGTTTTCTTTAATAATCCGGGTTTGAAATCTTTCAACTACAAAGTCAAACAACCGGTGACATGCATTTTGTGGTGACGCTAGTTCATGGCCACCGGCACCTACGAAGCTAGATTAATTTGTACGTGGATATTTTTTATTAATAATGCGTGAAGTGAATATTTTTCACATTGCCGATAATAGAAAGAAATATTTCTTTTCAAATATTAATTTGCACCCTCGTTATGAATTCTAAACTGAACTTCTACGAAAATGTAGTATTTTGATAACATAGGCTTGATACCAGAATGAAATGTATGACGTAAGCATTAGTTAAAGAAGTTTTTAAAGACTGAAGTTTCTTAGTTTAACGCTAGCTTACCACTTGAAGCGAAATATAGACTTCACATTCTACCTGTATCTACACTTTATTACTACATGTACTTATACTGGATAATTATTAAGACTATTTTTCTATCGTTATTTAACTGCCCTTATATTCATATTTTAGTATTATATAGAACATAACAAACCTAGTGAGGAAAAAGTGAAATACATATTTACAAATAAGAGGAAAATACGCGAACAAGACAAATTACTAGAAACAGAAGACCGACGATGAACGGTAAGGCGTCTAAAGTTTACACAATAAAAATGCTCTCAAATGATACCAGCTAGACGCTCCAGAAGATTTCTATTGAAGTTTTGTTTTGGCTAATATGATGAAGATATTCCTTATGTTTCGATATTTTGTAATATAAAATGAAACTTTATCTTTTTAGGGAGGCCTCAATCGGTATGAGAGTGGTCTTAGCAGTGTTTGACATCAACCTTAATTGATCAGGATTTTCAGTTCAAGTTTCATGCAGAAGGTCGTTGGTTCTCTCCAACCTCCCTACCAATAAAAACTAATTGCCACGATATAGCCAATATCACTGAAAGTGGCTTTAAACGCCAACAATTCATGATATTTTACATGATTCTTATATTTCTATTAAATAAAAGTCAAGCATGTAAGATTTTGAAATTCTCAGTGACATTTCTGATATTTGTGTTTTTAATCTTTTGTCAACGATCTTTGAATCTATGTTTTAGCTGGAACGCAGATAACATTAAAAATATTTACCTCAGATTTAGATCTGAAATCAGGACATGACATTTTTTTACCATCCAACTTCAAATAAGACGTTTCTCGAATGGGAGATGACGGTGGGTTATCGGGAGACGATCTTCCACCACATTGGCTGCATTCACTACAAGTTGTACTGCTAAATGATTGGCTGATGTAATACTGCCGTCTATGTACTAGTGGCGTACTTGGCTGCAATAAAAATCAACAAAGAATGTAGAAATGCAATTACTGTAATTCATTTTTTAAGAGTTAATACCATTAACAAAAGGTTTTTCATTTTTTAATTGTTTACATTTTGTCATGTCGGGGCCATCTATTGCTAGATGTACAAAGTATGACCCCATGATGACCATTATCTCTCAGAAGCAAATGTTCCTGCATGTGCAGGTAGAATTTAATTATGATTTTTTTTCACATACAGTGTTCTTAGTTGTGTTCAAACAGTATGGTTAAGCAAATACAATCAAAGCTACTCGTGTCATTTTCGGGGATACAAGTCGACCCACTTTAAACATTCAAAGCCAAAAGTTAGAAAACTTACGGTCAAAGATGTACACAATTTGCATAACTTGCCTGAGGTCAACTTTTCCTGAAGAGGTGCAATTCTATATTTCAGATTGTTATATCTGATTCATAGAGTTCAATAATCATCATGTT
The DNA here is from genome assembly GCF_963676685.1 of Mytilus edulis. Lineage (NCBI taxonomy): Eukaryota > Metazoa > Mollusca > Bivalvia > Mytilida > Mytilidae > Mytilus > Mytilus edulis. The sequence continues at coordinate 102,316,529 of NC_092344.1, read as the reverse complement.
TATGATGTTTTGTATACTATTAGGCGTACATATCAGTTAGATTATGTACAAACGACCCAACGTCCTCGTAAGAAGGATGGATCGTTGACTAATATATATATCTAGACGTTTTTTATATACATTTTTGACAATTTCTTATGTAATTGCATTTTTGAAATATTACCAGACGGAACTGCAGGTTGGATAGAGCGTCCAGTTTTTCTCCATTGACACTCAGTGGTCCTGTTTGTATATCATCTTTGGCGCATGCAGGATCATAAAACGTGTGCTGATAATACTGGGTAGTTGATGGTCTTTGTGGAAGAAGATCAATCTTAACATAAAAAATGAATATTATGTAGGTCTGCTTTGTGTTTTTATATTCATGAAATTAATTGGTAATTTCTTTTTCCATTCTCTTTGCAACAAATCAATGTATCAACACCACTCAGTGGCGGCATATCTGGTATAGGTATACCTGATATTTATCATTAATGAACTAAGAAAAAGGACATATAAAATAACTAGTATTACAACTCATATAACTATAAGAAAGAGGTAGGTCCAGTTTCCACTGAATTTCTGTCAATCGCAGACTCCAAATTAAAAAAAAGGTAAAACCTGGAATGTGTATAGAAAAGTCGCAACAATACAAATTATAGATTGTACAAATTTTCATAAAAAGAAAATGCTTTTCATCGCTTTACATCGTTGTCGAAGACGGTTTTGTTACAATATTGGAACAAAACCTTGTCAAACATTAAACTGAATATGTTTTTGAACTAAGAACAACATAGCGGCTGGCAAAAGTTTTCTCTCAATGGAATTTGGGTTTTTGTTTGAGATTTTTTTTTATTCATGTTTGCGAAAATTACTAAAAATTTGCAAATTATCAAACCGGCACTATACACATGATGTTGTCATGTTGTGAATTTTAGTAAAGATTGATTTTTTTTTTAAAGTGAAATCTTCAACTGTCAGAGTTTTCTTAGAAGCTATAAGCAATATGTGGTTGATTATCTAATTGTTTTTTTTTTCTTCTTCTTCTAAGTGTTTCATTTTAAAATTTTGGTTTCAACAGTACCTAATGGTGATTACGCACTAGATTAAAGTTGTCCACATCATTCGAGTGAGATACAATACCACGGATTATTATAACACATTCTTTTCTTTAGATATTGCACGTACCTCTCTCGGTTTTCTACGTATTCCAGTTCGACTTTTAAGTGTGTGTGTCAGCTCTGTATTTAAAAGGGATAGCCCTTGTATTTCCTTGACATCACAGCTGCCTTCCCTGCTTCGGTTGCCCGCTGTCAAACTACCTATCTAAAAGGGGGAGTAAAAACAAATAAATGACAGGAGCTATACATACAAAGGAGTTCGAGATAGGTCATCTGGTACGTCGACGTTGGAGTTTTATAATACATTTTTGTTTTGTGTGGCTTATTCTTATTATACACCTATCCAGTTGTAAATTCGTATGGGGTTTTTCTTGGGGGGGGGGGGGGGGGGGGCGCTAGGCTTTATAGTTGTTTTTGTTATTAATCATTGGTGGATAGTGGATCATAATGGACTGGTTGTAAGCTGCGTCAGTGCCCAATGTCGCGGCGAGAACAAAAAGCAGTGTTGAACTACCAAAATCAAAGTTAACGTAAAAGATACATTTGTTAAAACCTATATTACTTTTAAGTTTTCACAGAAAACAATTGTCTAAGTTCAACACGTGATGAATTACTTACTTCACGATCTTCTTTGGTAACATTAATCATCTTTGAAGAGCGTTTATACAATCGAATGTAATTTGGCTTCGTTAATATCTTTTTAGATATTCTTTGAATAAAACATTCATATCTACCTTAGCAACTTTTGTCTTGTCTAACCCTTTAGTTGAAGTTGATGGTGAATGGAGGGGTCCATTGTCTGGATTGTATTCTATTAAGGATACAGTTGTCATTATAACACAAGAAGATCCTTTTCACTCCATTTTCGAGATACGCCGATATCGAATGGTAACGTAACGTCATAATAGCTTAGTTGTTAGCGCCTGTGTCATTGGTCTCTTGTGGAGAGTTGTCTCATTGGCGTAGTACCACATCTTCGATTATCTTTATAATTTAGTTGGGTGTAGGTAGATGCAATAGTGCTGATCTACAACTGATGTTATAAAATCAGATTCTTCAATGGGAAAAAAGCATTTGTTAAAGAGATAGGGAGTACGTTATCATATATTACTTAGAACTTTTAATGTATTCTTTCATATATTCAAAGATTCAATTCTAACCAGATATTACATCCTAATTTTGACAGTAATGTTGTTTAAAAGCCTATCAACTTAGACACTATCCGTGTAAACTCGTTGCACCTCTGAATAAACCCATTATTAAAGAATAAATTATGATCAATTTATCACCGCAGTAAGATCTTGGTATGCATAATAACTTGTGGTTTTACATTTTCGTGATATTATGTATGCATATTTGATGCAATTGTCACATATTTCCCAGACTGTTTGTGGCGTCTTTACACTTAATCCATCGTGTGGCTGCACGAGCCTTCGTATTGCCGGTTCTTAATTGGAAAAAGCAAGCCTGTATTTAATAAATTAATGATGACAAAATTTACGGTTGTAAAAGATTTTTCAAATTTTGTTTTAAACCCTATTTTATCAGTTTGACATTTCCAGTATCAGATTCACAATTCTCATCGCATTTCTTTCTATCACAGTAGCTCTGTACAATGATAAAGATTTAGAGTATATGTTGTTTTATGAACTGCTTAACACAAATGGATGGTACAAGCACACAGTCAGTTTTTTTTCGCATGATTCTATCACATGATGAACTTGACATGAAACAATCTAATCAGAAGCGGATCCAGCCATTTTAAAAAGGAGGTTCCAACCCAGGATAAAGGGGTGTGTGTGTTCCAGCCAAATGTCCCCATTCAACTGCATTGATCGTCCAAAAAAGGGGTTCAAACCCCGGACCCCCCCCCCCTTTTGGATCCGCCCTCAGTGTTCTAATACTGATCATTGTTCCAAAAAAATTCGGAACACTAAAAAACTTTTTATGGATATGAAGTTCTTATTTCCAGTTTTATTACTACTCAAGGAGAGTAGCACAACTTGAGTGACTACATGTTAGGTTGGTATATCTGGATCTGCAGTATAGTAATCTATCCACTTAATTAATCACTTATTCAATTTATATATCATTTTAACAAAATTCTTTTCAATATCACCATTCTGTTTTCTAATTATAATATAGGTGTATTGATCACAAGAAGAAAACTTTGTTCCAAGTGTATATTTTTTATGATAACATCGAAGGGGCGAAATGGTGTGGGACGAACGTGGACTAAACAAATTTAGATATTAGTTATGTCCCTTTGTCTTCGTTCTTTTCAAAAGAAACCATATTTAGACCAAAAAAATGCTTTCCTGACAACAACAAAGTATTTTTTACAAATTAATCGACATAAAAAGCATATTGTACCCAAACTGAATATCATTCAAACAGTTAGAATTGTACAGAAAAAATGGTTTAATTGTATTCCACTGCCACAGGGGTTTTCCTTATTTTGGACACATATTTATACACATAGTATTCATTGAATAATAATACATTGCTACTATTTTGTTGAGTGTATTTTCTGTGTTATATTATTTTATTTTATCATTTTTATAACACTTGTTACATATCTTTTACTGTGTGTGTATTGCATATGTTATTGTTTATAATAATATTGTCTGTATCATATGCCCTCCTGGGGCCCTAATTTGGTAATAAAAAATATTCTATTCTATTCTATTCTATATTCATATTACACAAAATTTTAAGGTTAAAACCGTATTTATATAGAATATTTTATGAAATAAAAGTATGTTGTGAATTTGTTCTCACGATTTTATCCGATTATTTGTTTTATCAGTTTTTAATTAAGAGAAGTCATAAGTCTTAGATGGGCAGTTGCATCGGACTGCACCATATTACAGTTTGGTTTTAGTTTTAAGTTCATTCAACATTCGGTACATATTAGTTATCTTTATAGATTGGTAATGGAACAGTATACAATATTGGGAAGGATAGGAGAAGGCGCTCATGGCATTGTCCTTAAAGCCAAACATATAGAGGTTTGTTATAAATAAATAAATAAATAAGCTTTATTTAGAGTCGGCATGGTATATAAAACATAGACAAACATAAGCTCTAATGAGCTTTTAACCGACATATGAGACATTATTTAACAGTACAACATTTATAACAATATAATACATTATAATATAGTACACATGCATTAAATATCACAGCACAAAAATGAAGCACTAAAAGCAGAATATAAGCATAAGCTAGGTATTAAGGCTAAAAGCATATAAGTGTAAACTAGGCATAAAAGCTGGTAAAAATGCTTAGCATAAAAAAAAAAAAAAAAAAAAAAAATGGGATATGATCTAGATGGTAAATAAATTTTCATAATATATAAACTAAAAGTCTGCACAAACTGTGCACTTACAGTCATTTCCATTCCATGACTTTAAAATATTTTTGAACTGACTAAAATTAGCAATTTTTCTAAAATCATCAGGTAGATCATTCCATAAAACAGCAGCTGTGTATTTAAAAGAGTTCTTACCATAGGTTGTTGTTCTGACCCTAGGTATATCTACAATATTAGAATATCTAAAATTATATTTACAGTCTTTCAAAACAACTAAATCATGTAAGCATGGTTGTGACAATTTATATAAAATTTTAAAACACTCAATAGCCATGTTACGCATACGTCTTATTTTCAGTGATGGAACCTTTGCTCGTAAAAGTAGTTCATCATATGAACTAACATAGTCTTCATATATAAATCGTTAAGCCCTTTCCTGAATTTTTTCCAATTTGGTGGTGTTATTTTTGTTGCAAAAATGCCATGCCAAAGGACAAAAATTAAAATTAGATAAAATAAATGTGTGGAAAATTGTCAGTTTATTCAATTTAGTAAGGTAGCAGCCAATGCGCTTTAAAACATTCAGTTGTTGGGATGCTTTACGACAAATATTTTTAATGTGGTGATTGAAATTAAGTTGATAGTCAATATCAATACCCAAAAGTTTGACAATCTCATCACAGGATATTTTTGCTGACTGTATATTAAAAACAGGCTTTTTTGCAAATGTTTTATTTCCAACTGCAATGGCTTGGAATTTGTCAGGATTTGCCTGCATACAATTAAATCTGAACCAGTCAATTAAAACAGCACTTTCTCTTTCGAGTGTACATAATAAATTATCAAAATCATTGTCAGCATAAGACAGAGTATTGTCATCTGCATAATTATACAAGGTACCATGTTCAATAAAATAAAATATGTCGTTTATAAAAATATTAAATAATAGGGGCCCCAGGATTGAGCCTTGGGGTACCCCTTTCTGGATGTCAGCCCAACTGCTGAGTACTCCCTGAAGTTTGATTTGTTGCCTACGATCTGTAAGATAATTTTGAAGTAATTTCACTGATTTAGAAGAAAGACCGTAGGCAGATAATTTGCTTAAAAGAATATCATGAGGTAAACAGTCAAAAGCTTTCGAAAGATCCATAAGAATAGCTGCCACATACATATTATTATCCAAAGCTGTTTTCCAATCCTCAAGGAGTCTCAGCAAAGTTGTCTGACATCCATGACCTTTTCTGAATGCACATAAAAAAGCATGAAATATGTTCTCAAAAAATTCAGTTAACTGGTCAGACATAACCATTTCATAGACTTTTGAAATTGTTGGTAAAATGCTCACAGGTCTATAGTTCTTTTTATCCAGTGGATCATTCTTTTTATGTAATGGTACAACCTGAGCTTCTTTGAGTCTGTTGGGGAAACTCACTGGATTCTATGGTGTTATTTATTAATGTTGTTATGTGTTTGTTGAGTACTGGTGCACCAGCTCGTAGTAGTTTAGATTGTTTATGGGTTTATGTTATATATGTAGCGTGGTTGCTTCCCCTCCTTAGTACAGGTTACTGAGGTAGAACATTTAAGGCCAGTCTTAATCAACTGAGCTAGGGAATCGATTCTTTGGCTCCGTGGGTTAATGCACTCACTGTCACCCAGGCGACCAGGATTCGAATCTTGGTGGTGACGATATGAATTTGTAGAGTAGATACATGATCTCCGTACATTTGGCGCCCAACTAAACAATCCACGATGGTTAACTGGAGTATAGCTAGGGTTTGTGTTGTTTATATATGACTATGACTCTCGTGGTGGGGGAATAGTGTAGCGGGATTGCTTCCCCTCCTTAGTACAGGTAGAACATATAAAGCCAGTCTTAATCAACTGAACTAGGGAATCGATTCTTTGGCTCAGTGGGTTAACGCACTGACTGTCACGCAGGCAACCGGGGTTGAATCTCGGTGGTGACGATATGAATTTGTAGAGTAGATACATGCTCTCCGGTTACACATACATGCAATTTTTCCTGGGGGAATTAAAATCTTTTATTTTCTCAAGTCTTCTGTCCTTTGTGTGTATTTCAAACACATTTAGTAGTATAAGTTTCAGGTTTAATACTCTCTTTGTTTTTTCATTAACAATGTTTTTTAAATTCTGCTCCATTAAATAATGTTTTTACATGAAAATATGGATAAAAAAAAACTACATGTTAAGTTATATAATAATGATAAGACTGTTCCTTTAATAATTTTTAACTTTTTAAGGACAAACCAAAAAGTATGTATTGAAAAGATACACTTCTAAAAATTCTAAATAATTTATAAGATGTTTATTTTCACCATCAAAATTAAATGCAATAACAACTCAGTTATGCTAAAACTTTCTGGGGTGCTATTATTTGACTTATTACTCTGAGAAAAGTTGATATTAAACTTGTATACACTAGAACCTTGCAGTTTTTACCACCAACGAATTACAAAATTAATGGACATGGTAATGAACTATTTTGTTCACCAATTAAACTGTATGTATAGGGGATGGATGTTTGAAAGCTCATTTTTTCTTCCATCTTTTTTTAAATCCACAAGGTGTTCAAATCTATGAAATCATAATTTTTAATATGGTAAATACAAAAGTTCTTCATCTATCGTACTAATAGAATAAATTTATGTTAATGATCTTAACATACAAAAAATGGGAAATATTTAGTTTCACTATCAAAATGAACACAGAAAAAAACCCATTGATAACATGTTGATTGAAATTCTCCAGTCATGAGACCAAAACTCCATCTAAAAAAAATAAAAATAACTAAGCTGCTTTGACTAGACAACTCTGTAAGATGTCTTTAGTTTTTTTTGACAGGTCATCTATTGTTACACTGATGGACAATAATATAAAACTAGAATGGCAAGCATGGAAATATTTTTGTGAAAAAATATGTTTTTGTATACATTTATTCATTGTAATTTGAGTAATGGTTTATTGAATTTGGGTGATACATATTTCGTATTGTTATATCTGATAAACATGTACATTTTATAGAGTGGTGAAGTTGTTGCCTTGAAAAAAGTTCCACTCAGAAAACTTGAAGATGGCATTCCAAATACAGCACTGAGGTACTTGTGTGTTTTTCATTTTAGAACAGAATATAAAATAAATATTGTTTTGTTACTGTATATAAACTTTCAAAAATATTGAGAGAAATGCAGAAAATTATATTTTTATGTCTTGATTTTTCATATGATAGGCATGATAACAATAATATTGGACTAACTGAAATAATTTGATACCCTCTTTGTATTGAGAATCTTTAGCAGTAAATCCAACAGAAATTCATGATGGATTTGCAATTAAACAATCAAAGCTGAAGTTGCTTAAAATTTATTATAGCAATTTTACACGCTTTATATAATATTTTGGTAGAAAGAATACTGTTTTTAACATAAACACCTAAACTCTTTTCATTTTCTAACCCTCGATTAGTTTTGATTTCCCACTAAAAGTTCTTCAGTAATCTTTTTGATAGGAGAACTTTGAATTTCAGTATTTCAAAAAAAATAATAAAATAAACAATACATTTGTGTTTCTTTGATACTTGATGCTTTGTATTTTATGATTTCTATTTTTTCTGATTCATTGACTGAATATGTTTAAATCTTTTAGGGAAATTAAAGCTTTACAAGAAATAGAGGATAATCCATATGTAAGTAAGATACTTGAGAAAATTTTAAACAAACTATATAGAGTTTTATAACTTGTAAGATATAGGTTTTGCTGTATATATTTAATTATTAACTTACTTATAAAAATAAGATGTATTATGCTTGCCAATGAGACAACTCTCCACATGAGACCAAATGTCACAAAAATTAACAACTATATGCCACTGTACAGCCTTCAACAATGAGCAAAGCCCATACTGCATAGTCAGCTATAGTACTAGGCCTGGAAATAAACATCTTCAAAAACATGTTTCAAATAGTTTATAGAGGATGGCTTTGTAGCCAACATTTGTATGTTACTACAAATGTTTTAATTTAAAACTGAATATTTCTGAATTATACTCTGAAATTTTTATATTTTTTCACAAGTACTGGTATCTACTTTGACAACTTTCAAAGGGAGATAAAATGTAGGTAGCTCTGATTGTTACCTCTTTATGAGTGGCTTTAAAGATAAGAAAGTAAACTTGTTGATCTATGATCTGCATACAATACATTTGAAATATAATTTCTTAAATAACATTATTTTGCAGGTGGTTAAGTTGCGTGAAGTTTTTCCTCACGGCAGTAGTTTGGTTTTAGTCTTTGAATATATGCTGTCAGATTTATCAGAAGTTGTAAGGAACTCAGAAAGGCCAATCACAGAGGCACAGGTCAAGTCATACATGTTGATGCTTTTAAAAGGAGTGGCTTTCTGCCATGAAAACAATATAATGCACAGGGTAAGTATTTCATATTAAATAAATAAAATAATGAAAATATAAAAAAGAAGATGTGGTATGATTGCCAATGAGACAACTATCCACAAAAGACCAAAATGACACAGACATTAACAACTATAGGTCACCGTACAGCCTTTATAAAAGTCTAGTTAGGTTCTTCCAATCATCACAATATTTCCAGTTGATATAAAATGAAATTTAAAAAAAAAAATATCAATATCTTAAAAGACTAAAAGAATCTTATTAATCTTATTATTATGTTCAACATGTAAGCTAAACTGTTACTTGACTTACACAATGTGTATTTAGTTGTAACATTTGGATGTTTGATACTGATTTTGCTTTCGAGTATGTCATAATACTGGATTTTACATTTGGTGTTGTTGATGGTGTTACAGATTAGGTAAAATTTATATAGAAATGTCTTGATTAACATCTTCATTCTTAATTACAGCACACTGAAATGTCGACTAAGCTGGTCAGTTTATTTATAAGTGAGTGTCTCATATATCATGATACATTTCAATATTTCTCAGATACAAATCACAGAGTTTAGAGATTAATTGACCAAAAGACACTATAAGAGATAATAGTAAAATTATGCATATAAATCACTTTAATCTAAATTTCAGGACTTGAAACCAGCAAATTTGTTGATTAGTTCAACAGGTCATCTTAAGATTGCAGACTTTGGTCTTGCCAGAGTGTTTCAGAATGAAGGAAATAGACAGTATAGCCACCAAGTAGCTACAAGGTTAATATTATAAACATGGTGTCTAGCAATTTTCATTATTGGAATTTAAAACTGTCATTTGAAAAGGTCAAAGAATGACACCAGATATTTAATAAACAGTAATTTTTTAACGGTGTTAAAAATGTGAGAAAAAAAATGAAAAAAATTAACCTCCAAATGTCCTTCGCCTGTGTATAAATTTATCTGTCCAAGGGAAATAACTCCATTTTTTTTGGTTCTTTTGGACTTTTTTATAAACATCCTACTTGAAATATATATAAATGAGATTACTTACAATACAATTTACCATAAAAAAAAAGTATTTCCAAGGGCGTAACTCCTATAAAAATATTTCTATCAAATCTTTAAAGACCTATCTGATTTAAACCTTTGATAAAAATGTCATATAAGTCTGACAAGAAATGTGTGAGAGTGCTTACAATGCAACTTTCCATATTTTTTACATTTCTGAGAGACGTAATTAACTCATTTCAATATTTGATTTTTTTTTAACATTTCCAGTAATTCCATGACCCCTTCAATTTTGTGACACAGAACAAATATGAAAAATACCAAATATTTCATAAATAAGAAATTCCTAACCCAATTTCAATTATTAACTGCTTGGCTGGTCAAAGGCTTAATTTGATGAATTATCACTCATTTGTTCATTAAAATGTAATTGGTTTTGTAACGATACTTATTTGTGTAAACATCAAACCTCCTTTGTAGATGGTACAGAGCCCCAGAGTTGCTATATGGAGCTAGAAAATATGATGAAGGAGTAGATTTGTGGTAAGTTATATGTACTAATAAACTTGATTTAAATTTATTTTTTTCATGAAATTATTTTTTAGGATAAATTTATATATACACATACATTGCACTTCTAATGAATTTCAACAAATTTCATTTGTAGCATAAAATTGCTTAAAAGAAGGAGTTTTCAACTGAATTGATAGTCTGATAGACGTGTTGATTTTTATATTTTTTTATGCATGAATACATACAATGTACAAGTACTGTAGATTCAGAAAATTTGGTGATGTTTGTACTATGTTAAAAATTGCAACAAGATTTAAAATTTTAATAGTTTTATTTGTATGCAGTATGTTTTGAAATGGCAATAATTAAACTGGTGTTAGTGTGTAGATTGTCCAACAATTGCAATAATAAATACACAATAATTTATGAATTTACGGTAATAAATGCTTAACAAACATTTGTATTTATTATATCAAATAACTTTTTGCTGTCAAAGTTTCTAAATATGTACCAACCAGTCAATAATATTTCACAATACAAATCAATTTTTTAAACAGCATTTAAACAAAGGGGACATAATCCTTAATATTAAAGTATGTACATCAAGTTAATACAATAATTTTTAACTTTATAGGGCCGTTGGTTGTATATTTGGTGAGCTACTCAACACCTCTCCATTGTTCCCTGTAAGTATTCTATTGTTGAGAAGGCACTGTTATATTTTGTTTTACTTGTATTACAGTGTAAAGTCATTGAATTTGAGAAAAAGGTGTTGTTTGTTGTAACATATAATTTTAGCCATCAAGATATGATTTATACATGATGGAAATCAGCTGTATTTGGTAGGTGTGTGCTTCTCATGTCAGTCTTGTAGATGTCACTTGAACATGGTAACATGATTAAGGTATTTAGTTCCTTTTTGGCAGTTATGCAATTTGTTTGTTTATTATAATTTTAAATGAAACATCAGCCTTGTTTATGTCAGAATGTTGTAAGTTTCTGTGGCATTAATCAGAACTTAGCATTATAAAAAAAAAATCACCTGTTTGTTCATATTTATTCATGGGTTAGTGTTTGTATTTTTATTTTAAAAAAAATTGCTATATACAAAAATTCTGTATTTACAGTGTCATGAAAACTGTAAATAAAAAAAAATCCTTTTTTGTAAGCTAAAGGTTTATTCAAATTTAAATTACAATGATCATTGGTATGTGAATCCATTGGCATCAATATTTCTTTTTCAGGGAGAGAATGATATTGAACAGTTATGTTGTGTACTAAGAGTTCTAGGAACACCCAATGAAAAGATATGGCCTGTAAGTAGTACACTGTATTACTGTAACATATGTGTTGTTTGTTACTTTCATATATGTGATTAATAATATTTGGGTTGATATTAATGAGGCAATAATCTTACCAAAGAAATGCATTAGGGTAAATATAAAAAAAACTCATCAAAGATACCTGCCTTATAATTGTGTATGATAGACATGTTTCGTGCTGACACAGAATGAAAAGTAGACCTTTTAAAGTCCTTATTGACATCAGAAAAGGCAAATAATGGTCACAATTTCCTTTTGCATTGAATAATGGGTCAACCCAATTAATGCTTTTTTTCTTCAACCTATTCATTTACACCCTGTTAGATGTGGTGCAAGAAATATCTCTTCATGCAGAAATAGATAACAGGCAATAACATAAGAGAATAGGTTATATCTTATAATCTAAAATGTTTAAATATTACAATAAGAGTGCCTAAAAAATCACATAATAAAATTGAACATAACAATATGTAGTTAATGAATAATATTATGCTGTTTTTGTTCTGATTGCATGTGCCCTTAAAATTTAAGTTAAGAAGGAAAAGGGCATTTATCAAAGGTTGTTTTTTATGCCCAAACAATAATTAAAATAGGAAAAGGAAACACATTTTGACAATAAAATGTAATTTATTGTACACTTAAATTTTTGTTAATTTCAGGGAATATCAGAGTTGCCAGATTACAACAAAATAACATTCCCAGAAAACAAACCCATACCATTTGAGGAAATAGTACCTGATGCTTCACCTGAGGCTTTAGATCTACTGAAAAAAGTTTTAGTGTATCCATCAAAACAACGCATATCTGCAAAAGACGCTTTATTACATCCATACTTTTTTACAGAACCCCTCCCAGCACATCATTCAGAATTACCGATACCTCAAAGGAGTAAACGTGGATTACCACGTCGACAACAAACTCATGAATATAACTTTGAAACGCCTTTGGAGAAATCATTAATAGACCCTGAAATGTTAGCACCACATGTAGTTAAGATGAAATAGATATATGTATTGAAATATTTCATACTTTTTTATGTAACAACAATGTCATTGACAGTATCAACTATATTTGTTACAATTTTTACAAAAGAATATTATGAAATAAGTCATTTTTATACACCATTATAATCAATGTGGTTTTGATAGACAATCATCCATTTATTAGATTACTCTTTGGTGAAAGCTATTGAATTGTGTATATGGTATGAGTAAAATAACAAAAATACCAAACTCCGAGTAAATTTCAAAAAAGGAAGTTCCTAATCAAATGGCAAAATCAAAAGCTCAAACGCATCAAAAGAATGGATAACAACTGTCATTTTCCTGACTTGGTTCAGGCATTTTCTTCTGTGGAAAATGGTGGATTAAACCTGGTTTTATAGCTACGTTGTAGCTAAAGCTCTCACTATTTTATTATTACATTTTGAAGAGTTGACACATTGTTTAACCCTGCTTAACATTTGTTGAATGCTGTCCACATATGGTATGTAAACAATTCAGTTTGCAGGACTTATACTTTCCTACCATGAATTGTGGAATTCTGTCCAGCCATTGATATTTAAACAGTTCAGTTTCTGGACAAAAAATAGCTATTAACCATTTCCTTACCAATTTTTGTTTGATATGCCATATAGTTGAAGAAGATCCATATTAGATTTAATTGGAGATCACCAGGCAAAAGGGCACTTTTCTGAAATGCAAGTTCAAAAATGTCCTTAGAAAGAAGTAGTTGCCCATTGATTATTTGGTCAGTAGATCAAAGATTAAGGGCAAGTTTCCTGATGGTATCTTTAGAACTGTAAATCAGATCTTGATCAGTTTTAAGAGGATAATGTCTCATTAAGTGAAACAGACCTATAAATTTATTTCAAGGTCATTTGGTACAAGGAAACATCTGTAAACCTATTATAAGATATTTCAACCTTTACCAAACCTAGCTTGATAAATTTATATTGGGAAGACCCCACTTTTACATTTATATAGATGATGTGCCTCATTATATAATTTAGTTGTCCAATGTTCAGTTTTTGAGGCTTAGTAAATTACTCTGCTACTATAAGCGGTTTACCAGCTATCTACCATCTGAAATATAAAGCTTTACTACAAATAGTGTGTACATATGTTACCTTTATTCATTCAATGTATAGAATTAGCTTAAACAATATTTTATTCAAATAAATTGAATTGGATTGGGCAACAGGCATAGCCTATGTAAGCTCTCAGGCATAGAATTATTGCATACACCAATATTATACTTTTAATTTTTGTATAACCACTGGTTCATTACACTTGTTAGTGGACTGTTCATTACACTTGTTAGTGGACTATCAGTCACAGAGGGCACTATTTTCCCAATTGCAATTACTTTCCCAATTGCAATTACTTTCCCAATTGCATTATTTAAATAATGCATTTGCATGTTGTCTCATTATCATAATGTTTTAATAAACAAGTTAGTCAATGATACTTGGTCATCAGCTGCATTTAGTGTCTATAATCCGTATAATATAAACCTAAGATGCTGTCTAAGTAATACTAACCACAGGTGTTGCTGAAATATCCTTAATCAAGAATGCATTAGCCAAGTTTGGAAACTAAATGTATAAAACATATTAAGAACAAATGGCCTTTATAGAGCATATAAATTTATCTAAGCTATATACTGGTCAGCTTTCCTTGAGGTAGTCACCATGTTATTAGATTGTGAATTGTAACATGATTTTTAAATGGAAATTAACAATATGCATGCATCTAAATTATTCTAGTACTAAAGTTTTCCCAGAATGTGACCAACCGATCATCGTCGTCCGTCGTCGTTAACTTTTACAAAAATCTTCTCCTCTGAAACTACTGGGCCAAATTAAACCAAACTTGGCCACAATCATCATTGGGGTATCTAGTTTTAAAAATGTGTCCGGTATCCCGGCCAACCAACCAAGATGGCCGCCATGGCTAAAAATAGAACATAGGGGTAAAATGCAGTTTTTGGCCTATAACTCAAAAACTAAAGCATTTAGAGCAAATCTGACATGGGGGTAAAATTGTTTATCAGGTCAAGATCTATCTGCCCTGAAATTTTCAGATGAATCGGACAACCCTTTGTTGGGTTGCTGCCCCTGAATTGGTAATTTTAAGGAAATTTTGCTGTTTTTGGTTATTATCTTGAATATTATTACAGATAGAGATAAACTGTAAACAGCAAAAATGTTCAGCAACGTAAGATTTAGAAATAAGTATAATGACCGAAATGGTCATTTGACCCCTTTAGGAGTTATTGCCCTTTATAGTCAATTTTCAACCATTTTTCGTAAATCTTGGTTATCATTACAAAAATCTTCTCCTCTGAAACTACTGGGCCAAATTAATCCAAACTTGGCCACAATCATATTTGGGATATCTAGTTTAAAAAATGTGTCCGGTGACCTGACCATCAAATCAAGATGGCTACCACGGCTAAAAATAGAACATAGGGGTAAAATGCAGTTTTTGGCTTTTAACTCAAAAACCAAAGCATTTAGAGCAAATCCGACAGGGGTAAAATTGTTTATCAAGTCAAGATCTATCTGCCCTGAAATTTTCAGATGAATTAGACAACCCGTTGTTGGGTTGCTGCCCCTGAATTGGTAATTTTAAGGAAATTTTGCTGTTTTTGGTTATTATCTTGAATATTATTATAGATAGAGATAAACTGTAAACAGCAAAAATGTTCAACAAAGTAAGATTTACAAATAAGTCAACATGATCGAAATGGTCAGTTGACCCCTTTAGGAGTTATTGCCCTTTATAGTCAATTTTCAACCATTTTTCGTAAATCTTGGTTATCATTTACAAAAATCTTCTCTAAAACTACTGGGCCAAATTAAACCAAACTTGGCCACAATCATCATTGGGGTATCTAGTTTAAAAAATGCGTCTGGTGACCCGGCCAATCAACCAAGAAGGCCGCCATGGCTAAAAATAGAACATAGGGGTAAAATACAGTTTTTGGCTTGTAACTTAAAAACCAAAGCATTTAGAGCAAATCTGACATGGGTAAAATTGGTTATCAGGTCAAGATTTATCTGCCCTGAAATTTTCATATGAATCAGACAACCCGTTATTGGGTTGCTGCCCCTGAATCGGTAATTTTAAGGAAATTTTGCTGTTTTTGGTTATCTTGAATATTATTATAGATAGAGATAAACTGTAAACAGCAATAATGTTCAGGAAAGTAAGATTTACAAATAAGGAGTTATTGTCCTTTGTAGTCAATTTTTAACAATTTTCATAAAATTTGTAAATTTTTATTTATATTTTCCACTGAAACTAGTGGGCCAAGTTCATTTTAGATAGAGATAATTGTAAGCAGCAAGACTGTTTAGTTAAGTAAGATGTACAAACACATCACCATCACCAAAACACAATTTTGTCATGAATCCATCTGCTTCCTTTGTTTAATATTCACATAGACCAAGGTGAGCGACACAGGCTCTTTAGAGCCTCTAGTTTTGTATCTTTTGCATCTCTTTTCTAAAAATGGGATAAACTTCATGTTCTTTGTAAAATTGACACTAACTTGGCAAAAAGTAAAATCACAAAAATACTGAACTGAAAGGAAAATTCTAAAAGGAAAGTCCCCAATCAAATGGCAAAATCAAAAGTTCAAACACATCAAACGAATGGAAAACAACTGTCATATTCCTGACTTGGTACAGGCATTTAATGTGCCACCATTTAACAGCGGAATGTTTTATCAATAAGTTGTGATGTCAGTTTGCACATATAGTCATCATTTGCCTTTCTAACTAAACTAATAACGTCATTCCGAATTTCTCTTAAAAAAATCCATTGGATTATTTGAAGTATTGGCTTTCTGGTGAATTTATTACAATGTCATATCTTGTTTCTCTTTAGAAGTTAAAGGATAAGGCTATCATTTTTTCATTATTCCTACTTAGCTCCTGTATGAAGTCGGTCTCATATGAATAAAAGAACAAAGTGACAAGAAAAGGAGCACAATTGGTTCCCATTGACATGCTGATTGTCTGGTGAAAAAAACACGTCCTCAAAACGTTGCAAATATATAGTCAATTTAGAAATCAAACATCGATTTTCTTTCCTCCATAAAACAGGATACTTAATTAAATTTTCGTTGACCATTCTTTTATTTTAAACAAAGCAGGACAATTTATTCAATTTTCTTTTAGTCGAAATTGGGAATACTTGTGTAAAGGATAGAAAAGTCAAATGTATTAATACTTTTGCAAGAGGAAACATATTTAAATTGTGTGTACTATCGTCCGATTTTTAGCTCACCTGGCCCAAAGGGCCAAGTGAGCTTTTCTCATCACTTGGCGTCCGGTGTCCGTCGTCGTCCGTCGTCGTTAACTTTTACAAAAATCTTCTCCTCTGAAACCACTTGGCCAAATTTATCCAAACTTGGCCACAATCATCTTTGGGGTATCTAGTTTAAAAATTGTGTCCGGTGACCCGCCAAACCAACCAAGATGGCCGCCATGGCTAAAAATAGAACATAGGGGTAAAATGCAGTTTTTGGCTTATAACTCAAAAACTAAAGCATTTAGAGCAAATCTGACATGGGGTAAAATTGTTTTTTTGGGGCAAGATCTATCTGCCCTGAAATTTTCAGATGAATCGGACAACCCGTTGTTGGGTTGCTGCCCCTAAATTGGTAATTTTAAGGAAATTTTACTGTTTTTGGTTATTATCTTGAATATTATTATAGATAGAGATAAACTGTAAACAGCTATAATGTTCAGCAGAGTAAGATTTACAAATAAGTCAACATGACCGAAATGGTCAGTTGACCCCTTTAGGAGTTATTGCCCTTTATAGTCATTTTTTAACCATTTTTCGTAAATCTTAGTAATCTTTTACAAAAATCTTCTCCTCTAAAACTACTGGGGCAAATTAATCCAAACTTGGCCACAATCATCATTGGGGTATCTAGTTTTAAAAATGTGTGGCGTGACCCTGCCAACCAACCAAGATGGCTGCCATGGCTAAAAATAGAACATAGGGGTAAAATGTAGATTTTGGCTTATAACTCTAAAACCAAAGCATTTAGAGCAAATCTGACATGGGGTAAAACAATCTATTAGGTCAAGATATATCTGCCCTGAAATTTTCAGACAAAACAGACAACCAGAATTAGTAGTTTTAAGGAAATTTTGCAGTTTTTGGTTATTATCTTGAATATTATAATAGATAGTGATAAACTGCAAACAGCAATAATGTTCAGCAAAGTAAGATTTACAAATAAGTCAAGATGACCGAAATTGTCAGTTAACCCATGAAGGAGTTATTGCCCTTTATAGTCATTTTTTAACCATTTTTCTAAAATTTTAGTATTCTTTTAAAAAATCTTCTCCTCTGAAACTACTGGGCCAAATTAATCCAAACTTGGCCACAATCATCATTGGGGTATCTTATTTAAAAAATGTGTGGCTTGACCCGGCCAACCAACCAAGATGGCCGCCATGGCTAAAAATAGAACATAGGGGTAAAATGTAGATTTTGGCTTATAACTCTAAAACCAAAGCATTTAGAGCAAATCTGACATGGGGGTAAACTAATTTATTAGGTCAAGATCTATCTGCCCTGAAATTTTCAGACAAAACAGACAACCAGAATTAGTAGTTTTAAGGAAATTTTGTAGTTTTAGGTTATTATCTTGAATATTATAATAGATAGAGATAAACTGTAAACAGCAATAATGTTCAGCAAAGTAAGATCTACAAATAAGCCAACATGACCAAAATTGTCAGTTTACCCCTTAAGGAGTTTATAGTAATTTTTTAACAATTTTCATAAATTTTTGTAAATTATTAGAATATATTTTCCACTGTAATTACCGGGCCAAGTTCATTATAGATAGAGATAATTGTAGCAAGAAGAATGTCCAGTAAAGTAAGATCTACAAACACATCATGATGACCAACACACAATTTTGTCATGAATTTATCTGTGTCCATTGTTCAATATGCACATAGACCAAGGTGAGCCTCTAGATTTTAATGTATCTGTATCTGACTGACTGCCTACCTCAGAGTAGGTTGTTTCACAAAATCTTTTTAGGTCAGCTTTGATTGCTGATACAATTATATGTTAATAAAAAGAAAAGTTTCGTGGAGCACATGGAATACCCATCAGGTAGGAAACTATTGTAACTTAGGTATTCAGTACAGTGGAAGGAAGATCAAGTCTTTGTCTTTTGTTGAAATTCCAAAGGAACATAGAGCAGACCAGTTATTATTTCAGATGTGCTACTTGGTGAGCGCCGTGGGTGTATATGTTGAGTTTCCAAGTGAATTGTCAATACTTATTACTTTTATCAAGCTGTTTATTTAATGTGATTTACACACAAAAACGATGTCGTTTTAGGGCTTTAATTGCAGGGACAACAACATTTTTGTCATATATGCAGTACTGGTGTTTATATAAAGCAATCTTATGGGTCTTTGATGAAAATGTGAATTCAAAAACCAATTCAGTCTTTTTATTCTAATTTGTTTCAACGACCTCGTTGCCCTAACCCAATTCTGTAAGATTTTTAACGTCCTAAATGAACGAATGCACTATTTAATGATGGATTATATTCCTATGGAAACAAACTGTGCGCCTTTCCTTGTCGACCCCTTCTTATCTTATGAATCGGAGTTCCTTCAGACACTTGTCAAAAACAAGAAGATCAAAGAAGCCAGGTTATTTAATTTCACATTCAGATATATTGATGATGTTCTTTCTTTTGACAATCCAATCTGTTCTGATTCAGTTCCATTAATACATCCTACCAGAACTAGAAATTAACGAAACTCAACCACGGCCTCCTCCGCCTCATGTTTAGGCCTATACCTCGAATTTTACATACATTGTTATTTTCAGTACCAGTATCAATGACAAACGAGACGATTTTAATTTTGAAATTATCAATTTCTTCCACCTCAGTAGCAATATACCAACTTCACCTGCATGAAGGATATACATTTCCCAATTTATTCGGTATTCAAGAGCATGCGGCAACCATTCAGACTTTTAAAATATCACCAATGTCTGAGCACAAAGTTGACGAACAAAATTCACCGGAAGGTACCTAGACCTTGTTGATAGATAATTGGTATCAACTTCACAAATAATACATGATGGTTCTTGAAGTATAGAATCTGGGTACTAACGTTGTTTATCATCTTAATAACGTGCTATAATATTCTTTTATTTGGCTTTATGAATATTTTAATGTTTAGTCTGCTTTTGGTTTCCATTTGACATAGCTCTGTACTTATACATCTCGTTATTGTGTTATTGTTCTGTGATAAATTTTGTATTCCTGTCTTTCATATTTGCTTATATATTTATCTATATGTCTTTTTGTGATTCTTTGTATCATATGACGTGGCTCTGAACTTATACATCCCGTAATTGTGTTATAAATGTTCTTTTATAATTTCTGTATTCTTGTCTTTCATTTGTGTTAATATTCATTTTTGTGTTTACTTCTTACATATGACGTGGCTCTGTACTTATACATCATGTCATTGTGTTATTTTGCCATCATCATCATGGTTAATATATTTGTTTGTCTATAGAGTGATTAAAACGATAACACAATGTTGACTGCTGTGCCCCTATTACTGCCATTTTTACCTTTTCTGTGTGTTTGTTTGATTGTTCACACATCGTTGTCAATATAATAGAATTTTATTCGACTTTCATACAAGTGAGTGGTTTAGCTAACTATAAAACCAGGTTTAATCCATTTTCCCCACTACAAAAAAGGCCTGTACCAAGTCAGGAATATGAAAGTTTAATGTGTTTGAGCTTTTGATTTTGCCATTTGATATTGGACTTTCCTCTTTGAATTTTCCTCGGAGTTCATTATTTTTGTAATTTTACTTTTTAAAATGATATTTACACATAGATATCATGACGTAACATAAACAGCACTTCATTTCATTTTTCCTCAGAGAAGCACCTATCTAAACTATCTGAAGTCTACCTCATATAATAAAAGGAACAAATCGAAAAGAATAGGAGCACAGCTAGTTTACGACAAGCTGCTTTATTGAAAAAAAGATAGGTAAAGCAGGTTCCGTAAGCCTAAAGAAATGAATAAATTTTGTGTATCTATCACCAAAGGTGTAATAACAGTA